>NW_026843706.1:2400000-3000000 GCF_030254825.1 Meriones unguiculatus | reverse complement strand
ACAGGGACACGTTCTGAGAAATGTGCCATTAGTCAATGTCATCGTGCAAATATCATAGCAGGCTTTCTTATATAGAACAAGATGACTATAATGTCACTGGGCAACAGCATCTTATGGGACCGCCACTATATATCTGGTCTGTTCCTTGGTGAGAAAGCACGACTACATGACTTACAAATACCACATTCAAGAAATGCCAGGTTCTTTTCCTTCCCTCTCATACTATTAAATACACAGTATTAAATCAACGGATGATTAAAGTAAAAATGCAAACAAAAGATTACCTTAATGGACAAGTCTTCTTTACCCAGAGTCACAAGAGTTTTAACAGCCGGGTAACCCTCTTTTTTGTCTTCATATAGTTCAACAATTGCTCTCATTGAGTTCTAAAACAACAAGAACTTTTTGAAAAGCCATGCTTCTGACTCACTAAGTATAATTAAATTAAATGTATTATTTTCAGTGCTAGGGGTGGAACCTAGAAGCATGTACTTGCTCGCTAAGCTATAACCCTAGTCCTGAAAACTTCAATTTCGAAAAAGCAACAAGCACAAGATTACTTATACATGATAATTACTGTGTGAATCTATTACTAATAAGATTTATGTAGATTATTTTCCTCTGCTGAGCTTGGCTATCCATGAATTCCCATCAAGGAAAATTTTCCTGATGTTCCATTTTGCATTTCATTATAACCCCATTCCACATGTTAAACATTTTCCTTTCCTTTTTTTTTTTCTGGCCTTGAATTCATAAAGATACACCTGCCTTCATCCACCCAATGGTGGGATTAAAGGCATATGTCACTATGCCTGCTGGGTTTAGGGTTTTAAAATTATTCAAGTCAGCCCAGAAGAATGTTTTTATCACACGTAATGAAGCTGCAGAGGCTGGTTTGTGCACTTTAAATCCTATTTATCAGTTGCATTTTTAAAGCACCTTTCCTCTAATGCAGGCAGAAAAACAGAAGGGATCCATACTTCCCACAATTAATCTTTGAACTGTAAACAAAGGATAAAACATCCATTAAAACGAAATCCTGGGGCTGGAGAGATGGCTCAGTGGTGAAGAGCACTGTCTGCTCTTCCAGAGGTCCTGAGTTCAAGTTCCCGGCAACCACATGGTGGCTCACAACCATCTATAATGTAATCTGATACTCACTTCTGGCATGCAGGTATATATGCAGTTAGAGCACTCATATACATAAAATATATAAACAAATCATAAAAACAAGGTGTAAAGCAATAATCCACATACACAATCTCATACATACAGTACTAAGTAAATTTTAAAAAAAAATCCTGTGATCGGTCACACTAGATGAAGCGTAAGTTCACAACTGAATGCCCACCCTATTGTTATACCAGTAGCATTCTTGCTCTTGGGAAGAAAACAGCACAACTGGATCATTAGGTGTTCAATTTAGTGTTTGTACATTAAAAGTGATGAAATGTTAGCTCAAATACCCTGTACTCATAATACTGCTACGGTAAATATCACTGGCTACTGGGTAACAAAAGCAACAGCTTAGGCTATAGAGAGTCTGAAAAGGATTTTGCCGTCTTTCCTTTTTAGCCCAGGCTCCACACTTTTCCTCTTCTGCATCTATTAGGTCTTCTGAATGATTCAAAAGATAAAACAGTTACAGGATCTCAGGACTGGAACGACTAATGCATTAGCACAGTTAATGCTCCAAAATCACAGATATACAGAAACATGTTTTTATTTTGGTCTAGTAATCACCAACACAACTTTTGCCAGGTTTGAAAATCTAAAAAGCTTCTCTAACTACTAACTGAAAGAAAAACAGTATGGATTTGATGTGAAGTTGCCAAAGTATAATTAAGTTTCAAAATCAATATGTACTAATATTCACAAAACTATATTGTACACAGCAATTTTTCATCTCACAGTGTACAGATTACAAAGCCCACAGGGTATCAGAAAGAGTTTTTAAAATGGTTATGCAAAATCTTTTTCTTATGCTAATCTAATGAATCCATTATGCCCGGAATCAAAGCCATTTAAAATGAAGACTTCTTCACGTTTTAAAATTCCACTTACCTTGAACAACTCAAATAGCATGTGAAACAGATGTGACGGCACATAAACTACCTGAATAGGTTTGTTTGGTGCTTTGGCTGAAAACAGAGACAAAACCATCAATGAATAAGGACCCAAAGTAAAAGAAAGTAAAAAATGATGCTTGTATTCTGTTTTCCAAGGAGATCAAACAAACCTCCAAAAAGACTAATAATACAGATTCTGACATTGAGTGACATAACTGAGCAAAACCACATGCTTCAGAATCAAGCAGACATGCAGTATCTAACTCCATTTCCTTTACTGCAAATTTGTGACCTTGAGTATTCTGAGTATCACACAAAGACATACAAACATCATTTGGAAATTTTCAAATCTGGAGGACAGAGCTGCCATGAACCCCAGAAGTCATTTTTGAGAATATAAGCTAAATGAGAAGGGGTGGTAAAGTGGACTTAATAGCACTACTATGGTTTGAATCTGAACTCTTTACTTGAAATGCTCACATTAAAGGCTTAACTAGCTGCCAGATGATAGGCTTCAGGGAACTGAATAAATGTATCAAAAGGACTCTGATACAATGAATGCTTAATCTACTGATAGATTCATAATTTAATGACATTATCGGGAGATGGTAGACACTACAAGGTGGGGCCTGGTTGGAAGTAGGTTCCTAGAACATGTCCTTGAAGAAAGTATCATGTCTCTGCCCCTTCTTTGCTCTTTCCTGGCTGCTGTGAGGGAAACAGCTTCATCTGCCACATTCTCCTGTTGCCACGAGAGTTTGCCTCATCTCAGGCCCAAAGCAATGGAATCAAAAGACATGGATTGAAACCTTTCAAATTGTGAGCCTAAATCAATCTTTCTTGATTCATTTTCCATTATTACAGAGACAAAAGTAACTTAACTACAAATACTGTTATATTATGATAAACAGGACAGAGTGTAGACTAGACTATAAGGTTCACATAATTTTCTACTACAATGAGACCCTTGAGTATCTTTAGTATTCTCCTTGAACCAGGGATCTTCTGAGGCAACTCCAAGAAACTGGATTTCATGCAAAGCTCTAAGAACAGTATGTGGGTGAGATGCTTAGCATCATGTCCTTCTTCCTCCTCAGGACCTGCTATCAGGTGAGACACTGAAACATTAACTTTCTCAAACAGAATAGGTATACCTTATAACTTAGCATTTCCTCTAGTAAAGTAACTAAGAGTAATATAAATCAGAGCTAATAATCTAAGCAATAATAATTCTAATAATTCTAAGCAATTCATTATTATGAGCTTCTCTATTCACCATTGTATCTTTATGATAATATGTAGCAGTCATAGAGTAGGTGGTATCAGTTACAGTTGAGCAAATAGACTTTGGAAAAGATGATATGAGCATGGTAACAGAAGTGATGCTGAAACTCGACACACAGTGCTGTTGGTTTGCAACTCATGTGTCACCAAAGGCCAAACATTAAAGGCATGGTGGAACCTTCAGTAGGTGAAACCTAGTGGGAAGAAGACAGGTCACTGAAGGCATGCATCCAAAATCAACCCTGGTCGCACTCTAATTTCCTCCTCCCTCTCTTCCTTCCTGGCTTCTATGAGGTAAGCGACTGTAACCCTTCATATACTCTCTGCCATAATGCTGCTTCCTGCCATGGGCCCTACAGCCATGTCCAATCATGCGTGTACACGCGCACACGCGCGCGCGCACACACACACAGAGAAAGAGAGAGAGAGAGAGAGAGAGAGAGAGAGAGAGAGAGAGAGAGAGAAAGAGAAATCCTCAATGTTTTAACTAGTTTATGGTTTTGTAGTGAGCTACACTCACAGCTACTCTGTATTGTGGCTCAGGCTCACATCTGTAACAATGAAGCCAAACTAAAAAGTGGCGGCAGAATGAGGGGAGGGTGTCAACAGGGCCTCACGTATCTTAGATAAGTACTCTACCAAGGGGGCTATGCTTCCAGGCCCCAAGCCCTTTGATGGTAAGTCATTAGAATATTATTTACACTCTGTTCTGTAACCCATATTTAACTATTTTATCTGGTCTCTGTAGGCTCTGTTAAGAAAGTTAAAAATCAGTAATGTTGGCAATACTCTATGTAAGTACCAATCACTACAGAACTGCCACAAAAGTGCTATTTCCTTCCCTGTGAAGCCAATGACACGATTCATGTGTTACTTGGAGGAAATACTTCCAGCCTTACAGTGAAATAGATTCTGTCTATATTCTTCCAACTGCTCATCATCATATACAGTCTGGTGGCTTGCATGAGAAATAACCCCCCAAAGCTCATGTATTTGGACTCTTGGTCCTCCACTGCTGATGCGACTTAGGGAGGCAATGGAATCTTTAAGAGGTGAAGCTTAAACTTGCTGGAGGAAGTATTTTATTTCCTGCTTACTTTTTATCCTTCTCTCTCCCCATCCCCTTCCTATGTGGTAACCCTGTCTCAGTTTGGCTGGATATAGAATGTGAAGTTTAACTCATTCTTAGAATTTGGTAAAGGCATATTCTGGCAGTAAGAGTACAGCAGAGAAATTCAATGCCAGTTAGGTACTGTTGATGTTACTGGTTTTTGCCAAAAATCAGACATACTGTGGTTATGATTTAGTTTAGGAATTCAGTTTAGAACTGAGCACATCACTTGAAGTACTTAGTGTTCCTTTCCCTTTGGAAACTGCCCATAAGGAGAAGGCTGACTTGGGAGTTTTAAAAATCTGATCAATATTCCACTGGTTTTAGAATAAGCCCTTAGAAAGGTAGACTATGACCAAAGAGGCCTTCAAATGCTAAAATGAGAAAGTGTTGGTATTAAAGGTTATCTCTATGTCTGCTCTAGTTCCCACATAATGAGATGGAGACCTGTTACATTTATTATAAAGCTTCAAGCATAACTGGGCAGACACCAATCTATTCAAAGTCGACTCTGCTAGCCCCCATTATCCTCTAGTCTTGCCCTGACTGCCTCTGCTCCATCCTTGCCCCCATGGTAACTCCTCCTGGTGACCTTCTTCTCTTTCTTCCCTTTTATCCTATTATTGCTATACCCCCTTTTTATCTCTCCTTCCCCCTTTTCTCTTTAACACTAGATAGGAAAGAGGACAGATGAAAGAAAAAGAGAAAAATATTTAGATAAATATCTACCTAGTTATGATGCTTGAAGCTTATTAAAAATGTCATCTCTCTAGGCTTCTCTTAGACCAGCTTTCAGCTAACTGATCCTAATCCTTTTGTTTCCTTCCTGTTCTAGTTGTTTGCATCACTCAATTCTGCTCCTACAGTTCCCCCTCCTGGATAACTGAAAAAATGGTTGCCATCTTTGCCACAGCCTACTCCTTTCTGGTTCATCCTGCCCTGTTCTATTACTCAGCATATTCCTTTTATCTGGCTGTATTTTTCTACAAGTTGACACTAGTGGGTTGCCACCGACTCAGTGTCTGTGTTCCTCTCAATTCATAACGTCAAAATTTAATTCCTAAAGTGACGACACTCGGAAGAGGGCCTTTGGGAGTTCATTAGTTCATGAGAGTGGAGGCTCATGAATGGGATTAGTGCTCTTAGGGAAGAGACCCCAGAGAGCTCTTCAGCCCCTTACTACATGTAAAGGTACAAGAAGAAGTCACCTGTAAGTCAGATAATGGGCCCTCACCAGACACCAAATCTGTTAGCACTGTGATCATCTACTTCCAAGCTTCTAGGCCCATGAGAAACAAATGTCTGTTATTTAATCTACCCAGTCTCTGATGGTTTTGCTTAGCAGCCTGAAGGGACTAATCCAGTGGTCCACTTATAAGCCTGCTTGGCTTCCTTTGCTGTTTTTATGGGTTTCTTTTATTGTGGTTGTAATGGGGCCTGAGAAGCAAGCTGAGTACTTAGTTTATCTTGTGGCAAACATCATCATTAGTTATATAAACAGCCTCAGAATTCAATTCAACCTTTTCAGCCCAAATCTGAAGGAAATGAAAAACATTTTACAGTTTGTTTTCTTCTTTTAAGTTTAAACAACATTCTTTAGGAGTCATCTAAGGCTTGCTCAATTATGTGTACTTTTCTTTGGGAATATTACAGTTGACATTTCTTTTCTTCCTTTTAAAAACATGTAAAATGTTTTTGGCTATGATTCTTCCTTTATCCTGGTCCTAGTGGCTATAGTGGATGATTAATAGAGGTTTGTTGGCTTTCTAAAATAAGATAAACTGAATATGAATATTCCCTCTAATAGTACATTTTTAAAAGTCAGTGAAAAAGATTGGTCTGGGTTTTTTATGCTTAAGACAAAATAATAAAGTCTATTTTTCACAGTCATCGCCCAAAAAACCATTAGTTGAAGTACCACTTGATAAATGTCAACAGAATTCTATACAGACATAAGAAATTTTACTTTCAGATAGCCTTCCTGTAAGAATAAAAAGTAGAAACTAGAGGCTAAGCAGAAAAAAATACATATAAAAGAAAAATGGCAGCCTAAGATTAACCCCCAAAAGGAATGGAAAGGGCTACTGAACACAGGATACACTGCACATTCCTATTCAGAAGCGCCTTATAATAATATACCCTGCTGACTAAGTGTGTAGGAGCCATTTTGAAAGGAAATAAAGATAAAAAGGCGGCACCATTTTATGATTTCTTGGAAAGGCAGCTTTGATAGAATCAACATTTAAGTCAACATTTGTGTTTCTGACTATAGCCATACCACCCTGACCCAGCCTGGTATCATCTAAAATGTTTTGTCTTTTACCATTGAATTCTTCCACTTCTAACTCTGGAGCTACCAGGTAATACTGTTCACAGAGCATCTTGGCTGTTTCATATGCATCTGTTAAGAAAGAAAAATTTAATTGTTGCATTAATGACAGATATAAGCAGGTGGATGTATACACAGAAATAAATAATTTGTCATAGTGAAATTAAATGAATCAAATACCATCTGTTAAAACAGCCTTTTGGTTTCAAAACATTACTATGACTAAAACATTTCTTTTTTCTAAGTTTTAACAACCACAGCCATATCAGGATCATAGACTATCAACAATAAAGCTAGGTTTATGCTAAGCATACACCAGTTTAACTTTTAAATACTGCTAAAAGATATTTTTCATGACTGTACTTCTAAACACCACAGAATCTGATTAAACTGTAGCAAAACAATACTTTCTATATTTGTTTTTGTTTTGTTTCTTTGATACAGAGTTTCTCTGTGTTGCCTTAGCTGTCCTGGATTCCCTTTGGAGACCAGGGTGGCCTTGAACTTACAGAGACCTGCCTGCCTCTGATTACATGAGTGCTGGCATTACAGGCATGTACTACTATGCCCAGCTACCTTCTGTAATTTAAATAAGTTACAACAGTCAGACCTGAAGTGATGGCTCAATAATTTAGAGTACTTTTGCTATTGTGGAGAGCCCAGGTTCAACTCCCGGCACCCACATGGTGGCTCATAGCCACCTATAACTCAAGTTCCAGGGGATCTGATAACCTCCATGGCCTCCGCAGGCACCAGGCATGTATATGTATACATGTACATATGCATACATGGAGGCAAAGCACTCATACACATAAATATTTAAAAACTGCCAATAGTCATGATTTTTCCAGTTGTTAGCAAAGAAAACATCAATAAGAACTTTCATAAACAGGTTTTCATGAGATACAGAATTTAAATTATTAGAACCACCCCCTGTCTTTGAAATGTGCTTTAAGCTGGTAAAGGGTAACAGCTTAGGGCTGACAAAAAGTCCAAGGTGCAAGAGTTTGCTTTTCAGTGGAGGAAAATGGGTATCAGGTAAGAAAATCAAGGGCATTACAAGAACAGCTAGAAGACAACTGTAGAAAGTTTATAAAAGGTGAAGAAGAAATTAAGAAAGTAAAAGTGCCTTGTGACATACTTATTAACTTTTCTCTTGAACTGTAAACCATTTTTAAAAAGAAAAAGAATGACAAAAACAAATCTGAGAGGGGAACAGGGAGTATTTCTGACAGGAACTCAATGGCAGGTTCTTTGACCTCCCCATTCCCCAAGGGAGGAGCAGTCCTGCTAGGCCACAGAGGAAGACTTTGCAGCCAGTCCTGAAGATACCTGATAAAACAGGGTCAGATGGAAGAGGTCCTCCCCAGGTCCTCCCCAATCAGTGGACTTGGAAAGGGGCAGGGAAGTTATGAGGAAGGGAGGATGGGATTGGGAGGGAATGAGGGAGCCGGATACAGCTGGGATACAGAGTTAATAAAATGTAACTAATAATAAAAATAAAAAAAAATCTGAGTAGAGGATCTGTGACTTACATTTGCTTTATAATATTACATAGAACTTAGTCTAGCACCTATTTAGGTGGCCAACTGTTATTCCTTAACTTGATATCCTGAGCCTGGTCTTATGACTTGTTTCTTTCCCTCAGCACAGTGTTTGTGATGATCAGTTCTGTCAACTCAACATAACCTAGTGTCACCTGGAAAAGGAGTCTCAGAGAGGGACACTGGTCTAAAGGCATGTCTGAGGGGAGTTATTTTGATTATATTACCTGAGGTGGGAAGACCTGCCCAATCTGAGATGAACCATTCCCTAGGAAGGGGATTCTAAACTAAGAGCGAAGAAAGCAAGCCAAACACTAGCATGCACTGATCCATTATTCTATGACACTGATTGTGGATGTAACGTGGCCAATTCTATCAAGCTCCTTCTACTATAAATTCTGTGCCATAATAGAATGTAACCTGAAATTTAGAGCCAAATAAGTCCTTTCTCTCCTAAGTTGTTTTTTGTCAGGGCATTTTATTGTAGCAAGAAAAAGAAACTATGAGAGATTTTCAAGGGTCAAGGGTCATCTAAGCTATATCATGAACCAGTAGTCCATTCCATATATTTAAGCTTCAGAAGTACAAGCAATTTTAAGTAATAGCCACAGTATAAATATACCACATTTTCTTCATCCACTTATCAGCTAATAGACATTTGAGTTGTTTCCACTGTTTGGTTATTACAAATAATGCTGCTATGAATATTTATGTTTAAGCTTTTGTGTGAACATGCTTTTGTTTCTCATTTCCTAGGAATAGGAAAATGCTAAACTATATGGTAACTCCATATAAACACTTGAGAACTGCTGGAGTTTTTATCAGAAAAAGACTTCTCAGTTTTGCCTTTAAAATTTCCAAAAGTGAGATATTCAAATTACTTCAAGATCTCTCAGGGGTACATCTGCCATGTTCTTACCTCCATACTAGCTTCATGGAGAAGAATCAGCACTGTGCATAGAGAATGTACTTAAGATTCAAGAGATGAGAGATGGAAAGAAGGAAAGGAAGAGAGAGAAATAAGCTCTACAGAATTTAAATGTTAAAGTTTGACATTACTGCCCTAATACAAAAGTAAGAACAGGGTATGTTCAGACTCTTAAGTTTATTTAACTTGTGTTACTACCAAATCAGAATTTTATATTATAATTTTCTCACAGTATTTGTCCGCACATTACAAATTCACATCTTTAGAGAAACACTTAAAGAAATGCTCAAATGCTTCGTCATCAGTGAAATGCAAATCAAAACAACCCTGAGATTTCCCCATCACAATGGCTAAGATCAAAAACTCAAGTGACAACGCATGCTGGAGAGGATATGGAGAAAGGGGAACCCTCCTCCATTGCTGGTGGGAATGTAAACTTGTACAACCACTTTGGAAATCAATCTGGCACTTTCTTAGAAAATTAAGAATAGTGCTACCTCAAGATCCAGGTATATTCCTAGGCATATACCCAAAAGATGCTCAAGTATACAACAAGGACATTGGCTCAGCCATGTTTATAGCAGCTTTATTAGTAATAGGTAAAATCTGGAAACAGACTAGATGTCCCTCAGTTGAGGAATGGATACAGAAATTGTGGTATATTTACACAATGGAACACTATTCAGCAATTAAAAAAAAAGGAAATCATGAAATTTGCAGGCAAATGGTGGGAACTAGAAAAGATCATCCTGAGTGAGGTATCCCAGAAGCAGAAAGACACACATGGTATATACTCACTCATAAGTGAATGTCAGTCATATTATATGGGATAATCATACTAAAAATCCGTACACCAAAAGGAGCTAAGCAAGAAGGAGGACCCTGGGTAAGATGCTAAATCCTCATTCAGAAAGGCAAATGGGATAGATATCGGAAGAGGGAGAAAACAAGGAACAGGACAGAATCCTACCACAGAGGGACTCTGAAAGACTCTACCCAGCAGGGTATTAAAGCAGATGCTGAGACTCATAGCAAAACTTTGGGCAGAGTGAAGATAATCTTAGGAAAGAATAGGAAGACAGAAAGACCTGGAGGGGACAGGAGTTCCACAAGGAGAGCAACAGATCAAAAACAAACTGTGCTGACAGGGGTCTTTTCCGAGATTGATACTCCATCAAGGACCATGCATAGAGATAACCTAGAACCCCTGCATAGATGTAACCCATGGCAGCTCAGTATCCAAGTGGGTTCCATAGCAATGGGAAGAGGGACTGCCTCTAGCATGACCTCAGTGGCTAGCTCTTTGATAACCTCCCCCTGGCCGGTTCAGCCTTACCAGGCCACAGAGGAAAACAATGCAGACAGTCCTGATGAGACCTGATAGCCTAGGGTCAGATGGAAGTGGAGGAGAACCTCCCTTATCAGTGGATTGGGGAAGAGGCATGGGAGAAGAGGGAAGGAGGGCAGGATTGGGAGAGGTTGAGGAAGGGAGCTATAGCTGGGATACAAAGTGAATAAATTGTAATAAATTTTTTAAAAGTGCTGAGAATAATGACAAGCAGTTGTAAGAGTTTTTGCTAACATGTAAATGAGAGACTATAATTGAAAAGCCTGATGAAAATGTAGAACTTTTTCACAGAATTACTGAATAGCATTTTGAAAGCCTCTAGGAATTCTCTAAGAACTTGTTAGAGAAAAGTGTATTTATGTTTTACTCCTCTATTTTAAACTATTCATTCTTGCAAAGAATGCTTTTACTTCGGTTCATTAATTTTTAGAATCTATAGGTTCATAGAACTCATTTTTTTCATGTGTGTAAAATTAATTATTAGAATTTTTGTTTTGCTGATTTCAGCAAGTCTATGGAACCAATTAACATAGTCTTCAGCAAAATATATAATGTCTAGCAGAAAATAAATTCACATCTTACTAAGCTCTTAGAATTAAGCACCCAAGATAGAGACATCAGATTAATTCTGACAAGATATAATAAAAACAGAAAACAAAAAGGAAATAGCAGTAAGGGCAGAAAATAATTTTAAAAGAATTAGAAGTATGAAAACAGATATTCAAGTGGGGTTAAATTTTTACCCTGAAAAAAGTTAAATTTTAAACTATACTAAATTTGCAAATTTTTCCCTAAGACATAATAAACCTCATCAGAGAGAGAGAGAGAGAGAGAGAGAGAGAGAGAGAGAGAGAATCAAGAACCAGCTCTTTTGCTTTGGCTAGTCTACCAAACAATGCTACATCTCCACCTAGTGACACGAAAGCACAAAAGCTGACCATGAACTTTTAAGACCCCAAATACTGAAATTTACAATGCCTTACTATCTATTTACAAAGGCAATGTGCTACCACTCCTCCAGATACATAATAAGGTTTAAATATTGAAATTTCTTTTACTAGAAAATAGTGACAGAAACTAAACCTACTAGATGTTCTAATTATCCATGCCGTTAGCTTTACCATAACTGTGAGGGTAACACTAAAAACATGCTAGGTAGATAGTGTGTGAAGGACAGTGGAATGCCAGCTTCAAACTTAGGATGGCTCCTAAAACCACATGTGGAAAAGGATGCTGTGCTGTGCTGTGCTGTGCTGTGCCGTGCTGTGCTGTGCTGTGCTGTGCGCAATTCTAGACCTAGCCATTTGTTCCCAGCCCCCAAAACAGTAAAGCTGTCTAGGCCTGTTGCCCTAGGCCACACTGTGATTTGCAAGAGAAAAAAAAAATCTTGTGAGAACTCAGAATTTTACTACTGGTCAGTTTGTAGACACATTTCTGTCCTCAGGTTTGGTATAAGGCAGCAGTTTTCAACCTGTGGGTCATGACTGCTTTGGAGGGTCAACTTCAAACTTAGGATGGCTCCTAAGACCACATGTGGAAAAGGACACTTTTCGCTTCATTATACTATGTAGTGGATCAACGATTTCATTAAGAATTATCTCATTATTCTTCAAAATCTAAAGACATATAGACACATACACACCAGCCAGCCAAGAGGATGTTGGGAATGTTACTAAAAATATATATATACATAAAAAAGGTATGCTGATGCCATAAATCCTCACAGGATACTAAAGGCTTTGAATAAAATGCATACATAGCAAACATGTGATTAGGGCTGGGCTGTAGCACTGTGTAGAGTACTTGCCTAGTATACAAAAGGCCTCAGTTCAATCCCAAATACCATTTTAAAAAAGAAAAGACATCTGCTAAATGAAACAGTCCTCTGGCCAATGATAAAGTTTTCAGTATTCAGTCAATTAGGCCAACAGATGATGTTTCTTTCAGTTATATTGGAGGTTCCAGTCCCAGAGTGGTAAGAAAGAATTAACAGCTTTAAAGAGTGTAGAGTATTACTTACTTGGATAAGGTCGGGTGTTAAAAAAAGAGTTCAGATTTTGAAATATGTCCCTGGAAATTCTGAGGTAGTATTCTCTTTTGAGGCCTAGGGACAGACTTAAAAAATAATCAGCAAGTAGGCCAGGTGTGGTGGCACATACCTTTAATGCCAGAACTTGGGGTTAGAAGGCAGAAGCAGGTGCCTATCTGAGTTTGAAGCCAGCCTGGTCGACAAAGTCAGTAAATTTTGGATACAATCTAAATTTGGTGACACATGCTTGAAAATTCAAGGCTATGTCACATATTTCTGTACTGTCCCATGACATAAATGTTCATGGAGCTAGCTACTGGGTGTTTGGCAGTGCTAAAATGGGGCATTACCTAAGTAAAGTAATTTAACATAAACTACAACCTCTTTAAACATCCCATAAACTGTAATTAATATAAAAAAATAAAAATTTGGAGGCTGGAGAGATGGCTCAGTGGTTAAGAGCACGGTCTGCTCTTCCTAAAGATCCGGGTTCAATCCCCAGCACCCACATGGCAGCTCACAAGTCTGTAACTCCCGTTCCAAGGGATCTGACAACTTCATGCTAATGCACATAAAATAAAAATAAATAAATTTTTAAAGTACCTGTTTTAAAAAATAAATAAATAAAAATAAAAATTTAATTAAAAAAAATCTTAACAAGCAAAATTCATCTACTAGTTTAGAAACTTCCTTTAAACCTAGAGTTTGCTGTAAGTTTACCTAGAACTTACTGTAAGCTCTCCTTACTCTTACAGTAAGTTCTCTAATAAAAATTTTCTATTTTAAAATTTGAAATCATTTTTTGGAAAAGACACTCTCAAATATTTTTACCTGAACTATATTTAAGCCAGTATTTACTGCTAATCTTGAAAAGGAAACATGGGAAATTATTATTGCCAATAATAAACCTAAGCGATAGTCACTGCATTAAGAATGCTTGCAATCAGCTTGGCGTGGTGGCACATGCCTTTAAACCCAGCACTCAGGAGGCAGAGGCAGGCAGATCTGAGTTCAGGGCCAGCCTGGTCTACAAAGGCCAGCCAAGGCAACACAGAGAAACCCTCTCTTGAAAAACAAACAAAAAAAAAAAGGAAAAAGAAAAAGAAAAAGGAATGGTTGCTGTGATAGTACAGTATTTCTAGCAGATCAATCTTTAGCCATAAAACAGTTTTCAGGAATATTCTAAGAAATGTTAACAGAATATGAAGGTTAGCTGATTAGACTTCTCTACTCCAAATCTACCATATAACTCTTTCATCAACTATCAGATTTTTACACTTAACCCATTGGATCACTTATTTACAAACATATGGAGGTAGAATTGGAGTGCTGGGTTTAAAAAAATACATGTGTCAGGCTGGAGAGATGGCTCAGAGGTTAAGAGCACTGGCTGTTCTTCCTAGGGGTCATGAGCTCAATTCCCAGCAACCACATGATGGTTCACAACCATGTATATGGGATCTGGTGCTCTCTGCTGGTGTGCAGGCACACATCCAGATACAGCACTCATATACATAAAATAAATAAAATATAAAAAATACACATGTCATAGACAATAACTAAGTCTAACAGAATAAAGAAAGCCCTTATAAACACGTTTAAAGTTCTCATCAGAACAAAGTACACATAAAGAGCCATAAAAGACTGCAAAGTCATAAAATACCATTTTAATTATCTTTTCGGTGTGTTTTCCTGTGTATGAATGTAAGCACACATGCCTCAGCACACAGGAAACTCTGAGGACAATCTCAAGGGTTGCTCTTTGCCTTCTACCTTGTTTGAGACAGATGCTTATGTAGGTTCTGGGGACCTGAACTTATCTTCATGCTTACATGGCCAGCACATTTATCTGCTGAGAGAGCTCTCCAACTCTGATTTTTAAATTATTTTATTTTATTTTATTTTTATTTTATGTGAGTGGATGTTTTGTCTCGTGTACTGTGTGCCTGCAGTGCTCAAACAGGCCAGAAGAGGGCATCAGATCCCCCGAATCTAGAGTTATGAATGGTTGTTAGCTACCATATGGGTACTAAGAATTGAACCTAGGGCCTCTGGAGCAGTCAGTGCTTTAAACTGCTGAGCCATCTCTTTAGCCTTAAGATTCTTTTCTTTTTTTCTTTTAAGCAAGAACAACAACACACCATTATTTTTATGTGGTAATAACATAAAGATAATCATACCAACATAATCAGATGTTTTCAAACTGTATTGCCAAACCAAAGACACCTAAAATCTCCAATTATTACCTTCTTAGCAATGCACTATTTTATCAGTCATTTCCAGTTAGAGACATTTGGAGAACAATATTATCTCCTGTTAGCACAATCTGAGTAGTTGTTTCCTTAACTGTTTTAAAATTAATCTTGGACTGGAGGGATGGCTCAGTAGCCTCTGTGGGCACCAGGCAATCATGTGGTACACAAAAAACACTCACACACATAAAATAAAGTAATAATTATTTTACAAATTTAAACTGAACTTGTTCTGCCTCATCCCTTATGAGCCAAAGATTCAGAGCTGGGAGTGTTGGAACACACCTGGAATCCCAGCACTTAGAAAGTGAAGGAAAAAGGAATCAGGAGTTCAAGATTATCCTCAGCTATACCAAATTTGAGGGCAGCCTGGGCTACATGAGATCCTGTCTTGACAGACCTAAACAAAGAACAAGACAAAAACAGTTTAGCCCTTGTACTGCACATGCTTGTGCTCACCGGGCCACACCTGATTTGGGGATGACCCTGGTCACCTATGATGAATGTTTACAAAGACCATACTGACCCATGTGCTCCCTTAGAGAGTAATATCCAGGGCTGGAGAGATGGCTCAGGGATTAAGAGCACTGTCTGCTCTTCCAGAGGTCCTGAGTTCAGTTCCTAGCAACCACAGGGTGGCTCACAACCATCTATAGTAAGATCTGGTGCCCTCTTCTGGCCTGCAGATGTACACGCAAATAGAGCACTCATGTAAAATAAAGAAATAAACCTTTAAAAAAAGGTAATATCCAGGAGCTATTACGCTACTTTTTAGAAACCCCGTAAGTTACAAAGAAATACAATGCAATATATATTAGTACCCTTCTTGCCCGAAATCCATCCTAAGTGAAATCCACTAGTTTTCCATAGCAACAGATCCTCCGCCTCAGAAACATAGCCAACTGGGGAAGTGCAGACAAAACATCTAACATAAGGACAAGGGACAAGGAATCCCCAGGCTAGCCACAGCCAGAGTACTAAAACCTGTAGTAAGAGGTAAAAAAAAAAAAAAAGGTGAACTGGAGCAATAAAATCTACCTTTTGGAAACTCAAGATGGAACATTCAGGATGACCAAAAGTCAAAAAGGCATTGACTGAGAAGTATCACGATATAGGAAGGCCTAGAGTACTTGGCATTGTGTGAAATGGGCTCAGTCAAGTTAACCAGGGCATACAAAAAAAAAAAAAAAAAAAAAAAAAAAGGGCAAGTAGAGAGGCCATATTTGGCAACTGTAGTTGTAAGATACCCAGAACACAGCCTGTTTTTTTTTTTTTTGTTTGTTTGTTTTGTTTTTCCTATTCCAGTATCTATAGCCCGACTGTAAAGTGTTTCATATTCTGACTATGGGACTTACTCAGTTATTTTAATAAACCTATTTCTGGAACTAAAGTGAGTTTGTTGCTTGCAACCTGAGGAGGCCAAATTGAGAGCATAAGATATTATTTCTGAGCCGAAATAATACCATGCACTCGGGAGGCCATTTGAATGCTATCACGCTAAGCAATAATAACATATAAAAATGACATGGAAAAGTTAACAATGCTGTGGAAGTCAACATTTGTACCAAAGCAAAGATTTAAATTTGTATCTTTAAAACATTCTCATCACAGGATTTTCCATTTGATTTTCTAGTTTCTTTACTAAGAAGGGAAGGTAAAGGGATACCACAGAAGGTTCCTCCTAAAGGATAATAGGAGTTGCTTTACAACACTAATTCTAGCATTCACCCCTCTGAGTCTATGATTTACAGATGTACAACGGTAGAAATTAATGTGCAGGATAAGCCACGAGGAGGCCTGCTTAACAGAATTCCGTATATTCTGTTACTATTATGCTGGGTGCACCCCTACTTCTATGCACTTATACAACTGTCTAGTCAAAAATAGAAACAGTGTTCCTACCCTTCTACATAAAATTTTTCTGTAGTCTGTCTCAAAAGCCCTAAGTAAGGGATCAGTTTTAGTTCATTAAAACTTGTGAAGGCTGTAAAACACAGGAGTACACACACAGGCACATAAATAAATGTACATATACATGGGGTCATTTGGCATGGACATTTAGCTATGTTTAAACCATGCAAGCTCTTCAAAGCTAAGAAAGCAAAAACAAAAAATAAAACAAACAACAACAAAAACAGTATTCTGGTGGTGCAGGCCTGCAATACCAGCTACTCTGAAGGCTCATGCAGAAGGACAAGTTCAAGGCCTGCCGAGGCTACAGAAATGGGTTCAGAGCAAGCAGGGCAACATAACAAGATCGTATTCCACAATAAAAATAAAAAATAAAAAAGAAAGAAAAGAATGTATTTTACTTGTGGAGTGTTTGCTTAGCATGTGAGACCCTAGGTTCAATCTCTAGTATTATAAAAAATAAAACACTAAGTATCATAAATATAGATACTTGTAAACCACCTTGATGCAAAAGAGGGTTGCAATAAAGTTGATTATGTAGACATGGCTTTGTGGCAGTGTACACTTTTGTATCTGAAACCACCCTCCAATGTTTTTTAACTTAAGGAAAGAGGCTAATGAGAGATGATAATATTGAAAGGTGTCCAGAGGAAGAGACAGTATGTTAGTCCTCCCGCTTCACCTTGTAAGTATGGTGGTAGGGCGTGCATGTGCATATTAGGGAAGTGTAACGACAGGAGTATGGGGAGTTACAGTTACTATGGAGAAATTCACCAAGAATCTAGCCATTAGTTATGTCCCCCCAAATCACACAACAGGAAATTCTACACTTTATCTGCAATATACTAAGCAGAAAGATTTTTTTGTTTGCTTGTTTGTTTGTTTCTTTAATGGCCAGGGACTAGTGGGTGGACAGCTCAGAGACCCAGGAGAGAAGCAAACACGAATGCCCACCCCCCAAAAAAAAGTCAGTGAAATGATTCCTAATGATATTCTACTATACTCATAGATGGGTGTCTAGCCCAATTGCTGGTATAATGTTCTTGTGGCATGTACACAATTTACCCTTGTTCATTCAAATGCTCATTTCTCTACCCCACTATCTGGTTTTAATCTGGACATTGCATTGTGATGCTTATTCTAAGCATCATAGGTCTCAAGTTTGTGTAAACATGCCACCATTTGTTCTCTGCATTGTCCATAAAACAACCAGCCACAACGCTGAGCAATAGAGAGATAGGGTGGGACATCATGGCCTGGAGAGCAGAAGGAAGTGAGTGGGAGGAAGAAGAGAGCAGAGATCCGCAGGAGAGGTCTTAGAACCCTGAGGAGAGATGAATCAGACCTAAGATATGACTAAAAGCAAGTATAATGTTGGAAATTCTGAGTGGGAGGTAGGTACGCGGACTTGGAGGTTAAAGATGGAGTAACTATTGCCCAGCCTTGTGCTCTAGTGATTTGGGTATACAGCTGGTTTAGGAATAACTGCTGTTAACTCCAGATAAATCAATAAGTATTTATATTCAACAATACTGAATAATCAACAGAACGGTTTACTCTATCAACTGATAGGAGCAGATGCTGAAACCCACTACCTCACACTAGGTGGAGCTCCAGGAATACTGTGGAAGAGGGGGAGGAGGAACTGTAGGAAACAGAGAAGTCAAGGGCATCAGGAGAACATGGTCCACAGAATCACCTAAGCAGGGCTCACAGGTGCTCACAGAGACTGATGCAAAAATGGCGGAGCCTGTATGGGTCTGATCTAGGTCCTCTGCACACCTGATGTGGCTGTGTAACTTGGTGTTCTTGTAGGATTCTTAACAGTGGTAGTGGGGGCTGTCTGACTCTATCGCCTGTGCTTCGGATCCTTTTCCTCCTACTGGGTTGCTTCCTCCATCCTTGATATGAAGGTCTGTGCCTAGTCTTATGGTAACTTGTTACGCCATGTACAGTGACGCCATGTATAGTGATGTCCCGAGGAGGATTGCTCCTTTCTGAAGGGAAGCAGAGGAGCAATGGATCTGGGAGAGGAATAGGTGGTGGTAGGGGAGACTGAATGAAGTGGACAGAGGGGAGGCTACAGTCAAGATGCATTGTATGGGAAGAATTTTTTTTATTTTTAAATTTTTTTCAGTTTATTTGCTTTATATCCCAAGGGTGTTCCCCTTCCTCCCCCTCCCCCGCAGAAAAGAACCCTCTCCCACACACTGAATCACATCAGGCCTGTGCATATCCTCATCCCCTGAGGCTAGGCAAGGCGGCGCTGCCAGGGGGAAGTGATCCAAAAGCAGGCAATAGGGTCCATGTTAGAAACAGCTCCCCACCCCCTCTCCTCAGGCGAGAAGAATTTTTTAAGAGGGAAGAAATCTGTGAGTGGGCTGTGCCTGGCAGTGTAGGCTATAATCCCAGCTATTAAGAAGGTCAAGGTAGAAGGATCACAAGTTCAAAGCCTATATGAGCTACAGAGTTAAGTTCAAGGCTAGCCTGGTAGCCATGGTGAAACTGTTTATCAAAATAAAAAGTAAAAAGGTCAAGAATAAAGCTTAGTGGTAAAGTGCTTGCCCAGCAAGGCTACTGGCCAAGGTTCAATCCCCAGCACAGCAAAAATAAGCTGTGAGTACTGGAAGAATAAGGAGAAAGGAGAGACTGGAATTGTGAATAAAAATAAATTAAAAAAAAAAAAAACAAGGAAAACAGGTGTTATATGTTTTTGAAGCCTAAATGTCCCCTAAAGGCCACTAAATGGCCTCCAGTTTGTAATGCTATTGGAGAGAACCTTAGTGCAGGGATAGGGTGAGA
The DNA here is from genome assembly GCF_030254825.1 of Meriones unguiculatus. Lineage (NCBI taxonomy): Eukaryota > Metazoa > Chordata > Mammalia > Rodentia > Muridae > Meriones > Meriones unguiculatus. Next base: position 2,980,393 of record NW_026843706.1, on the reverse strand, counting down.
AAGTTAGGTGTCTGATCTTGAAGGAGATGGTGGGACTCTGGCTCCTTTCTCTTTTTGTTTCCCAGCTCCCATTAAGAAAGTGGCTTTGCCTTTCAGAGGCCCTCTATGGCAGGTTCCTAACTTGTTTCCTGTTTTCTTGTTCTTCTGACATCCATCCTCTTTGCCTTTCAGGATGGGGATTGAGCATTTTAGTCAGGGTCCTCTCTCTTGATTAGTTTCTTTAGGTGTACAGATTTTAGTAGGTTTATCTTATATTATATGTCTATATGAGTGAGTATATACTGTGTGTGTCTTTCTGCTTCTGGGACAGCTCACTCAGGATGATCCTTTCCAGATCCCTTTACCTACAAATTTCATGATTTCCTTGTTTTTATTACTGAATAATAAACTGATTGGCCTGCTCTTTGATCACCTCCCCCTGAGGGGAGAGCAGTCTTACCAGGCCACAGAAGATGACAATGCAGCCACTCCTGATGTGATCTGATAGGCTAAGATCAGAAGGAAGGAGAGGAGGACCTCCCCTATCAGTGGACTTGGGGAGGGGCATGCGTGAAGAAGGGGGAGGGAAGGTAGGATTAGAAGGGGAGAAGAGAGGGGTTTATGGGGGGATAAAAAGAGATCAGCATAACAATATCAAGGTATATGTTAGCTAACATATACTAAATAATGGAATAAATGTTGACAGTAACAGTCATAAAACATAAGTTCTTTCAGCTTTTAAGAGTCATCACAGGGAAATTCCTCCTTGATTTCTACAAAGCATTTTTAAAAAATTGTTTACACACAATTTATTGAGGAAAACTTCTGAATGAAAATGGACAGTCTAACAAAATAAACACATTAATTCACTACTTAACTATTATGAAAAGCCCTTCCATTAGATTATGCATATTATGATTGCTGCCAACCCTTTTAAAGCAAGTTCTTCTTTCTAATGAGAAGAAAAAAATGACTCTTGAGTTTTGCATATTAAGAAGTCCTTTGCTGGCAGCCAGGAAATGTGATGCATTCCTTAATCTCTCTGTACTACAGAAGGTGCTAAGTTTTGTAAAATTCCTAATACTTATCAAATGCCACTGGTTCTCAGCTATAACCTTCCTAAAAATTAGTCAATGACATTATATTGTAAAAAAAAACTATAATAAAGATGAGTATTTTTGAATCTTTATCATAAAAATTTTCAAACATGTATCAAAGCATAAACCACAGTATAATGAAATACCCCATACTAATCAAAGCCTCAACTATCCCTTCACATAGGCCCAGTCTTTTATTTCTCATCTTCTGTCTAATTTTCAAGCAAATCTCTTTTTCATAGTAGGTACAGACATTTAAAAATATCTCTTGAAGCTCCATCTCTAAAGTTATGACTAAAAAGTCATCACTATCAATATCACAACTAAAAAAATAAAAAAAAAACTAGGTAATTTCAGTATATTTTTTCATTTCCAAATTTTTTTTAATTTATCTATTCTAATTCCATGTACATTAGAGTTTTGTCTAATGTCTGTATGAGGGTGCTGGATCCTCTGGAACAGGATTTACAGTTTATGAGCTGCCATGTGGGTGGTGGGAATTGAACCTGGGTCCTCAGGAAGATACAATGCTCTTAACTGTGGAGCCATCTCTCCAGCCCCCTAAAATTTTTAATTTTTTTTAACTTTACTTCATGTGTATGATTGTTTGGCCTGCATGTATGTCTGTGTACATATACATGTGGTCAGAAGAGGAGGTCAGAAGAGGGCATTAAAACCGGAGCTATGGACAGTTTTGAGCTGCTATATGGGTGTTGGGAAAAGAATCTGGGTCCTTTGCAAGAATATCAAGTGCTCTTACCAGCTGAGCTATCTCTCTAGGGTACTTTTTTTGTTGCTTCTTCTTCATTTGTTTACAATTTATTCATTATATATCCTGACTGTAGCCTCCTCCCAGTCTCACTCTTCTTCCTTCTCCCCATCCAGTTCCTCTAGTCCACTGAATGGAGACTTCTACTTCCCTGCCATCTGCCCCTAGCTTTCCAAGTCTTATCAGGACTGCCTGGATCCTCTTCTTCTGTAGCCTGGCAAGACTGCATCGCCAGGAAGGGGAGGAGGACCTTCCCTATCAGTGGACTCGGGGAGGGCATGGGAGGAGAAAAGGAAGGGCGGGTGGAATTGGGAAGGGATGAGGAAGGGGGCTACAGCTGGGATACAAAGTGAATAAAGTATAATAAATTTTTAAAAAGAGAATGATAATAATAATAATAATAAAAAAAGACTGCATCGCCAGGGCAAGTGACCAAAGAACAGGTAACAGAGTCCATGTCAGAGACTTCCCCTGCTCCTCTTACTCAGAAAACCACATGGAGACTGAGCTGCCAATCAGCTATATCTGAGCAGGGGGTTGAGGTCCTCTCCATGCATGGTCTTTAGTTGGTACATCAGTCTCTGTAGGACCCCTAGGCTCAAGTTCTCTTTTTTAGCTTTGTTGGTCTCTTTGTGGGGCTCCTGTCCTTTCTGTGTCTTTCTCCCCCTGCTTCTTCTCTAAGATGCCCTGCACTCTGCACAAAGTTTGCTTCTCAGTCTCAGCATTTGCTTTGATCCCCTTTTGGGTGGGGCCTTTCAGAGGATTCTCTATAGTAAGAAGGCTCCCATCCCATTCCTTCTCTCCCACTACTTGTAGAGTCTCTCCTGTTTCCCACTCTGAATGAGATTTAAGCATCCTCTCTAGGGTCCTCCTTGTTATTTAGCTTCTTTAGGTCTGTAGCTTTTAGTATGTTTACCCTATATTATAAGGCTAATATCTGCTTATAAGTGAGTATATACCATGCATGTCTTTCTGTTTCTGGATTACCTTACTCAGGATGATCTTTTCTCCCCTAGGCTACTTTTTTTTGGAGGGAGGAATCAAGGCTGGCCTCAAACTCATAGGGATCTGCCCACCCTCTGCCTCCTGAGCACTGGGATTAAAGATGTATGCCACCACCATACATCTTTGTCCACATCATGCAGCCAGTCGTGATGAGACCTGATAGGTTAGGGTCAGACAGAAGGGGAGGAAGTCCTCCCCTCTCAGTGGAGTAGGGAAGAGGTGTAGGGGAGAAGAGGGAGAGTGGGTGGGACTGAGAGGAGATGAGGGAGGGGGCTAAAGCTGGGGTACAAAGTAAATAAATTGTAATAAATAAATTTAAAATTTTTTATTTAAAAAAATTCAGTGTCGAAATATCAAGCCACAGAATGTTTACAGATCATCTATGTCTATAGGCCCTTGAAGGTTCAATATATGTTATCAAACAAGAACAGACACATTCCCTTCCCTGGCCTTACATCAATTACAGTTCAAGAGAAACATCATGCATGTATCAGCTGGACCTAGTCACCTTAGAACTGAAATAATGTGAGTAAATGCCTTCTAGGCAAACAGAGACCCAGGCAGCCCCTGGAAAACACTGCACAGACTGTCCTTAGCAGTGGCTGCTGAAGGGCAACGAAGATCCTTGATGAAAACCAGGATGAGGTATGTTCATGTAACTTGTCAAGGAGTCTTAAAGTGTGATGAGAAGCAGAGTAGGAAATGCAATCTGGGAAAGGAGACAGGGTGGGAGCATGAATCTGCACAAAGTAAAAATGTAAGTACTGAAACCTGCTGGATTACAGCCAGCAAGATTTCCTGACACAGCATTTATTTTAAATGAGTAAGAGGGAACAGCTATTCAAAATTAAAAATCCCCAGTGTACCATGAATTTATGAGTATCTGGCCTATTCTGCCCTGGGACTGTTGGCATAGTACCCACCCAGTGACACCCACTTGCTGTACAGCTTCTAACACCAGGAGTACGTAACAAAAGACATGCAGATTTGGCAAATGTGAATTTGGATTCATTTTATAACAAGGGAATAGTTCAAATGGTGGCATGTCAAAATCTGGAGCTTCCTAAAATGTTTACTGTTTAAGAAAGAACTACAAGTACTACAACTGCAAGTAGAAATTGGTGTTTGAGTATTGGAAATTACTCCTTCTTTCCTGATCTAGAAAAGATTTCATATTTGGATTAAGTGGCTTAGGCCTAACATGGCCTGATGAACCACAGACTACACAGCAACATAGGCCCACAGCTGAGCTGCCTCAAATGAACCATAGTGCTGTTTCTGCATGGTCAGTGACACTGGGTTGGTGTCCTTACCTTTCACCACATCAGCTACGTTACAGGTGGGGTCGATACTCCCTATGTGTTTAGGATGAGCAGGGTTAGTGTCGCCACCAAACAGAAGTGCTAAAAGAACAAAAGAGAAAGAAAGGGATTGAAACATAGCAAGCTGGGACGGTCAAGCACAGAAATGAGTTTCTACATGTCAAAAGGATCTTTTAAGATTCATTTAGGCCTCCACAATGACTTACAATGTAACACAGCTAATGGGTGAGCAAATACATTAGCCCAAAAGGATAAAGGGTGTGTGTACTTTAAATCCCAGCAGTCACAGTCAGTAGATCCTAAAGCAGAGGCACATGTCAGAGGCCCAATTCTTTCTTCCTCAGCTTATGAAAACTAGATCAAGACACTTCCATGCTTGGCAGATTATCTCCCTGCTCAAGACTTATAGCCATTTATTCCAGTCTCTAAGTATTTACAACATGCAGTCTGGGCCATCTGGACAGCACTGCAAATGCCTCCATCACAGAGACTCTTTTTCCATTCTGTGTACACAGACAGTATTTGTTCAAATATGTTATTATTATTATTATTATTAATTACACTTTATTCACTTTGTATCCCCCCATAAGCCCTTCCCTCCTCCCCTCCCGATCCCACCCTCCCTCCCCCTTCTTCATGCATGCCCCTCCCCCAAGTCCACTGATAGGGGAGGTCCTCCTCTCCTTCCTTCTGATCTTAGTCCATCAGATCACATCGGGAGTGGCTGCATTGTCATCTTCTGTGGCCTGGTAAGGCTGCTCCCCCCTCAGGGGGAGGTGATATTTCACTATACACAATAGTTGAAAATTTTTATTCCTAAGTAAAAGCCTAAAGAAGATGAAAAGAAAAAAGCAATTCAAGACAATTTTTATAGGTATATTGTATGTGAAATCAATCAAAACTTGGGAATAACTTAGACTCCACAAAGGGGGAATACCTAAACAAAAAAAAAAAAAAAAGGAAATAACTGAGATCAAGAAAAATGGTAAATATGGGTATATGCCAGTGCATAAAATTCTAAGTTATTAAAAATAGGAAAAACAGAAGTGTATGAGTTTCATCAACAACTAAATCTATGCACATTTATAAGAACACATTCATGCTTAGATAAGGAAATTTTCAGTATCTCAGTAGATTAGCTGGCTAAATGTTTAGGTTCCCTTTTTTCTATAAATTGTCATGTATTTGTTTCTAAAACATATAAATACATACTTTGTTTTGGGGGCATTTTTTGTTTTTTTTTTTTTTTTTCAAGACAAGGTTTCTCTGTGTATGTAGCTTTGGCTGTCTTGGAATTCACTTTGTAGACCAGGCTGGCCTTGAACTCACAGAGATCCACCTACTATCTAAATAAATCAAATGAGTTAAAAAACATGTTTTGTCCATTCTCAGATTCAACAAGGATGACTCCAAATATTAAATATTTTTCCTTAGAATTAAAAAAATCAACCAAGGTGACAACACTGTAAATCAGTCAATAAGTTCATTATGTTAAAAGAATTTTAGATTTCCCCCCCCTCGGAATCATTGTGGAGAATAGATTAAAACCCTCAGTGTGGTATCATGAACTAATAATCTTGCTTACTCAGATTTTGCCTATCATTGTGGAATAAAGGGAACTGCTTATATATCCAACATGCTCATTCAATATTCCCAGTTTTTACAGAGGAAGACAATGCAGAAAGTCCTGATGAGACCTGATAGGCTAGGGTCAGAGGGAAAGGGGAGGAGGACCTCCCCTATCAGTGGACTTGGAGAGAGACATGAGAGGAGATGAGGGAGGAAGGGCGGGACTGGGAGGGGATGAGGAAGGGGGCTACAGCTGGGATACAAAGTGAATAAACTGTAATAAAAAATAATAAAAAAAAGAAGCAGAAAAAAAAGAAAAATGGATGTTTGGAAAAAATAATTCCAGATAAATTAAATTACTGAGAAATTAATGTAGCTGCCATTAACACCAGTCCCTTGTCTCCATAGAAATGTAACAGCAGAGTCCTTGAAAGGCAGGCAGTGGTCCTGCCTCTAGTGTAAGCACCACAAATGCCTTCCAAGGATACCTTTGAATCAAGAATACTGATTAACAGATTTTTATAATAGGAAGGATTCGCTTTAAAAAAAAAAAACTGAACTAGAAATAAAATTTCCACAGCTAAAAGTCTAAGTCAGTAAATTAAACATAAAGTAAAATGTGAACTTCAGAAAAAAATCAATGTGGTTACCTTTCTGAATCTAGACCCAACATAACCCAACTTACTGTGCTGGTTAATAAGCATGCGGAAAGAAATGCGGTTGGTATAAAACCGATCCAGGAAATACTGGATGTTACTGCTAATGAATGGATCAAACCCGAACTTTTCCTTGTACTCAATCACGCCTTGGGCCATTGTAGGAACAACATCATTGTGTCTGTTTCTGATATTAATCAGAACGTGGAGAAAGCTGTGTGGGAAGGAAACAAAATGTGGTTTAAGTTTATTTTTCATGGGCTGGAACCCACCTCTTACCTCTGTCTAGTTACCTGCTGGTATTCTTTGTAAGCAGAAACATTTCTTCTCATAGATAGTAAAAGGCAGCAGTCATTAACACTATAACCTGACACTATAACTTACTATTGAAATTCTCTCAGAACTACACAAAGTAAAACATTCTAGTAAAGTTTTTTTTTTTTATGTTCAAATATATTTTAGGGATGCACTGACATTTTAGGGTTCCATAAATGTTTTTTGACTAAAGAATTACAGAACACATCAATGTTTCTCCTGATAACATGAGGACAATCCTGTTAAAGTCTCTAAGGACTGAAAAAGAGTCATAAAGCAACGGCTTCTTCTATGAATAAATGCCAAACTTTTTGAGCAAAAATTGAAATAACTTCCTCACAGCAGTAAAACATAATGGATAAATATAGATACAAAAACTCAATTAAAATAAATGTATTTGCTGGGAACAGAGGGCACATGTCCATAATTCTAGATACTCAGAAAGTAGAGGCCTGGGGTGGGGTACTTGAGCAAAGGTATTTAAAACTAGCCCAGACAATATAAGAAGACACCCATCTCAAAGTCAAACACACAAATCATTTTCAAATGTTCTGGCACATTATTTTAACCACGTATAAAGAAGGAACCGAAGAGATGGCTTGGTGGTCAAGAGCACTGGCTACTCTCCCAGAGGAACAGGTTTGCCAAGTGGTCTAAATGAAAATGGCTCCCGTGGACTCACAGGGAGTGGCGTGATTAGAAGGTATGGCCTTGTTAGAGGAAGTTTGTCACTGTGGGGGAGGTGGGCTTTGGGATTTCAGATGCTCAAGTCAAAGCTCAGTATCTCTCCTTCCTGTTGCCTGACAATCTGGATGTAGAACTCCCAGCTACTTCTCCAGTACCACATCTACCTCAATGTCACCATTTTTCCTGTCATGATGATAAAACACTAGACCTTTGAAACCATAACCAAGACCCAATTAAAAGTTTTTCCTTATAAGAGTTGTTGTGCAGCACCCAAGGAGGCAGAGGCAGGCAGATTTCTGTGAGTTTGACTCCAGCCTGGTCTACAGAGTGAGTTCCAGGGTAGCCATGACTACACAGAGGAACTCTGTCTCTGAAAACTAAGAGCTACTGTGGTCATGGTAACTCTTCGCAGCAATAGGGCATTAACTAAGACACACATGGTGGTCCACAACGATTTGTAGGGGAGCTACCACCCTCTTCTGGACTCAGTGGGCACCAGACACTCATGTGGTACACATTTTGTAGACAAAACACCAATACACATAAAATTAAAAAAAATTCAACATGTATAAAAATACGTATGAAATACAGTATTAAGAACAGGGAAATAAATCAAGCAATGAAATCAAATTATGGAGCCAGGCTCAAGGTTGAGTAAGTAGGTGTACACCAAATTCAATATATTAGAATGTAACAATGTGGGGGCTGGACAGACGGCTCAGTGGTTAGGAACACTGGTTGCTCTTCCAGAGGACCCAGGCTCGATTCTCAGCACCTAGGTGGTGGCTCACAATTGTCTGTGGCTCCAATTCCAGAGGATCTGACACCCTCACATTGATACATACACAGGAAAAATTAATGCACATGAAATAAAAATAAATTATTAAAAATGTTTTTTAAAGGAATGTAACATTTTAAGTCAGTAAAGAAATCATTAGACTGATTAGGCCAGAGGGCTAACAATTTAAGTCATATAGCAATTTCAAGCCTTAGTTCCCAAGTAAATGTACAATGTAAGAGTAAGACTAGGGAGCTGGCTTGTGGGGGTAAAATGATGAGGATCTGTTTCCATATAAGAGTATGGCAGCACATATCTGGAACCCCACAGCCAGGGGAGTAGAGACAGGTGGATCCTAGGAGATCACTGGCTAGCCAGTCTAGTCAAAACATCAAGTTCCCTGTTTAGGGAGACAGCCTGTCTTAAAAAATTATGTGAAAGCGATCAAGGAAAACTACCTGATGTCAACCTCTGATCTCCACATGAAAATGCACATATACACATAAACCACATACAAAATTAATTTCTTCTTAAAAAAACATAAAAATGTTAAGAGTGGAATCAGAAATAATAGAAGAAAATCAGATGAATTAAATATGTAACTCTGGGATAATGAAGGCTGTTCTAAGCTTATTATCAAGGGCAGAAACATGCAATACAAAGAAACAAAGACTATGACTGCAGAATTACAGAAGCACACATTATGAGTAAAAGAAAAAACAAGAGTCCTTACACTTAGTGAAGATGAACCTCCTATTGGAAAACTAGGAGAAGGATCTGATATGAGTGGGAAAAATCTATGAAAAAGCAAGCGCAATGCCAATCAATTTACCAGCACAAGAAGCAAAGTAAAACCTTCTTTATTAGAATGGCAAATAATAACCAGTGGAGGTGCTAAATGGAACATTTTCTAAGGGCAATTTAACCAAATATATTTGCAGTCCAAAGAAAATAATTCAATTTCTAGGGTCAATGCTAGGGAAACAACTGGACAAAGTGAACAGCTGTTTTAAAACCTGCTTTTCAAATACATACACACATACATCCTACAGAGAATGGGGGGTAGAGTAGGAGAGTGCGACAAAGAGAAAGCAAATGCTGTTTCTAGAGCACTATTTGAGCCAGCAAGATGCCTCAGTGGAGAAATGCAGTGGCTACGTAAGCTTGCTGACCTGAGTTTGGATCTCTGGAATCCATGTGAATGGAAGGCAAAGACCAACACAGGCTGTCCTCAGATCTCCACACACACAACGTCACCCACATGTGTTCTCATACACAAATACCTATGCAATCATACACTGAAACCCATGAAAAAGTGTTCTTGAAACTACAAAGAAGTCTCAATCCAATACTAGTGGGTCCAATTGCACAACCTGTATGTAGAGGAATTAATAACATGCCAGGTGGTGGTGGTGGCACACACCTTTAATTCCAGCACTCAGGAGGCAGAGGCAGGTGGATCTCTGTGAGTGCAAAGCCAGCCTGACCCACACTGGAAACCCTGACTGGAATACGAGACAAAAAAGCCCAGGTTCACAATTTTTCCCACGAAATGTTACAATGGGTAATTTTTCATGTAACTCTTTGCAATATGTTTATAAATTAAGCGTCTGTAAAATGAAACAATGCATTATAATGCAGGAAAATCTTTACTTGAAGGGATGAGGCTTATTTTAATGGATTAATTCTCAGAATGCATCCCTACCCTCCTGGGCTTTTCCGTCTCCATAGTGATGACCAATGTGATTGACATAGATGAGTCCCCAAGCTAGTGATCGCACAGAAGCTCTCACTAACAGAAAAGGTTGTTACCAGGCCACTAGCTCATCTTTCACCCCTCCCATTTACTAACAGCATGAGGCTTCTCAAATCTCAGCTTTCCAACCTGGCTGTATAAAGTCAGCAAGTGCTCAAAACTCACTGAATGACAGTTACTGCCGCAAAGGCATAGCACACACAGGATTCAGGACTATTTACTTAAGTTGTCCCTGTTGAAAAATTTGTTAGAGAGACAGGACTCCAGAGAACAGCAGCAATTAATCATTATGTACGTCTCCAAATCTGTATCCTCAAATGTAGAGCAAGAGGCCAGCTTCATTTTGAGAATTTCAAAATGTGTCTAACTAATGACATAAGGAAACAAAGCTCCCGGATTCAATCCATTTAATGTCAATATGCTAAATGACAGAAGTGACTAGTACCAAGCGGCAACTGTAGGTGTGGCTCTAACCCACTGCTTGCACTTTTCATATTTCACGGATCCATTAGACAAAATACAACTAAGCTGGAGCTACCTTCTCCTTGCTGAAACCAGCCCTTTTGGCCATATGGTGCAATGCAAGGAACCAGTGTACTAAGGGAAAGGAACAATGACTCATGGCTCTAGCTCTGCTCTGCAGTATCACAACCTTGAGCACATTCATCCACACCTCTGACCACCATAGTTCCTTGTTTGTGAATTCCCATGCCTGACTTCAAACTCTCCAAAGTTGTCTGTGTAGTATAGTGTTTCCAGAGTTCTTTTCATGGAGCATGTCCAAGTCAAGTGTCTGCCTCGTAATTATGTGGATTAAGTCTCTACATACAATAAAAGAAAGCTCTCAGCACAGCAGGATTACCATGAGCATTCACTGTGTATACCCCAAACAGGAAGAAATTAGGGTGAAGGAGATACTTAATTTCTCTTGAGGGAAAACTCTCAACTCACAGTTGGGGTTATGGTTTGCTAGAGAATAAAAATAGAAATACTTTAAGCAATATTAGAATTTAGCAGTCTTTGTGCACAGTGACAGCAACAGAATTCAGGTAGTTATATTTTAAAAAAATACTCTTTTATGCTTCTCCAAAACAAAATCACTACAATTTTCTGAGATCAACATTAATAACCCATTGGAAAATATTTTTTAAGTTGATGGATTAGGTAGATAATTCATGTATATATGTAGGCTACTTGCATTCTTAAAATTACCACTAGATGGAACATTCACTATAATGCTTATTTTAAGCATTGTATTTTATATTAATCTGATGTCCAGTTCACCTTGAATAAATATATTAAGAATTAAGTCATAAAGCATTAATGAAGTTTCATTGTTCTTTGTGAACTATGCTAAATTCTAAATTCCAACTCACTTTTTAAAAATCCAACAATGTCATTACCCATAAGAAAATTAAAACTTGTCTAAATTCTAGGGTTTTTTTTTTTTTGTGTTCTCAAATGTGTGTATACTCTTTGGGTGTGTGCATGTTAGAATGTGAGTACACAAATGTGCACGCACATACATGTAGAGGCAAGGTTGGTATCAGCTGCCTTCCTCATTCACTATCTACCTTACTTGTCAAAATAGGGTCTCTCATTTGAACCTATTCAGGTAGCTTGGCAAGGCAGCTTCCCTGGGGATCCCCAGTGGGACTCCCAAGAACTAAGATTACAGGCAAATTGTCACACCTGCCCAGTATTCATTTGACTACTACAGATCCAGAGCCAGGCCCTCACACTTGTGCAGTAATCACTTTAACAACTGAGCCATCTCCCCAGCCCTGAGTTACAATTCTCGAGGCTTAATAACATGAAGTTCCACTTGTTAAAAAAGTTCTTCTGCCTAGGTATTTTTATTTAAAGTCACTGGTGTCATACTTACTTATCTAAAACCCGTGGGTCTTCTGGGCTCTTGTTTTCATATTCTAAAAGTTCAAGGAAGCTCTGCATGTACCTGAAAAAGAAGAGTCACCACATTAGCTACCTGTCCGACACCCTTTACCTTTTCACAATAGTACTTGGAGCTTTCATTCAGGTTTGACCCCACTCATATACGCACCTCAAGTGCTCCAAGTTAATTTGATTCCTCCAGGGCATGTTAAGTGGACCCATCTTTCCCTGGGAGATCTGTTTTTCTCTCCTCAACATTACTCATCAATTAATAATTTACTCATCAGTCCCATAGTCCGTAGCTAAGACTATGAACTGTGTGCATCCTGGACACAAGTGTCGGCTCAGGGATAAACCTAGTGTTTCAAGTCAGGCTGAAAGTACGTGGAAGCCTTCCTAACCGTCTCTGGGAAAGAAACTGACTTCTCTGCTGTAGGACAGTATGTTCCATGACTGTGAGATCTGCAATTTGGACAGCTAGTCTGCCAACTGGAAGAAACCTCACCTGAAAACAAAGCCAAGACTATCAAAAACGAAGCCTTGTCACTGATTCCAACTAACAGAAAAGTGCTCATCCTATGACTGGTCCTTCTAGTTGTATACGCCGGGGTCAGGTGTGCTTTCTGCTACTACAAATGTATCCCAACTAATATTCCAAGTCTACAGTTGGTTACTTTAAAAGGACACAACTTTTTTGAGAAAAGGTCTCACTAGTTAGTCTTGGCTAGCCTCAAACTCAATATGTACATCAGGATGACCTTAAACTCATAGAAATCTATCTGCTACTAACTCCTGCATTCGGGGATTAAAGACATGCATCACCACACCAGGCAAAATGAACATAAGATTCTAAGAAACACCAAAAAATACAAGAAGGCTCCCTCTCAGAGTAAAATTAACTTCATCAGTATGTACAAAAAACATGTATGTCAGAAAAAGATTCTAAATTGATCATGCTAGTTCTCAATAAGGGCCAATACAATAAAAACTGTGCATATTGTAATTCTTGAGTTGTAATAACGTGCTACACATGAACAAAGTTAGGCAGGCTTCCAGCCCTTTCCAAACCAAATAATCCAATAAAAAACGGGATACAGACCTAAACAGAGAATTCTCAATACAGGAACATAGAATGGCAGAAAAACACTTAGAGAAATGCTAAATATCCTTAGTCATCAGGGAAATGCAACTCAAAATGACTCTAGATTCCATGTTACACTGATCAGAATGGCTAAGATAAAAAACTCAAGTGACAACACATGCTGGAGAGGATGTGGAGAAAGGGGAACCCTCCTCCATTGCTGGTGGGAGTGTAAATTTGTACAACCACTTTGGAAATCAATCTGCCACTGTCTCAGAAGACTAGGAATAGTACTACCTCAAGATCCAGCTATACCACCCCTGGACATATACCCAAAAGATGCCCAACATTCAACAAGGACAATTTGCTCAACTATGTTCATAGCATAATAGCCAGAATCTGGAAACAACCTAGATGTCCCTCAATAGAGGAATGGATATAGAAATTGTGGCACATTTACACAATGGAATACTACTCAACTATTAAAAACAAGAAAATTATGAAATCTGTAGGCAAATGGATAGAACTAGAAAAGATAATCCTGAGTGAGGTAACCCAGAAACACAAAGACATGCATGGTATACACTCAGTAATAAGCAGATATTAGCCATATAATATAGGATAAACATACTAAAATCTACAGACCTAAAGAAGCTAAATAACAAGGAGGACCCCAGGGAGCATGCTTAAATTTCATTTAGAATGGTAAACAGGATAGACAGAGAAGCAGTAGAAGAGAGGAAACAGGATGGGAACCTACTATAGAGTCCTCTGAAAGGCTCCACCCAACAGGGGATTGAAGCAGACGCTAAGACTAAGAGCCAAACTTTGGGCAGAGTGCAGGGAGTATTATAGAAAAAGGGGGAGGACAGAACGACACAGAGGGGACAGCAGCCCCATAAGGAGACTAACAAAATCCCTGAGGCCAGGGGTCCTGCAGAGACTGATACACAAACCGAGGACCATGCATAGAGAGGACCTAGATCTCCTGTTGAGATGTAGCCCACTGGCAGCTCAGTCTCCATGTGGGTGTCCGACTAAGGGGAGCAGAGGCTGTCTCTGACATGGAATCTGTTGCCTGTGCTTCAATCACTTGCCCCTGGCGATGCAGTCTTGCCAAGTCACAGAGGAAAAGGATCCAGGCAGTCCTGATGAGACTTGAAAAGCTATGGGCAGATGGTAATAGTGGAGAACTCCCCCTTTCAGTGGACCAGGAGAAGGGGATAGAGGATAAGAGGGAGAGAGGATGGTACTGGGAGGAGCAGAGGGAGGAGGTCTTCAATCGGGATACACAATGAATAAATTGTAAAAAATATTTTTTAAAAAGAGGAAAAAAAATAAAGAGAAGCTATAGGTGAAGATGAATCCACGATTATAGTAAGATTCATAGCATGAAAAGAAAGCAGAAAGACTACAGGATAGACGAGAGAACAGTGGTAGAGTCTGTTTCACCCATAGCTAACGGATTTATCTATTTATTTATTTTTTTAAAAATGATTTATTTACTTATTATGTATATAGTGTTCTGCCTGCAGGCCAGAAGAAGGCACCAGATCTCATTATAGATGGTTGTGAGCCACCATGTGGTTGCTGGGAATTGAACTCAGGTCCTCTGGAAGAGCAGTCAGTGCTCTTAACCTCTGAGCCATCTCTCCAGCCCCCTATCTATTTATTTATCTATTTATTTATTATAATTTATTCACTTTGTATCCCTGATTTTACTTATTTATTACAATTTATTCACTTTGTATCCCTGCTATAGCACCCTTCCTCCCTTGTCTCCTCCCAGTCCCATCCACCCTCCCTCATCTCCTCCCATGCCCCTCCCCTAGTCCAAAGATAGGGGAGGACCTCTTCTCCTTCTATCTGACCCTAGCCTTTTAAAAGCAAGTGACAGTAACACAAATCCGATCCTAAACTGGATTCCTAAATCAAGACACAATTAAAAAAAAAAACAAAAAACCAGAAGCATTATTAAGACAATTAGTAAAATAATAACAAGTACTATGTATTAGGAAATATTATTATAGTAATAATAAACTCTTAAATGTGACAATTATATCATGGTTTTCTAAGAGTTATCCCCAGAGATCTGTGTTAAAGTATTTGTGGGCATACTGTCAACTTCAATCCAAATGTTTCAGAAAAAGCAAATTTTTGTACGATGTCAATGTATAAAAGGAACTATCTGAAATACATCCTCAAATACTCTTGTAGTTATTTGGGAAGAGAATTCCAATGAGAAAGCACATGCTACAGAAATCAATGGGTATATTCAATAAGGTACTTTCTTGTAGTCACTGACTACACTTCTAAAATCCCTTCTATGTCCGCATGCTTCTTTTTCCCACTCACATTTCCAGCTTTTCCTTTCTCCTGTAACAGTTCTTTATTAAAACACGGATGCTGTTTTATTCATCTTGCTTGCTCCTAATACCTAAGACATGGTTAGTAATACACGATTAAAGAAAGAAAAATAAAAATGTCCAAGGCAAGGGGACTTTTAAAGAAAAAGATGATCTCGTTAGATATTTGCAGTCAAAAACTGTTGGTTCTAATGATTAGTAACAACGATGGAATGTACTGGAGGTTGAAGAGTTGCTGGCCAGATGATCTTACAGAAGTAATTCCTCTATAAGGTTACAGGAGCCTCAGTACAAACTTGTAGACCCAGAATCTTGTGCTAGTCAATAACAGGCAACCATTCAAAAGACATTTTCCTTAGTAATTCCCTAGCTCTAGCCATTCCATTTTGATCCTGACTTTTCCATTTCTTTTATGCATATGTATATATCATGTAATATGCATATACACACATATTCATATTCTCTTCCCCATTCAAGGTGGGAAACAGAACATAAACATGAATTACAAAAGAGCAAATATAGCCAAATGTTATCAGTGAAGCTGGATGAAGGTGTTTGGAAATTCTTTCTACTGGTTTTGCAATTCATAAGCAGGATTTTTTTTTTTTTTAAATAGAATGTGTAAGAAAATCAGTGGACTTGGAGAGGGGCAGGGAGGAGATGAGGGAGGCAGAGTGGGATTGGGAGGGGGGCTACAGCTAGGATACAAGCAAATAAAATGTAATTAATGTTAAAAATAAAAATTTAATTAAAGAAAGAAATGGCATGCATAGTCTGAAGCAGACATGGATAATGGAGAGGACACCAAGAAAGCTTTAAGAGTCTATACTTCACCGTGCCAATGTATATCTGTATATATGTGTTTGTGTAAATTTGTCAACTTGCTATTTACTCCTGGTTACTTGTACAGTACCTAGACCTTCAAACTTCCAGGACAGAAGTATCTTTTGTCACTCATAAGAAGCACCTATGGCTCACATTTGTGTTATTCTAATGAAGTCACTTAGGGTGGGGTCTCTTGATCAAAACCATGAGCAAGTGACTGGAGAGCTGAACTTGTTTGAGGTCTACTCCCTGACCTCTGTGGAGGCATGAGGCCTAGAAATGAAGCTCTATAAAAACTCCTGAGTTAGGAGATTCAGAATGCTTTGTGTTAAACACCTGGAGGCACCAACAGAGCACACTCAATAAAGGTATGTACACTAAGCAGCCACACCAGCATCTTGTCTGACATATTTCTTCCATTTTGCTGCTTCTCAGTTGTATCTTTTCCAATGAGTTCTGTGATCAACTTTAGCAAATTATCAAACCTCCGAGGTGGGTCGTGGAAACTCAGTGTACAAGCCAGTCAGTCAAAGGCATGGACGATCCAGTATTACAATTGGCATCTGATGTGTGGTGTCAGTCTTTAGGGACTGAGCCCTTAAATTGTGGAGTCTGTGCTGACTTCAGATACTTAGTATCAGGATTGAACAGAGTTCCTCAATACTCAGCTGATGTCTGGAGAATCAGAGAATTGGTTAATGCTGGAAAACATTTCAGAAGTAACTGCTACATAAGCAATGGGAACTGGTTAATTGCTAGCACCTACCAGATCAATGGAATTGCCTTTGCCGACCTAATATCCTCAACATTGTAGTCCCTGACAGTGACTTATACTTTCTACAGCAAAACTTCCAGTGATGGTCTTGAAGCAATAAAGAAATCTCACTCAAACAAGTATTTGTTGCTCCTTCCTTCTAAAACAAGCTATGAATCCAAAGCAAAATGCAACTATAATACCAAATCTGTAGTCATTGTTTCTCTGATCTTTTCTGCAACCCAAGGACTCTGTGCCTTATAGACAGGAGCTTCTTGTTGCTTTTCTGGAAAGGGGAGTAAGACATTGAATCTGTGAGAACATCTAAAACTGTGGATAGTGGAAGAAGTCCCAAGATGTGTAAGTATGAGATGGAGTCCTGAGTGAATGCATGTTGTTGACATAAGCATGGCCTTTCAAGGATGCCAATGCCTCAGACTCATGGGAATGGCAAAGCCATCCCCTGGTCCTTGTGTGGAGTTTGACAGTGTATACAGAAAATGTCCACTGAGGTTTCCTACTCTCGGGTATTTAAGGACTCAGACTGTTTGCTTACAGAGACACCCCCTCCCCCCCATACACCTAGAACAGCTAAACTTGCCTCCTAATTCAGCTGTCCACCATAAATCTGCCTCCTTACTTCAGGGCTGATGTTGGTAAACATCAAAATGCATGGCTTACAAGACCCTAGCCTTCTTGTATATATATTGGTCTATCATTTCTTCATTCCCTGTCATCTGCGTAAGGTCACTCCTTAGGTCATGCAAGGTCATAGCATAAAATAGTGCTTTTCAGAAGAACGTATATTATTCTTGAGAAATGGCTGTTGAATGCCCATTCTCTATCAAAAGCCAGGCCACAACAAACTCTCTGAATGTGAGCTAGTTTTCTAGCCCACGGTGATTTCTTATGATGGTCCTCTATACCAGTCAACTCCACCCACCCATCCAGGAATAGTACAAGACAGATAGCCAGCATTTCCTGCCTGTTTCTTTGTTCTCAACACTGTTCTTGACTAGCAAAACATATGCTACCTAGTCCTTGCAGTCCTCCAGGTTTATCCAGACACTTCCACCATGCTTTTGTAGCAGAGTAGACCAAACATGCAAATCCCTGTCTGAAAATATACCACCTTTTCCTACAGCCTCCCATTCAATGATCTTAGCTAGGAGGGAAGAGTCATCACAACCTCCACTCCCTCTGTTAGAGAATACATGTTTTACAATCAGAGCTATATCTGATTTAACTTTAAGGTATTTTATTCGACAGATGCAGCACAGCATGGAGCTGATATTTTTTCATGTGAGGTTCCCCTGTAAATAACTTGACTTGTTTTAAAAAGTATTTTCCTCAGGGAAGACCTTTAAAACAAAAATAAAAGAGGCAAGGCAGAGACTTACTAAAAGTAGAAAATATCTCCCTATCCAAAGGATGGCAAATGGCCTAGGCATGTAGCTCAATCAGGAGTGCTTACCTAGCCTTCTATGTTGTCAAAGCCCTACTTCAATCCCCAGTAACTGGGCATGGTGGCACATGTGTGTACTCGCAAGGCCCAGAAGGCAAGAGGATCAGAGGTCATCTAGGCTACAGACTGAATTCAAGGCCAGTCTGGGATATTGAGACACTGCCTCAAATTTTTTTTTAAATGAAAGTGGATCCACTGATACCTGGATCAGTGCCAGGTATAAAGGAATTGCACTGCCATTCCTTTATATTATTCCCTAATTTTTTTTTCATTGAGGAACCATGTATATAACAAAGAAAAAAAATGAAAAGGTAAGAAAGTATCTTATGGTTTAAGATACTTTCACTAAAGTTTTTAAATGAATAGTTAAAACAAAAGTTCTTAAATGCAAAGGAAAACCTAGCTATCCTGAACGACTCATTCCCAGACAGACCATATGTACACCTCCAAGCATTGTTGGGTACTCACAACATTTACTTACCAACTCTGAACTAATCCCACTGAAGGTCGGTTCAATAAGTTATCTGGCAAAAGATTAACTTCTCTCATTGTGTTAGCCAGTCGCACAGGAAGCTCCTTGCGCAGAAACATATATGAAGTTTTTTCACATGCATTATCTCTTCCTATTAAGAGATGAAAAAAATTCCATAAAATTAACATCCAGGGACATAAGATGCTCTCATGTTAACAAAATTACTACTGGACAGAAAAAAAAAATTTAATTCTAACTACATTTTAATTCTCTGAAATAGCAAGTTTAAGAAAACTGCTGGGGCTGGAGAGATGGCTCAGAAGTTAAGAACACTGGCTGTTCTTCCAAAGGTCCTGAGTTCAATTCCCAGCAACCACATGATGGCTCACAACCATCTATAATGAGATCTGGTGCCCTCTTCTGGTGTGGAGGCATACATGCAGGCAGAATACAGTATCCATAATAAACAAAGAAATCTTAAAAAAAAGAAAAATAAAACTGTTTGATTAGAAGAGAAAAGAAACATTTATTCCAAGAGGAAACTTTGAAAGCAGTTTATTTTTCTTAACACATATATGTAACTAGTGTTGCTGACCACAATATAAAAGTGACCTGGAATATAATTTGGGTTTGTTTGCAAATAAACACTGTGGAAAAATCGCCAAGTACAGAAACAACACAATATGTAAAGCCACTATTGTTCATTGGGGTTTTCTGGGAGGCAACATGCTTCACTCATTTTGTAACTAGTCCTACTGTGTGCCAACCATTTGTTACAAGTTTTCTTCCAACATAAAGGAACACATTGCTCTGCCACCCTGGAAGCAGAAGCTCTGTGATTCCAAAAAGGGGCTCTAAGCCACATGGCTAGTATGTCTCAAACACATAGCCTGCAACATACTCCTAGGTAAACGACCCTCTATGATAAGGCCAAGAAGGAAAAGCGTATCATACAGAGAAGGCCAGTGAGGGAAGGCAGCCACAGCAACCAAGGGGCATGTGACCTCTCATGTGCAACAGCAGAAACTGAGACTACAATAATGGCTCCTGGAGGAGCTGAAGTTAAAAGAAGTAAGCTCTAGTGTAATGCTGCACAATATGGCCAACAATCGTCTACCATGTATTTCAAAAGACTAGAAGGAATTTAAAAGTTTGACACAAAGAAAGGGTCAATGTTTAAGGAGACAAATATGCTTAACCTGATGTTAACATTATGCAAACTTATGTCATGTGATGGACGTTATATGCCACTCCATTAATGATTCATGTAAACAGACTAGGTTAGCATATAACAGATTTTTAAAAAGTCAAAGACAAGATATGATCGGGGACTCTTCTGGAGATGGTTGTATGCATTCACATAAACAGGGAAGGATGAGAAAAGGCCACCTAAAAAAGGAAACCTGAGCCTTTCCCCCAACTGTCTTGTGGCCAGAGCAGTTCCCTAACACTGTTACAAACTTATGGCCTAGGATAGGTGTGAAATAAAGGATATGAGCTTTGGGGAGAGAAACACCCTCTGGCTCCAAGTCATTGTGGGGTTGTGAAATATTTGCTAAGGCTTACCTTACCACACCTCTGAACTGCCCTAATTAGCTGCCTTAATCTGTAAGGCAGGGGTCAAGCTTTGTAAAGGCAACACGTAAGTACACATAGCCCTGGTCCTCCTACACTCTTTAATACTTATGGGTCTAGCCTATCTCCCCAGCACTGGCTAGCCTCCTACACTTCCTGCAGCTCTTCTGGAAAGAATCAAGACCAGTCCCGAGGGAAGGAAGTAGTGCTTTCTGAAGACTCCTCCAAACACTGATTTTTCCCTATATAAAAAGGCAGATACTGAGAGGTTCACAAAAAATATTTTCTAATGTTTTTCACTCAGTTACTGATTTCTCCCTTTCTACAAAATAAAGCTTGAGACAAAAGGACCCATTCTTTTTTTTTAATTACATTTTTATTTTTTTAATATTAGTTACAGCTCATTAACTTTGTATCCCAGCCGTAGCCCCCTCCTTCATTCCCTCACAATCCCACCCTCCCTCCCTCCCTCATCTCCTCCCTTCCCCTCACCAAGTCCACTGATAGGAGAGGTTCTCCTCCCCTTCCATCTGACTCTAGCTTATTAGGTATCTTCAGGACTGGATGCAATGTCCTCCTCTGTGGCTTAGCAAGGCTACTCTTCCCTTGGGGGGAGGTCAAAGAGCCCGCCATTGAGTTCATGAAAAGGACCTATTCTTAAAAGTCATCTATGGATCGTCTTCACCAACCTGGACCCCATTTCCAAGTTTAAACAAATGAAAATAAAATATTGGTCTCAAATCATTATTTCCTTCATTCTGAAAGAGCATATTGAAGGACTTTGGTAAGTAAATCCTTAACGGATGATTCTTTCACTTTCCCCTTAGCACTCTGATGAATATGCTACTTTCCAAGTAAGAGGGGAAGGAGTGCTAATACTCCAGAAATGAGCATCTATCAGCTACTTTATAAAGGTCATTCTGGTAGTTTTGCTTAAAAGTACATTATTCTTATTGATCCATATAATTTCAATTTTAAATGCACTAAAACACTGTTGTTGCCATAGTTAATCTTACTGGAGCTACTATCTAAGTTAAAATATAAATTTGGATTTTTACAGGCCAGAAGAAACACTCTAGATTCTGGTAAAACACACTGGCAAAAGCACTTGTTAAAACATACAGAAAATGTTGTCACTGTGGGCTAATGAAGACGAGCCTTCAATCAAGCTTCTGAAACCTCTCAGCAGCCCAGACCTTACACTCTACGTTGACCCACTTAGAAAAGTTGTAACAAGACTCTTGCTATGCCATTTTAGCAAAAGTTTCCTGCCCTCGGTTTCTGGTCTCCCTCGGTATTGATCCAATTCTTCACCCTCTATTCTAGGTATCTAAACATTCCAGACAGTTTTCAGCATGAGTCTAGTTGACCTAGCAAGAGTCTCCCCAAGCACCAATGTCTATCAGTAATTTTCTGTCCACATACCCTTTCCCCATGCACACATATATACACTGTTTTTGAGCTAAAATGTCTCCACTTGTCCAAGGTACATCGAGAGCTGAGCCCAATCTTTCTCCTCTGCTATACAATCTCACCGCAGTGGCCACTCTTGAGTAAAGTTCCTTTACCATCTGTCTTCGTTATTTTTCTCTTGCTGTGATAAAAATGTCACAATTGAGTCAACTTATAAAAGAAAGGATTGAATTTGAGGCTTATGGTTTGAAAGGGTTAGGGTCTGTGACCATCACAGCAGTGAGCATGGCAGCAGCTAGGCAGGCGTGGCGCTGGGACGAGAGCTGAGAGCTCACATCTTGAGCCGCAAACCCAAGGCAGAAGGACAAAGCCACTGGAAATAGCATGGGCTTTTAAAATGTCAAAAAAAAAAAAAAAAAAAAAAGCAGGCCACACCTAGTGATACACCGCCTCAAGCAGGCCCGTTGTCATTCAAACCACAACCACCATCTTTAACAAGTATTTGAAATAAGTTCTTAACAAGAATGTTCTAGAATGGGGAAGAAGTTAAAACACCCCTGTACCGATGAGCTATAAAAGTAGAAGTATCAGTATGAATTAAAAACTTCAAAAAACCCGAGGGGCTTTGTGTGGGGGGGGGCGGGGTTGTAGTAAAAGTTTACATGCTTAAGTTTCCCAGTCTGGTTAGGAGCAACAGATTAGAAGCACAGGGGTGGGGATGAATTAAAAGTTGTGATCAGCAAGTGCTAACCAGCAAGCCCATGTCTCTCGTCTGAAACCCATGGGACTAGATGGTTCCAGAACTGAAAGCTTTCCCAGTTTTTAAAAAGTAAAGAGTATATGCCATGGTTATGTGATATGGAATACTATATAGATACAATATAGGTATTGTGAAATATATGGCCATTTACATTAAGTAGGATACAGTCTATTATTTTAAGTCAGCTCAAATCAGATTCTGCCAAAGAGTAAGCGGAGTGCCAAAACTCAAAATTCTATTTTCAGAACATTTAGACCTCAGAATTCATATAAAATAGCAATAACAAGATCTTGCAGACTTGTTAGCTAGACTCGGTCCTGAATCTTAAGCACGTATAGACCTCTTCACCCTTCTGCATCTCATTTTAAACATCCTTCAAAGAAAAGCGCCTTCTTTACAGAGGTTTAGTGCTGGGGAGTGTTCAACACTGAACCAGATTCATTCCTTAACCTTAGAAGTAGACTTCATTAAATAGCAACCCGTAATGCCTAGCAATGTTCGAGCAGAACAGTTCAAAGCCGTGGGCAGCAACATCAAATTGTCTGCTACATGTACTGTCAGTCCTCGAAGCATGACTCTATTCCAGACTGCTGTGATCCTCACTCAGCTCATCTGACAACTGTACATCACTTCTAACAATTAAGGTGTGTTCAGTGTCTCTACCATGCACTGTCTTAAAATAAAAGTCCTAGATGGTATAGCAGTCAATCTGCACTATCTAGAAAACTCAACCTTCAGGCGCGATCTAAGAGAACCAGTTTCAGAAAGTATTTAACTCTGGTGGAACTGGATTATCAGATTGTTACAAAACCGTGGAGAGTTTTGATTTACTCTACCCAATACCACCTATCACAGCACCTTGCCTATTATTGCTTCTCAGTGACTTTTTGGATGATGCAATCTACTTGTATTTTTAATGCAAAATAGCTGAAAAAAAAAAAAGGTTTCTCTTCCTACATTCTAATTTAGCTCCAAGAACTTTTTTTTGTACTTCACTACCTTAATTATATATCAACTTAAAAAGCAGCATAAGTCTTTCTAGTTAATTAGTCAACCTAAAAATAAATGTCTGTTTTTTACAACTTTTCTGTGGCTTTCCTCATATACATTAAAGGTATTTTATCCTAGATGCTGAATACTTAACTTAAATAAAGGGGTACTAGCAGCCATTCTTATAAGAAATGTATCAAAAAATCGCTCAAAAGGGTTGTTTTTACAGGTATTATCCAATTATTCTTCCCAACTATTTGACTCCACTCCTTGCTTCCCTCTTACTTGGCTTCTCTACATTCCTTAACTCTTATTTTCTATTTTTAGTCTACACTGCTCTATGTGCTTCCTCTTATTTGATACTACTAGCTATTTTTCCCTAACATCCATTTAGATGACAAAGAGGAAACATCGAAGAGGCTTGGAAAATTCTGATTCAGCAAAGGTAAGTCATTAACTTTAAATACATCCAGAGGGATTGCTTTTCTTCCAGTTTGATGATCCTTTGATTCTCTCGGTTCTGTCTGGTTTCAGTTCTGGGGATTGAAGGCTAGGGTTTCTGCACGTACTCTCCCACTCAGTCTCTTTGTTTTTTTTTTTTTTTTTTTTGTTTTGTTTTGTTTTTTGTTTTTTTTTTATAATCTGTCTTTTCACTGGAATGTTGGAGACAGCTATTCACGTGCAGAGAGCCCTACAGTTTGCCTGGTCTAGGACAGCTCTATATAGCTTTATAGTCACCAAGGCATAGGAAGAAAGGCACAAAAATGAAAATTGGAGGAGTCCTCCACAACCAGAAGTGTCTGTCTCTGTCACCTGAAAGCAAGAGCTCCAAGACAAGGTTGTTCCACAGTAGCTGGTGTCTTAAATGAAGAGAGAAGAATAAGAATAAGAATAAAGAGAAGAAGAAGAAGAAGAAGAAGAAGAAGAAGAAGAAGAAGAAGAAGAAGAAGCAGCCAATTACTGTTTCTGTGCATAATTAAAGGAGAATGTTGAGGATGTCTTCCAAGATCTGTCTCACCGTGACTAGCATCAGTGCCCCCTAAAATATGGTTTCCTGTGAGAATTCTTGAAGGCTATCTTGGTCTCCATCTTTCAGCTCTAACACTTGGTATGGGTGGGTTAAAGAATAGCAGTAGGAGGGATCCGAGAGTGAAGGAGGCAAAGAGTAAAATGAAAAGGTACTAGGAAGGCCAGAAAAATGAACAGAATGATCCTGCTCACCCAGACAATGTTACTTTTTGATCGTAGTCTCAAGTAAATGTTGGGGTTTGGAATGCATTTTTTCCATTAACTGTAATGGACAAATTTTAAAAGGACAAGATTTAGGGTAGCCCTTTGACTTGGTTTTTCTCGGAACATGGTGACCCACATTTGCAATGCAAGCATTAGAGAAGCAGGGGCCTTACTGGTAAGCCAAACAAAATGGATGGCACCTGAGTAACCACACCCTGAAGCTGTCTTTTGGGCTTGGCACCAATGGACACACGTGCACACACAAATGCACAACTATCAGATGACCTCAGAACCCCATTTCTAAGTGATAAATACAGAGGCAATAAGGCACCATGGTGCATTCGATTCATCAGAGAGTCCTATGTACACAGAACTTATATCAGAGAGCTGTGATCAGCCAGGCTCTAGAGGTTCTCAACCTTCCTAATGATGCAGCCCTTTAACAGTCCCTCATATGTTGTGTTGACCACCAACCATAAAACTGTTTCGTTGCTACTTCTTAACTGTGGTTCTTACCTCCTGAAGCACATTATAATCACCCATTTAACTCATTTAACTCTCAGCACCTAGACACTACTCTAAAAGGTTCAATTAAGTGGCTTAGGTACAGGAACACTATAAGTTTATAGGTACGCTCAAGTAGATTCTTCTCCCGAGCAGCCATGACTGAGAACCATGAACCATACACTAACATCTAATCATATACAACTAAATGAGGAAAAGCAAATCAAAGAATCCCTCAGGCCCAAATGGTGGACACTGAACCTCTGAAATTATTTTAGCTACCTACATAGTCGAGTCTTTATTTTCATGTTACAGCTTTTTTTTTTTTCCCAGCGTTGTAGAAAACTGACCACAGATACCTTTAGTCTGCATGCCTCTCTCTTTTCATTTTCTCTTTTAGAGGACCCCAAATGGAGTCATCTGAACAAATCCACTAAGGAAGGAAATGAGCTGGACTTTACAATGTGGCAATGTCTGAGCATCCATGACAATGCACTTGTTGAAGTTTACTCCCACTTTCACTCATGCCAGCACCTCCACTCTTAGCTGTAGAAACGTGGTGGGAAGACTAGATGAACAAAAACTCAGCTCTACCCCTACTGCACATGCAATTCTCACCTGCTCAGAATTTCCATTTCCTAATTTGTAAAGTGGGTACAGCTGTGGAGAATCAAGTGGTACCACATTTTATACCAAATTTGGGTAAGGGTACTATAAATGCTAGTGGCATGTAATCCATTTTTTCCAATTGCCACATAAAGTCTACTTTAATTTCCTACTGGAATAGTTTCAGTGAAGCCAAGCTCAGATTAAAATGTAAAGAAAACTGAGTACACTGGCCAGAGACATCTACAGTGTACAAGACATTATAATGTGTGAATAGCACTAGCCATAGATGGATAGTGTCCAGCAAGGGCAATTTCTAGAGAAGAAGGGTTTCAGTGTGAAGCAGGCAGGCTTCTCCAGAAGGGATTACTCCAAACATGTGTCTCCTTCAGCACACTATGTGACAAGGACAGGAATAGTAATAGAAAAATGACCACTTCACTTTCTATTTAACTGGCAAAATCAGGAAGAAATTTAACTCAACCTATATAAAAGCTGAGCTGGGTATCAAGAAATACCTGCTACCAAACTTAAGGAAACATTCTATGTTTCTAGAGCATGCCTTCAAGAGCATGATTGTATCGAAGCCTGGGGGTGTGGTGGCACACCCCTGTAATCCCTACACTTATACAGGAGCTTGTGCACGCTCGTGTCTATCAAAATATAAGTTATTAAAGAAAGATAGGTATGTCACAATTTTCAAAAGGCCCTATTACTTTCTGACTACCACCACATGGGACAGTATTAAAACTTCATGGTGTGGGAAAATATAGAAGAGCTGGTCATTATTCCAAACACTGAGACTATCGTATACTGACCTCTAAATAGGAATAAGAAACCAAACATCACAGGTGCAAAGCAAAGGTTATGGCAGAAACCCAGATCAAGTCTAAGAATGAAATTAAATCATAGCTGGAAGAATGACCCTCAGGGAAATAAAGTACCATTGGGTTAGAACCCAAAGTGTTCAATTAGAGAGAATATTCTGTGTAACATAATTGCTTAATACTTTATGTCATTCATTCTAAGGTACAATCTTAGAAAATGAATCAATGATCAAGAGAACAGTGGCACATGCCTTTAATCCCAACACTCAGGAGGCAAGGACATGCAGATCTCTGTAAGTTAGAGGCCAGCCTGGTCTACAAAGTGAGTTTCAGGACAGCCAGGGCTACACAGAGAAACCGTACAGGATGGGGGCAGAGAAACAAAAAGGAAGAACAGTTAATATGAGCCACGACCACACTCAGTTCTGCGGAAAAGAAATATAATGGGAAATTAGCCCTCCCTGCCCTAAAGGCATATAAAAAGACACTTCAATGCTAGTTTCAATGCCAATTTACATGAAAAGGATGCAGATCATAAGAATACCAAGTGGCCCACCCATAGTCCCACTGGCATATTTTTGATGCGGTGCTAGTCAAGATGTTCTTCACTGAGTACCAACAGAAAAACATACAAGGAATTTATGCAAATGACTGAAAAATCCAGATTCCGGCTACTAAAAGTTCATGAAGAACAAAAGTTCAAGTAACAGACCTTGTGTAGCTTCTAGGTTAGGCAGTTCTATTAAAATCACAAAATCTCATTTTGGCAACTCTGTAGAGAAACAAGTACACTTAAATTCAGTGACAGTTTTATAAATTGAACCCCATAAAACCTTTCAAAGCTATTCAAATGTAAATCTTATTCAGAAACAAGACACTCCGTAAGTAAACTACCAGATTATCTGGAAAAGTCTGAGCCACCCAGTAAGTCACATTGCAGATAAGAAGAGCTGAGTGTCAGCAGGACACGGACAAACAGCTTTATCACCTAATGCACACACTGCTCACTCCTTAAAGAGGGAACTGAAACTGTCTTAGACCAGGGCTTGTCAAACTTATTTTAGAGGACCAGACAATAAGCACGTTGGGCCTTGTGAACCGTTTGTACGATCTCTGGCAACAGTTCAACTCTGCTGTTGAGAAGGAAATCACCGGTACAGCCTGTATGTAACAAATGAGTGTATCTACGTTCCAGTAAAGCTTTTAAATAAAAACAGGGAGTGGGAGGCATGATGGTACTCACCTTTAATCCCAGCACTCGGGAAGGTGGAGGCGGGTGGATCTCTGTGATTTTGAGGTCAGCCTGGTCTACAAAGAGAGCCCAGGACAGGCAAGGCTACACAGAGAAACCCTGTCTCAAAAACCCAAAAATAAAACAAACAAACAAAAAAAAAACAAACGAAAAACAGGGAGTGTCAAAACTCACGGAGTACACACAAAGAATGATTTCTGGTGTAAACAATGGATTGGAGATGATGTCGGTTTGTTAGTGATAACAATGGTTACTGGCAGCTCCTCAAGGTCCCACACTGGTACAGGATGTTGCAAGCAGCTGAGGCGGTGTGTTTGGGAAGTACAAGGGAATTCTCTGTATTTTCTACCTTTGCAGAATTTTGCTGTGAATCTAAAGATCTTAAACATCTACTAATTAAAAACAAACAAACAAACAATGAGGGGATAAAACAGATCAGAGGCATTCTTAGACAAGAATATTCCAGAAAAAGAGAGATTTACCCAACTCGAAGAAGACAGAGACCTGAGAAGCTAGGGTTGGATGGAAGGGGAGGTGGACCTCCCCTATTAGTGGACTTGGAGAGGGATGAGGAGGAGATGAGAGAGGGAGGGTGGATTGGGAGGGAAAGAGGGAGGAGGCTACAGCTGGGATACAAGCAAATAAAATGTACAAAGTAAATAAAATGTAATTAATGTAAAAAATAAAAATATATAAAAAAGAATCATCACCAAGGTAAAACAATTTAATGCACATACGATATAAAAAATGAAAGCTGTAACACTTCGTAATTGCACCCAGCAACAAAGCTAAAGTTTCCCAAATCTTGCCAACAGTCTGATCAATTTCCCAAAAGCTTAATGGGAGGAAATCACCCAGACATCAGCAAGGTCAGTAAATGAAGCTATATCCTCTTTAAAGAACTCTTATTCACTGCTAGTAGGAGTTCACAGGAGAGTAACCACTATGAGAATCAGTATGGAAGTGCCTCACAATGTCAAAATAGAATGAACATATTACCTAGCTAGCCCACTCATGTGTATAGCCAAAGAATCCCAAGTCCACAGAAATATCTGCACACCCAAGTGTATTGCTGCATTTTTAACAACAGCAGCAAAAAAAAAAAAAAAAAAAAAAAAAAGAACGGAAACAGCCATCAACAAATTCGTGTATGCATACACAAATGAATTTTAATCAGCCATAAAGAAAAATGAGTTCATGATATTTATAAGAAATGGATGGAACTGGAAATTATATTAAGCAAAAAAAAAAAATCTTTGTATGAAGATGCTAACTGTGTGTATGTGTGCATGTGTGTATGCCTGTATGTTAATCATGATCCCAGAGAAAGGAAATCTTAATTGGAGGGGACAGAAAAATGATGGGTAACAGAACACATGTAACATGAAAGCAAATGGGAAAAGTAGTGGGTTAGCAGGGGAGGGCAGTGGGAAGAGGAAGGTCAATGTAAGGGGATATATAGAGAAATGCTACAGTGCAATTTAACCTGTATGATATTTTTTAAAAAACCTAATAAAGCACATGAAAGACACTCAAGTGCTGTGAAGAGAGGAGATTTGTATAGCAGTCTGCTTCCTCGTAAGAAGCAGGGAGATGCTGCATTTATATGTAAGTTTAAATGTCTGTAACTGACTAATGTGACATAATGTATAATGCCATAAATGACATGCAACTCCATGTCAGGAGTTCCCACTCTTGCTTTGCAGAGAAAACTGAGCTGAGAAGCCGAGAGGCTACAAAGGAACAAGCACCTACTCTGAAAAGAAGAGTTAGAATGAAATAAAGAGAAAAAGGAACAAAAATATCTTTATTAAAATTGAGGCTGTGTAGAAGTAAACAAGAACTAAGTGTGCAGGGAATTTGCAGGGAGGGACAATAGTGGATACTGAGAGAACCAGAAATTGGCAGAAAGGCTAAAAGATAAAAGATAGAAAACAAGTACAAATGAAAATGTGAACTGTTTCCTACCAACTCACTCCACATTCAGAAGCATGTATCTTTAATTACTGCATAATAGCCCAAGATGGTCTTTTCTTAATCATTCTTAACCAGAAGAAAAAAATTCGTAAGACAAAATCACGAAGGAAATTATTGACTCAAAGAAACAACATTTAAGGGACAGAAATGACAGTTGCACAAATGGTTCAAGAACCACCATGATGTTAACAGCCATTCAAAGGTAATATATTAGTCCAAAATACAGAAACTTTACTAAAAAAGAAAATAGAACAAGACGTGTTAAGAGCTTTATTAGGAAAAAAGAAATCAGTAAAATTTCTTTTGTACATAAACTGTGATATTACAGTGGTCCCACTAAGAAATTAGCATAGTATTTGAAGCCACACTGTCCAACGGAATATGAAGTACACTACAGTTTGAAATCTTTAGCAAGTGCATTAGCATAAAATAGATGAGATTTTTAATATTTTCTTTATCCTGACTTACGTAAAATTTTTTAACACATAATCAACATGAAAGCTGTGGAGTTTAGCGCAATGGTAGAGCACTGGCCTACTATACCGTACCAAGTCCTTAGATTCAATCCTCTCATCACCTCAAAAAAGACAAAAGATATTTTACTGGTCATATATTAATTCCTCGTTTTCTATGTCTCTTACATGTATAGCAGATCACAATTTTGAAGCTATATTTCTATCATGAAGAAATGGTCTATAATTAGATTCCATAAAGCTTAGGTTTGTGAAGGTAAATTTTTATTTCCAAAGTGCTATAAACATATTGAAATTAACTGAGGAATGCAGAGATAAGTCAGTCAGTAAAGTGCTTGCTTCACAAACATGACAACCAGAGTTCCATCCCCCAGAACATACATAAAAATGTCAGGCACCCATGGGTAGGGTGAGTGGATGGGGGTGGCGCATGCCTATAATCCTAGCACTGGGGAGGCAGAGGCAGATGGATCCAGAGGCACATTCCAGGACAGCCAGGGCTATTACACAGAGAAACCTTGTCTCAAAAAAACAAACATCAAAAAGTCAGGCATGGTGGCTTAGACTTACAATTCTCATGCTGGAGGGGCAGAGACAATCAGATCACTGTGGCTCTCTGGTCTACTTGGTGAGGTCCAGGCGAGGGAGAGATTTTCTCTCAAGAAACAAAGTAGCTAGTTCCTAAGGAAGGAGAGCCAAGGTTGTCCTCTGGCCTCCACACTAATACACACACATGCATCCCAACACCTCCACATAACACAGTTTTACAATGAACTGAATCAAGTCTGCATTCTGTTTAAATTAAATCAATTCACTTTCTCGGCCACCCTAGCTACACTTCAGCTGCTCAAGAGGTTCATGGGGGTAACAGGCAGTGACCATACTTAGACAAAGGAAGGAAATGAAGTGAGGCTGGATGACTTGGAAGTTAAGAGCAACTGTTGTTCTTGCAGAGGACCCATTTTCCATTTCCAGCACCTACACAGTGACTCACAACCATCCTTAACTCCAGTCTGGGGAGATCTGACCTCCTTGTCTGACCAAGCACACATGATGAACACACATGCAAGCAAAATCCTTACACACCTAAAATAAAAATAACTTTAAAAGTTACAGAAAGGAACTCCTAACAAGTGAAATAAAAATTCAAACTTAAGTATTAATTAAAATGAATATGGTAAAATAAAGCAATAAATTATTTGACAGGAAAAAATTAAGGCAATAAAAACAAAAGGGGAAATTATAGATGCTTACCATTATGTATGACAGATCAATTGATTTATACCAGTTATCAATTATATCAATTGATTTATACATTCAGGCTAAAATTACCATATAAAAGCAGTCAAGTATTATAAGGCAAAAACCAGCTTTACATTTAGAGAAATATTGAAAGCAAAGTAATTCAGAAAAACTGAAAAGAAAAAAGAAGAAAAGAAGATGGAAAACTGGACCTCAACATCAAATAAGGCTGAATCCAGACCAAAAGCATTAAACTAGTAATGCTAAAGGCTACAGCATGACACTTAATAAGTATCAAGGATCACATTAGCAATCATATGACAAAAACTAGACACATGTGGAAAAACAGAATCCTATTAAAAGACTCTTAACTTCTCTCATGTTTGATCCACAACCAATCAAACAGATTTAAGATATAAAAAGTTATAAAAAGCCTAAACAACAATATGGTATATATAATTCTGTAACCTGAGAAGAGAGAACAGCCTTTCTGCTGCTCAAGGAACACTCCCAGGAAATAACCACATACACAACAAACATCAATAAATCAGAAAATTTAGAGAACATTCTACAATTGTGCAACAAAACTAAAGATAATTAGCATATATAATAAACCTACAATGGAAGTTTCAGCACTCTCAAATTAATCCTAATTCATGAAAAAATAAACATCTTCCAGGATATGGAAGAAATGGGGTGAGGGTCAAATACGCCCATCAGCTTCTAAAGCACTGATCAGAGGGCTAGCTAACAGCCTTAAAAAACAGAAATAAAAGGGCTGAAGAAATGGGTTAGCCATTAACATCACTGGTTGCTCTTCCAAAGGACGTGGGTTCAGTTTCCAGTACCTACAAGGTAGCTCACAACAGTCTGTAACTGCTGTTCCAGGGGAATCTGACTTCCTCTTCTGTCCTTTGCATGCACCAGGCAAGCAAGTGGTAAACAGACATACATGCAGGCAAACACCTATGTACATAAAATAGAATTAAAATTAAAACAATAGAAAAGACCCAAAATAAAAGGCAATGACAAAAAAGAAAGCAGTATCCAACTTTTTGAAAAAAAGGAAAGAACAAGAACGAAATTGATTTAAGCATATCAAAGAGACTGAAGGTCAAGGTTAAGCATGAACTGGAAGATAAAAGCCATAAAACTAAGAAAATAAATTTAACCAAATAAACCACCTGGTAACTGAATCAAGAGGAGGGTGGAAGTCAGGCCTGTTGCCTTATGCTTGTAATTCACTCAAAGAAGTTGAGACTGGGGCTGGTTAAGAGTACTGGTTGTACTTCCAAAGGTCTTGAGATCAATTCTCAGCAATCAGATGGTGGTTCATTACCAGCTAAAATGAGATCTGGTGCCTTCTTCTGGCATGTAGGCACACATGCATGTAAAATGCTGTATAAACAATAAATAAATAAAATATTAAAAAAAAAAAAGTTGTGACACAGGAGCCACTAAGAGTTTAAGGCCAAGCCAGGCATGGTGGCACGTGCCTGTAATCCCAGCAGTCTGTGGGGCAGGGGCAGGTGAATTTTTTGTGAGTTTGAAGACAGCCTGGCCTACAAAGCAAGTCCTGGAGGCTACACAATGAAACCCTGTCTCAAAACAACAACAACAAGAGAGTTCAAGGACAGTTTGGGCTACATAGCAAAGATGAAACCCTACCTAAATTAAAGATTAGAGATGAAACCCTACCTAAATTAAAGATTGGGGGAAGCATGGAGAATAAAGACAAAAAAACATTAAGACTGTTAAGACTACTCTCAAAGCTACATTTGTGGTGCACACCTCTAATCCTTGTGCTCAGAAGACCATGGAAGAGGATTGTGAATTCTAGACTAGCTTGGCTACACAGTAAGACTGAGTCAATAAATAAATAAATAAATAAAAACATCCAGGCATGGTGACACATGTCTTTAATCCTAGCACTCAGAAGGAAGGGGTAGACAGATCTCTTGAGGCCAGCCTGGTATACACACGGTTTTCCAGACCCTGTCTCAATGAATAAGTAAGATCCTACCAAGCTCCAATCCAATGGTCACAAAGATAGCTCTGGTTAAATTAAACGAAACCTAAAACAATCCAAAAGCTATGAAGCTAGGAAAAGGGCTGTGGGGTGGGGGTTGATAGAAATGGGAGATGGATAAAAGAGGAATGGGGGAGAAAGTAGTAAGAATGCATTATATACATTTATAAACTTATCAAAAGACAAACAAAAATTTTAAAAGCACAAAAAAAGCAAGCTCCTAAATGGAGAGAAGTTATCTAATCTATCCAAACTGGCCAGAGCATATTGATGAAAATTATGATTTTCTAGAAAAATCTATTCTAACAAACTCCAGATACACAGAAAATCTACACAGACCAACATCATAGAATAGAGAAACTTGTGGAAAGTTTTATAGGATTGTTTTACCAAATCTTTAAAGAACAGTTAACTCAAAAGAATATATCTTAGTTGAAAAAAAAAAAGTCTTTCTGAAACAAACCTAACTTTGGTTTAAAAAAAAAATTAACAGCCTGCATATGTAAACACCTACAAACAACACAAGGCTTTCAGTATACCCAAGACTTCAAACTATCCCTTCTACTTCCATATGTTTCCATTTTTTCATAATGAAAAGCCAGGATAAAGTCTACTTGAAGAAAAAAAAAACATTCTATGTAAACATGATTTTTCACCTGTCAAAAGTGTGACAACCATGTAGTGAAATACAGGAAAACAGGTACTCTGTCTCAGAAATTTCCAGTAAGTACGCAAACAGAAAACTCCTATGGAAAGGAATTTGTTAACAATTATCAAAATTACAAATGTGCATCCTCCTTGATGTAGCAAGGTCATCTTTAGGAATTTTTCTTCTGTCTACTCCCAGACATGCTTGAAATTATAATATACACAGCAATTCACTGTAGCACTTCTTGTCATAGCAAAGTCTAGAAACATCCCACTAGTCATCTAATTATACTACAACCATATGAACTCTCCGAAGTCATAAAAAGCCATAAAAAGGAAAAGGAAGTGTACAGATACATATAAGGGAAGTTCTTTTGTATTAAGTTTAAAAAGCAAAATACAAATAAAAGTATACATGCAACTTACACAAAAAAATTGCAAGACTAATAAGAAGTAGGAAACAGGCTTTTTCTGCCTAGGTCTTTTTGCACCTTTTGAATTTGGAACCATGTAGCTGTCGTCTTGAGCCAAAAAAGAACGTATAATTTTTGATGTTGGGTATTTTTTTTTAATCTTGCCCTTGGGAATGGTACTACAGTACTACCTTTGTAAAATGATACTCCACTTAGAATGCTTGTTATTCTTGCAGACAAGAAATTCTTATTTTAAAGGGCTTAAACAAATACTCCACCCAGAAGAAAGAAGAACAGCAAATCAGCCAGAAATGCACCTAGTTAATGGTCTTTAACCTTGGTGATGCTTTAGAATGACCCGAGGGTCTTCTAAAAATACCAGTGCCCTACACCCTACCCACATGCTACCAAAACCAGAAATTCAGGCCATGGGGCGCTGGTCCCAAACCACTGTTCTCAAGGCTTTAAAATAGTGAACATTTGTTTCTATATACTCACCCTATAGGATTATCCACAATAACACTATTCCCAACTGTAGTTTTCCTACTCAAATAACATCCTTGCCTACATACCTATTAACACTGGAGACACAACCACAGAAATAAATTAAATGAAATTTCAGGCACACTATTCAAACTATCATGAACTTGGAAGGTGGGAGTGGACAAGATTTCTTTTGTTCTTTTTCCTGGGAATTAAACTGTCTCAGTTTACCCAAACAAAAGGTTCTTATGTTCACAAAAATCTCTAACCTTAAGTTAGAAAAACATGCCTATTTATTGCAATAGCAACATTTTCGTTTTAAGTTGTGAAGTCAGGACCTGCCTCAAACCTACAAAGCTCTACAAGCACGGTGGGTAAGAAAGTGTGATGGGTACAGGCGCTTGCTGCCTGACAGCAGTTTGATCTCGGGATCGCATGGTTGAAGGAGAGAACTCCCACAAGTTGTCCTCTGACCTCTACAGATGCACCATGACATATATGTGTGCTCACACAAACACAAAACCATACATACATAAAATGTTTAAGAATAAATACACTTCATAAGTAGCCAGAGAGAAAGATTTTACAAGTAGACAGAGAGAGGGAGTTTGAAAATAAAACTTAAGATGCAAATGCCAAATTCACACTCATCTTTGATTTTCATCATCAGTCTTTGGCAACTTCTAAAACTCAATCTGGTATCAACCTTAAATCCATAACCTATATACCTCTTTTTCCATCCTGTATGTTTCCTCCAAGTATAGGCAACGTCACATTTTGCAAATCTGGTCCTCCCAGAAGGTTTTACCTATTTTGCACTTTTTTTATACCGAAATAACACCATCCTGTAATATTTAAATCAAATGAAATTAACAGATCTAGGCATTGGGTGTCTACGTCATTTTGATTTTCCTTTGGGAATGCTGAGTTCCATTTTTTGTTTTATTTTCAGGTGTTTCAAAAGCACATTCGGCCTGCTGGAGTTGGAATGACATCCTCTGGGGAAACATGATTGATCAGTTAATGGAAGGTGGTAGAATCTATTCCTAAATGGCGTCAGGCCTTATTGGGGGTTCTCTCCTCTCCCTCCCCACCCCAATCCATGTAAACTAAGTATTAACCCAAGCTGCTAACAGGATGTAAGGGACATCAAGGAAAGGTGCTCATACTTAGGCTGGAGTTGTCCTAGAAGCCCTCCTCTGCAGCCAGGAGCCCACAGGTCAACTCTTGCCCAGTATCTAAGGCATTTGCAGCCCAGGACTGTGACTTTTTTTACGTCATAATCACAATGTTGACGTTCAGGCTACCCCACACCTTACAGCAGAAAAGGAACAAAAAGCTGTTGCATAATTTACTCAACCTCAAGGTGTTTCTAAACACGTCTTAGCCAACCATTAAGAAGCTCTAAAAATAAAAACGTTTAAGAGATCTCTTTCTGAAGTTTTAAGGGCAGTGTAGTTTGAGTGAAGTATATCTGAAGCTAATGATGGATGGCTGGGAAGTTCTGACTGGGATGAGGGAACTAGGACGAAACTGGGCAAGGGGTTATCAGGCCCTGCCCCTCCACCTCCCTAAACCCGAAACCTAAGCCCCAGGAGGGCTCCCAGGCATCCAAGCCATCACCCCTCCCAGAGATTCCCACGGACTTTGCCTTGAGGCTGGAGAGCCCCAGCAGCAAACAGATTAAGGATGGCGGCTCCTTCCGGCATTGGAGGTGGGTGCAAAGCATCGCACTCACCGAAGTCCAGGAACTGTTTGATAGACAGTGGCGACGGCGAGAAGCGGGAGTAGCGCTCTATCTGCTTGGGCACCGGCTGCTTTAGCAGCCGGTAGAAGAGCCGCATCCTCACCCGGGCAGTGCGCAGATCCCCCCCAAGACGTCCAGGACCGCCGCAGAGGCCGCCGACGCCGAACCACAAACGCGGAGGCGGCGCCGGAGGGGCTTCACCTCCACCTGGGGCTCGGCCTCTGCGCCACCAGCTAAGTCTCCGCCGCAGCAGCAGCACCTAACACAAGCACCGGCAGCAGTCAGGCGGTCGTGGCCCGCTGCCCGAGGCCCCTTAAGCCCCGCCTCTTGCAGGCGGGGTCTGCCGCCGCACGTACGCGGCGCGCGTGGGCTGTGAGGGGCACGGGGGTAGCGTGCACAAACCTCCCGCCCTCGCCCGTGGCTCTCGGACTTGTCCCCCAGCGAGCCTGCTCGCTGGTCCCGCCCCGGATTAGGTCTTCAGAGGCTGAAAAGTGCTCTGGAGACCTGGAGGACGCCGGGATCCCGCGTCCTGAAACTAGATCTTTAGCTCTGCCCTAGGCCCCTCTTCCGGAAGGCCCTTCTCAGATCAGCTGACTGCTCTGCTTTAAGTTGTTCCTTGCAGTCCTACGTTTGTGTTTATTTTTGTTTTGTTTTGTTTTCAAATTCATGGTTTGTGTCATACCCCCTCGCCCCCAACAGTTTACAGAATTAAGTGGAAGCTACTGGTTTACCCCAACCCCGGCCACTGAACAAAATTCACTGTAATATCAGTTAACCTGGCCTCAGGAGCTCTGCTCCCTGTCTGCCCACCTTCACTCTGGTGAATACCTTTGGACAGGATTGTAACAATACAGGACTGTTACATCACTGGCGGTGGTTCCTGGCCCTGTACCAGTAGTTAACAACTGGGCCAATAAATGCACACGATCAGGTCACTATTTCATGCCCCTCTCATCACTATCACCATTGCATTAATCAATTACAAATCCAGGTCAATTAACACTTAGTTGCCATGCTTCCTAGATTCCCTCATCCCAAAACAGTTCGTTGGGATTAATCATAGTTATTTCATTGCCTCCATATCCACATCCCTTAGAGAGGCTCAAATTAGAGGCACGACTATTCTCCCACAAGCCCTCACTACCGGAGAACTCTGCCTCAGTTTCACCACTACTACCACTTTGGTACAGGAATATGTTTACACAGTGCTCAGTTTTCTGTGCATTTACAGTGAACTTGTATTCACGGCTCAGTATGTGAAATCGGTATTTCCTAACGTGGATATATGAAATAACTGCTTGTATTAGCCATGACCACCAAACAATTTTTTTTTGGTAATGTGTAAACATCAACTAGAAGGAAGGATAAAAACATTCTTCTTGACCTGATTATTAACATAAAGCTTTTATGCCTTCATTTGGGTATGTACCCCCTTCTTCGCTTTATGACATTGTCGGACCTCTGCTCTTTGAATTTAAAGAAAGATAAATAGCACATGCATACAGAGACATCCCGTATTTCCAGATTTACAAGTGTATCATATGCATGCTACCTGGACTACTCTGTGTTTCCCATTCAAAGCAAAGCTTAAAGAGACTTGGTAACAACCTTTCTAAAGAGCAGTTTTACCGACAAAACAGAGTACTAACTGCAGTTAGGAGAGCATGGGCAGACAAAAAGAAGGCATGGCCTGTAGTTGTTTACTCGTTTTCTTGGGTGCTGCATACAGATGGAGTTTTACTGGTAGCAGTTATGGATGATTATCACCTAGAAGGGAAAAGTTGGGTGTTTGTGGAGAATTTTCAGCCTATGTGATATACCACTGTTGATTTTTCTGGACTCATCCATCAACTTCATAGTTTTCTATTTTTCTTTTCTTTCTTTTTTTTTTTTTTTTTTTTTTTTTTTTTTTTGCTGCACAAGCTGCTACTTTAAAAATATTTATTCTGATGTTTCAATTACTTAAAAATCAATGTGCCTAATTTTATGTATCCCTAACAGATAGCACAGACCTAAAAGTTGGGGAAATGTGAAACAGGCCTGTATAATGAAAACTTGAAGCTGGTACACAGCTCAAATGACCCAGCCCTATACTTGGTATGATCATTAGCAAGCTATGTGACCTAAAACTACTCTACTAGCCTTTCAGTGTCTCAGTTATTTTAATGACTCAGTTGTTAATGACTTCTCTCCATTACATTGTGACAATTAAATAATTTTGTTTAATTAATCATATCGGATATATATTAGATTGGTCCTCTTTTGTACAGTTAGTCTAGAAACTAAAGCCAGTTGATTTCAGTGGTCATTATTATTAGCTCTCTTGAGCTTAACTCTTATCAAAGTTTTTTTCAGTTTGTTGTGCAAAAATAAGGTCTTGCACAGGCCTCTCTGTGGTTCTTGAAATGTTGTAATGGTCTGAATGAAAATGGACCTGAAAGACTCATAGGGAGTGGCATTATTGGAGGTGCAGCCTTGTTGGAAGAAGTGTGTCACTAGGGGGTGGACTTTGAGGTTTAGATGCTCAAGCCAGGCCCAGTAGCTCACTGTCTCTTCATGCTGCCTGCTGATCCAGATGTAGAACTTTGAGCTACTTCTCCAGCACCATGTCTGCCTGCATGTCACCATGTTTCCCACCATGATGATAATGAACTAAACCTGAATTGTAAGCCAGCCCTGAGTAAATGTTTTTCTTTATATGAATTGCTGTGGCCATGATGTCTCTGCATAGCAATAGAAACCCTAACTAAGACAAACATCTAGCCCGTTCACAGTAGCAGTACCCTGGAAGGTTGTTAGAAGGCAAACTCTTGGATTCCACCACAGTCCCACCGAAACCAACACTTTAAAGGTGGGCCTGAGGACTTGACAGAAAAGGTATTATGGACTTTGGACCAAATGAGTTGTAATATATGTACCAACATTCCTATTATGCTTTCCCCCGACCTCTATTTCTTCTCCCATCCCCTCTCTTCCTTCTCCCTGTCTTGTTTTTCTCCTCCCTCTACCATTTCTTCTCCTCCCCCTCAAAGCTTATCAGCAGATCCTCCTACCATATAAACTGGAGATGGCATAGCTCTGGCCTGAGGCCTAGATCCACACCTCACTTTCACTGTAATCTCTGAAAGATTCTAGGTCATAAACCACTTAGCCAAGGGAGATATGTATTCTTGGACTCTTGTTGTTGTTGTTGTTTCTTTGTTTTGTTTTGTTTTGTTTTGTTTTCGAGACAAAGTTTCTCTGTGTAGCCTTTGGCTGTCCTGGATTGATTTGTAGACCAGGCTGCCCTCAAACTCACAGAGATCCACTGCTTCTGTCTCCCCAAATTCTGGGATCACAGGTGTGCACCACCATGCCCAGCGTATCCTTGGACTCTTAAAACTCCAAACTTCTCAGACTTAGTTGCTATAAATGCTTGTAGTTTCCAGCTGCTAATCTGATGATGATTTGTGATGATTTCATATGCAAGCCCTCCAAGATTCTGACGTGTGAACCACTCTCTACATCTCTCTACCAAATGCCTCAGATTGCAGTTAATCACTTAAATATAAAGGGAGGCCTTCCCTGTCTGAAGAGTTCATCCATTTCTCCTGCGACGTGGTTTCTTAATAAACAATATTTCCACTCTAACCTTCCTAACACTGTGCTATACTATGATTTATACTATGATTAATGTTCCCTTCCACACAAGACAATGTTCTGCATAAGTACCTGTCACTATTTAAAGTCACAACAAATATTTATCAAATAAAAATGAACAAAACTAGAGCTGGAGAGATGGCTCAGTGGTTAAGAGCACTTCCTGATCTTCCAGAGGACCCAAGTTCATTTCCCAGCACCCACATAAGGTGACCCACAACCATCTGTAACTCCAGCTCTGGAGGATCAAATGCCCTTTTCTAGCCTCTGTGGGTATCTGCACACACATTTTAATACTCTCTATAAAATTTGTTGTCTCTTTTATTGGTAACTACCCTCACTCTTGTTTACTTCTCCATGAATTATATTTGTACTTTGGAGAGAATATAGCCCATGTTAGTTGCAATAGTAAGAAATATGGGCCAATTTGAAAACTGATGAGTTTTATTCTGATTCCTTGCCATATTCTTGGTTCAAGACAAGATACTCTTATGGGTGGACCACCAGAGAAGAGCAAGCAAACACAGTGTATATCCAATTGGGTTTTTGTTTTGTTTCATTTTTCGTTTTACTTTGCTTTTCAAGACTGGGTTTCTCTGTGTAGCCTTGGCTGTCATAGAACTCACTCGTAGACCAGGCTGGCCTCACAGAGATCTCTGCCTGCCTTTGCCTCTCAAGTACTGGGATTAAAGGTATGTATAATCATGCCTGGCTAGAGTCAAGGTTTTTTTAAAGCAAAGAAGAAAGGAGGGAAGGAAGGAAGGAAGGAAGGAAGGAAGGAAGGAAGGAAAGAAAGAAAGAAAGAAAGAAAGAAAGAAAGAAAGAAAGAAAGAAAGAAAGAAAGAAAGAAAGAAAGAAATCTGAATCCTGCTGTGGAGTATCTTGCTCCACAGCAAGCATCAGGAGTGGTTCTGTGCAAGCAAGCAGATTAACTAAAGCTAACATAAGCAGTTAGCTGGAGGAGGAGATTCTGAACAATCAAACAGTTTAACATAAGCATAGATAATTAATTAGCTAGAGAGGCTGGGGATTCTGAACAAGCAAGTGGTTTAACAGAAGCTAAGTTAGCTGGGACATATTGACCTCAGGTTGGGTAATTTTCCTTGAGACTTTCCATCAGGAAGATCAAATTCTAATCAAACTAAAATGCCCTCAACAAGAATAGAAAATGGAATAACCTCTGCACTCATTTTTTTTCTATCACAACACCTGATAAAAGTTAAGCCAATGGGAAAGTAGGTAACATTTTCTAAGGCCTTGAAGCTTCTGAAACACTCCTCTTAACTTTCATTCTCCCTCTCCATCTCTTTACCTTCTCTCTATCCTTGTGTGCCAACAAAGAAGTAAGTAGTACCAATTTATAACCATCTTTTTAATTTTTCAAATTATTATTATTGATAACAATTATTCACTTTGTATCTGTCTATAGCCCCTTCCCTTATCTCCCCACGTTCCCACCCTCCCTCCCTTTTCCCCACTGTCTCCCTCCCCTAGTCCACTGATAGGGGAGGTCTTCCTCCCCTACTATCTGACCCTAGTCCATCAGGTCTCATAAGGACTGCCTATATCCTCTTTCTCTGTGGCTTACTTAGGCCACCTCACCAGGGGAGGTGAACAAAGAGCCGGCCACTGAATCCATTTCAGAGACAGCCCCTGCTCCCTTTACTAAGGAACCCACATGGAGACTGAGCTGCCTTTGGACTACATCTGAGCAGGGGGTGTAGGTCCTCTCCATGCATGGTCCTTGGTTGATTCATTAGTCTTTGCAGGATCCTCCTGAGCCAGATTTTCTGGCTCTGTTGGTTTCCTTGTGGAGCTCCTGTACCCTCCAGGTATTTCTATCTCCCCTTTTTCCATAAGATTCCCTGCACTCTGCCCAAAGTTTGGCTATGATTCTCAGCTTCAGCTTTGACATTCTTATGGGTAGAGTCTTTCAGAGGACCCCTGTGGAAGATCCAGCTATACCACTCCTGGGCATATATCCAAAAGATGCTCAACCATACAACAAGGACATTTGCTCAACTATGTTCATAGCAGCTTTATTAGTTATAGCCAGAATCAGGAAACAAACCTAGATATCCCTCAACTGAAGAATGGGAACAGAAATTGTGGTACATTCACACAATGGAATACTACTCAGCAATTAAAAACAAGGAAATCATGAAATTTGCAGGCAAATCATGGGAACTAGAAAAGATTATCCTGAGTGAGGTATCCCAGAAGCAGAAAGACACTCATGGTATATATTCACTTGTAAGTGGATAT
Organism: Meriones unguiculatus; assembly: GCF_030254825.1. Lineage (NCBI taxonomy): Eukaryota > Metazoa > Chordata > Mammalia > Rodentia > Muridae > Meriones > Meriones unguiculatus. Next base: position 2,937,528 of record NW_026843706.1, on the reverse strand, counting down.
TAGACATATAATCTAGGATAAACATAGTAAAATCTATAGTCTTAAAGAAGCTAAACAACAAGGAGGACCCTAGGGAAGAGGCTTAATCTCATTCAGAAAGGCAAACAGATTAGACATTGGAAGTAGGAGAAGACAGGATCTTTCCAAGGGGGTCCTCTGAAAGACTCTACCCACCAGGGTATCAAAACAGATGCTGAAACTCATACCAACCATCTTGAGACTAAAAGGAAGCTGACATTGCCAAAAATAGAACAAAAAAGGAAGAAAATACATCCTCAATGATGATATGAGGCTACTATCAAATCAATCTCCATGTCTTTTCTGAACTTCCAACTATACAGTACATCTCCTTTATGATTTAGGCAATCTTGAGTAAATTTATATTACTTCAAAAGTGTCCTAACCCTTATGCAAAGAAGTCTCCAGATATTGCAAATCCTCCACTAATGCTTACTTACTATTGGGTATCTTGCTAGATCTATACATGAGAATTTATTCTTACTCAAAATAGTATTTTATTGATTCTTTGGGAATTTCACATCATACGCTCTTATCACACTCACTTCCCAGTACTTCCATGCTCATCCCCTTCCCTTGTGACCTCACCCTCCCAACAAAATAAAAAAATTCAAATTTGTGTTGTCCTTATACTCAGTAGACATGGTCAAACTCCCAGTGGTCAGCACCCTAAAAAACAAACAAACAAACCTTAAGGGGCTGGAGAGAGGGCTGAGCAGTTAAAAGCTCCATCTTGTCAGTGTTTCTTGTCATGTCCTTTCTCTACTTCTTATTCTTTTTTTCTTTCCCCTTCCTCTCCTTCTTGTGGTCCCTACCTGAGACCCCAAGACCAGGATCAGAAGCTCTGCCTACCTCTCTTCTGCCCAGTAATTGGCTGTCAGCAACCTTATTAACCAATCAGAGATATTTGGGGAGCAACGTTTATACAACATTGATCAATATATGTGACAATGCCCTTTTCCCAACTGCAACCGTATCTTGGGTCCCAGAATTGAGTATCTGAATACACAGAGAACCAGGACAACCTCCAACAAATTGTTGATGAAAGCCATTATTTTTCCTTTTTGAATGCATACGTGTGTGTGCATATGTGGAGACCAGAAGTTGTCATCAGGAGTCTTCTATGATCCATGTCTACCTTATATAATAAGGCAGTCTCTCACTTGAATTCAGAGCTAACCAATTTGATACAACTAGTCTAGCTAGTCAGGCCCTGTCTCCACCCCATAAGCTCTGGGTTTACAGGTAGGCCACCACATTCACCCAACATTTATATGGATGCTAGGGACCTGAACTATGGGCTTGCATGGAAAACATACCCACTGAGCTATCTCCCAAGCCCTGAGCTTTAGTTTTAAGTACTTAATACTGTCTCTTTAGTTTGTCTACAGTTCCATGTGTCAAGATAGAAAGTGTCATCCCTGGGATCTGAGATAGTTTTTCCCTGAAGCAGATAGGTATAGGTTTGGATAAGTGTTCTCCATAAGTCCAAGTAGTAAAGCCCACCTCAAGTCTGTAGCATTATTAGGACTATATTAGGATTATTTCTAAAATAAGGTCTAGGGGTAGGTTTTAGGTAACAATTGAGTGGACCGTTAGAGGGGATTAGAGGATAGTGGTCTTTTCCTTTGAACTATGGGTGAAGCCTCCTTCCATGGCCATGATGTACTGCTTCACCACAGGCCCACAAGCAACTGAAGTAGATTGTATAGTCCATAATCGTGAGCCTAAATAAACTCTTCCTGAGCTAGAGCTATAACTCAATGAGAAGTGTCCATGCAGCATACACAATGCCCTGGTTTTAAATCAGCCTCCCCAACTGCTACAAGTCTTCCTACTTTTATTCTTTTATCGTTTTATGTAATGAACCCAGAGACATGTGCCCACCACTGAGCTATAGCCCCAGAAACCTTTCTCTTTTCCAGTTGATTGGTTTGGCTATTTTTGTTGCAGTAAGAGAAAACTGAGTGATATAAGCCCTCTGTGCGATTTGCTTAAGAGATGATGGCAAAACACACTTCTAGGGGAGTAGGAGGGCAGCCCAAACAGTGACTCATAACCATATAAGTTGCTGTTAGGTGGCTGGAACTTCATCCTTTTGGGTAACTTGGAATCTCATATCCCACCTGAGAGGCCAGGAAGCCAGGATATTTGCACACAAACTCCCATCAGTAGTGGCTGAGTAGTTCCTTCAAAAGGAAGGCAATTCCCAAGCATTTCTGGCCTGTTGTGCCATTGCCTTGAATTTTACCTTTTAAAAATTTTTCTGCAATACAATTTTGTAACACACATACATATGATTATATAATTTCATTTCAATGAATTGGACTTGATAAATGAGCGCTGTGGTACAGGCCTACAATTATAGTTACTCTAGTAGGCTGAGGCAGGAAGATTACAAATTCAAGGCCTGCTCTGTCTACAGAATGAATTTGATGGTAGTGTGGGCAATTTAGTGAAACTTTGTCACAAAATAGTACAGTTTTAAAGGGCTGTGGAACAATGGGGATTTGTTGGGCTGTGGTCCCACTAGGGAGGCAGAGGCTAGCAGATTTCTGTGAATTCAAGGTCAGACTGGTCTACATAGACAGTCCAGGCCAGCCAAGGCTACATAGTGAGGCCCTGTCTCAAAGAACAAAAATTACTAGGAATATGGCTTAGTAGAGCTCTTGCCTGACATGTACCAGGCCCTAGGTTCAGTCTCTAGTTCTCTCTCTCTCTCTCTCTCTCTCTCTCTCTCTCTCTCTCTCTCTCACTGGTACTGTCAGGAGATTTCTTGAGCTAGCTTTTGCACTCAGCATTACAAAGGGTCATGTCATGTTACATGTGTAGCTATAAGGCCATTTAATTTCTTTGTAGTTTAACTCTCTCCTTTCTTTTTCTCCCTTTCTCCTTCCCTTCATTTCTTCCTTCCTTCCATCTGCTTTCTATCATCTATCCACCTTCTTTTTACTACTAGAAACAGTAGACAGTAGTGCCATCAACATTGTTTATAGATTTTAAAAAATGGAATAGTTGGATCACAAGATATGAAAATGTTTAGCTCTACAAATTGATCAAACTACCTTCTTCTCAGACCAGTATGAGATTTCATTAATCTATTTGTATCCTGTTAAGCCTTGCTGTTGTCAGGCTGTTTCTTCAAATGCTTTTTTCTTTTCTTGATTTAGATGTTGGCTTCATGGGTATTCATACTGATCCATGATGATCTTATTTTGGGAAGAGGGTCTCACTGTGTAACCCTGGCTGACCTATAACTCATTATATAGACCAGGGTGGATCTCACAGGGATCTGTCTGCCTCTGTATCCCCAGTGCTAGGGTTAAAAACATGTGTCATCACACCTGGTTACATTTATTTATTTTAAAAGCAGGCCAGGCACTGGAGAGAGGGCTCAGCAGTTAAGATCACTTGCTGCTCTTACAGAGAGAACCACAGTTTGGTTCCTAGTACCTATACTAGGTGTCTCACAACCATAGCCCCAGTTCCAGAGGACCCAAAATCTTCTTCTGTCTCTAAGGGTACACACACATGTGTGCGCACACACCACACTTTTTAGTCAGGCCAGGCATGGACCTATCCATCCCAAGCCCAAGATTATTATGGAATCAATTCTATTCAGCTATCACCCTGTTTCCCAATTAATACAATCATGGAATGCTGATCCAGGTTTATAAACGTATGCTGATCAAGTTTCATAAACATCATAGCCCAATGAAGATAAAGACCCACCCATTCTATGGTGTCTCTGTGTGTGCGTACACATGCACGTCCCAAATAGGCTAAGCTAACTGGTCAGCAATCTCTAGAGACCCACCTGTTTCAACTTCCCCAGTGCTGAGATTCCAAGTCTGCATCACCATACCAGGCCCTTTTATGTGGGTTTTGGGGGATCAAACTCAGGTCCTCATGCCTATTAGACAGGCTCTTTACTGACTGAGCTATCGCCACTGCCCTCATTCTACAGACAATTCTGGGATGAGCAATATGTATTTTCAACGTAGCATTTCCTTCCCCAGAGATCATGTCCCAGTCTCCACCTGATTAATGTCATCCTACTGAGCCATTCTATTGCTTATGATAATTTCCCTTCCCAGTGTTAAAAAAGAGACAACTTTTCAGTGGCCCATTGTCATAAGGCTCTGTTATTGTCTAGCAGTGACTCCGCGTGCAACTGTTAGCCACTACAACAAAGCAGTCAGGTTGATAATTTTGGTTGGATGGACTTTTGGCCGTGCCATAGACCACCAGCGAACCATCACCTGTCCCTCCTGGTGAGTAGGATCAGCCCTAGATACACATACATAATTCCTACATGGCTGTCCTACAAGGTTAGGCAGTTTTCCCACTTATTGATGCTGTGACAGTAGACGGGCTGTCTAACTTTCCTGAGCCTTGGCTTTCTCATCTGGAAATAGGATATTACAGTAAGGAAGCCTTTATTATCGGTTTAGTGTGAGGGCTGAAGAGACTACTTTCCAGCTCTCAGCCATATTTCAGGGTTTTTTGTGGGGGGGGGTGTCATTGCTGCTGTGTCACATCCAAGCAGGGAAGGCAAACCTTGAAGTGTCTCTTTCAGATCTGCCACACTGGCTCTGAGTTTTAGACGGTTTCTCCCATCTTTCATCCCTTGTAAAGTGAGAAGTTTGAGCTTCAGCTGAACTCTGAAAGAGAGACTGGGGCAACTCTGAAAGAGAGACTGGGGCATTAGATTATTAGAGGGGTGTTGAATGCAATTAAAATTATTTACTGATGCTGGAGTCATCACCTGAGGCTATTGTTCCTTTTGGCACTAATTTAATCAACAGATCTTAACAGAAGAGTTAGGACAAGTAATGTCTCAGAGAATAATAAGAAGCCTTTTTATTTTATATGAGAGACTAATTTCCAAATACAAAGGAGAAAGAAAATGGTGAGAGGGTGAAACACCTGTTCCAACATGTACATGTAAAAGCTATATTTTCATTGAAGATATTATTCAAAGCAGACATTGAAACTCTGATATTATTCTGCAATTACTCCAATTCTTCTTCAGCAACACAGAGCAGTTTTATAAGACATCAGGCTTGTATTCTGTTCCTCCTTGCATAGCTTGTTGCATTGGTCCTGTCTTCATTTCCCTCAGAATTCTTTATTTATTCGTTCTCTTCATTTTTTTTTTCTTCTTCTCAGCACTTCTGTCATCACTGGGTCCAGTGAGAAAGTCACTTCAGTATCAGGTTAAGTTTTGTTTGGCAGCACAACACAAGCCGTACCTGTTCCCATTCTCGCGTTTTGCCGTCCCTGGAGTAGAAAAGTTTCACTCCTGTGTGTATTTCAGAAACATGGTCATGGAACTCCATTTAGACCAAGCACAAGCTGAATTTCAGTGGGAAAAAAAGAGGAGTAACACTGTCTATTTCCCTTAACCTTTAACCCAGGGCTTTTCTGACAGCCTTCTTGGCTTTTCAATGGTAGGAGACTTACCCGTTACCTTTATTACACTTCTCCATGACCTTGACTGCCTAGCATTCTATTGTCCTTTGTCTGCACAGGTGTGGCCATGTTTCCAGTGAATAACCGATGTGTTTTCACTGCTTAAGAAACAAGTGCAGTGAAAATTTTATTAACTCTGACTCCCTGAACACTTAAAGCCTCTCCATCAATACTGAGAAAATGAGAAGAGGAAAGGAAAAGAGTAAATGAGTTCACCATACAAGTCAGAATAACCAACACCTGACCGACACGGTAGCCAGTGAGAAGGGAGCTCAGAAAATCAGTGATGGGATGGGATGCAAAAGACAAGCATTCAGGGAGGCTTGGTGCTGTGGTCTGAAAGTCTGTGCCCTGCCCCAGTGCATACACCGCAGTCTCCACTTGCAGTGTGTTGCAGTCTGGATTCCCATGATTGGGATTACCAATCATGGAAGGTAGACCCTAGACAGTTATTACTTCCCTTTTGCCATGAGTAGACCCAGCAAGAAGGTTCTGTCTGTGAAAAAGCAGGACCTCCCCAAACGCGGATCTGCTGGCATATTGATCTTGGGCTTGTAACCCTCCAGGACTATGAGAGGCGAATGTCTGTTGTTTACAAGCCAGACAGTCAATAGTTTTTCTGTCACAGTAGCCCAAATGCAGGGAGAGGAGAGGGCTAGAGCAAAGGGAAGGGGGAAAGAGAACATGCTCTTGATGGGGTTAGCATATGCAGTCCTTCCTTCCTGAAGACACCATTCTCACTAATGTCTGCCAGATGTTCTGAAAGTGGTAGCTTGGCTATATATTTTCCTGCTGCTGTGACAGTATCTGACAAAGTATCTGACAACATAAGGGAAGAAGAGTTTATTTTGACCCAGTCTGAAGCAGTGGTTCTCAACTTGTAGGTCACAACTTCTTTGGGGTTGAATGACCCATTCATAGGGGTCACCTAAGACCGTTGGAGAACACAGATATTTACATCATGACTAATACCAATAGCAAAATTACAGTCATGAAGTAGCAGTGAAGATAATTTTATAGTTAGGGGTCAGGACAACGAGGAATTCTGTTAAAGAGTCACAGCACTGGGGAGGGTGCAAACCAATGGTCTGAGGGGATACAATCAACCCAATATGACAGGAATTTACCACAGCTGGTCATGTTGCTTCCACAGTCAAGAAGAACAGGTAGATGAATGCTAGCACTCATCTTTTTTAAAAAATTATTTTTATTAATTACAGTTTATTCACTTTGTATACCCCCTGTATCTCCCTCCCTCCTCCCCTCTCAATCCCTCCCTTCCTCTTCCCCACTGCTGTCCCTCTCCCAGTCCACTGATAAGAGAGGTCCTCCTCCCCTTCCCTCTGATTCTACTCTATCAGGTCTCATCAGGAGTAGCTGCATTGTCTTCTTCTGTGGCCTGGTAAGGCTGCTCCCCCACTCAGGGGGAGGTGATCAAAGAGCAAGCCAATCAGTTCATGTCAGAGACAATCTCTGTTCCCATTACTATGGAGGCCACTTGGATACTGAACTACCATAGGCTACCTCTGTGCAGGGGTTCCAGGCCATCTCCATGAGTGTTCCTTGGCTGGAATATCAGTTTTAGAAAAGACCCCTGTGCCCAGACTTTTTGGATCTGTTGCTGTCCTTGTGGAGCTCCTGTCCTCTCCAGATCTTACTGTCTCCCACTTCTTTCACAAGATTCCCTGCACTCTGCCCAAAGTTTGGCTATGAGTCTCAGCATCTGCATTGATAGTCTGCAGGGTAGAGCCTTTCAGAGGCCTTCTGTGGTAGGCTCCTGTCCTGTTCCTGTTTTCTCTTTCCTCCTCCTCCATCCTCTTTGCCTTTCTGAATGGGGATTGAGCATCTTAGCCAGAGTCCGCCTTCCTGATTAGCTTCCTTAGGTGTACAGATTTTAGTATGTTTATCCTATATTATATGTCTAGTGTCCACTTATAAGTGGGTATATACCCTGTGTGTCTTTCTGCTTCTGGGATACCTCACTGAGGATGATCTTTTCTAGTTCCCATCATTATTATGATGATTATTTACAAGTTATTCACTTTGTATCCTAGTTGTAGCCTCTTCCTTCATCTCCTCCCTGTCCCACCCTCTCTCCCTCTGCTCCCTTATCCCTCTTCCCTAGTCCGATGATAGGGGAAGTCCTCCTCTACTGTCTGACCCTAGCCTATCAGGGCCCATGAAGAATGCCTGGGTAGCCCATAGACAGCTGTCTCCAAGTGGATTCCCTACTAAGAGAAGAGACAATCTGTGACATGAACTTGGTGTTCTGCTCCTTGATCACTTCTCTCTAGGTTGCTCTGGTGGGGCGACATAGCCAACCCACAGAGAAAGAGGATCCAGGCAGTCTGCGCATGCTCTTTGGTTGGTGGTTCAGTCTCGTGAGCCCCCAAGGGCACAGGTTAGTTTACTCTGTAGGTCTTCTTATGGTGTCCTTGACCCCTCCGGCTCCCTCTATCCTTCCCTCTCTGAATTCTCATTTTTGAAGAACAAAATCTGCTCCCTGGAGAGTGGGCTGTTATAAACCAAGGCTATCATCTGTGTTTTACCTCTTCCCCAGGAACACATGCCCACCTGTCCTTTCACTTTCCGCTGCACTATGACCCAACACAGCAGATGCTGAACAGATGCCAGTACCATGTTCCTAGACTCTGCAGCCTCCAGAACTGTAGGCAAATTAAACTTCCATTCTTTCCAATTCACCTAAATTCGGGAATTTTGTCATAGCAGCAGAAAAATGAAATAAGACAAGAGTCTTATTTCATAAGGAAAGACAGAGTCACAGAAAGAGAATAAGATCTGGTCAAGCAGCCAAAGTGACCTTACTATGTACCTTTAGACAAGTCTCTTGTCTCCGCTGTCATTTTCTTGAAAAACTGCTAAGGCAGTGGTCCCAAGGTGCTTTAGGCTGCAGAAACTTTTTATCAAGAAACTGTAGTTGAACCGTTTTAAATGATAAAGTTATAATTTGGGAGACAATGTTCAGAAAGGCATTGCTCCTTTAGCCAAGAGGAATCCACTATGCAAATAGCTTGCATTTTAAAAACCATTTCTTCAGCATTACTCTCAAAGTGCTCTGATCCTCAAAGTGCTACCTATGGACCCACCATTTGCTTCCACCTCAAACTAGCATGAATGGGAAAAATTAGGCCTAGGAACACTCTCGTTTCCTGTCACAATTGCCATTACACACTTTCCTGACCATTCTTGAAATCAGATAGAAGGCATCACTTCTGATAACACTGAAGATACTAACTGGGAATGACTGTTATACCCAACAGACATGTTCTAGAGATTTGTAGAGGCAGAGACAAATGTGATTTTCATTGCATGCTCTCTCCTTTCACTAAGCAACTGTCAGTTCTTTAACCTTTGCCCTCCCAAAGAGGTTGTCAATTTATGGATATTCTGGGCTTTGTCTACCTGGTGAATATTTTACTCACAAAAGATTCCCTAAGGGAAAAGAAAAAAAACATTTTTTACACTTGTTCTATCCATAATTATTAATATAAAACATTACTCTCAGTGAAAACTTTAGGTAGGGTATTTTGAGTCATCTGATACAGTGAGAGTGACGAACCTATAATAACTTTTGGCATTTCAGAACTTGGAAGGAAGCTGGAGATCAGCTGGTCTGACTTTTCACTTTGTAGATGATGAGGAAGTAGAAGTCCATGCTGCTGAGTGCACATGGAATGCACAAGTCAGGACTGTTGCCAGCCTAGGTAGAACATAAAAAGTATTAACCAAAAGCCTAGGCAGCCAATGACAATTACACATGTTCCTATCCAGCCAGTAACAATGAAACATGTTTATACAGAATAAACTTATTCTTCGCTGTTTTAAGGTTTTGTGGTTACTTGGCCTGAGTTAACCAAAGTTTATTTTGAAACCCTCTATTGAAAAAAAAAAGTTTTTTAAACACTGTTGTAAAAAGAAAGTTTATGCTCAAGCCACATAATCACATTAGAATATATATATATATATACATATATACATAGATATATGTGTATATATATAATGAAGGATTGGAAAGATGGGTCAGTGGTTAAAAGCACTGTCTGCTCTTCCACGAGACCCATGTTTGATTCCCAGCACCCACATAGAAGCACTGTAACTGCACTCCCAGAGATTCTGCCACTCCCTATGGCATCCATGGATATTGCACATACGTTGTCCACAGATTTTCATGCAGGCAAAACACCATGCACAAGAATAAAAGAAATGAGGAGTTGAAAAATAGAAACAAAATCAGAGGCCAGGTATAATGTTGCATGTCTTTAATCCCAGCACTTGTGAGGTAGAGGCAGGTAGATCTCAGTGAGTTCAAAGCCAGCCTGGTCTACAGGGTGAGTTCAAAGCCAGCCAGGGCTACATAGGGAGACCTTGTTTCACCTCCCTCAGATGAAAATAAAAATTAAAGCTTAGGCTGGGCATGCATTTGATCCCAGCACTCAGGAGACAGAAGCCAGAGGATCTCTGTGAGTTTGAGGCCAGCCTGGTCTACAAAGTGAATTTCAAGAAAGTCAGGACGGTGTAGAAAGACCTGTCTCAAAACAAAACAAAAGAATGACACCAGGTATCCTTGAAATATAAAATATATATATATATATATATATATATATTAAATCAAATATCTGTGATAATTCATCTTGAATGCCAAGTTGATGGGATTCAGAATCACCTAGGAGACAAATCTCTGGGCATGCTCATGGATTTTATAGATTATGTCAGTTGAGGTGGGCAGACCCACCGTAACTGGAAATGACAGTATCCAGTGGGTTGGACTTCTGAATTGTATGAAAAAGAGAAGGCAAGATGAGCACCAGCATTCGTTGCTTTCTGCTTCCTGACTGTGGATGCATTTGTAACCAGCCATCTCCTGTTCCTGCCATAACAGACCACATCCCCTGCATTGTGCATCACAATAAACCTTTCTTCCCTTAAATGGTATTTGTCAGGTATCTTGCCACAGCAGAGAGACAAATAACTAATCCAGATTCTTCATGTTGTAAGTAAGTTTCCAAAACGAAATGTTTAAAGGTCATTTGCCTTTATATGAATCAGTTCTGATTCTTTTTGAGGGACTATCTTGCTACATAGCCTAGGGTGGCCTGTAATTCTCTATGTAACCCAGAGTGACCACAAAAGCTCAGCAATCCTCAGCCTTGTGTATACTGAGATTATAGGCATACACTACCACATCTGGCATTCTTTTTCTGATTTTAAAATAAACTCTTAAAACAGCCAATGTAAAGCCTAATCTAGAGTCATAATGTTAATTACTTAACCCTCATTATAGACTTTCTTTAATATTTTATTTATTTTTGTATTAATTACAGTTTATTCACTCTGTATTCCAGATGTAGCCCCCTCCTTTATTCCCTCCCAACCCCTTCCTCCTTCATCTCCTCCCATGCCCCTCTTCAAGTCCACTGATAAGGGAGGTCTTCCTCCACTTCCATCTGACCCTAGCCTATCAGGTCTCATCAGGAGTGGTTGCATTGTCTTCCTCTGTGGCCTGGTAAGGCTACTTCCCCCTCAGGGGGAGGTGATCAAAGAGCCAGCCACTGAGTTCATGTCAGAGACAGTCCCTGCTTCCATTGCTATGGCACCCACTTGGAGACTGGGCTACATCTGTACAGGGGTTCTAGGTCATCTCTATGCACGGTCCTTGGTTGGAGTATGAATCTCAAAAAAGACCCCTGGGCCCAGATTTTTTTGGTCTGTTTGTCTCCTTGTGGAGCTCCTGTCTCCACCAGGTCTTTCATATCCTCCTTCTTTTATAAGATTCCCTGAACTCTCCCCAAAGTTTGGCTTTGAGTCTCAGCATCTGCTTTGATACCCTGCAGGGTAGAGTCTTTCAGAGGCCCTCTGTGGGAGGCTTCTGTCCTGTTCCCTGTTTTCTCCCTCTTCCAATGTCTATCCCATTTGCCTTTCTGAATGAGGATTGAGCATTTTACCTAGGATCCTCCTTCTTGGTTAGTTTCCTTAGGTGTACACATGTTAGTGTGTTTATCCTATATTACATGTCTAATATCCACTTACAAGTGAGTATATACCATGTGTGTCTTTCTGTTTCTGGTATATCTCACTCAGGATGATCTTTTTTAGATCCCATCATTTGCCTGCAAATTTCATGATTTGTTTTTAATTGCTGAATAATATTCCATTGTGTAAATGTACCACAATTTCTGTATCCATTCCTCTATTGAGGGACATCTCGGTTGTTTCCCGATTCTGTCTATTACGAATAAAGCTGCTACAAACATGGCTGAGCAAATGTCATTGTATACTTGAGCATATTTTGGATATATGCCTACGAGTGGTATAGCTGGATCTTGAGGAAGCGCTATTCCTAATTGTCTGAGAAAGTACCAGATTGATTTCCAAAGTGGTTGACAAGTTTACATTTCCACCAGTAATGGAGGAAGGTTTCCATTTTCCACCTCCTCTCCAGCATGCATTGTCACTTGAGTTTTTGATCTTGGCCATTCTGATGGGTGTAAGGTGAAATCTCAGGGTTGTTTTGATTTGCAGTTCCCTGATGACTAAGGAGGTTGAACATTTCTTTACGTGTTTCTCTGCCATTCGATGTTCCTCTATAGAGAATTCTCTGCTTAGCTCCGTAGATTTTCAATTAAGTTTCTTATTTAAAAATAACCTTCAGGCTTTTTATTGTTTTGACCTGACCATGCCTTTTTAGTAACTCAGTATTAACTGGAGGGCTCCCAAAAAGAGTCAAATTGTGTGATGAGGCTGACTGATTTCCTTACCACTTTCAATTGCCTCCAGTGACTCTTGGGTACTTTTGCTCTGATTAATAAGAAAAGCAAGTTGTTTAGAAATGTGTTTCCTCCAAACAAGAACTCAGGTGACAGTTTTTATTCATGTGTGTCTGTGTGTCTTTCTGTTGATGACGTATGTGTGACAACTCTTCAGGAGTCAGTTATGTCCTTCTACTTTGTTTCAGAGGGAAGGTCTCTCTTATTTCTCAAGCTGGTATGACAGGCTTGCTGTCCTGCAAGCCTTTAGGCCATTCTCCTATCTCTGCCTCTCATCTCAAACCTGCTGGCTAATTCCCTGTCGACCAGAGGGCTGCTGGCTTGCAGTTGTGAAGAGCGCTGCGAGTAGATGGAAGCGCTAGAAACAAACAGCAGCTGCTTTGCAATCTTGCTAAAGGTCAGCCCGGAATGTTTATTAGGGGTTTTCTCACTGATGATACATTTTTTTTTTCTTTTTGTCTGTGTTGACATGATGTGTAGGTTTCTATTTGGATCCAGCCCAAACCATATATTTATTTATTTATTTTTGCTACCGTATGAGTCACACTAACTGCTTATTTTCCTACTGAGGTATTCATTGCCAGTGTGTATGGCGGGCACTAAATAGGTATACCTATTCATGCTTGCTTCGAAGTTCCTCCAGGGGAAATTCTAAACTCAAGGCAACTTGGATTCTCTTCATTGTGAAACTACCCTCAAGATTTAATTCTCTGGCCTTTTTGATTATTTGATTATGTCCTTTTCTAAGAGAGTGTCAAATAGTCCAGAGCACAAACGACCAAGCTGCCAGCATTGTTATCAAGGAAATGGATGAAATTACTATTGTAGACCACGAGATGGCAGAGACTGAGGCAGGGATGGACAATCATTTTAGTCTTGAAGCCTTGGGAATATGATAATCACTCTTATGTCACACAATAAACAGACAAACTAACTACTTTGGGACAGGGAGAAGTATTATTATATGCTAAGGATTAGGTATTTATAGCAGCAGCCTAAGGCTTGGCAATCGCTTCATAATGTGTTTTAGGAGCTGCCTGTAGGAGCTTAAAATGAAATTTACAGGTGATACCATATACCCGTGCATATGGTTGTAATAAATGGTATAATGCTTAGTAGAAAGGAGGAACAAAACAAATGTCTAATAAAAAAAACATGCCTATCACAGTGCAGAACTTCAGGCACAGCAACACCAGAAAACATAATATAGGATTCCAGTGCTTATCATAGCACCAATGTGAGTAACAGCTAAGGATGGAGACTGATACAGATGGTAGGCCTCGGTGGCAATTTCGATCCCAAAACATTACTGCTAGTGTTACTGAGATTTCTTGACATGCTGGACAACTCTTGGGGAACTCCAACCACAAGGAAATGCAAGCATCCTTCAGTTTGTGTGGTGCCTGTGTTGGCAAGATGCTGAGTGCTCCTTGTCACCTCTGTGAAAGTTCAGTAGGATAACTGAAGGTCATTCAGAATGACCTTCCAGGATGACTTCCAATTCTAGACCTCACACTTTAAGTGTCAAAATATTTCTTCAATTATTATTATTTCTTTTTTGGTTTTTCAAGACAAGGTTTCTCTGTGTTACAGCCCTGGCTGTCCTGGAACTTGATTTGTAGATCAGGCAGGCCTCAAAGTCCCAGAAATCTGCCTGGCCTCTTCCTCCCAAGTGCTGGGCCACCATACTCAGCTCAATTGCAGGGCTTGGGTGGGGGGGGAATGTTTAAATTATATTACGTACTTGAATGAAAATGGCCCTATGTAATAATAAATGTAAAAATCAAAAGATTTTGGAGTGTTTTGTCCTTCTTCTTTCACAATTGACGAAAACAATTTTATTTGTACCAGACAAAAAATTGGAAACAACAAAATATAATCCAAAAAGGCTACACAAAGTTGTTATATCTAATGGAATATGTTCATGAAATACGTTGCTTTGGTTCTTTTTGTGCTTCACATCATGCGCCCCATCCTACTCATCTCCCTGTCCTTTCATACCTGCCTCTTCCCTTGCAACCTCCCCTCACAAAAGAAAATTAAAAACAAAAACAAAAATAAAAAAATAAACAGAGAAAACATCTCCTAGAAGCTGCAGTGTGTCACCATGTGTCCCACAGTCCACTCTTTTGCCCACACATTTTTACTTGTACATGTTCACTGCAGTGAGTCATTGGTCTGGTCCATAGGCCTCTGGCTTCTGCTGCACCATCAATATGGGAACTGGCGCTCCTCTCGGATATTCTGTTTCCCTATGTCATGGAGATCCTGCAGCTCTGGATTTCCAGGACTGGCCATTTCTGCACCCCAACAGTTCATAGATGGGGTGGATTTGGGGGTGGGCCAACTCAAAACCCTGGATCTGAGCCTGGATGGTAGCTGGGTTGGGTCAGCTCTCCAGGTCTCCAACACCTGCACCACCAGGGTGAACTTTCCAGCACTGCCCGGCTAGCTCACCCAATGCCTTAGCCAGCAAGGGGAAGGGCCAGCTCTCATGACCCAAGCTCCAGTCTGCCACAGGTGGCAAGGGCAAGAGGGGGAAGGCATCTCCCTCATGCCCCCACCACCTCATGGCAGACAAGTGGCAGGAGCAGCTCTCCGGCACCCCTGCCACCAGGACCAGCCCTGCTATGCTGCCTAGGCAAGGCGTAAGTCCAGTTCTTCTACAGCGAGAGTGCTGCCTCCGGTGTGGGGTGGGGCCAGCTCTGCACAGTCCTTGGATATCAACATGGTCCCAGAAGGCAGCCCAGAGCAGGGACGTCTGCATGGTCTTTAGTGGTACTATGAACCATGGACGTGGAACCTCGACACAGACATGGCCCTCAGTGGCAGCAAGAGCTGGGACTTCACCCTGGCCTCTGGTGGCAGCACAGGCTAC
The DNA here is from genome assembly GCF_030254825.1 of Meriones unguiculatus. Taxonomy (NCBI): domain Eukaryota; kingdom Metazoa; phylum Chordata; class Mammalia; order Rodentia; family Muridae; genus Meriones; species Meriones unguiculatus. The sequence continues at coordinate 2,922,372 of NW_026843706.1, read as the reverse complement.
ACACGTCAGGCCGTTCCTCTCTATCCCGGCATCTCCAATTCCACCTGTCTTCATAATGCTAAAACCAGTCAGCTTCTCTTTCTCTCCCATCTGCCTAACACTTACTTGCACACTGTAGTGGCTCCTGCTGCAGGTACTGCCACGGAGCTGGTGGGCCTGTGGGTATCCACCCCAACCCACATTTTTATTTTTCTTGAGACAGGTTTCTCTTGTAGCCCTGTCTTTTCTGGAAACCCACCTTGAGGACTCCTTGCAATCCATCTGCCTCTGCCGCTCGTAGTTCTGAGATTAAAGGCATGCACCACCACCACGCAGCTGTAGAAAGTTTGTAAAGATATATTTTATTATTAACCACGTGTAGGTGGGAGAGGCATGTCCAGATGAGTAAGAGGTAACAGAGGTCAGAGGGTTCAGATCTCCTTTGAGCAGGAATTACAAGACGTTGTTAAGCCTTCCTCCATTGGGTACTAGGAACAGAACTTCAGTCTTCTAGAAGTACAGTGATCTGTCTTTCCAACACCATATTACAGATAATTTTTATATAAAATCTTAAAACATATCATGGATTAAAAATCCCTATTTGTGATTCACATTCTTTTACATTTTAATTTTCTTTAAATTTTATGTGTGTGAGTGTTTTGCCTGCATGCAGATTTGTGCACCACATGACTGCCTGATGTCTGCAGAGGCAAAAAGAAGGTATTGGATCCCCTGAAATTGAAGTTACAAGTGGTTGTGAACTGCCATGTGGGTGCTGGGCATTGAACCCGGGTCTTCCGCAACAGCAAGAAGCGCTCCTAACTGCTGAGCCATCTCTCCAGTCCCATCCTTTGTATTAAGAGAATTATCTTTGATGCTATTGTCACATCACAAAGGAATTCCCCATCATCCAATTTCACAAGATAATGGGGACAATAAACAAACAAAATTAAACAGGACTTTTTCTTGATAATAGTTCTTAATATTTTAGACATTAAAAGAACATATTGACAAAAGGAAACAGGGAGAACAAAACTTTGCCTATTTTATCAAAAAAATGGAAAATTTAATTAAAGAAGGTGTCATCAAGGGATAGGTGCTGTCAACATTGTTTTTCTTCAACTCTGCACTTGCTCTGTTTCGTTGTATTTTTCAAACACATTTAATGCTCGGAGCCTTTTTTTTTTTTTTTTTTTTTTTTTTTTTCCTGAAGTGGGTCATGAGACCTGGAGGACGTACATGCTAGGCAATTGCTCTATCACTGAACTAACTTTTTTTGTACTGCTGTAATGTTGCCTTGGTTTCTTACTCATCTGTGATGTATTTTTCACCTTCCAGAATCTAAGCTCCTCAAACATAGGTGCCTACTCACCTTCAGTCCCCTTGGTACCCTGCACAGAGCAAGCATCAATATAGATGGATAGATAGATAGATAGATAGATAGATAGATAGATAGATAGATGGATAGAGAGAGAGAGCTAGATATATAGATTGATAGACATATTGATATATATGTTGATATATATACTGACATACACACACATACATATATGAAAGAGAGGACTAGACCCATTATCTGAAGACAAACAAGTGTTAGAAAAGAGCAATAAGGAAGGAAATACGCTGTAACATGAACAAAGTTATGCTAAGCTTTATTTATAACACCTATTGGTCTCTGGTAATATACAAGCTAAAATGACACTAGTAGAAATAATATTTAAAGGGGAGGGGCTACGGGTGACATCTCATTCAAATGTCAAGTATGAGAATAAAATAGCAAGGATGAGCATCGTACAATTTAAAAAAGCAAAGTACAGCCAGAGGTAGGATAACACATACCTGTAATCCCATCACTTGTGAGGCTGAGGCAGAACAATTTCCACGAGTTTGAGGACATCCTGGGCTATGTTGTAAGTATCAGGCATGCCCGGGTGCATAGCAAGACCGTGTGTCAAATGAAAATAGAGCAGGGGAAGGAAGGAGGGAGGAAGGGGGTGTGGGGAAAAGGAGAGAGTATAGGGAAGGAAGGCAATCCTAGCTGCTCATGGTGTGTCCCTGGAACTCCAGGACTCAGGAGGATGGGAGATCAGAAACCTGAGGCCGCTCTGATCTGTAGTCAAGTATCAAAAAGACAATGAGTCCAAATTGGAATCTCTCCTGACACATTTAAAATATCTCCCTACTGATACCTATAGAAAATACATTTACGAAGTGAAAGCCTGCAGCTGAGAATTGTCCCCAGAGTTTTGGGCATTTGAACACTTTCGTCCTCAGTTGGTAGCCCTGTCTGGGGACAGGGGTGCAGTCTTGCTAGAGGAAGTTTGTCACTGGGAGCAGGCTTTGAGATCAAAAGCCTCATGCCACCTTGTTCTCTCTGCTTTGTGCTTGCAGTTGAGGCTGTGGGCTCTCAGTTTCTTGTTCCAGCCACTGTGATTGCCCACACTTCGATCGTGCTGATTGAGTTTCAGCCTCTGAAACCACAAGCCCAAACAAACTCTTCCTTCTCTAAGTCACCTTGACCGTGATGTTTTATGACAGCAGCAGCAAAGTGACTAATACACTTGCCACGACCCAGGCATGATTCCAGTAGCAGAGCAAATATCCAATAAGAGAACGTCAAAGAAAACGTATGGAAAGCTCCTTAAGATTCAGAAGGATTTTTAAAACTTAAATACACTTTGTATCAAATGCTTTGGTTATATGGAAGGGCCTGGAAGGCATAGCCAACAATTTTGCTAATGTGATATAACTTTGACATCTACAAAGTTCATGCTAAAGAACCATACAATCGAGTTACCAAAAAAAAAAAATATCTTATTATGTTTAAATACATTTATGCAAATTTTATGCTGGGTTATCCTTGGTAGCATGTGGCTCAGGAGCTGCCAGCTGGGCACACCTGGCTAGAAAGTTAAACCCATTTAGCAAGGGAAGAGAATGGGGTTTAATAAAATGGATAAATATTGGAGGATGTCTTAGCTGGAATTCTCCTGGAAGTAGGAGCTGATACAGACATCTGAGGGTGAGTAGTTAATTTGGGAGGTTTTGTTTGTTTGTTTGTCCCCCCCCCTTTTTTTTGGAAATATTGGCGTGGCAGTCAGAAAGTAAGACAAGGAAGAGAAGGGAAAGAATCCACTTAGGTGTTGTCTTGTAAGTCACCACCGTGGTCAGTTGCAGCTAACTCACTCTGGGGAACTCCAGATAACAAGTTAAAATCCTACATAAGAAAGGCTCTGTCCCTTAAGGCCAAAAAAAGGTGGTTCCTTGACTGTTGGAGCCTGAGTTAGGGTGCAACAATATGGTCCTAAAGGTTTTAGTATGAGGGAATAGGCTTGAGGTTTTTTGGTGCTTTTCTTCTTCCTTGCTGCCGTCCTTCCTTTCTTCTTTCCTTCTTTTCTCCCTTTCTTCCTTCCTTCCTTCCTTCCTTCCTTCCTTCCTTCCTTCCTTCCTTCCTCCCTCCCTTCTTTCCTTCCCCCGTATGTATTCATGCATGCATGTGGATGTCAGTACACAACCTTGGTTGTCATTCTTCAGGAGCCACCTATCTTGTTCTTGGAGATAGGGTCTCTCACTAGGATCTGGCGAGGCAGGCTGGCCAGTGAGCTGCAGAGATCCTCTTGTCTCTGCTTGCCGTGTGCTGGGATCCAAAGCATGTGCCACCACACCTACCTTTCTACATAGATTATGGGGTTTGAACTCAGGTCCTTGTGTTTGCATAGCAACCACTTCACAAACTGAGCCCTGTGGTCTTTTTCAACAATGGTTTTCATGACTCATATTTGATATTGAACTTCCTTCAAGGTGACTGTTAGTGGTCCATGCCTATAACACCAGCACTCGGGAGACAGGGGCTGGAAGACTGGGAATGCAGGGCAGCCTGGACTTTATAGTGAGACCCTGTGTCAAAAAAGCAAACCAAACCAAAAGTTGCCTTTTCAGTAGTCTCCTCTTATGTGATACTCACTGTTCTTGCTTCCATATGCCCAGAGGCTGGACCTGTGCAACAAGCAACACAGACTTCTCTTCAGCTCTCCTGGAGGTTATGCACAGTGAGTATTAGGGTGAGGCCCCTGGTGCCTGAGAAGCTGCTTCTGACTTGCCTTGGTAGTTGTTGTTTGCAGTTTTGTTTGTGTATTTGTTGAGACAGCATCTCGCGTGGCTGAAACTATCTTTGAACTTGAACTTGCTGTGTAACCAGAAAATGATCTTGAACTTTTGGTCCTCCTGCCTCCTCTTCCTGAATGCTGAGATTCTGGTCTCTCTTACCCCCTCTTGTTTTAATGGGATCTGCTTATTGAGGGTAGAGAAGGAAAACATTCCCTGTGATGCTAGTACAGCAAGAGGGTCTGGTGCCTTTGTTTATTTTTCATTTGTTTGGTTTTTGGTTTTTGGAGACAGAGTTTCCCTGTGTAGCCCTGGATGTCTTGGACCTCAGTCTGTAAGCCAGGCTGGCCTCGAACCCACAGAAATCTACTAGCCTCTGCCTCTCAGAGTGCTGGGATTAAAGGTGTATGCCTTCACCGCCCACTCATCATGCTTGGTGCATTTAAAATATTTCTACAAACAACTTGGTCCAGTTTTATACTTTTTCAACATGTTCCTTGGACAAGGAACAAAAGACTAACTGTTGTTAGTCACTCTGGAAGGGAAACTCATGGCTTGTGTTTCCAGAAGATTTGTCTCCTCCTCTCATTCCCCTTCTCCTTCTCACCCCACATCCTCTCTTGAGATGAGGTATTCTTTCCTAAGCAATTTTCAAAGTCCAAGAGATAATTGCAGAGTTTGTTCGTTGTGCACAGTTTGTGGCATGCAAATGCTTGGCAGAGGAAATGGTAACCAAGCTGATGCCATCTTAGCCTTTCTGTGTGGTTTGGTAATAAGGAGTCAAACTTGCTGTCTCATGCAGAGCTGAGAGAGTTTGGGCCAGCAGCTCTGCACACATCTGTGCCCTCTGTGGCCTAGAGGGAGTTGGAAGGCACACCCTTCTGGGTGCCAGGAGGCTTTGACGTTGGCTGCTTTCCAGCCTCTCCTCTGTGTCCCACCACCTGGAGCTAGGGCTTTCTCGTGAATCCTTAGTGAGAACTCTTCCTTTTTGTGAAGAGGGCCTCACTAGGCAGTTTAGGTTGGCCTCAACCCAGGGATTCTCCTATTCTATTCCAACATTTCCACTGCTAACATTACAGGCATACACCACTACGCCTGACCTTATAGAGGATTTTCAAAAGCACCCCTTTCTCCAGGAACATACATCCCAGCTACAGGGCCCTCAGATTGGCAAGTAGACATGAACTAGATTTCAAGTGTCTGTGTGCAGATCAGAGCTACATACCGCACACAGAGCATCTGGGGAGCTCAGTTCTTCAGCTAAACCTAGGAACAGGGTGGAGAAAAGACTCAGTGGTGAAGCACATATAATGTTCTTTCAGGAGACCTGAGTTCAACTCACAGACCCCACATTGGGTGGCTCACAACCGCTTGTAACTCCAGCTCCTGGGGGATCCCACACTTCTGTCTTCTGCAGACAAAAGGCACTCACATGCGTATACCAGCCCCCACCCTACTACGTACATGAACATAATTTAAAATAAAGCTTAAAGGCAGAAGGATGGCCAGTTGGGCTGCAGGGTTTGCATGGAAAGCCCAGGTCCCTTCTGGGAAGAAGATAAGACAGACTCCTGTTCTGCAATTCATCTACCTAACAAGAGGGCTGTAGACAAGGAGAAAAGCCTCAGGGAGAGTGAGGATGACCCCTGCACTGCGTAGGGCTGTAGACAAAGAGCCTACCCATGTGGGCCTAGAATATACCAGATAAACACCTCACAAGTGCTAACTGTTCTACAGCTAGCAAGTCCCCTCCCCTCAAGGAGTTGTGTAAGCAAATCAGGAAGGTGCCCCGTCATTGGCTGGCTCCAGCATTACTGCCTGCCGATGTAATCTGGGAATGAGGAAGACACTGTTATAACCACTGGCTTTGGAATTGCTCAGGACTTGTTGTAACCTGTAGCTCCAAATGGCACCTTGCTACTGTGACTCTTCGCCTACTTCAAGAAACAGGTTCAGAATTGGCCTCACATGACCACATCTAATTGGTGGAATTTAAATTACATGGCTGCAGTGGAGTCTGGGAAATGTAGTTTTTCTATTTCTGGACTCTGGGATTAAAGTACACTGTAAAGAGTTGGGAAAAGAGACCGAACAGTCACTTCTATCAGGGTGTCAGTTAGAAATCTGTCAGTGACTGTCCATCTTGATAGCACTACTGAAGGCAAAAGGTCTGGATCTAAGATACAGGAGACAGCAGCAATGATTTTTTTTTTTTTTTTTTTTTTTTGCTGTGATTTAAATGTGGCTTGTCCCAATTTCCTCAATTTCAGCACATCTCCTACATGATTTTAGAGTTTCCACTCTTAAATGGGGAATGTTATAGGAGCCTTAAAGCCTGTGAATAATAGCTCATTCCCTAAAGGAATCTACCTCTGACCGTGTATAGATATGCATGACATTCTTACTGACTCCAGAAATTAGAACATTACATACTGTTGTCTTCTCCTGTAAGTGTTAATCCATCTGAGACTGGATTAACAATCATGTTGCCCACGGAGTACCTCAGGAATGCTGCCATGCTAAGGAGATGGGAGAAATAATTCTCTCTCTTTAATGAGATGGTATACACCACTCCCAGAAATCCCACCCTCAATGCCATCACTTTTAGAGTTTCTATCAGACAAAATTGAAGAGCACACCTGTTTTTCTCAGAAAAGCATAGCCTTTGCCTTTTCTTTACTCTCTATTCACTTCCTAGTCATGATCCCACTAGGGCCTTTTAGCTTCCTCATTTTCCTCTGAAGCTGCCCCTTCTTTTGAACATGTAGCAGCTTGTCTATGCTCTGGTTCTCTCCACAGGGACATGGCTTCCTTTCTTCTAAGAAATACAGCTTGTTTAGCCTGTTGTTTTTCTGTTAAACTACAACAAAAATATTCTCAGTCTTCCTTCTGAGTCTTAATGAGACTGAGAACTGAAAGAGGGAACTGCAATCTCCCTGTTAACACATCAAAGCCCTTGTGGGGAATGCCCAAACATTCATGTTCTGGAAGCTGGGTTTTCAAAGTGGCAGTGTAGAAGTGGTGGAGCAATTAGAGAGAAGGGCTGATGGAAGTGAGTAGATCATTGGGGCACTGCTCCTAGAAGGAATGAATGGTGTTTTTAAGTTAACTTGGGGAAAGTTAGTTCGATTTCAAGTAGAAAGAAGGGGATCCTGGACCCTGAACCAATTTCTGGCTTCCTGTGATTCCTCCCTTCACATGTATTCCCATCATGATACTATCCAGTATGCTCTGGATAGGGGAATCTAGAGCCAACCAGGACTTTTTAGACCTCTGAAAGTGTGAGCTAAAGCAACCTCTTTTCTTGATAAATTATACAGTCTCAGATAGTTTGTTATACCAACAGAAAACAGACCAATACATTTTTTTCAAACTGTGATCTCTAGATCTCTGGGTAGACTTGAAGACAACACAAAATCTTTGTAACCTCATCCCACTGTAGTCATTTTCTGTGGATTGAAAACAAAATTGTGCCTTCCACATGTGACTCTAGCATGTTGTCTATTTTTCAAACATGGAAGCAGTTATGATCAAAATATAAATCATGGTTATGGAGAGATAACTCAAGAGATTAAGAGCACTTAGTCTTGCAGAGGTCCTGGATTTGGTTTCCAGAAGTCACATGGCAGCTCACGACCACCTGTAACTCTAGCTTCCATAGACACCAGGCGCACACATAATACACATATATACAGGCAGACAAAATGCTCATAATACATAAAAAGCAGCATAAAAATAAAATAAATATTTAAAACTGCAAATCCCTTAAAAAAAAAAAACTTTCCTTAGACCCAGGTTGTCACCAACAAACTCTCTATTCTGCCACTAATGGGAATTCTGTCCCTTTCCCTTTTGCCAATTCCTATTTATCCCAGGGCATAAGTTTCCTGGTCTGAGGTGAGGAGGGATTATTCTCTCTGATGACTTCAATTTAGCAGAGAGAACTCTTTTCTGTTCCCTTGCAATATCTTGGGAAGTTGTCACAAGGATACTATCATCACAAAATTGAAGCTAATGTCTATGGGCTTACTTTGTGCCAGGCCTCATGAGGTGTACACATTTTACAGAGAAGGTCGCTGGGGCAGAGGAAGGTTGTATAACCATCTAAGATTACTTACTAGACAACAGTCTAGTTTTAAATTCCATGCTCTTAGTCAAAACTCTCATTTCTTCTCTCCTTGTTACTGCACTGCTCACCATTCTATCCATTCAGGCATCTATCTGCCTGCTGATTTATGTTTTAATTGTGCTTCTGTTTTTCCCACAAATAACCAATGTCTTTGTATGATGTTAAAATGAAAATTAAAAGTCACTTTTTTTTTCTCCCTACGCAACACATTGAGAAATCTGGGACCAGGGCCCAAACTGTTTGATCTTTCCTTCTCTCGTCCTCTGCTGTCTGTTAACACGGGGATGATTTTCCTCCTTCAACAGAGAGTACCAGACTAAATTACAGAGCAGGCTGAGAAATTACTACCCTCAGCTCCCTTCTTTGCCTGTTTTCTCTAAAATAGGTTCTTTCTGTTGGCTATATAAATATTAGTCGGAACCACCACTGCTTTGATGTCACATGGGGAGGCGTATCATCGGCTTTGAGCTCTGCTGGAGCAGACCTGCTGGCCAGGATCCACTGGCATGACTTGTGAAAAGATGGGGCTTCTGGAAACTCCATCTCTCCCATCAGAATTCCCATGAGAACGTGGAGGCGAACCCTGAGGAGGGAGCACTTGATCATTTCCTGGAAACGAGAGGTAAGGCCCTTGGTCTTCATTGTTGATTACTCTGTTATCAACACACATTTGCCCATATTTCCTGTGTCTCAGTACCCACAGAGGCTCTATCTGTATGTTCTAACCATACCACAGGTGTAATAGTAGACTATTTCCTTGACTGGGTGTTAGCTTCACACCCTGAACATCCTTCCAAAGGCCTGTGTTCTCTGTTAGGGCATAAGGGACTCATGGTGGCTCTACAAATCTCTCATGTAATTTACACACCTGAAACCATCCTTTCTTCCAATATGTGTACTATTTGGTCAAGGTACACTATCTGCAGGAGAGATGAACAGGCACCTCAAACATGATTCACATATGTCTTTCATGACTCACTATTATTTTAAATCATCTTCATTCTTATTAAGCCAAATGACCTAGGTATGTGGTCACAACAGTGCTGGGCAAGCCTGCTAAGGAAAACAAACAAAGGAATGGGTCGTACATATATTATGGAGTCACTGAGACTTGGTATTTAACACTCAGCTAGTGTTGACACTGAGCGGCATCCTCACAAAAGAAAAAAAAAAAAAAACCAGGAAGAGTCTAAGTTGAAATCACTTGGACACTCAAAAGAATCTCCATGCCCACTGTCATATAGAAGGCCAGCTAAATCGAACTCTGTAGAGGTGGGCCCCAGGCATGACTATATCTTTAGGTCTCTCTGGATTTCAACATCCCACTAAGCTTGTGGTCAATCACTAGTTTTGAACATGTGGCCTGTGTCCACAACTGCACAGGTAGGCCCTGCATCCCAACCTCTGTCAGAGGAGTAGGGCTGGGGAAGACCTCTGTATGCCTGAAGCAACCCCTCAATCAGAACAATGCAGTCCCACCTTCCTATAGCCTCTCAGTTGTTGAAACTGCATACAAGATAGTGCTGATGCTCAGGTAAAGGTGAAGGTTACCACATAGCAGAGCACTGAAAGTGGGAGAGTCAAGGCACAGAGGAGAGAGAGACCTCAGTTCTTATTATATGGCCAACTGTGTCATCCCCACTGACCCTGCTCCAAGGATGGTAAATGGTAGGTTCACTAGTCTGAGATACTGTCAACTGAGGGCGCAAAGGCAAAAGAAAAAAATTCCTGGTAAGCAGGGGACAGGAACGGGGCCTGGGAAATGCCAGGCGTGTTGTTCTTGGAGCCGAATGCTGATTGCATGGTGTGATCATTCTATGAGGCACACTTAGGAAGGATGCACCTTCCCTCATGTTTTAGGAAAAAGACTTTTTTTCCTTTTGTTTTGTGTCTGTGCATTTTTGCCTGCGTGTATGTCTGTGCACTGCATGCATGTAGTACCTGTGGACGGGGTACTACATGTCTTCACATTACATGGCTTTTTGAAATAAATGTATTAATAGTTTTGGATGGAAAGTGAAAAAAAAAAACTGGCAAACTGGACCTCTGCTATTTGCTACTACTTGTTTGCCTATAGCCAATAGGCTGAACACAGTAAAAATAGTCTTCCCAAGATATATCATAAGTCACGGCACTCACCTACTTAAAGTATACAACTTGCTCCTTTTCGTTATCTTCATAGAGTAGAGCAACCATCACCACAATCCAATTTTAGAATATCTTAATCACCCCAACGACCATCCCTATGCTCATCATCAGTCACTTCATTCTCCCAACTCTCCAGGTCCTGGTGGGCACTAACTCACTGTCTCTGTCTAATCTGGACATTCCTTTAAAAATATTTGACAATTTCATACGTGTACATGACCTATTGTAACTTATTCGCTCCCATTATCCCTCTCTGATACTCCCCCTCTCACTGAAATTTTTCTAAGAATTTTCCCTCCTACATTGATATCTTTGTGACCTGCTGAGTTTAATTAGAGTTGCACACATGGGCACGAGTGAGGGACTGTTGACTGGAACATGGAATGCCTGTTCCCCAACTGATATGTCTAAAACACAACTCCTACACCTAAGACTGAAGGAACATTGCACAAGAGGGGACAGAAAGATTATAAGAATCAGAAGTCTGCTGTGAAACCCCCTAATTGGTTATCCAGTACCAAGAAGACAGCTCTAAAAACATTATGCTTACAAGCAATGCTAAATGGACTCAGTGGGTTGTATTTATATATTTCTGCATATATATATATATATATATATATATATATATAGTCAACAAGTTTTTTAAAAGCGGCCATGAATTTGAAAAATGATGTAATTACATATTTGTTTTTTAAAGTAAGTTGTGGGGCTAGTGATGAATCAGCTCAATGGTTAAGAGCGATGGATATTCTTTCAAAGGACCCAAGTTCAAATTCCAGCACACACACACACACACACACACACACACACACACACATACACACACGGTGGCTCACAACCTGTCTGTAATTCCAGTTCCCAGTGATCTGACCCCCTCTTCTGACCTCTTAAGGGGACTGCCTACCCATGATATACAAACATTCATGCAAACAAAACACCCATACACAAAGAAATAAATCTTTTAAACGTTGAGCTTATGAATCAGTTTTGAAAAAAAAAAAAAAGAATAAAGGAAACAACACACTGTCCCCTATCAACCATTAACTGCTGGTTGTTTCACAGAGAGGAGCAGGAGCCCCTCCCTCTTCCCCTTCTATGACAGAATGTTGACAGGCCTAGTTTTGCACAGGCTTTCTGCAGGTGGCCACAGCTGCAGTGGACTTCATACAATGGCTACGCCATTTGGATATTTCTTATAAAACAGTATTGTTTTATATGTCTGGAGGCTTTCTCTTCACATAAAGTTTTCAAAGTCATCCACACTGTAGCATGTACTACTGTCAAGTACTATCTGCTCGTGCGCATGCAGAACATTTTGCTTATCCATTCGCCAATCAATGGACATTTGGGTTGTTTCTGCTTTGGGGCAACATCCCTGTGTGAATTTTTGAACAGATGCCTGTTTTTGTGTGTCTTTGCCATATACCTAAGAATAGAACAGGGTGGTCCTGTTCTATAAGAAAGCAGGCTGAGTGACCCATGTGAAGCAAGCCTGGAAGCTTCACCCACCCCTCCATGGCCTCCGGACCAGCTCCTGCTTCCAGGTTTCTGCCCTGTATATGAGAAAGATTAGCAAAATCTCCAGAGCAATGTCTGTTCCAAGGAGGCGTGGCACTGGTGTTAGTGGACCAAAGTCCTGCCCACTCTGTGTTGGATGGCTTTTTAAAGCGTGGAAACCATTGAGAAACAGGTCCCCACATTGGACTGTTCTTCCTCAGGGCATGTTTGTATGCTCCAGTGGGCTTAGCACATCAATTTAAGCAGAAAATATTACTGACTGCCATGTATATAGTGTTCGAATTATTTTTAATTTAATTTTATTTATATATTTATTTATTACAATTTATTCACTTTGTATCCCGGCTGTAGCCCCCTCTCTCGTCTGCCCCCAGTCCCACCTACCCTCCCTCTTTCCCCCCTCCATGCCCTTTCCCTAGTCCCCTCATAGGGGAGGACATCCTCCCCTTTTATCTGACCCTAGCTTATTAGTTCTCATCAAGGCTGCCTGCATCATCTTCCTGTGTGGCCTGGTAAGGCTGCTCCACCCTCAAGAGAAGGTGATCAAAGAGATGAACACTGAGTTTATGTCAGAGACAGCCTCTGTACCCCTCATTAGGAAACCTACTTGGAAATTGGGCAGCCAATAAGTTTCCTTGAATAGGGGGTCTAAGTCCTCTCCATGCATCTCTTCACCCACTCCCCACCCCCGTACCAGGTATTTTGGCTCTGTTGTTCTCCTTGTGGAGTTCCTGTCCCTTCCAAGTCTTTCCATCTCCCTCTTCTTCTGAATTCTTAATCCCTTGAAGTCACTTTGAAAACATAAAAATAAACACACTGCATGCTTCTAAGGTCATTTTCTCCCCCAGGAATAAACTAGGTTTAAGCTTCCTTTCAGTTGGTTGCTCCAACTATTGCAATACAATGATTAAAACCCACATATTTTATGCTGCCAGTTGGGAAGATGGCAGGGGGTACTCTAAGATTATACTGTTTGAAGGCTATAAAGCTCCCCTATCTCCTGGTTATAAAATGTTAGCCTGTTGGTTGACTAACTGATTTTGAGGCTCACTTGTTATGCTGCTTATTCAGGTTGGAAATCATTAAACAAAATGATAGCTCTTGGTTGAAGAGACCACCATCTAAAAACAAAACGCTTCTTGCTCCTGAGTGCTTGTCAGTTTCTCACTCCTATTAAAAGTCATTCTTTACCCATGTGGAAGCCTATGAGACAAAGCTTTTATTAAACAGATTCAAAACACTTACCAATCATCACCTCATTCATTCTCACACTCTTCCCTGTTAAACAGGGACAAGTGTCATTACACCACACTGGGCAAGCCCAGAAAGAATGTAGTTCAGCAGGCAATTATAGGTCTTACTGGAGCACACGGGGCACTCGATTCCCACTGAAGTATCAAGGTTGGATCATGATTAATATCATTGGCACACTGGAAAGTTCCGTCAAGGCAGGCTTTCAGAGCAAGTGCTATGGAGTTGGCCAGGGCTTTGCTCACGTGGAAGCTGAAATTTGCACGCGCTTGGACAAGGAACTGAAATCCTTCGGTCCAGTTTTCTCAGCTATGAAATAGAGCTAATAGAGTAATTTGCTTGAGCAAGTGCACAGGAAACACTTAAGACAATACTGAATACAGCTGTCCCTCAGTGCCTGCCAGGTCCTGAACACAGCACCTCCTAAGGTACCAAGAACTGAGGCTGCTCAAGGAGCTTATATAAAATGGTGAGAAGGCACAGCAGATCATGGCACTTGCATTCAAACCCAGGAATCGCTTGGTGGAAAGAGAGAACTGACTTCTACAAGCCTTCTATGGCCTTCAAGTGCATACATGAGCATAAATAAATGTGGTTAAAAATAATTAGACTACTTATAAGTGAGTATATACCATGTGTGTCTTTCTGCTTCTGGGATACCTCACTCAGGGTGATCTTGTCTAGTTCCCACCATTTGCCTGCAAATTTGAGGATTTCCTTGTTTTTAATTGCTGAGTAATATTCCATTGTGTAAATGTACCACAATTTCTGTATCCATTCTTCAGCTGAGGGATATGTGGGTTGTTTCCAGATTCTGGCTATTACAAATAAAGCTGCTATGAACATGTTTGAGCAAATGTCCTTGTTGTGTACTTGAGCATCTTTTGGGTATATGCCCAGGAGTGGTATAGCTGGATCTTGAGGTAGCACTACTCCTAATTTTCTGAGAAAGCACCAGATTGATTTCAAAAGTAGTTGTACAAGTTTACATTCCCACCAGCAATGGAGGAGGGTTCCCCTTTCTCCATATCCTCTCCAGCATGTCTTGTGACTTGAGTTATTGATCTGAGCCATTCTGATGGGTGTAAGGTGAAATCTCAAGGTCATTTTGATTTGCATTTCCCTGATGACTAAGGACATTGAGCATCTCTTTAAGTGTTTCTCTGCCATTCGATGTTCCTCTGCTGAGAATTCTGTTTAGCTCTGTACCCCATTTTTAAATTGGATTACTTGTTTTGTTGGTGTTTAATTTCTTGAGTTCTTTATATATTCTGGATATTAGCCCTCGGTTGGATATAGGGTTGGTGAAGATCCTTTCACAGTCTGTAGGCTGTCACTTTATTCTGATGACGGTGCCCTTTGCTTTACAGAAGCTTTTCAGTTTTATAAGAACCCATTTATTGATTGTTGATCTTAGTGTTTGTGCTTCTGGTGTTCTATTCAGGATATTAGGCATATAATATAGGATAAATATACTAGCATCTGTATACTTAAAGAAGCTAAGCAAGAAGGAGGACCCAGGGTAAGATGATCAATCCTCATTCAGAAAAGCACATGGGATAGACATTGGAAGAGGGAGAAAACAGGGAACAGGACAGAAGCCTCCCACAGAGGGCCTCTGAGAGACTCTGCCCAGCAGGGTATTGAATCAGATGCAGAGACTCAAAGCCAAACTTTGGGCAGAGTTCAGGGACTCTTATAAAAGAAGGGGGAGATGAAAGACCTGGAAGGGACAGGAGCTCCACAAAGACAGCAACAGAACCAAAAAAATCTGGGCCCAGGGGGCTTTTCTGAGATTGGCACTCCAACCAAGGACCATGCATGGAGATAACCTAGAACCCCTGCACAAATGTAGTCCATGGCAGTTCAGTCTCCAAGTGGGTGCTCTAGTAAGGGGAACACAGGCTGTCTCTGACTTGAACTTAGTGGCTGGCTCTTTGATCACCTCCTTCTGAGGGGGTGGGTAGCTTTCCCAGGTCACAGAGGAAGACAATGCAGCCAGTCCTGATGAGACCTGATAGGCTAAGGTCAGATGGAAGGAGGAAGAGAACTTTCCCTATCAGTGTACAGGGGGAGGGGCAGGGGAAGAGAAGAGGGCGGGAAGGAAGGTTTGGGAGGGGATACAGCTGGGATACAAAGTAAATAAATTGTAATAAATTTTAAAAATTAAAAAAATAATTAGACTAAATAAAGTGGCACAGGATTTCCATCTAACCTATATACATCCTCTTGTATATTTTAAATTATCTTTAGATGACTTAGAAAACCTAAAGCAATAATAAATGCTATGTAAATAATGTGCTGTATTACAGGGCATAAAGACAAGAAAAGGGGGGCTGTAGGTGTTTACTGAAGGCACAGATTTAAAAAAGTATTTTCAACCCACTTGATTGAATCCACATATGCTATGGAGACCCTGCGGATACAGAGGACTGACGATGAATTTGTTATTAGAGTCATACCCATTTTCCTGGGGATTTTAGGAACAAGGTCTTCTGAAGCCATGGAGGACAGACATGTGGTTTTCTCAGGGTTCCCAAGTTAGTGACGGTCAGGTGAAGGTAGGGGAGACAAAGTTAACTCCATATTTCCAGTGACAGATTAGCAGAAAGAGCTCCACAATGCTGTTTATTTCACCCAATATCTTTTTCCTTCTACTCACCTTGGTCCAGTGGAGCAGCCCATCTCTCCCACACTCCTCCACCCTGAGCTGGAAACTGGAAGACGTTGCCTCAGTCATCTCATCCTATGGGTCTTGATTCTTCCTCTTGGCAATGATAGTTTGGCTTAGCTAGAATGTAGCCTGGGTGAAGTCCCTGATGGTGCCCCGAACAAAACTGAATTGAATGTTGACTCGAGGTCAAAGCTGGATCTGGTTTTTTTTTTTTTTTTTTTTTTTTTTCATTATGGGCTCTAAAACCCAAAGAAAGTCAAATTACTAAAAATGAAACCCTTCAGGTCTGTGTGGCGGTAAAATTCTGTGACTATACAATCAAAAGAAAGTCAAGCAGTGGTGGCACACACCTTTAATCCCAGCACTCAGGAGGCAGAGGCAGGCTGATCTCTGAGTTCGAGGCCAGCCTGGTCTACAGTGTCAATTCCAGGACAGCCAAGGCTACACAGAGAAACCCTGCCTCATGAAAGAAAGGAAGGAAGAAAGAAAGAAAGAAAGAAGGAAGGAAGGAAGGAAGGAAGGAAGGAAGGAAGGAAGGAAGAGGAAGGGGAGGGGAGGGGAGGGGAGGGGAGGGGAGGGAGGAAGAAAGAAAGAAAGAAAGAAAGAAAGAAAGAAAGAAAGAAAGAAAGAACGAACGAAAGAAAGAAAGAAAGAAAGAAAAAGGAGAAGAAGCTGAACCACCATACATGGTGACATCTGTCAATGGAAATGTGGCCATAGGGTATGAAAAGCAGAAGCAGGTAAGGGGAGCTTCAAACTGTGATGCTTCCCCATCGAAGCTACAGGGAAATCCCCCAGGAGCAATAGAGCAAGGATTGCCCCAGACAGGAGCTCTGTGTTGGCCGTGGATGTCTCCACTCCCACAGACTAATTTCCTCCAGCAAGGCTCTACCTCCTAAAGGTCCCATATTATTCCCAAGCCACTCTCAGCTGGGGACCCCCTTTCTAAATACAGGAGCCTATGGGGACACATTTTGCATTTAAACCACAATGATAACCTTTAAAAAAAAAACAAACTCTGATGGATTCAGGACACATTTTAAAGTAATCCAATAATGTTGCCACAATTCCCAAAAGACTGAGTGAGAATCATTCTCAGAATATTGTTTTCAAAGTTTAACTCCATTTGTAGGAAAATAAGAATGCCATTGGTTCTTTCAAACATGCACTTACCTCCAAAAATGAATGCAGTCTCTAGGCTGAAGAATATGCAGAGGCAAGAAATTGGCTGAAATACATTCCTGTTTTGCAACGATATTTTGCAAAGACATTTCTATTTTTTTTCTATGTCATGTTTCAGAAGCTCATTAGCTGTCTGGCATTGATCTATGAGAAAAATTTTAAAGTTGTCCCCTTTCTTGTCTGCTCTCTTCATCTCTTACTGTGAAGTTAGTAATTGTGGGATGGAGAGGCCATGTTCTGTCTGCTCACTGCAGTCAGAAACCCTGGCACAGTACACTCTATCCTCTACCTACATGGCGAAAACTATTATGGTTATCAGAGCTCATTCTAGAAGGCTCGAGGAAGAGAAATGTAACTGGTTGCAAAACTGTCCCATGCATAAGTATTACCACAAAATCGACTGGCAAGCTCTGCCCATTTCTTTCTATTATACAATAGACAATGGGAACTATTATAGAGTACCCCTGGCCTTTTAAATTTCAAGGGGGAAAATAGATGACACCGTGAATTTCGGAGATCCTGGAATTGGTACGAATTCCCCCAATCAAATCTCAGCTCACTTTCTACAGGCACTCCTAATAGACTTCTAGTTCCAGTCAACCACTGCCTTGATCATCTATAGAAACTGTCTTTTAAGAAATCTGTGCCCCCACAACTCCAACAGTAACACACCAAAAAAACTCTTATAATAAGTAGTGATACAGAAAGTTTGCAGGATAAAAAATAAATAAATATACAAGTTTTGTCATGTTTGTATACACTTACAATAAAGTCCCTGAAAAAGAAATTAAGAGAGCAAGTCTATTGATAATGGAATTATGGAGAAGTACTTAGGAGTCAACCTAATCAAAGAGATGAAAGACTTTTAGATGGAAAATATAAGCCACCAAGAAAAGAAATTCAAAGTGACGTAGATAAATGAAAAGACATCTTATTCTTGTGTTCAGGGATGAAACCATTCACTACTGGTAACGAAAATTGGTACTGCTCAAATTTATCTCCTAACTTAATGCAAACCTTAACAAACCCCAATGGCATTTTTTTTTTGCAGAAATAGAAAAATATTCTAAAATTATAAAATCTCAGGGAACCCCGGGCAGCCAAAACAAATTTGAAAATGTACAAATTTGTGTGAGTCCCACTTCCTAATTTCAAAACATTATACAGCTAAAATCCAGGCAACGGTCCTAGCACACAGACCGAAACATGGACAAATAAAATAGAGAGCCTAGAAATAATCTCATGCATGTATAGTCAAATGACTTTTGAAAAGAATGCCAAGCCCAGCTCACCTGGCAAAGGATATGCTCATCCATAAATGGGGCTGGGGAGATGGACATGCAAAGGAAGAAAGCTGGAAGCCAACAGGCTGCTCCTCCTTAGCAGCTTGGAGCCGTCAGCACCTGGCATGAAACAAGAACCGTCAGGCACCAAGGATTTCAAACACACCAGCCCTGTGCTCAGCGGGTTCTCCATTTCTTCACTTCACCCTCGCTTCCAGTGAGGAGGTCTTTTAGGGCCTCCACGAGGCCTGAGAGTGCTTCAGTTGAAAAGCCCCCTCCTCCTTGCACAGGGATCATTCAGGGGGTTCTCCTTAGTTTTTAGCTGCTGCGATGGAAGTACTGATGGTGATTTGGGGACTAAAATAATTCACAAAAAAAAAAAAAAAATACCCTCCTCAGACACCGCTAAGAATAGAATATATGAAACTAAAGCAAAAAGAACTCAAACAGGCCACCACCTATAAACCTTTTAGAATATTGCGGGCAGACTTTATGACATTGAATTTGTTGATGATTTAGCTAATGTTATTTAGCTTTGATACCAAGAATACATTGAATAAAACAAAAATAAAAGAGTAGGGCATCATTTCTTATCATTATCATCATCATTTATTACAATTTATTCAATTTGTATCCGAGCTGTGGATGGGGTATCATATTTTTAAATTGCCTGTATCTCCAAGGGATGATCATCATAATGAAAAGGCAATGTAAAGAATGGGAGTGTGTGCAAATCATACATCTGAGAAGGAGTTCATGCGGTAAATATGGCTGAGAACTTTCACAACTCAGCAACAAAGTAGCAAACAAGCCAATGACAAGGCGGGCAAAGGACGTAAACATTTTTCTAAAGATGGTAAGTAAAGGCCCAGCAGGCATGTTGAAAAGATGTCCATCACCAGAGAAATGAAAACCCAAAGCATGGCAACATACCCCCTTACCCATTGGGATGGCCTTTATCAACAAGCAAACGACACAAAAACCAGAACAGAGGTTTTGGCAGCCGTCGCAGCGCCACCTCTGGCTTGTGGAGCTCCAGCCAAAGGAGAAGGGTCAAGGTGAAGTAAGGAGGTGCCCTTGCCATGGCTCATACAACGCACCCAGGAAACAGCTGGCTACAAAAGCTGCTTGCATGAGTGCACCTTCTACTGGAGGGGTGATGAAACCTCACCATTACAGGCCTGGTGCTGTGGCACTCTGTGAAATCAGAAGCTATGGGAAACCCACTCTTTGTGATCACTTCCTCCCTGGTGGGGAGGCAGGCTCTTACCAGGCCACAGAGAAAGAGGATCCAGGCAAGTCCTGATGACACTTGATCGTCTAAGGTCAGATGGTAGGGGAATAGGGCTTCCCCTGTCTGTGAACTAATGGGGAGGGTGGGATATCGGGGACGAATGAGGGAGGGTAGGACTGGGAGGAGATGAGGGAGGAGGGCTACAATTGAGATATAAAGTGAATAAATTATTTAAATAAATAAATAATGTGAAATTTTAAAAAAGAATGTAAATTTTAAAAAGAGAGTTTTCTAGTTTGAAAGGTCTGAACAGGAATGCATCTTTTCACAGTTCTTAGAACTAAAAGACAAATATCAATGCAGGTTCCTTTTTGGCCTTCACATATCCTCTATCTGTTAACATCCTTTCCCATGTGTAAGATTTTGTAATAGATTCCCCTTCTTATAAGGACATGCTTATCTTGAATTACAAGTCTATCCCAGGGACCTCAAGTAACTTATTACCCTTTAAACACCTTTTTTTCCAAGTACAATCCCATCCTAAGGTACTTTATTTTCATACTTTGCTATATGAATTTTTGATGAATTTGGTCTAATGTGTTATTACTATTCTTACCAATTGATATTACTATTTTTTAATTCAAAAGATTTATTTAAGAAATTTTCTACGGTTGAACCATTGAGTCCAACATATTGTTTCACAAAAACCCCTCTCATTCTGAGGTTCAATAAAAGTTTTCTTTAAAAAAAAGTCCACTGAACTTCTCATTTGCAAGCTCTCCTTCCAGCATCTGGTTTGAGAAACTGCTCAGGACTTCAAAACAGATCTGCACTTCCAGAGTGTTACTGTTGGTGCTTTGCAGGAGGCAAGTGAGGCCTATCTGCTCGGCCTTTTTGAAGAGACCAACTTGTGTGCTATTCATGTCAAATGTGTAACAATTATGCTAAAAGATATCCAGCTAGCACTGCATATGCAGAGAACGTGCTTAAGAGTCCACTACGAAGGGAAACATTTCATTCTCAATAAAAATTTTTTTCTTCTTCTTCTTGTTATCATTCAGTATTTCTGAATGTTAGGTTGTTTTTGTTTTTGTTTTTTCAGGGAGTCAAAAGTCCCTAAGTATATGATTACAAGTGGAAAAATAGGGGACAGAAATCAGATATTGGCAGTTTTTCCATTTTCATTTGTGTGTGAATTTTTGATATAAATGCAAGTTGTACACCGTCAATACAAGCAAAATGTTTCAGTGAACACAGTTCAACAGTTTAACTTCATACCAATTATAAATAAAGCTGTTAAAATTTTCTGGACAATGTCAGCATTTGGATCTTTAAAAAAATAAGTAAATTTCATATTGACAGCAACTAAATGGCGTTTGTAGCATCTTTATCACACAGTAGATTCTACCCATTCACTGTACTTTTCTAACTGAGCTGGCCTCTATGCAAGTACATTGTCTACATTGTCTGTTTTCTGTACTGCTCCTCTAAGTTTGCTTTTAAAATACATTAAACTTAAAAAAATAAAACAGAAAGGAATCACTATCCAACAAACTCATTTCTGGATATATGAAGAAAAACCGAAAGTAGGACCTCACCAAAAAATGTTTGCACATCCATGTTCAAGGCGGTGCTGTTTACAATAGTTAAAAAGTTAAAGCAACTCAAATATCAATCAGTGAGCCAGAGGATAAATGACATGTGATACAAACATACAATGGAATATTGCTTAGCCTTTAAAAGGAGAGAAATCCTCATCACATAGGACAATATGGATTAACCTTAAGAACTTAGTGCTAAGTCCAATAAGCTAGCCACAAAAAGACAAATACTATAGGGTTCTTCTAACATGGAGTATCTAAGGCAGTCAAATTCATAGAGAATAAAGTGTTTATTTATTCTTTATTCAAATTCATAGAGAATAAAGTGTTCATTTCAGAGGCTGAGGTTGAGGTTCTTGAATTGATATATTAAAGATTAAAGAATTTCAACTTTGCAAGCTGAAAAAAATTCTAAAGCTTTCTTTCACAACAATGGTTTTTTGTTTGTTCGTTTGTTTGTTTTTTCGAGACAGGGTCACCTCACTGAGGATGATCTTTTCTAGTTCCATCCACTTGCCTGCAAATTTCATGATTCCCTTGTTTTTAATAACTGAGTAGTATTCCATTGTGTCAATGTGCCACCATTTCTAGGTTTCTCTGTGTAGCCTGGGCTATTCTGGATTCACTTTGTAGACCAAGCTGGCCTTGAACTCACAGAGATCCTCCTGCCTCTGCCTCCTTGGGTGCTGGGGTTACAGGCATGTGCCACCATGCCTGGCTATAATGTAAATATTTTAATAGTTTTGAGCACTTACAAATCACTAAAGTAGCACTTTTTAAAATATTTATTTATTTAATATATATGTGTATGCCTACATGAATTTATGTGTACCATGTGTATGCAGGTATTTATAGGGGCCAAAAGAGGGCATCAGATCCCCCTGGAACTAGAGTAAGCACCCAGTGTAGGTGCTCAGAACTAAACCTGTTGATCCTCCTCCTAAGAGTCCAGCCTGTGGGTGAGAACAGGCAGTTCAGGCCGATGGGGTGAGAGGTATGGAGTCATTACACAGACACAGGGAGCTGGGTGAATGCAAACTGAGGATTAGCAGCTGTAGATCATTTATTACAGAAGAGAGAGCAGGTGACATAGCTTTGGGCAACCAATCAGGTTCCTTCACACCATCTCTGAGCCTGCTATTGGTTGTTCGACTCTGGACAAGACTCTCCAATGTAAGGTCACCAGGTCACCTAATCTCTGCCAACCCAACTACTTCCGTAGTCATGTCAGCGGAAGCTGCCCCAGGCCATGAGCCCTAACGGCCATTTGCCCACATAAACCCAAGTCATCTACTAAGTGCTTGTAACTGTTGAGCCATCTTTCCAGCCCCCCAAGATGGTAAAATTTATCAGTGTTTCCACAATAAAAGGAACAACAAAAAAAAAAATCCTGTACTTCAAATGATAATAACAATGAGGCAGACCTGGTGGCCCATACCTGTGGCCCCAGAACGTGGGAAGCAGATCTAAAACAATCACCACAAGCTCAAAGCTGGCCTGGGTTACAGAATGACCTCCAGACTAGGTTAGAACATAGCAGGAAAGACAGACGGAAAGATACAGACCGATGAGAGTAGGGAAGGAGAACATGAAGATATACATCAAACCCAGAGACAAAAGCATTTGAGAATATAACAAATACATTCTATATTAATTTTCCCTTGCCTCAAATTACTGGACGACTCAGGTACCAGACTTTGGTGTTCGATTCAAATGAGGATCTTTTCTCAAGTATTGCCCAGATGACCACATGTCCTCGTTCCCTTGTTTCCTTGCACTCAAGAGTAGCGCAACAGGCTACCTTCTTGAATCTCAGAGAGAAGGTTTGACACTGGCAATGTGTTTCCTTCCAGAAGGCCCTTGGCCTTTTTGTTGGCATTTTCCCCACCCCACTTGCCAGCCGTATTTAAATCCTACGTGTTGCACTTTTTCTGGAAGATGAATGAGAAGGGAAATTTCCCAGTTACAATCTTTTTGTCTTTTTTAGTGGGTGAGTGGAATGGAGGTAGAAGACTCAAAGAACCTTCTGCACCACAAATTCTTACCCCAGAGCCAATGGTTTACTATCTTCAGCCCTGTTGTTTCTCCTTGTCTGTGAAGACTTCCTGTTAGGTGTTCATTGACTTATATTGCAGGAAAGAGGAGACAAAAGGGTTATTTCAAGCATACCCACTAGTTTGGGCTTTAGACCAATTAGCAATGCATTTTAAGACAGTGGAAGGTAGGTCCCACTCACTCATTACTTAATCGGTAGTGGTCACCCTAAGTCTTAAAAGCCTCTTAACGCATAAACACACACGAAACTACCTATTAACTCCCTGACTGGGCTTTGATAAAGAATGGGCTCCGCTTAGGAGATGTGGCCATCTAAAAAGTGTGTGTGTGTGTGTGTGTGTGTGTGTTATAAGTGGAATGACATGAGCAGTGGACAGGAAGAAAGATACAGAGGCTTGATCTGGGGATGCCTGAAGCCCTGGGCTTGATCCCAAGCATCCCATAAGCAAGGTGTGGTATCAGGTGTCTATAATCCAAGAACTCAAGAGAAAGGCACAGAAGACTCAGAAGTTCGAGGTCATCCTCATCAACAAGTCTGAGGCCGGGCAGTGTTTCATGAGACCGTGTGTCAAAAACAAACTTTTTAAAAAGGTCCAGTAGAAGCTGAGACCCAGAGTAGTGGTAGGATGATGCAGGTGGCCCCTAGGTGCAGAGGAGCTAGTTTGCATTTTTCCATGGGGCAATTGAACCAACCCTTGACTGACACCTTGTACCTTCCTGAAAACAGTAAGAATTATTTTATCAACGAGCTTAGAATTTAACACATCTTTTCTGATTTCAAATTAATGGTCTAAAACCTATCCAAGATAGGATAATATGTGCCAACACTGTCTTCCAACCAAAAATATTTATTGAATACACACACACATACACATACATATATATTAAAAATCTCATCTTGGTGTTCCTATTGCTATGATGAAACACCATATTCAAAAACAACTTGGGGAGGAAAGAGTTTGTTTTACTCACAGTTTCACATCACCAAAGGAAGTCAGGACAGGAACTCAAAGAGGGCAGGGACCTATAGGCAGGAGCTGATGCAGAGATCATGGAGGGGTGCTGCTTACTGGATTGCTCCACATGGCTTGCTCAGCCTGCTCTCTTATACAACTCAGGCCCATCAGCCCAGGGATGGCACCACTCATGATGGGCTGGGCCCTCCACCATTGATCACTAATTAAGAAAATACTCCACAGGCTTGCCCATAGGCCATTCTGATGGGGGGATTTTTTTTTTTCTATTGAGGCTCCTTCCTCCCAAATGACTTTAGGTTTGTGTTAAGTTGATATAAAACTAGCCAGCACACGCCTTGATCAATTAAACCACACAATACTGCTGGAAATATGACAAGTGATAAATACATTGTGGATGAGAGAACATCATCAGAGGATTTCTGCAAATTCACGTGGCCTGTAAGAAGTTGGGACTTTTCAGTCGAGATCAGGTTACCAGCCAATCTTGTCTGTGTTCACTGTACCTTGATCTCCTTTGTCCCTCAAAATGGATGTGATAGCATCCACAGCAGTTGGAGGAAAATGGATGCCAGGTGTGCATGGCAGAGAAAATAGACAGGGAAAAATGGCCAAACCAGTAACTGGCTGAGCAACAATGAAACGAAGAACAACCTGCTTTGACACATTACCAGGTATAGTACAGCCTTATAAGATTGGGAAGCTGTACTGTGAGATGAGGTTCCAGGACCCTCCAGGTTCTAGCGTGTCTTCCATGCTGTTATATACTACAATATTTGTGTCTTTTGTGCTGCTATATACAATAGCAATGACCTTGCTGGGCATACTAGCACATGTCTTTAATCATAGCAGTGGTAGATGGATCTCTGAGACTTTGGGGCTAACATGATCTACCCTGTCTTCAAAAAAAAAGGCCCTTAGAGCTGTATCTGGCACCATAGTAACCACTACAGAAATGTTTGCTTTTGTTAACATTATTTATGACTGTTGCCAAAAAAGTATGCATTTTCCTCTTCGGATTCCCACTTGCTTTTATAACGAGGCCCAAAATCCTAAAACAAGCTTATTTTAGAAATTTTACATGGAAAATAAAAGTCTATTTAAAAAAAAAAAAAAAGACACACACTCAGCCAGTTACTTACATTTCCAGGACAGAAAGGACTTTGACTGTGCTCAAATTAGCGTTTTGAGCACATTTTGGGTTACTGCGGCCAGGTACAGCCAAGGAGGACCGGACTTGGATGTTTATTGTGTTCTCAGCACTCAGCCATAATTCCTGGCGCAGCGCTGGGTCTCTGCTCTCTGTGGGTATGTCTTTCCCACTACACTGGAAGTTTCCAGAGGAGAGGAACTGTCGCTCCCATTTGGGCATCGTCAGGAAGCAACAACACCAAGCCAGGCCTTGCCAAATGCTTTCCGTGCTCAGGAAACCTTGCTTGGCGCAGTCGGAAGCAGTTTGTGACTGTGTTTCAAAGCCCTCCGCTCACAGATGCCAGTTTCTAGCAGAAATCAATTTAAGGAGACAAGGATCCCTCGGTGGAGTTTGGAGAGACTCTTCTTACAGATTTTGTTTTTGTTTTGTTGTTGCTGTTGTTTAATGGCTGCTTTAATCCATTCAGCAACTTCAAACAATTTTACCACGGGTACATGGCTCATTAAAGCAGTGATTTTCCACTCACAGGTACAAAAATGGAGAGGGCTGGCCAGAGTTGCACCCCATGAAAACACGGCATCTGTTCGCAGCTTATTATTTTTGCTAGCTGCCTGCCAAAAACCACAAGCCAATGGAGGATTCTTTCTCAACACACGTAACAGTACTTAATTGACACGAGTTCCCCTCTCTCTCTCAAGGAAGTGATAGCCACGTAAAGTAAAATGAAAAATGGGAGTGTGGGGCTTGTTGTCACATGAAATGGCCGGTTCTAAAATTGCGTTTCTAAGAAAACAGAAAGTGGAGGGGGCAAGAGAGAAGACTGAGGAGACATGTCCATTGCAGTGGCTAATGCTGCTTTCAGCTTAGCTGCTCTCCTGCCCTCCCTTTCCTTTGATCTTCTTTCCAGTTGGCCTGAGGTTCACAGCAGCACTAGGCCAATCAAACTCTTCGTTTCTAGAAAGACATTTTGCGATGTTTCCCTGTGAACCCGGTATGCTTACTGACGTGAAGCAGGATACAGAAGCGATGCAAGAATGAGTATGCACTCTCTTAGCCCAAAAGAACAGACTCCTCCTCCAAATCAGGAACAGCTTCTAAATCACACTGATCATCAGCAAAGGCAGAAAATGGATTTGTGTATATGAAAAATGTGCTGACGTATTATGCAAAGCTTTTGTCTCTGCCTCCAAAAGCTGATAATTAAGAAGTGGAAGAAAGCAATCAAGGCTTGACTCTGTGTACCAAAGCACAGGAAAGATCCAGGGCTGTATTGTCACTGCTGTTTCTCCTCCCCCATAATAGATCCTCTTCTCCCTTCGACAAGCAGTTTACAAGGCTAAGTTTAGAATAGACGTCAGAGCTCTGAAACCAGCTCTCAGAAGCAAGGCTTTCCCAAGGGTGCCACCTTGTGGTAATTCTGTGTATTGCAACATAGCTTGGATCTGCTGCAGGAAGTCAAAAACACGAAAGGACTTGAGAGCAAAGATAAACCTTTTAAGCATTAGAATGGGGTGTGACAAGTGTCAAACACATAGGTATCAAGATGTGGTTAAAACGTTAAGGTGAGCCCACGAGACAGAAACCATGCATCGGGAAACAGGTCTTTAGGACTGCTGTACACTTGGCCGGTTTTAGGAATTACTGTACGCAGGCCCTTTCCTTTTTCTTCCAATTTTCTGTATCAAGTTCACGAAAAGATTTACAAAGGACTATTGAGAAGAGAATCCTGAGAATGCAGCTTCTAGGGAAAGGGCTTGGGCTCTGCACACAGACACAGTTATGAAAACACTTTAGTGTACCAACATGATTTTACACTTCAATTCAAGTAAGAGAACCCTAGCATAACTTCATATCCTGTACAAAAATTCGCTCTCCAATAGCCTCGGCAGATCAGTTTAAGTTAAAGTAATCTAAAGGTAAGTTATTTCGCTTTCTGAGTTCGGTCTTTACTATAGTGAGGGCACCCACTAAGCTGAAGCCGTTTTTTTTTTGTTTGTTTGTTTGTTTGTTTGTTTTGTTTTGTTTTCTTGTAACCAGGCTAATCGCCTCTAAGCACACAGAGGTTCAGACTGAACTGCACTGCGTTCCGCCAGAACGTCTACCCTTCCCCGCAGCGCAGCATGACCGGCCTTCTTCCACAGATCTCCCTTGCATACCCTCCACACATTCCCCTGTCAGCACACGCTTTCTTTTGCCCCAGTGTTTAGCGCCTTTGTTCCCAGGTTTCCCTCGCTCCCCCACCCCACTACCCCTCCACCCCAGGAGACAATGCTTCTTCGAAAACATGACACAAAACTGAATGCACCTTCCCCGGTGACAGCCCTTTCCACCCACAGATTGCCTCACTTGAACTTGTTCAAAACACACACGTCTACCTCTCTCTAGTTTTAACTCAGACTCTTTCAACTTTTCCGGTTTAGAGAGGCAACAATCAACAGCCAGGGGACAAGCAAAAGCAGAGCTCCGTGGAGTTTCGTTTACTCCCCACTTCGTCTCAAACACACCCCTCTTCTTTATTTTGGAGTCAAATGTACCATAAATGCCTTCTTGTGGCTAAGCGGAGTTTGCCTCAAACCCAAGCCTTTTCTTGCCTTTTGATTTTCGGTTCTGGTAAGTAGAGGAGGGCATGCTTTGGATCTAGCTTCTCCTGATGCTGGATTTCTTTCTGCTTTTTGTTTGGTTTGGTTTGGTTTGGGGTTTCTGGTTTTGTTTTTGTTTTGCAGCCCTTGGAAAGCAGGGCTATTGTCAAGCTGCAGACTTTGTTGTGTGCGAGCTCCCCCCTCCCGTTTCCTCTCTTCTGCAGCTTCCTCCAGAAGCCACCATTTTCTTTTGCTCATATCTACCTCTTGAATTCCATGGCCATAAGCTCTTGCCTGTATATTTTGATGATTTTTTGAAATCTTCTTTGATCCTTTTCTTAGCTGTGTCCAATTATGCTTGTCATTTTTCTCCTGCTTCTCATCACCCCTGCCTGTCACCTTGTGGATGATAATTAGGACTGGTCTATCAGCTCTCCTCTGGGATTTAAGAACACTGTAAGATAATGAGAGGTAAACAAGAGACAGCGACAAATGATTAAAGCCAGAGATGAGGCTAGGAAGAAAGGTGGAGAACAGATGCAGAAAGAACTCCAGGAGGCCTGATTATGTTTCAGAATTTTTCTCTTGGGCTCAAGCCAAGTTCAATAGAGTGAACAGATCCACATGAGGTCACAATGTGTGGAAGGGCCTTCCCTGGTTCTTACCTTGCATGTACTAATTCCTGAGCCAGCTTGTCTTCTGGGACTCCATACTCTGGACCTCCCACGATTTTTGGAAATGGACGAGGCTGAAAATACAATCTGAAGACATGAGCAGAGCTGCCATCACCTAACCTACGCCCTGCAGCCAGCAGCCACCTGCAATCAGCCGCCATTGTCTTTATTTGCCAAACGAACAATTTCCACTCACCCGCAGGCACTGTTGCTGGACTGGCCCCATGTGCTCAGCGCTTCACCAGCCCCACAGGGCGGACATCTGTTGATTGCAAACAACTACAGCTCTGCCTGGGACTTCCTAGATGCTTAGGATACAAAAACAGCCTTGCGCCATTAATGAAAGTGAACTGATGTCAAAATACACCTACGTGGAAAAACCTGAAAGCATGTGCTCTGTATTCCCCAAATGAGCCCAGCAGGACTGAGTCCCTGTTGCCCCATGTGTTAAGCCACTCACAGCAACAGCAGTGTTCACAGATGCCAGCAGCACTGTTCAGAGATGTCAGCTGTACTCGGCGTCGGTTGATGGCTTGGCCTGACCCTGCAGCCCCTGCATCGGTGCTTGTTGTTTGCATGACCACTAGTAATCTGCTTGCACTCAGATCCACTCTTGGGGCTATGGGTAGCTGGGGAAGAGGGCTCAGTACAAAATACTCTTGTGACTATAACTCTTTTTTTATTATTTATTACAGTTTATTCACTTTGTATCCTGGCTGTAGCCCCCTTCCTCATCTCCTTCCAGTCCCACCCTCCCTCTTCTCCTCCTATGCCCCTACCCTAGTCCACTGATAGGGGAGGTCCTCTTCCCCTACTATCTGACCCTAGCCTATCAGATCTCATCAGGACTGGCTACATCCTCTTTCTCTGTGGCCTGGCAAGGCTGACCCTCCCCCCCCCGGGGGGGGCGTGGTGATCAAAGAGCCAGCCACTGAGTTCATGATAGAAACAGCCCCTGATCCCCTTATTAGGGAACCCACATGAAGACTGAGCAGCCATGGGCTACATCTGTTCAGGGGTTCTAGGAGTGATCCATACATGGTCCTTGGTTGGAGTATCGGTCGCTGCAGGACCCCCTGGGCCTAGATTTTTTGGCACTGTTGCTCTCCTTGAGGAGCTCCTGGCCCCTCCAGGTTTTCTATCTCCCCCTTCTTCCATAAAATTTCTGGCACTCTGCCCAAAGTTTGGCTATGAGTCTCAGCATCTGTTTTGATATTCTGCTGGGTAGATTTCTTCAGAGGCCCTCTGTAGTAGGTTCCTATCCTGTTCCCTGTCTTCTTCCACTTCAAATGTCTATACTGTCTGCCCCTCTGAAATGAGGATTAAGCATCTTCCCTAGGGTCCTCCTTGTTTTTTAGCTTCTTTAGGACAATAGATTTTAGTATGTTTATCCTGTATTATATGTCTAATGCTCACTTATGAGTGAGTATATACCATGTGTGTCTTTCTGCTTCTGGAACACCTCACTCAAGATGTTCTCTAGTTCCATCCATTTGCCTGAAAATTTCATGATTTCCTTGTTTTTAATTGCTGAGTAGTATTCCATTGTGTAAATTTACTACAATTTCTGCATCCATTCCTCATTTGAGGGACATCTAGGTTGTTTCCAGCTTCTGGCTATTACAAATAAAGCTGCTACAAACATAAATGTCCTTGTTGTGTACTTGAGCCTCTTTTGGATATATGCCTAGGAGTAGTATAGCTGGATCTTGAGGAAGCACTATTCCTAGTTGTCTGAAAAAGCACCAGATTGATTTCCAGAGTGGTTGTACCAGTTTATATTCCCACCAGCAATGGAGGAGGGTTCCCCTTTCTCCACATCCTCTCCAGCATAGGTTGTCAGTTAAGATTTTATCTGAGTCATTCTGATGGGTATAAGATGAAATCTCAGGGTCATTTTGATTTGCATTTTCCTAATGACTAAGGACATCATCTTTAAGTGTTTCTCTGTTATTCGATATTCCTCTACTGAGAATTCTCTGTTTAGCTCTGTATCCCATTTTTTAATTGGATTACTTGATTTGTTGGTATTTAACTTCTTGACTTCTTTATATATTCTGGATATTAGTCCTCTGTCAGATAAAGGGTTGGTGAAGATCTTTTCCCAGTCTGTAGGCAGTCATTTTGTTCTAATGACATTGTCCTCTGCTTTACAGAAGCTTTTCAGTTTCATGAGGTCCCATATATTGATGGTTGATCTTAGAACCTGTGCTGTTGGTGTTCTGGTCAGGAAGTTGTTTCCTGTGCCAATGAGGTAAAGGCTCTTCCCCCACATTTTCTTCTAAGAGACTTAGTGTGTCTGGTTTTATGTTGAGGTCTAAGATCCACTTGGACTTTAGTTTTGTACAGGGTGATAAGTATGTATCTATTTGCATTTTTCGATGTGTAGACATACAGTTAGACCAGCACCATTTGTTGAGGATGCTATCTTTTTTCCATTGTATGGTTTTGGCATCTTTGTAAAAAATCAAGTATCCATAGGTGTGTGGGTTTATTTCTGGGTCTTCTTTCGATTCCATTGATCCACCAGTCTGTTTCTATGTCAGTACCATGCCATTTTTATTACTATTGCTCTATAGTACAGCTTGAGAGCAGGGATGGAGATACCCCCAGAAGATCTTTTATTGTATAGGGTTGTTTTAGTAATTCTGAATTTTTTGTTTTTCCATATGAAATTGAGAATTGTTCTTTCAAGGTCTGTAAAGAATTATGCTGGTAATTTGATGGGAATTGCATTGAATCTGTAGATTGCTTTTGACAGGATGGCCATTTTCAGTATGTTAATCCTACTGATCCATGAGCATGGGAGATCTTTCCATCTTTTGTTATCTTCTTCAATTTCTTTCTTCAAAGACTTGAAGCTTTTCTTTTTTTTCATACAGATCTTTCACTTGATAGGTTAGAGTTACACCAAGGTACTTTATGCTATTTGTAGCTATTGTGAAGGGTGTTGTCTCCCTAATTTTCTTAGCCTTTTTGACTTTTGTATACAGGAGAGCTTCTGGTTTTTTTGTTTGTTTGTTTGTTTGTTTGGTTTGTTTTGTTGAGTTAATTTTGTATCCAGTCACTTTTATGAAGGTGTTTATCAGCTGAAGGAGTTCTCTGGTAGAATTTTTGGGGTCACTCATGTATACTATCATATCATTTGTGAAAAAGTGATGTTTGACTTCTTCCTTTCCAATTTGTGTTCCCTTGATCTCCTTTAGTTGTCTTATTGTTCTAGCTAGGACTTCAAGTACCATGTGGAAGAGATATGGAGAGAGTGGACAGCCTTGCCTTGTCCCTGATTTCAGTGGGATTGATTTAAGTTTCTCTCTGTTCATTTTTATGTTGGCTATAGGCTTGCTGTATATTGCCTTTACTATGTTTAGGTATGTGCCTTGTATCCCTGATCTCTCCAAGACTTTAAACATGAATGGGTGATGAA
This sequence comes from Meriones unguiculatus, assembly GCF_030254825.1. NCBI lineage: Eukaryota > Metazoa > Chordata > Mammalia > Rodentia > Muridae > Meriones > Meriones unguiculatus. The sequence continues at coordinate 2,890,407 of NW_026843706.1, read as the reverse complement.
TTTTGTCAAATGCTTTTTCGGCATCTAGGGAGATTATCATGTGTTTTTTTTTTCCTTCAGTTTGTTTATATGGTGGATCATATTGATGGATTTCCATATATTGAACTACCCCTGCATGCCTGGGATGACGCCTACTTGATCATAGTGAATGTGGCTCGGTGCTTGCCTACCATCTATCTACATAGGCTCTGAGTCAATCCTCAGGAAGAAGAAGAGGAGGAGGAAGAAGAAGAGGGGCATAATTCATGTTTGAAGAATGTAAATGTATAGGTCATGAGAGCTTACATTCTTTTCCATACTCTATCATTTCCTCCTTTCTATTAATAATAGCTAATATTCAGTTAGCACTAACATTTAGTATTTAGTATTATAGGTATTTTGTATGTCTTTTAATCATTACAACTCTATGGCATTGGCACTTTTACTGTGTCATTTTATGATAAGGAAACTGAACACACAGACAGCACGTGACTTGTTCAAGTTCACATAACTAGTGAGGGATAGAATCGGCAATTAAGAATGGTGATTTCATTCTTACAGTTAAGGCTGACATGGATCACACACCTTCTGAGAACCACACTGCATTTACATACCTGGTATAACTTTGACATTTTGGCCTGTCTTGTGTACCATGCATTTTGTATGGTGATTTTGTCCCACTCCAAAGACAGGAAGGCCCTGGACGGTAAATCCAACTATTTATACTATTGTATAGCTTCTCTGGGGGGGAAGATGTGTTCTTTGTGTACTTGTACACCTAACTATCAATCACTTTCCTTCTGCTGGCTTTTGTTGTTATTTCTTCAGTCACCTCCTCTAGTTACAGTGCAGACATTTGCCTGTTTCTTCTCGCTCGCTTATCACCAATCTAAAATCTACCAATTTCGATTGTGTAAATGTGGAGATAGCATACAGTCAAGTTGCACATGGGTAGCAAATTTCACGAACAGTAGTAAAAATTAAGCCTGTATAAATTATCTAGTCTTCAGACAAATAAACACGCGTTTTGCATGCTTTACTGTTTTTTTTTTTTTTTCCCCCAGTTAGGTAGCTACCAGCAACATCTGTGTATTTAATTAAAATGTAAGTTCATTTAAAATCCAGTCCTTCAGCCATGCTGACTGTATTTCAAGGATGGCTGATAGATCGCACAGAAACAGAACAGACCACTTCCATTATGGAAAGCCCTCTTAGTGCTCTTTCAGAGGCCAGTCAGAGCCTATTTTTTTCTCTTGGAGACTGAATAAAATCATTTCTTTCCAGTTTCCGTGGACTCTCATCCACTACCACTGAAATGGCATCACGTCCTTCCTCTTACACAAGGGTTTTTATTCATGTCCCCCTTCTTATCCAGAATACTAATATGGGACTTGGGGTGTAGATGGAAGAGGATCTTGCAGGTAATTCCTTTCCTCACCCCATGAGTCCCAGAGGAAGTTGGAGTCCTGCCAGCTCCAGCACCGCTTGTTTATTTTCAGAAACCTTCTAGAGGAGGTTTTCTCAGCCTTCTTAATACTGCAACCCTTTAATGCACATTCTTATGTTGTGGTGACAATAAAACTATTTTTGTTGCTACTTCATAACTGTAATTTTGATACTGTTGTGAATCATAACGTGAACGTTTGTGTTTTCCAATGGTCTTAGGGGACTCTGGGAAGGGGTTGTTTGACCCCCCCAAAGGAGTTGAGAACACAGGTTGAGAACCACTGTTCTAGACCATCAAGCATAATTCCTCATTTGCTAGTACTGGGCTCTTCCGGAGTTCCCAGTCCTTAAAGGACATATGTTAGATTTTGCCACAAAACCATATGATGCAGGTTTTCTCTTTTGTTGTTGCTCCTATTAGTTAAAATCAAAATAGAGCAGTTCAACCATTAAAAAAAATTCAAGCAAGCTAATTAAAAAGAAATCCAAAGGACTTAAATCGACATTTCTCAAATCATGAATTATCAGAGAAATAAAAACCAAAACTATAACAATGTTGAACAGGATGGTACTTCCTTTTAGTCTCACCACTTGGGTGGCAAAGGCAGGCAGATTTTCTCAGTTCTTGGCCTGGACTACATAGTAAGACTATAATACCTACATACATTCATTCATACATACATGCATACATACTGTCTTAGCCTGTCTATCACTGTGATGAAACAGCATTACTAAAAAAGCAAGTTGGGAAGAAAAGGGTTTGTTTGGCTTAAGCTTTAATGTCACAGTTTATCATCAAAGGAAGTCAGAACAGTAAGTCAAACAGGGCAGGAACCTGGAGGCAGGAGCTGATACAGAGGCCAAGGAAGGATACTGCTTACTGGCTTGCTTCACGTGGCTTGCTCAGCCTGCTTTCTAATAGTATCCAGGACCATTAGTCCAGGGATGGCACCACCCGCAATGGGCTGGGGCTTCCCCTACCAATTACTAATTAAGAAAATGCCTTACTCCAAATTAATTTATTAATTAAAATAGCCAGGTACAGTGGTACATGCCTTTAATCCTAGCACTCAGGAGACAGAGGTGGGTGGCTCCCTGTGAGTTTGAATCCAGCCTGATCTACAGAGGTTGCACAGAGACAGCCAGGGTTACACAGAGAAACCCTGACCCAAATACCCAATAAAATAAAATAAAAAAAGAAAGTGCCGTATAGGCTTGCCAACAGCTCAACCTTCTAGAGGCATTTTCTTGAGGTTCCCTCCTCTCAGATGACTTAATTTGACATTAAAACTATCCAACACACACACACACACATCTAGTAGGGTGGCCAATATAAAAGACAGAACAATGTAGAAATCAACCATATTGGCAAAAATGTGAAGAAATTGGAATCCTTATATATTGTTGGTTAAAATTAAAATGGGGCCAGATAGGGTGGCACACACCTATAATAATGCATTCAGAAGGCTAAGGCAGGAGGTTTGCAAGTTAAAAATCAGCATAGGCTACATAGTAAAACTCTGTCTCCAAAAAATGCAAAATAGAACTCCATTATAGAAAGTAGTGTGGGGTTTTCTTTGAAAGTTAAAATGAAGCTATCAGCAATCTCACTTCGGAGAGAAGGGAAGAAAGGGGGAGGGAGGGAAGGAGAGAGGAAAAGAGCAGGAATCAGAAAGAGCTGAACGTAGATCTTGTTTCTACACTACTTTTCTCACAATAGCCATGGCCAACACAAGTATCTTCCAATCCATGGGTGAATGAACAGCATGTGGTATGTGTCATGAGCACACTATGCCTGCAACACAGACAACTTCAAAACTCCTTGAATGAGAAGAAAGTCACAGGGTTTAGCGGCTTTGATGACAGCAACTTGTCACAAATCCTGCTTAACTTGGGAGCTTGGCCTAGGCAAATGCAAATTCTTTGTTCTGATCTTAATTACTAATGTTATTTCTTACATTACGCAGCACACCACACATAGTAAATTTGTGTGTTTGTGTGTGTGTGTGTGTGTGTGTGCGTATGCTACAGAATGAATACAGAGACTGCAATAGAACTTAAGAGGCTTCAGAAATCTGCCGAGAGTCTGTATAGATAATATTCTCTATAAGATAAGAGGGATGGAGTTAGGTTTGAACGCGAAGCTGCAGAATTCAGCTTCAAGTACAAAAGACCAAACTATGTCAGAAGCAGAAACAGGGAGGTCTGGACTGGAAAACAGGTGGATGTGCAGGCATCAAGGTAGGTAGGTAGGTGTGTGTGATAAGGCAAGTCAGACGGTCCTCATTTTTTGATTCACACAGTATGTATCAGAAAATAGGTTTGTGTAGGGCCATGATATGGCAGTGTTTTATGCCCATCACTTCAAGAGTCCAGGCAAAAGTTCCTTCATCCAATGTATCTGATAAGTTCTTGGGCTTAGTTTTTCTGCTATGATTTTAATATGCCCGCATGGTTCCACAGTTTCAGCACTTCCTAATAAATGTATAAGGTGGCTCCCTTTTCTATTTCCAAGAAGTCATTTTTCAGTCTGTGCTGGATGGGTACAGCTTGACAGATGGTGCAATTTATCAATCATAGTCACAGGGCCACAGTCATCCTTCTTTCTCCCTCAAAATGAAGTCAAAAGCTGCTGGTAAAATAGGGCAATTCACAGCCTGAAAACACACTATTTCACAATACATGGGGTAACTTGGAGTAGGGCATATCCTGATCTCAAAGGTGTGTGTCTACAAAGGAATACTAAGCAACCTTTAAGAAGAACTGGAGGCTGCCACATGCTACAGCATAGATGAACTATGCTAAGTGAAATAAGCCAGCTGCAAAAAGACAAACGCTGCATGATCCTACCTACATTGCTTTGGGTGTGCCCTCCAGAAAAGACTGGTTTTGGACATGGATTTTAGGTAAATAGAAAGTTTTTGTGTGTTTTTGCTTTTTGTTTTTGTTTTTGAGACAGAGTTTCTGTGTAACCTTGGCTGTCCTGGACTCACTTTGTAGGCCAAGCTGGCCTCAAATGCATAGAGATCTGCCTGCCTCTGCCTCCCTAAATGCTGGGATTACAGGCATGTGCCACAGTTCCTGGCTTAATAGAAAGTCTTTATTAGCTAGCCAGCGACTGCACTGGGTGTTTGGGATCCCAGTATAGCACTGAGCCTTTCTTAGAGTGAGCTTTTAAGCCCAAAAGCCATGTCCTGGATTAACACACTTCAGTTAACAGCTGACAATTAGCTAGAAGCAGAACTAATGAAGCCAAAAAGCAAGGTTACTATATTTAGAGACTGTAATGGTCTGAATAGGTATAGTCCCCATAGACTTATGTGTTTGAATGCTTGGCCCATAATTTGTGGCACTATTGTTAGGAAGTGTGACCTTGTGGGAGAATGTATGTCACTAGAGGTAGACTTTGAGGTCATATATGCTCAAGCTATGCCCAGTGTAGTACACAGTCTCCTTTTGGACTGTTGTGGTGCTGTCTACATGCTGAGTTTTATAGCCTGAATAGTACTTTCACCATGAAATCAGTTGTGCTAAGGTCTCAGGGCCTACTAAGGTATGGGGCTGTGTTACGACATCAGGTAGCTAAAGTGTTCAGATTCATAGAGAGGAAAAGTAAAATAGTGGTTGCCAGAGTTGAGAGAGAAAGAAATAGGAAGTTGTAAGTTGCCTTAATAGTTTCAGTTTTGCATGATGAAAATGTTCTGAAGAACTCTAAAACCAAGTTCTGAAAGTGTCTCACATATACTATATTTCATGCTCTAGTTTGTATACTTAAAAACAGTTAAGATGGTAGGATAGGAGAAGGGAAATCCAAGATGACCATAATAGAAGTGGTGAACAGAATAAGGAGGCCCCCACAGGAAATAGAGGGCACACTAAAAGAGGAACTTGGGAGAATTCAATAAATAAACCATATACAAAGCAAGCATGATAGTACATGCCTATAATCCCAGCACTTGGAGGTGGAGGCAGGAGGATCAGTGGTTTGAAGTGGGGGCTGGGGAGACGGCTCAGTGGTTAACTGCTTGCTCTGTAAGCATGAGGATGTGGTTGTAGATTCCCAGCACTCATGTAAAAGCCAGGAGCAGCAGCACAAGTCTAAGACCCCAGCATTGGAGACATTGCAGAAACAGTTGGCTCCTGGGGGCTTGCTGCTCAGCCAGTCTAACTACATCAAGAAGTTTCAGGTTCAGTGAGACCCTATCTCAAAAAATAAGGTTGGAGAGACCCAGTATGAACGTCTAGCCTCTCCACACATGCATGCATTCCTATATGCCTATAACACACACACACACACAAGTTCAAGGTCATGCTCAAGTACATAGCAAATTTGAGGCAAGCCTGAACTAAATGAGACACCCCCCCTTTTCAAAACGCAGATACCAAACAAAACAAAACAACCGACCAACCAAAAAAAAAAAAAAGAAAAAACAAAAGAAACCACATAAAAAGTGATAACAAGACTAATGGAGATCTCTGAGAAATGGTGGAACACTCCAGGAGGAACAACGTGGAAGTTATCCACATGCCAAAGGGCAGGCAGAGAATGCAGTCACCCAAGCTGTGGGCACTGTAGCTCTGGGGCGGAGATATCTGCTAGCAGCTGCGCTCTTCTAGGAACATAGCTACTGCGCCCCCCCCCCCCCAAACACACACACAGCTTGGAAGGAAGGGACTGGAGAGACAATAGCCTCAAGGTCTCTCTCTGTTCCTGATCCAGAGCTCCTGTCGGTGACCCCCGCCCTTCTTTGCTGGACCCAGACAGAATCACCCACTGCCCAGACCAAACCCTGAGAAACAAATGGAGACGATCCAGCTGAGAGGCTCCAGCTATCTTTCATTGGGCACTGGAGGTTTCTAGATCCTTTAAAGACCTGTGTTTGAGTTTTGTACCTCAGCCTGCCTTCTTTTGCTGAAAGGAGCTCTTTGCCGTGTCTTGCCAGCCCTTATCCCACTATGTATCGTTCTCTAGACCCCAGGGGCAAGGGTTGTGTGACATAAAGCCTGGCCCACCATAACACGCCATTTCCCTAGCCACTTGAGGTCTAAAGCAAAGAGCAGATGAATGAAATTTTCTTTTTTTTTTTCCCTTGCTTGTTTTGTTTCCATTATCTTTTCTCCAATTTCAACTAGGCTGGAGTCCATAAACCTTGCCCTTTGAAGAATGTTTTGCGATAAAGAGACCAATGTGTTAAGAGAAGCAGTGCCTAGAAGAGAGTCCATGTCAGAGAGGCTTTGCAGCATCATCTGCTATAATCTCCAAAAACTAAGTTCTGTCTCTGGACTTGCCAGTGTCCTGACTCAATAAATCCCCATTTCCTTAAAGTCCATTGATATGGATTTCTGTTACATGCACCCAGAAATGGTATAGCACAAAACCCTTGACTAACACAGCAACTCACCCTCCCTTCTCTACTGCAGTCACGCATCCCTCTGTCCCCCCCTCACCCACTCTTTTCTGGTCTCTACCCTTATGAAGGTCATTCATGGAAATATGTCATCTCACCAACTTCCATAGGAATAAGTCAGTATGCTATTTTAGTGTAGTGTATGACATGACACCGAAGAACTTTGTTTTATTTTAAATGAATTTAGATCGGTATATTATTAAAGATCATGTTATAATTTTCATTTTAATCTATTCTTTGATAATATTCATAATATATAAGAACAAGGTTTGACTTTCTTCCATTTAACAAGTGATGCATGCGGCTTAATTTATTTCAAATTAAGTATGCACGAAAGAGTATGGCTTATCTATAAATTCAAAATGACATTTTAATTTTGTGTTTGGGGACCAAATGTGTATTAATATGTAGATTGAAATTTAACTATGTGTTGGAGCCCTCCAAACTGCTTCCATGACCTGATATTTGGAATTCTTGAATTTCTCTCTCTAAAAAAAAAACCAATTACTTTATTATTATAATTTTCATGTTTTGTTTCTTAAAAAGGAGACGTGAGCACTTTCTGGCTGCTATTTGCAAGTACTCTCCAGAAATAACACACTGTGGGGTTGGATTCTTTTATTTCCAATAAAGGAGAAGCCAAATTGAATAAAAATTTCCACTTTTACCATATGTTTTGAAGAACTAGAGCTCTCATGATGTTCTAAGAGGTGCTTATAAGTCGGAGGTCAAAATTCAAAACTCAGTTTTGTATATATTGCTCATTCTTTCTTTCCCATCTGAACCATTTTAAGTGAACAATTCAGTAACTCATTCTATTTTAAGTCAATACCATTGATGACATTTCTCTTTCCCAAGTTATCCGCTAGACAGTTATCCACTAGAATAAGTCAGACACTGAATAAAAATAATTGAAACCTATAAAAAGGTCAAGACAACCACCAGAGGCACAGCAGCCCAGTGTGCTAGCAACCAAGAGGCAGAGGGAGTGGCCCCCCAGATACCCCATCATCATCCGGAAGTTGTAGGCATTACTTTTCTCATCACTGTCGCCAAACGCTTCACCAAGTACCTTAAGGGACAGTGTTTTGGGGTTCATGCTTTGAGAGGACTGTCCTTCATGGTGGGGAAGACAGGGCAGCAGGAGCCTGAGGCAGCCAGCAGCATTCCGTCTGCAGTCTGCAGTCGGCAAAAGGAAAGAAGGAAATGTTCCTGCTCAGATCACTTTCTTTTCCTGACCAGGACCTGAGAGGGTGGGAAGGTGCTGCCCGCATCTAGGGTGGGTCTTCCCAGCTCAAGCAAACCCAGACTAGAAACCTGCTTAACAAGAAGGGCAGAAGTTTATCTCCTAGGCGCTTCTGTCAGCTTGACAGTCCGTTTTAAGCATCAGAACAGTTGGAATGAAATGATATTCTACAGGTTTGTTTGTTTTTTTTTTTTAATCATGAATTTTTCCACCTTAATAAACTCCCGGATACTCTTTATACCCAAACTGAGGTTGAACATTTTGCACTCACCCTGATTCCTAGCTCTGTGACCTTCGGCCACTTCTCATTTCCCTTTTCTGTTTCTAATGCTAAGTTTGTTTCTAGATGAAGGAGGAATTCAATGTTTTACCCAGTGAGCTTATCCAGTCCAAAGTGTGGGCACACCACCACCAATGCAAAGTGGGGGTGACATCACCTTGGACTTGGCTTTGGTTGTTTTCACTTCAGTGTATTGCTAAACCAGCAGATGGGTGAAAGCTGTGTGAAGGATAAAAAGTGATAATGATCCAAATGAGTGCAGATGTAGCTCATCAAAGAAGCCCTAACAGAATGAGGGTTCACCTGTCAGAGAACCAAAAGCCTCATTTTCATAGCATCATTAGGCTGAGGCAGGTATAGTAGAGATTTGCAAATGTGGTTCCCCAAACCTGCATTACTGACATGAGTATTTCTAGAAATAATGAATTACTGAACCTCAGTTCAGGCCTGAGGAATCAAACTTTGGAACTGGGGTGCGGCAGTTTGTATTTTAACAAGCCCTGCTGAGATTCATGAAAATCTATGGCATTTCCAGAGTTTGCAGAATCTAATTTATTTTTTCCATCACCAAGTGCTAAATGACATTGAAACAGTGTCTTTGAAGATAAAGGAGAAAAATATTAGAATTTAAAATTCTGTGTGTTGGGGAGAGGGGAGCCTTGCTTTGTAGCTCAGGCTGGGTCTGAACTCCTATTCCTACCTCCTCTTTCTACTAAATACTGGGATTACAGGCACACCCCACCACATCCAGCTAGAACTTAAAATTCTATACCTGTAAGTCATAAAAAATGAGAGCAAAAGAAAAATCTTTTCAGACATAGAGATCTTAATTAAGAAAAGGAAACACAGGCTTCCAGCAAATTCTGGTGCACACTTAAATGCCAGAATCTGCACCATAGCATGAAGCAATTATTTTTGGAATAATTTTCACATTCTTGTTCTCTTTTTTTTTCCCATGGGCTCTCTGAGACCCAGAGTTATTGTGAAGATGATGTGTGTACTAAAAAATGGTACTTTATGGGCAAAGCCACATGCAAACATTAAGAGAAATGTTGATGAATTTAACAGATGGCTGTTCATGACACTGATCAATCTGCCCTATGAATATGTACAGGATTGAACTTTTCTTTGTGGTCTTTGGAGATTCCATGCATTCATTCTTTCTATCTGCATTCTATCTATCTATCATCTATCTATCTATCTCTCTATCTATCTATCTATCTATCATGGGTACTGGTTATTAAATCCCAGGAATTTAAAGCAAGTCCTACATCTCCACAGGCTGGTCTTAAAGTCTCAGTTCTCCCACTTCCATCACTGAAATTCTGAGATTACACACGTGAGCACCACCACACTTGTAGGCTTTGGTGATCGCATGCTTTTTTTTTTTTTTTTTTTTTTTGTGAAGGGTGAAGGGATGGCCTTTCAAGAGCCTGAAAGCTTTGACTGTGCAACTGGAGCTCTGGCTCCAGGAACACCTTCCTAGTACGGTTCTAAGCAGCGCTATCCGATGGAACATTCTGTGATGAAGAAAATATTCTATAACTTGCATCATCAGTCTGCAATGCACCACTCAGTATGTGAGCCATTATGTAATGGAAGTTTTGGTTTCTTTAAAAACTCAGTTTTGTCATGTAAATATGCTTTTGTTTTAATCCCAAGTGTGAGATTTTAGTTTGGGATTTTAGTTTGTCCACAGCTGATAACTGCCTCCTTCCGGGGGGGGGGGGGGGGCATGGTCTTTGCCAGCTGGTAACTGCCTACCTCCAGGCAGCAGAGAGAGGGGCGTGCTCTAGAACTCTGAGGCATATAAATATGAGAGCCCAGAAAGAGAAGGGAGTTTGGAGAGACCAGAGATGGAAGGTGTGGCAGTTTGGAGAGACACAAGAGAGATGCTTCCTGATGCAGCAGCTTGGAGGAAATAGACAGAGGAGACTGCTTGCTGCGTTTCCTGTTGACAGAGATTGGTATGGTCCCCAAAAGAACCCATCAACCCTAAACAGCCGGGAGAAGTAAAGGAGTCTGTGCCCCCACTCCCCACTAACATTCTCTCTCTTACCTAGGATTAAAGGGTTGGTGGAAAAGAGGTAGAGGCCTAAACACCCCAAATAAATTAGAGTTTTAAAACAAGCACAACACCACTAGGCTCAGGAAGCAGTTAATAGTATGGCTTGCACAACTGAAAAGGTGGGTTTAAAAATCTCTGGTAATCCTAACTAATAGAGTTGATAGCCACACGTCAGTCAGAATTATAGTGAAAGTTAATGTTTGCATCAAATAATGCTATATACATGTATGACAGTGTCACGGTGAAGACCCTTACATCCTGTACTTAATATATGCTAAGGAACGTTGTCCTGTTTCTCTGATATTCAAGTGTATCGAGCAACGTCTATTGCTATTTGCTTAATATGACCTGACTTTTGGAAAATTTGATTGAAAGGTTCTCTGTTCAAGTACGGTGGTACACACCTGTGATGCCAGTACAAAGAAAGCAGATGCAGGAACATCACTGTGAGCCTGAGGCCCATCTAATCCACATGGTGTCACAAATAAAAGAGGGGGAAGAGGAGGAGGACAAAGGGAAAGGACTTCTACTCTGGTGAGACCGGATCCTTGGTGTGGACCCTGAAAAGATTTCTGGGGACAAGCCTGTGAGAAACAGAGCTGGAGTTTATGAAGTAGACATGATTTGGGGAAAGAATGAAGCATGAGTGTGGGCTTCTCGAAGAAGAGCTGTGCTTTATTGAAAGGCATTTGTGTGTGCATGTGCATGCGTGTGCACGGAGAGGCCAGTAGCTGATGTTAGGTGTGTTCATCAGTCAGTTCCCACTTTATTATTGGAGGCATGGTCTTTCACTGAGCCTGGAGCTAGCTGACTGAGACAGACTGAGTGCTTAGCTCCATGCCTGTCTTATTTATTTATTTGTTAGTTAGTTAGTTAGTTAGTTAGTTAGTTAGTTATGTGAGTTCTGGAGTATTGAACTCTGCTCTTCATACATTCATGAAAAGCATTTTACTGACTGAGCCATCATCCCAGCCTGAAAAATGTGTCAGAAACAGATATTAACCATAGCAGTTAAGAGAAAGAGAGACACTTAGAGAAGAAAGAGAGACACTTAGACACACTTAGGTACATTACGATGTACCTAAATATGAGTGTGTGTTTCTCAATGAAAAGTGCAATTAAATGTCTTAGCACAGACTGTATGTACCATTTTGGTAGTTTTCAAGTTTATATCTCAAGGAGCTGTTGAGAACTTTCTTCCTTTTTTTCTTTTGGTACATGTAATTATAGGACAGCGTCAGAGATGACTTAGATGGGATTGTAATCTAATAAGGGAAAACCAGGAGCTATGATGGTGGCACAGGGGGGTTAGGACATGTCTCTTACTAGATGTGGGGTTCCTAGAGAGATTAGTTGAAAATTGTAGTATTTATATCTGGGAAGGGAGGGAGGCCTCAAGGAAATGTTAATTGCATTACGATCCTTGATTCTCAGGTGATGAGAGGCTTCAACCAGATTCCTGGGTGTCAGCTTCCCCACGTTCTCACAGTTTTCCCTTTTGACCTTGCTTCAGAATAAAGAAGATTCTTCTGAGTGTCCCTAAGCAGAGAAAACAGATTTGAGTTCCTTTTGGCCAGCTATCAGTTACAAGACTAGTTGTCTTCTGTTGAAGTCAATTTTAAGAAGAATGGCTGAGAAAACTAATATAAGCAAATGAGTTCAAAGACGAATTGGATTGGAGATGTGGTCCAAGGATAGAGGGTTTATCTAAAAAGATATTCACAAAGCATTCGCATAGTTATTCTTCTCTCTTAGCCGCTGACTCCATCCTCCCCGGAAAAGTTGTGACAGAAAACAGGAGGCGGTGCCCGAGGAGCTAATTTCATCCAAGATGATTCTGAGCTTGGAGAATAGTCCTGGATACTTGGCATGTTCTCTGTGGGCCATGTTATTGACTATTGCCTCCTTACCCGCTCAATCCCCTAGTTACCTTGCTGGTTGATTACCATATTAAAGTCATTGTGGGAATTAAAAAAGAAGATAAAGATTCATTTATTTTACGACTATACTTATGGCTTGGCTTGGCTTCAAAACCAAAACCATATGGCAAATATAAGAATATTGCTAGTTCTCTAGAAGACTTAATAGTGTTTTTTTGACAACCCTATAATTTCCAGCTGTGATCAAATAGAGGCGACATGACTCGCTCTTCTTTGGGTACAGAAAAGAAACCAGTACTTGATGCCTCCAAACTCATCATTGATACAATAAAGAAGATATTATTTTACAACTGCATATTAAGTGGAAATCTAATAACATTGTTTGTGTGTGTGCGTGCACGTGTGTGTGTGTTTCTTTCTTTTTATTTTATTGTTCTACAAATGTCTCATTTTATCGATCAGGTTGGCTTGGAACCCCACGTGTTGCCCAGATTCCAGATTCTCCTGCCTCAGTCTCCTGAGTGCTGGGTTTACAGACGTGTGTCGCCACCACATTTCACCTTTGACGGATTTGATTTGATTTGATGTGTATGGGTGTTTTGCCTGCACATATGGCAGTATAGCACATGCAGGCCTGGTGTCTGGTAGAGGCCAGAATAAAGTGTTAGATTCCCTGAAACTGGAGTTACAGATGGCTGTAAGCCACCATGGAACTGCTGAACCGAGAACTCAACCTGTGTCCTCCAGAAGAACAACCAGTGCTCTTAACCACCTAGCCTCTTTCTAGCCTGAACAACACCATCTTTAACTATTTCGAAATTGCCCCTTTCCTTCCCAGGAATAGCGGGGATGGAACATGATTATTTTTTTAAATAAAAATAATAATGTCCTAGGATGCAGGATGGTTCTAGACCCTCTTGTTTCTGAGAACTGTTAGATTTTGGAATAATAACTTGTGATTATTTTTTAAAAGAAAAGTTACAGTATGACGAACAGCCAGTAGCTTTTGAAAATAAATCCTAGTAACATTTTGTCTAGACCATCACCTCTGAAAATGTTTCATTTTCTCAACTTCCTAAAATACTCATGGATATATTTAGTTTTGAGAGCTGATGACTTAGCAGCCAATGGGTCTCCAGCAAGAATTTAACAGGGCTCCTCTCCCTCCTTTCCCTTTTCTACCACTTTGCTAAGGAGAAGCATTGGGTCCAGAAGACAACTGATACTCTGCCCAAAAAATACAAGCATGTGAACGGACTCCGAGAATAACTCCGGTTTAACTTAGAAACACAACACTTAGCCTGGAGGAGGATCCCCTGTGGCCAGACAGGTGCGGGTGATCTCTCATCCAGCAACATCTGAGACTTGATATGCTACTTTTCTGACCTAGTTAAATGACTTCTGTTACCCGAATATGCCATACATTAAGGAAAAGGGGGGGGGGGGAAAGGCTTGTAGTAGAAAGTTTCAGCGTTTTTAAAAGCTCAGTTAATGTTATGTAAACATATTTTTGTTTTAATCCCAGGTGTGGGATATGGAGCTGGTCCAGATTGTCCACAGCAGAAGACTATTTGCCTCGTGCGGACACTGAGAGGTGATTTTTGCCAGCTCCAGAGAGTTTAATTCTCAGGACTCTGAGAGGGAATAAATGCCAGAGCCCAGAGAATGTTGGGGAGCTCTGAGAAAGAAGGCTACTGGTGTTCCCCCTTCCCCCGCTTGTTGTTGCAGTTTGACAAGAAGTTGAAGACATCCTAAAATAAAGATTGTATTTGCCCCAAGAAGCCCAACAACCCTAACCATTAGGAAGTAGCTAAAGAGAACTACGTTCCTTTTACCCACTAACCTTTTTTCTCTCCTACTGGTATTGGGGTGTTGGGAGGGACTGGGGTGGAGAAGGGAGGTGGAGGCATAAGAAATGGAAATAAAATAACTTTTAAAGTATGTCAACAAAAGTTCCCCTGCTAAAGTCCACCTAAAAGACTCTTCTTTTCTTTCCCACAATGATAGCACCCTCTAAAAAAGTCAAGGAAACAGTGTCTTCCTGACACAACAGGGCTGAAGCACGTATGAGCTCAGCGTGCACAGGGCCTGCACAGGTTCAAGCTCAACAGGATCCCAGCGCTGAGAGAAGGAAGTGGACACAGGCTCCCATCCCTAACCAAGACGCTATCTCCAACTGACCTGCTGCAGAGGAACAATTAGTTCTCACCAATGAGGTCTCACTGGGTACAGTAAACACACATAGGAGCAGGGCCCGTGCCCAGCAGCAGACGGCCAGCACAAAACAAAGCCAATGGTGCTTTTGTACATCTCCGTCTCATTTTGCATTGCTTGGACTGTGTGTGTGTGTATCTTATTCGTTGTTTACCATTCTTAAGTGGTGCGATCTGGGAGGCGGACTAGAGTCTCATGCAGTAGCCAACTGTTAATTCCACCAGGTGAGACTAAGACCACTACCACAATAGTTTAGCCAGATTTTAAGCACACTTTATTAAGTACTGGCCAGGTCCATGCCTGAGACTCATGCTCAGAATATGGCACCAAATTAGTCAGGGGCTTATGAAGTCAAAAGCCACAAGGCTACTGACTTCCCACCTTCATCCAATCAGAGGCAAGCACCTATCCTGACATACTTCCTATACGTGCTCAAGCACATCCTGTGCCACTGGGACAACCAAGTTTGTTTACAGAAGCAAAAGCGCACGTGTTATCATCTTGCATAAACAACAGCCCCCAGCATTCCAGGAAGTTCTCTGTTCTTGGGCAAGTGGGGTGAGGGGAAAACCATGACCAGAATATATTGGGTTAAAAAATGTATATATGTAATAACAGGGCTTAAAAAAACATCATAGCTAAGGTTTTGTGTAACAGTCCTTGGAATACCCTTATACCCCCATTCTGGGAATAATAATAATAATAATAAATCTAACAGAGGAATCTAACCCAAGACCTCAAAATTATTAATGAAACTATAGGGCTGGAAAGATGGCTCAGCTGTTAAAGGCTAGGCCCACAGCCATAAATATTAATGAAGTTATAACTCCACTTCACCTTGTAGTTTACAACCCATATGCTCTCTTGTCCCAGACCCTGAGGGATTCCAAATGATTTACTTTCTTATATATATATATTTCAAAGATCACCTTTTACATTTATTTTTTAAGTTTCAGATCTATGTGCTGTATTCACATCACTAACCCCTCACATCTCTCGTCTTCAATCTCTTAAAGTCATGGCCTCTTTTTTCTTTAATTATTGTTTTATATATATATATGTATATATATGTATATATATGTATATATATCAATTAATACATATATAAATACAACCTGCTGAGTTCACTTAATATTGCTCATGTGTATGTATTTAGAGCTAACCACTTGAGATCGGATAACATACTAGGGGCTTGTCCCTGGAGAAGGATGGTCCTCCCCTCTCTCGGTAGCCATTCGTTGCCCAAATCTCTTCATCTAGGGGTGGGACCTTCTGAGACCCTCTCCGACCCATTCACATCGTTGGGTCAGTTGGTGCTGTCATTATTTAGGTGCTGCTCAGGCAAGCGTATTGTTGAGATTTCACGGGTGCAGCTTCCCAGTCATGTATCAAGTACACTCTCTCACCGCAGGCACCCCTAGTCCTCCGGTTCTCATTTTATGTCCCCTGAGCCTTCAGTGTGCGGGGTTCCGTTGTACATTGAATTTTTGACCGCTTAGAGCCTTCTGTAATGATCTCTGTCTGCTGCAAAAGTAAGCTTCTTTGATGAGGGGTTGAGACCTTCCCTGTTGGTAGAAGGATCAGTATTCGGAGTGTAGTTAAAAATAGGGTCTCGGCAGATGGGATGTGCATTGAACGTATGACAGGAGTCTACTGAGCGCATCTGAAAGACTCTAACTAGCAGTGTTTTCAAAGCAAAGACTCATGACCAAACCTTTGGCAGAGTACAGGGAATCATAAGAAAGAAGGGGAGTTAGTCTGATGGGGAAAGGATAGGAGCTCCACAAGGACCAAATATATCTGGGCACAGGGTCTTTTCTGAGACTGACATTCAACCAAGGACCATGTATGGATATAACCTAGAACCTCCAGGGTCTTTTCTGAGACTGACATTCAACCAAGGACCATGTATGGATATAACCTAGAACCTCCACTCAGATGTAGCCTGTGGTAGCTCAGTAACCAATTGGTTTCCCAAAGTGAGGGGAACAAGGACTATTTCTAACAGGAACTCAATGACTGGCTCTTTGGTCTCCCCACCCCCGAAGGGAGGAGCAGTCCTGTTAGGCCACAGAGGAGGGCTTTGCAGCCAGTCCTGAAGATACCTGATAAAACAGGATCAGATGAATGGGGAGGAGGTCCCCCCTATCAGTGGACTTGGAAAGGGGCACGGTGGAGATGAGGGAGGGAGGGAGGGACTGGGAGGGAATGAGAGATCTGGACATGGCTGGGATACAGAGTTAATAAAATGTAACTGATAAAAAAATAATAAAAAAAATAGGGTCTCAGAAAGTGATAGGCATATGTTCTCCTCTAGGTTCACGTCTAGTCACGAGTTGTTGGCTAAGTTTACAGTACTAGGCACGAATCATTCTTCCTAGGTAGGCTTAAGTGGCTGTTGGTTAGTCCCCAGGACATAGGTGCTGCTACTACACTTAAACTCTTTTTCTATATCCTTTTACACTCTGAGAGTCCCAATACCTGTCTGCTATGGAAGCCCGAGCCTCCCACGTTACCAAATCCACCTGGACAGTCCTACCCCGGGGATTCAGGGACAGTCCTCATCTGTTTGTCCAGGTCTTATCTAGGGACCTGCTCCCCTTCCCCAGCCTTCAAACCAGAGTTCTCCAATATATAGGTGACCTCCTCTTTTGTGCACCCACAGAAAAAGATCCCCAAGAAAGAACTTAAGCACTCCTCAAATTCTTAGCTGATATAGGCCACAGGGTATCCAAAAAGAAAGTCCGATTGTTCCAGCAGTCAGTCAAATACTTAGGAGTGGTCCTGTTTAAAGAAAAGGGGAATGAAAATGAAGACCACTTGCCACCTATGTCTTGCTTCCCTCATACCCAAAACACCTGAACAGCCAGGGTTCTGAAGAATGACTGGATTCTGCAAGCTCTTATTTCCAAGAAGCCAAGGCAAGAAACATACAAAACCCTGATCTGAAGGGCCAGGGGAACTTTAGAACACCTAGACCCAACAAAACATGTGCTCTGGATACTCCCCCTCCCCACCCACCCCCAATCACACATACCCTTCTCTCTTTTTACCTCACTTCCCTATGTCTCCTCTCTCTGTCTGGTCTCCATCTTTTTTCTCCTTCTCCCCTCTTCTTTCTCTTTTGCCCCCTTCTTCCTTCCTCCCCTCCCCCTCTTCCCTTTCTCTTTCCCCTCTCTCTGCCTCCCCCTTTCTTCCCTCTTCTCTGTCCTGTCCCCCTCTCACCTCTCCCTCTGTCCTCTCTTTCTCTCTCCTTTTTTACCTCCCCTCTCTTCCTCTTTCCTTCCCTATCCTATTTAGGTATTGCATTACTGTGATGAAACAGCATGACTAAAAAGCAAGTTGGGAAGGAAAGAGTTTATTTGGCTAACACTTCCATATCACTGTTGTTCCCAAAGGAAGTCAAGACAGGAACACAAACAGGGCAGAAACCTGGAGGCAGGAGCTGATGCAGAGGCAGTGGAGGAGTGCTGCTTACTGGCTTGCTCATTATGTCTTTCTCAGCCTGCCTGCTTTCTTTCTTCCTTCCTTCCTTCCTTCCTTCCTTCCTTCCTTCCTTCCTTCCTTCCTTCCTTCCTTCCTTCCTTCCTTCCTTCCTTCCTTCCTTCCTTCCTTCCTTCCTTCCTTCCTTCCTTCCTTCCTTCCTTCCTTCCTTCCTTTTCTTTCTTAAGATTTATTTATTATTTATACAATATTCAGCCTGCATGTACACCGCTGGCCAGAAGAGGGCACCAGATCTCATTATAGATGGTTGGGAGCTATAATGTGGTTTCTGGGAATTGAACTCCGGACATTTAGGAGAACAGCCAGTGCTCTTAACTTCTGAGCCATCTCGCCAGCCTCAGCCTGCTTTCTTATAGAACCCAGGATCACAACCCTGGATAGCATCACCCACCATGAGCTGGGCCCTCCCACATCAATCACTAATTAACAAAATGCTCTACAGGCTTGCCCACAGCCTAATTTTTTTTCAAGACAGGGTTTCTCTGTGTGCAGCCTTGTCTGTCCTGGACTCGCTTTGTAGACCAGGCTGGCCTGGAACTCACAGAGATCCACCTGCCTCTGACTCCCAAGAGCTGGGATTAAAGGCTTGCGCCACCAGTGCGCTCACTTGGCTCACCGCCTGATTTTTATTGAAGCACTTTTTTAATTGAGGCTCCCTCCTCTTCGGTGACTTAAGTTTGTGTCATGTTGATATAAAAATAGTCAGCACACTCCCTCTCTTTCCCTATCTGTCCCCTCTCTCCCTTCCTTCTCTGTTTCTTACCTCTCTCCTCTCCCCTCTCTCCTGTCTCTTTCTCTCTTTCCTCTCTCTGTCTTTCTCCCTCTCTCCCTTCCTTCTCTCCCTCCCCCCTCCCTCTCTCCTCTCTTCCTCCCACTTCCTGGACTTTATCGCTCCTGGTAACGGTAAAGACCTCCAGAATTCAAGCTCCAAAAGTTGTGCTGTCCCAACAATAACAGCAGTAATAGCTTAAAAAACCTCTGGTTTCTCAAAGAACAAGAAGAGATGACATGGCTGTAAATAGCATTTATTTATATCCTTTACTTCATTCTCCTACCCTCACTTCCAGAGGATGTGCCAAGAGTTCTGGGCCACTTCTGGTCCAAGAGTAACCCTGCAATGAAGGAGGCAGGGCATTAAAGGATTTGCTTTAAAGCTACATTTACATAACCTTTTACACAACTAAACAGGATGTATATGGGAATCTCCCTCCCAGCTATTTGTTTCCTGTTAGAACTTCCCTAGCTGCTACTACCTTCCAAGAGGGCTTACTCAAGTCTTGAATAAACTCTTACAATTTCTTGAGATTGCCCAAAACTGTCTTTTGAAAAACTGTCCAGAACCAGAAAGATGACCCAAAGGATAAGCCCGACGACCTAAGTTCAATACCAGGGCCTCACATGATAGAAGTAGGGAACTGATTCCTGTAAGTTGTCCTCTGACTTCCACATGCACATTCCTGCCTGCGCACACACACTAACTCACGAACAAATAGATAAATAAATAAATATAATGAAAATTGTTAGGAAAAAAAAACTGTCACTCCATCCTTAGGGTTCTGATTTCTTTCTGTATTTTCCCATTGGAAAGCAGGAGGGCAAAAGTCAGGGATTTTACTAGGCAAAGGCCTGGAATGTTGCAAATTCTTTCCTCTCTCCTCTCTCCTCTCCTCTGTCTCTCTGTCTCTGTCTCTCTATGTGTCTCTGTCTCTCTGTGTCTCTCTGTGTCTGTCTCTCTATATCTGTCTGTCTCTTTGTGTGTCTCTCTCTGTCTCTGTCTCTCCCTCGTGTGTGTGCACGTGTGTGCGTGTGTGTGTGTGTGTGTGTGTGTACATTCCTGAGCACATAGACTGCAACCAGCCTGTAAACATGTCTCTTAGAGACTCTGGAGAGACTGCGGAACCGGCTATTTCCTTCCAACCCTTCCCTCCATCATTAGAAGGCACAGTTTTGCAACCTCAGCTGACACTAGAGGATAGGGAGGGGAATCGCTGCTGTGCCCCTGGTGAGAGGTTGCTTCCTCATCCACGGAGTGGGCGAGTGGTTGGGGAAGGCAGAGGGGGTGTGCAGCTGTTTGGTGTGTGTGGAAAAGCACGAAGGTACCGGCTCCGCGCGGGAGAGAGGCCTCCCGGAAGGGGACACTCAGGTCCAGCTACAGAGAACCTTAGGGACTGCTTTGGGGGAGGAGTCTTGGGTAAGCTTTAAAATTGCTCTCTGGGATCGCAGCGTGCACGAACCTGGAGTCTGGCGCCCCCTAGTGGACTAGAGATATCTGGCTGTAAGCCACCTCGAGGATCTGAGGGGGCTGAGTTGGTGAAAACCAGAGCATCTTTCCCACTGATTCCCTGACCCACGGCCTTCAGAATGCAGAAAAAAAGACCTCGGGCAACACCGAGGCACAGTGTGCAAAAGCTCAGAGGCATCCCGTGGGTGGCCGCAGAGGAGGAGAAATCCAGCTTAAAGCTGAACACAGGTGGAAGCAGGCAAAGTAGTTTACGTCTGTAATCCCAGCATGTAGGCTGAGACTGCAGGACCACAAGTTCTAAGCCAGCCTGGCATCCCAGCATCAGATCAGGAAAAGGACCTTTTTGCCTCAGGAAGATCTGTGTTTCCCTTTGCTGGTCACTGTCCTCAGACTAGAGGAATTTGTGATCAGGATCATCAACTTTACCAAACAAGAGAGAACTGAGAGTTGTGAAGAGCCACTCAAAGAACCTGATTAAAAACAGGGACTGGAAAACAAAATGGGGTCACATATGTAGTCAGTCAGTAAAATGAGGCTTATCAACACATCATTGGCATACGCCCAGACATAGGGCACGGCCTAGGGACCAGATAGGAGGAGAGCTAAAATATTAGTGTACTACTTAGTAGTTTTATTGCCGCAGGAAGTCCTATCCCAGTCCCGGTTTCTCCACTTGCAAATAAGGTAAGACCTAATGTGAAGTAAGGAAGATCAAGAGATCATGGTCATCCTCTACATTACAAGTTTGAGTTTGAGGGTGTCCCATCTGGGGACAAGCAATTCTGTCTCAAGAATGAAAGAGAGAGGGAGGAGCCCTGGCAGACATTTCTAATGAGGGATTAGAGGAAGCATGTAGAAATAACCAGGAGCTGCTACGGATTTCTACACAGGTTGACATTTGGTCTCGGTTCCCACGTGCGTCTCTGTCAGGGGAAAGACCTAAATAACTCTGGCAAAAGACAAAAGAACTAGTAAAACTGAAGTTAAAAAAAGAAGTAAGGGTTGGGTGTGGCGGCTCCTGCTTATGGCCCCATTATTCAAGAAGCCAAAGCAAGAACTCCAAAGGGAGTTCCAGGACAGCCTGGGCGACAGAGTAAGACCTGGCTCAAAGCAACAAAACAAAACAAAACCTAAAACAAAACCCTCAAAAGAAATGAGTAAGGAATGCTGACCTGCCACTCATTCATCTAAACTCAGTGATCTGAGCTTCAGATTTGCTTGCGAGTTTCCTGGCAGCTAAGAGCAAAAGAGAAATATGAGCACCCAACGCAGCTCATCAGAAAGAGGAAGAAGCAGAACTTCAGAGGGGTTAAGGGCTCTCCTGGCCCCAGGTTTCAGAAGCTGTGTCTGGAGGTAGGGAAGTGATTTTCTGGCTTGGCTCAAGAAAACCTTGACCTCAAAGGTTTTCTTTCCTTGGAGGTTTCCAACCCCTTAACAGGAGTGCCGAGCTGACTGGAACTGTGACAACTTCTGTAGCAATTACTACCCATACGTGGTCAAATTCCCTGCCACAGTTTGAGCTCACCCAGGGGATTAGAAGACTCGCTGCTTCCACTCCAAAGGAACTATTCAGCCACCCACACAGGAGCCTTGGATTGGGAACAAATTTCTGAAGCATATAGGGGTATTTTTAGATGAAATAGCTAAATTCAAAAGGTTCTTCTCTTTCCATGGCCGGCCCAATTCTGGCCACCCTACTGTCCCATCAAAGGCCGCGGTCATCTTTCAGGAGCATGTAGATAGGAAGTGAACAGCCTTTGCCAAAAAGCACTACAGGTGAGTTTTCCCAGCCGAGCACTAAGGCAAGTCAACTAATCAGCATATGCTAACACGGGTTCCAGGAAAGGCGTCAAAATAAGCCCCTGTCCTCCCTCACCTTTACTTTAATCCCACATAGGTTTTGCTTTTACCATATGGTAATTATTTCCAAATCACAAGTGCAAACACTCACTCTGATTGGAAAATTAGCAGATTTCAAACTCAGGTAATTTGTCCCTAATGAGGAACTTGTTGAACTGAATTTAACAATTAACTCGAACACCCTTTGCTGCCTGCTACTAAGGCAGGGAGTGGAAGGCAGAAGGGCAAGCCAAGGGCTGGAGTCCAGCAGATGACGGCTGGGATGGGGAAAGGTGTGTTCAGGAGGCTCTTAGAACCTCAGACCCTTGGCTGTTCAAAGAGCTGTATGTGTGTATAACATACCCAATTTTGAATGCAGTTGAAAGTAGGGAGGCTAATATAATAAGTCTCCCTGCACCCTCAATCCACCTCCCATTGTTACGGGGACATCTCCAGCTTCCTCAGACCTCAACCCTAGCACCAATCTTGGCTCCTGTGCTCCAAAATAAGAGAAGAATTCAGCTAGGATACATTAATGGAGCAAGCAAGGAAGCAAGGGTGATCTCTTTATGGGAAAAAAAAAAGTGGATCTAGCTGAGCAGCCATGACCCCAAACCTAGCAGGCCTGGGGCTTACATCTCTCTGCTACTTGTTGTCCCCTCCCTGGCATCTCTCCCAGGGTAAGCACTTCCAGGAAAGGGATCTACTTTTCTTGGCAGCCCATTTTTAACCCAGGATTCAGTCCAAATAGATGTATAAGATACAAAAATATTCATGGGGCTTTAAGTACCCTTAAACTTGTTGAAAATTTCACTAAAGGAAAGGGTAACAGGATTCTGTGCATGTTTTCTTGGAGTCTTGAAGTTGCTTTAATCTAACCTCCCTTGCAGTGTGTACCACTTTCTCCCACTATCCCTTACATCCTGTTTTGGAGAGGTCCTAAACTAGCTTATCTGGGGTCTACCATAGCCAAAATCTTTATATCTGGATCGTCAGTTAACACCACTATTATCGTTACACTATTCCAGGGACCCGATCAAGTCTGCCTGTTTTTCCTTAAGTCTACTACTGTGGTAATGTAATTACTGTGGTAATGTAACACATTTAATAAAATCAGAAGCAGTAAGCAGATGTTGGTGCTGTGGGTCACTGTCTCCCGGAGCTAACTTCCTTTTTTACACCACCCCTTTTTGCTCCTGGCAGATTGGCTACCAGCTGTAGAAAAGGAACTGGATACCTAGAAGACTGGATCCCAAGAATACTGGGAGGAAAAGGAAAAAGAGAGGGAGTACCTCCTGTCTCTCTTTCCCTCAGCTCCCAAGCTCCTTGGGAAGGTGAAATAGGTGACTTTTAGTTAACTGCTGGAATGGTTAGGGCATTTTGCATATGATTGTGGAGAGTTTTTCAAAACATTCCCCTTTACTCTCATTGCTCCATGTCTGGGGCCTCTTAATTTCTGCAGATCACAGCTCAAGTAACCATAGACTGTAAGGATCTCGAGTAGACCACCACTCTTACTCTGAGCCTCACTAATCAACTTCTGTCTCAAGATGTGGCCAGTTTGTGCTTGAGACCATTTCTGTATTCTGCTTTGCTCCTCCATCCTTTCAGAATTCCAGGGACACTGCCCAGAAAAAAAAAAAAAAAAAGCCACTAGCTACATGTGACTAAGAAGCACTCAAAAGGAGCACATGAAGATGAAGCTAAATTTGAAATTGTGGTTACCTGAAATTATTTAAAAATTTTAAGATTGCCAAACAGGGTGGTGGGCATACCTTTAATCCCAGCACTCAGGAAGCAGATACAGGCAAATCTTTGAGTTCGAGGCCAGCCTAGTCTACAGAGGGAGTTCCAGGACAGCCAGGGATACACAGAGAAACACTGTCTCAAAAAACAAAAAATAAAATAAAATAATTTAAATTGGTACTTGATTCACTTATCAGGAAAACTATAAATACATTTGAGAAATTAATCTGCTTTTTTTTTTAAAAAAAAGATTATTTATATGTAGATGTATATGCATACAGATACTGAGGGAGCCAGAAGGGAGTTGTATCCTCTGGTTGTAAGCCACCTGATACGGGCGCTGGGAAAATAATCTGGGTCCTCTGGAAGAGCTACAAGCGCTCTTACCCACGGAGACATTTCTCCAGTCCCCTGAATCTGCCTTTCAATTTTCTACGGAACTAAATTCACATCACGTACTCTTGTGTGTACATGTGCATATGTCGGGAGTTAGGTGCACGTGGAGACTAGAGGATAACCCCAGCTGTTTCTTCCAGGTGACATCTACCTTATTTTTTAACTTTTTGTTTTTCTTTGTGAATTTCACATCGGGTACCCCAATCCCACTCATCTCCCCGACCCTCCGTATCTGCCCCTGCAACACCCTCCCAAAACAACCCACAAAATTAAAAGTTAAAAAAAAAAAAAAAGAAATCTCGCTGCAGAAGCTCTGGTGTGCTGCAGTGTGTCACACAGTATACCTTTTACCCACACAGCTTTTCGTGCAAATGTTCATCGCAATGAGTCACTGGTCTGGTTTGAGACCTCTGGCTTCTGCTACACTCTCAATACTAGATCCTCACCAGGACTCTTCTCAGATATCTTGTAGTTGCCCTGTGTCATGGAGATCCTGCTGCTTTGGATCTGGAGGACCAGCCCCTTCACACACTTGAGCAGTTCATAAATGGGACAGATGTTGGGGTGGGTCATCTCAACGCTGTGCCTCTGGGCCTAGGACGTCAGTGAGTTGGTCAGCCCACCAGCTCTTGCTATGTCTGTGCCACCAGGGCCAGCTCTCCCACTTTGCTCAGGTGGCAAGGGGCAGGGTCAGCTCTCCAGTTCTCACACTTTGGCTGGAGCCAGCTCAGGGGAGGGGCCAGCTCTGCACACAACATGGCCCCAGACAGCAGCTCAGACCAGGGATATCTGAATGGCCTTTGGTGGTAATATGGGCCACTACAGAGACTCCTGCTAATGCAGGGCTACTGGCCCAGACATGGCACTTAGTGGCAACATGGGCTGGGACTTTACCATGGCCTCAGGTGGCAGCACAGGCTACTCACATCGAGCTGTTCCTCACCACCCTCGAGTTTCCAGTTCCACCACTCTTCATGGTGCACACACCATTCTGCTTCTATTTCTCTCCCATGTCTCCACATACCTTCTCCCCATATCAGTCCCCACCCACCCTCCTACTTCCACACTGGGGCAGGCATGCCTCTGGGTGTCTTCTGACTACCCACTGCCACATGACTGTAGCTACCTTATTTTTTTTTTTTAAGCAGGATCTTTCATTGGTTTGCAGATTGTTAAGTAGACTACACCAAATCGCCTGTGTACTCCAGGGACCTGTTTGTTTCTGCACCACTGTGCCCAGTTTTTCTTCTTTTTCATGTGGTTTGAGGGATATCAATTCAGTTCATCATGCTTGCAATGCAAACAAGCACTTAACAAACTGAGCTGTTAGCCTAGCCACATACAAAACATATTTTTAATTTTTTTTATTAGAATTTATTCACTTTGTATCCCAGCTGCAGCCTCCTTCCCTTGTCCCCTCCCAATCCCACTCACCCTCCCTCATCTCCTCCCATGCCCCTTCCCCAGTCCACTGATAGGAGAGGTCCTCCTCCCCTTCCATCTGACCCTAGCCTATCAGGTCTCATCAGGACTGGCTGCATTGTCCCCCTCTGTGGCCTGGTAAGGCTGCTCCCCCCTCAGGGGGAAGTGATCAAAGAGCCAGCCACTGAGTTCATGTCAGAGACAGTCCCTGTTCCCATTACTATGGAACCCACTTGGACACTGAGCTGCTATGGGCTACATCTGTGCAGGGGTTCTAGGTTATCTCCATGTGTGGTCCTTGGAGTATCAGTCTCAGAAAAGACCCCTGGGCCCAGATTTTTTGGTTCTGTTTCTCTGCTTGTGGAGCTCCTGTCCCCTCCAAGTTTTTCATCTCCCCCTTCTTTCATAAGATTCCCTGTACTCTGCATAAAAATTTAGCATCTCAATAGAGACAATTTATGGACTTAGATTAGGTCTAAAAATATAAAATGTCTCATTGAGAATTTGCAAATATTGAAAAAATAAAACTGATAATCTTTTAGATGTACTGAACTGGACCAAGTAAATTTTCTTAATTTCTCTTGTTTTGTTGTTTTTAATTTTGAAATTGTGACTATGATAAAAATTTAATTACATATGGGGTTCACGTTATATCCTTTCTTTTTGTGTGAGATGAGAGTTTAGTATCTAACCAGATTGGCTTGAAACTACTGATCTTCCTGCATCAGGCTCCCAAATGTTGGGATTATAATTATATGCCACCTTCCAGGCTTACAATAAGATTTTCATAGCACTGTACAGCTAAGGCACTCCCTTAAATTATCTTCAAGGAATTATCTTCAAGGAATAATGCTTAATAAGGTACTCCCTTCAAAGAAATTGTTCTCAGCATCCCTTGTGACAAAAGCCATCTTTGGCCAGACATATCCTACTATACTAAGGCTACCTGGATGTTACTGGATGCTCATTTGTGGTACCATATTCTGTGTAACCTGTTGAAGAATTCTGGGACCACCCTACATTCACATAACCCTCTCAGTATCAACATGCTTTGAAAAAGTCCTGAAGACATAACTTTTGAAAAAGTACTTCTGAAAATCAATTTTAAAACAACAAAACAAAAACCCACTAATTTTGAAAATAGAAAGCTGCCTCCCAGGTAAAAGGGCTAGCCACACAAGCATGACAAGGCAAATTCAAGTCCCCAAACTCACGTGAAATCCAGATGTTCTGGCCAACAGCTGTAATCCCAGTGCTCTCTAATACAACAGTTGGAAACAGGAGAATCAACCTAGAACTCAGGAGCCACCTCTACTGGAGTACAGGGCACAGCGGCAGAAACAATAAGAGAAAACTCTGCCTCAAAGATATAAGGCATACCTACATCCACAAACAGGTACACAAACACACACACACGAAAAAGAAAATGAAAAAAAAAGAAACTAATTTTTGAAAAATGAGTAAGAATTCATCTTGAATTAGGAAGAAGCTGGACACGGTGTCACACACCTTTAGTCTCAGCACTCCGGAGGCAGAGACAGACATATCTCAGGGAGTTCCAGGCCACCAGCATGATCTACATAGTGAGATCAGGACATCCAGGACCACATGGAGAAACCTTGTCTAAACACACACACACACACACACACACACACACACACACACACACACGAGGTTCCAGGTTCTCATGACACTAAAATCAAGTGGTAACAAAATGTAACCAGCTAATATTCTCAGTAAGAACCATACATCAAAGTAATAGCAAGGTGGACATGATTCCAGGGAAATAATCAGATGCCACTAAATGATAACTGGAAACAAAGGTAACTTTATTTGCTTGTCTGAAAAGCACATCACTCAAGTAAAACGTTTACTTATTGTACCTGAATGGACCAGTTACAGAGCAAAAGGAGGAAGGACACCAAACTGGCAGCATGCTGAGGTCAGATCTGCTTGGCTCTGAAGGCTGAGCTTAAGTTCTTTGCAACTGCTCACTGGGCCAGTTCACTTCTTACAAGTGCAGGCACCCACTCCCGGCCATGTCCAGGGTGCTCCTCCTGTCAGCTCACTGTCACTCTGGTGGCAAATGTGACCAGCTTCCTTGAGGAGGTCAAATCTTTGTTGAAGAGCACCAGCAGGACCTCAGCGACGGTTTATGCCAGTGACAATCACCGTTACCTGTCCCTTTGCTAATCTTTCAGAACTGACCAGACAAACCAAGTTTCCATTTCTTTTTAGGGCAAAAGGCAAATAAACATACATGTGCACTTACAAAGGTAAGTTTCATGTAGGCAGATTATCCTTAAGAGTTACCAGAGAACAAAACATGAACAGTAAAACATACACAGGCAAGGCAATGAGTAAGGATCCAAGTGCTGGTACATGTTACAATAGGAATAAACACCAAACACCTGGCCAAAGGCCGACACACAAAATACAAAGTTATGTAAAACACTGTATAACTACTCGCCTAATATAAACACTACGAGCAATCAAACTCGTAGGGGCACAAAGAAAGTTGATGGTTGCCTGTGGCTGGGAGTAGGAGAAGGATGCCTTCCTGCTCAGTGCTTAATAGGCCCAGGCCTTCTTTTGAAGTGCTGAGCATGCTTTGGACAGAGGCTGCCTACACAGCACTGCCAAAGCCATGAACTAAGGGGCTGCACCTTGCCTTTCAGGAGTTTCAATACTGAAAAACAAAATAGTTCTAGAACTAGGTTGCACAGCAATGGGACTGAATTTACTAAAACTGAGCTGTGTCCTTGAAACTGTCAAAACAGGCCAGGTGGTGGTACACACCCAAATAACAGTGCTAAGAAGGCAGAGGCAGGTGGATCTCTGTAAGTTCAAAGCTGGCCTTGTCTACATAGGGAGTTCCAGGAAAGCCAGGGCTACACAGAGAAACCTTGTCTCACTTAAAAAAAAATAACCATAAAAAAATCATTGAGGATATACTCCACCCTCAAAAAAATGTTGAAACAGCAAAATGCATGTTTATTTTTAATCACCATGTACAAATAAGCCTCTAAATTGATGCTAAATTATTAAACTGTGCTGTTGCAATTTTAATAATTAGAGAAATGGCAATCTGGAAGAAACTAAAATTAACATAGTTTAGATGTGGATACACATCACAACAGTACAATAAACTTGACTCTATCAACAGAAAGAATAACCTAAGTAAAATAGCACCTGCTATAGAAATTACTGCCTGACGCTGGGTGGTGGTGGTGCACACCTTTGATCCCACACTCAGGAGGCAGAGGCAGGCGGATATCTTAGTTCAAGGCCATCCTCATTTACAGAGTAAGTTCCAGGACAGCCAAGGCTACACAGAGAAACTTTGTCTTGGAAAAAAGAAAATTCACTGGCACATTAAAAACATCAAAAAAAAAAAAAAAGAAAAAAGAAAAAAGAAAAATACATTGGCACATTAAAAACACAAAAAAAAGAAAAAAGGAAAAAGAAAAAAAAAGAAAAAGAAAATACATTGGCACATTAAAAACACCAAAAAAAAAAAAAAAAAAGGCAAAAACTGAGAATTGATTTAGTTCAATACTGGTGCATTTTTGAGAGAGGCAAGACTTAAGAGTCTGGGGCAGTTGGTGGACCTCCCCTCTTTGTACCTCTGCACTGGCCACCTGTGGGTCTCTGAGGACCATGCTGAGTGGCTGCCCTGGGCATAGTGACTATACCTGGCACAAATCTCAGCCGCACATTCTGGCCCCTAGCATGCAGCTGCTCTAGCCGGGCAGCAGGGTACTCGAAGCCCTGTGAAGGAAGGTTCTGCCCAGAACTCTGTTGGGTGGAGCCTACCTGACACACCACAGTTGCCTGAGGCTGGCAAACCCTCCCAGACTCAGCAAAATTAAAAAGGCGGGCTTGCTGAGCTGACAGTGCCCATTGCTGAATGCCGGAGCCCTGGGAAGAAGCTGGTGGCACTGGCTGTGGAGGGACAGGAGCCCTGGGTGGCTGCTGCTGTTTTGGAATCAAGACATACAAAGGTTTTCGCTGCTGCTCTGGCTGTGAATACAGCTGTGGCTGCTGCGGCTGCTGATGCTGCGGCTGCTGTGGTTGCTGTGGCTGCAACCACGGCGGCGGCGGCAGCGGCTGCGGCTGCTGCTGCTGCTGCTGCTGCTGCGCTTGTGACTGTGGGTGCAAAATGACAGAGCCAGGTGAAAGTCTGACAGTTACTGGACCTGAATTATTTTTTACAATTAATTTCACAGATGTCTGCACAGAGTGATGTGATGTTCTGGAGTGGATGCTGGGCATTTGACTTCTTGGAGACAGAAAGGCTGTACAAGAAGTTTGTGTAGGTGTAGGTGTAGGTGTAGGTGTAGGTGTAGGTGTAGATGTAGATGTTGGGGCACCCGTGGGAAAGCTCAGCATGTGGGATGAACTGGTCATCAAAACAGGGCCCCTCTGTGCTTGGCCAAACAAACTGATGACATTTTGGCCAGCGCCACTGCTGGGGCCCTGGGGAGCTGGACTACTCTCTAACAAGCTGACAGAGGGTTGAACTGCTGGAGGACGGGGGTTAATACTGCTCACTCCCCAAAAGGTTTGTGGAGCCAGGCTGGCTGATATGGGGAAAGGAGCGAGTCTTGGAAGCTTCCTACCTCTGACTGCTACAGGGGGAGGATTGCCTGCTGAAGAACCCTGTCCTGAAGTGGAAGGCTGTGTGAACAGTGGAGCTGGGGCCTTAATTCTCCTCTCCACGCTTGAAGAAGGCACTAAATGGGATGTAGCCTTCTTTCCTAGGGAGGAAACAGAGATGGAGTCAGTGGGCCCCTGCGGCATTTTGCCTAGACACTCAGCCTTGTTCCGGACAGACCCTTGGCGCACACCCAAGGGTCTTACCTTCCTAGACTCAATCTTGTCTCCAGCTGGAGAACCAGGCAAACATTTAGTTTCTGCAACTTGGGGAAGATACATCTGGCTATCACATCTGCCCTCTATTGGTGGTTTTACTTCAGTAGAGAAAAATGGCTCACTAAAGGTCTGTGTCATACTTGTCTTTGTTTCCCGTGGCTGACTGCCCCCTTCACACTCAAACACATAACCATGTTTTATCTTAGAAGTTGAGCAGGCTGCTGATTCTGAGTAATAACGGGGCACAAACGGCTCCCCTCCAGCATATTTATCCACATCCACTTCTGCTGGGGCCACCAGTCCACAGGATCTCTTCTTCCACGTTTCTACACACTTTCCTGCTTCAGTAATATTCGGATCATACCGGTCACCTAGTCTGATGCCTGCTCGTTTTCTCCAAGCCATCACTGTTGCAATATTCGGGGGAGTTGGACGCATATACCGCTCCTCGGTCTGTTCTACGTAGGGCCACCCCTGACTCATGCAGCAGTGTCTCATGGAGTCTGTCATCATCTTCTGCTCATTAAACAGCAGTTTGTTGGCTGTACAGGTGACAGCAACAGAGGGGTCCAGACACAGTGGCTCTGCTGTAGCTAAAATCAGTTGCCTCTCAAGTTCAAGTTTCTCTTCCTCAGTCCACTGACGGTTATCACTTGTTATGGACTCCACATCACTTACTAGAGACTGCATCGTGGGACGCAATAAAACATGCCGTGTTTGGTAAGCAGCAGAAGACTCAGCAGAAGACTCAGCGGGTGACACAGCGGGCTCTGCACAAAGCTCCCCAGGAGGGTAAATGTTGTCTCTGCACTGTCTGTAGTCTCGGATTTCTGCTATGACACAGCCATGGTGAAAAACATTCACAGGAGACTTTTCCAGGATATCAATCAGAAGAGAAGGTAACTCTTCGGCATCCAAATATTCGAGCAGTTTCTTTCCGACATAAGGCACTGGAAAGGGCTCTACAAGGACTCCATCTTTGTCCTTGAGCATGAGAGAATAACCCTGATTTTCAGGGTACAGGTTGACCACTAAACATGGCAACGGCTCTTTCTTCATCAGCTTCTCCAGCAAGTTGACATTGCTTCTGAGACCCTCTACCTCCGGCTCTTTTCCACATTCCTCAACATAAATGTCATAGAGCTTTTCATGAAGAGATTTCTCCCCACTAGGCGTGGGTCTCAAGGGAGGGGGGTGCTGCTGGACAGTCTCAATAATATCATCTGTCCGCTCCAAAGCATCCGCAAAAGTTTGTTCCATCGTAATAGCCCCTTTAAAAAAACAAAACAAAACACCCCACATTGAGAAAAACGTGTGGAAATCCCGGCCGCTATGTCCCTGTCGGTTTCAACTCTGCCATAACCGCAATTTATTGCGGCCACCAAGAAGGCCCGCCCGCCCCGCACCGTGAGCCGTCCAGCCTCAAAGCCGCGGGTGGCCGCGGGCCGCTAGGCCGGAGAACCTTAGCTCGAGGCCTGAGGCCAGTACACGCGGAATGGCGGCCGGGTACATGGCGGCCGGTACACGCCGGCTAGGACGCCACCCTGCCACCCCACCCCCCGCCACCCCCGCCACCCCGGGGCACTTTAAAACAAAACGAAAAAGCCAACGAAACCGACGACCCTTAGTTCTTACGAATTTCTAAAGAAAAGCTGTACCTTTCGGGGTAACTGACTCCGTCTGCCCTGAGTCTTCCAAGGTGGAAGCCAACGCAAGCTGGTGACGACCGCCAACGGCCGGCTGAGCTGGCGCCACTCCGGAGGAGGCCGTGCGCGCGCAGTCCCAGGCGACAAATTCCTCACAAAGCAGGGTCACACTTCCTTTCCGGAGGGAAAAGGGGGGCGACGCTTCCGGTGGAGATATCCGCCCCTCGCCCCTCGCCGAAGGCTACACGAGCAACAAATACTGACGACTTTTCAGTTAAGATTTCAATAGCTGCCGATTTTGACAGGAACGTGACAGCCCGGGCAGTTACGAAGTCTCCGTAGGCCCTCCGTCGAGAACGGAACTATAGCAGGTGGCAGTGACGCACACCGGTAACCCCCACACGCCGGAAGCAGAGGCAGGTAGCTCTCTGTGAGTTCGAGGGCAGCCTGGTCTACAGAGAAACTTCCAGAACAGCCAGGGCTACATAGTGAGTCTCTATCTTAAAATAAAATAAAAGTCCCCTGTGGTGGTGTCCTACCCGGTATGTACGGGATGCTGGCCGCAAGCTAAAAGAAATAAAATAAAATTAAAAATTAAAAAATTAAATAAAATAAATAATAAAATAAAATTTAAAAAGACTTGAACCATGCCTGGATCTCCTGTCTCAGATATTTCTTTTTTTTTAATATCTTTTATATCAGATATTTCTTTTTTTATATCTTTTATATCTTTTTTTTATTTCTTTGTGCATTGGTATTTTGCCTGCATGTCTGTGTGAGTGTATCAGACCCTGGAGTTACAGACAGTTGTGAGCTGCTATGCGGGTGCTGGGAATTGAACCTGGGTCCTCTGGAAGAGCAGACAGTGCTCTTAAACCCTGAGCCATCTCTCAGTCCTTGTCTGTGTTATTTCAGTTGCTCCCGGTACCCATTACAGTTTCAGTTAGTCTGTTTTGGTAGCCCTTACAGTCTCGGGGACACTGTATGCTTAATGAGAGCATTTTCACTGCTTCATTCCGCTCTTCCACTAGCTCCCACCCCGGGGTTTTCATGTAGTCGGACACGTAGCATGTCGTTCCTGTTCGTAACCACTTATCTTGTGTTTCTTTACGCATTTCAGTTTTTCTTTGTTTTCATGAAGGATTTGGAGTGGTTATAATTATTTGACTACTTATAGGCTTTTGTTTTCTAATTCTTTTCTAGTTCCATTGTTGCCAGTCTTTTTAGACAGGTGTTTAAAAGATTCTCTAATGTTTGAATTTATGTAGAGCAATGACATTTGTTCACAGTAAGACATGTAATGACAAGAATCCAAGATAAATGCCTGAGACTCCTGAAGTACTGATGACTTTTAAAAAACATTTTTTTAAATTATACAGTCTTTGGTAATTTATATATGAATACAATGTACCTAGAGCATATCCACTCCTGCTCAACTATATATATTATATTCCATTAGATTAAAAGCTATTTCATTGAGATATTTTTTATCTTAAAAAATAATTTTTTAAATAACTGGATTTTTTATGGCTGAAGATATACATTGCTGTTCATTCCACGGGTGGTGAGTGCAAAAAGGCTTGAAAAATAAAACATTAAGAAAATAAATAACCCAATTAAAAATGGACTATAGAACTGAACAGAAAATTCTCAAAAGAAGAAAGGCAAATACATAGGAAACATTTTTAAAGTGTTCAACATCCTCTGTCATCAGAGAAATGGAAACGAATATTCTTTTAAGACTCCACTTCACCCCAATCAGAATGGCCAAGATAAAAAAAAAAATGACAGTATATGCTGGCAAGGAGGCACAGAAAGGGGGACACTTATTCATTGCTGGTAGGAGTACAAACTGGCCTGGCCTCTATGGAAATCAGTGTAGTGGTTCCTCAAAAATTGATTTACCACAACTTCCAACTATACCACTGTGGTATATATGCAAAGGGCTCTGTATTCTATTTCAGAGACACTTGCTCATCCACATTCACTGTTGCTCTGTTCATAATGCCTAGGAATTGAAAACAGCCCAGATGTTTATCAAATAGTGAGTGAATAATGAAAACATGGTATATTTACACAATGGAATATTATTTAGCTGTTAGAAATCAAATTATGAAGTTTTCAGGTAAATAGATGGAGTTAGAAACAATCATCCTGAGTGAGGTAACCCAGACCCAGAAAGACAAATACTGAATGTTTTCTCTTATTTGTGGATGTTACCTTTAAGCTTCAGACATGTTTTTTAATCTGAATAACCACAGAGATTAGGTAGCTACTAAGGGTCCATGGGGAACAGTGGGATATTCTAAGGAAGAAGAAATAGACTATAGAGTTATAAAAAGATAAAGGGGAAACTAGAATAGGGGGATTAAATGGTCAGGAGAATGGAAAAGCAGAGTAAAGGAGAAAATACGAGGAGGAACAACTAACAGTAAAGGCCCGTTCTTATGAGATAGAAACCTTACTTGACACTGTTAATGAGGCCAAAGCCTGAGACTAGATAGGTCATGGGTTTACCCACCACTATTATTCTGCTAAAGAAACATAGCGACAAAATGACTCCTAACAACATACTGCTCTACCCAGAGATCTATGCATCAGCGTCAACCCTCATCAGAGAGACTTCTTGCAGTAGACGAGAACTAATAAAAAACACAGAAGCCCACAACTGGACAATGTGCAGAGAGTGAGAAACTTTGGAAAGCTCAGCCCTAACATAAGAACCAATGAACCGTTTGAAGAGTGAAAGTAAGCTTTGTTCAGCATAGAAACTCTAGGAATAGAGAGGACAACAGACTGAAATGGAGTGAGATCAGTGACAGGAAGCAAGTTAGAAAGTGATTCCAAGATCCTAGTGGCAATTGATGAGGCCAGTGTTAAAAGTGATGTTAAGGAAGTACTTGAGTCCTTCCTCAGGCTGTTGGAATAGAAACTAAAAATTGATTATCAGAGTTGAAAGCAAGAAAAGAGCTAAATTTGACATAAAGTCGCTAGCTTTAGGGATGAGGTGGCTTCCAGTGTTGTTGTCACACATAACTGACACGTATAACTCTCTATGGAGAGGAGAAGTCATGACTGTAAAGTAGTTAGTATACAGGGACATCTATTAGACTTCCAGCAGTACAAGCAGTGCAATTTTTCATTCATTATTAGTTATCTAGAACATAGCACAATGACTTCCATATGAGCAAAAGCCTATGAAAAACAGAATTATGACCCTCAAAGACATCCACCCCTAATCCTCAAAACCTGTGAATAACCTTCTGCCTTAGTTAGGGTACTATTGCTGTAACGAACTACCATGACCAGTGATATCCCTGGGAGTCCTGCTCTTTTCTGAAAAATGGAGGAGGAGTGGATCTGGGGAAGAGGGGAGGTGCACGGTGTGGGGACTGGGGAGAGTGGCGATAGGGGAAACTGAGGTTGGGATGTACTGAAAACAAAAATAAATAAATATATATATATATATTTTAAGAAATACCATGATCAACAGCAACTTGTGCACATGGCTGTTCACACCAAAGGAAATTCAGGACAGGAACTCAAATAAGGCAGGAACCTGGAGGCAGGAGCTGGTGCAAACGTCATGGAGGGGTGCTGCTTACTGGCTTGCTCAGCCTATGTTGTTGAACAACTCAGGACCACCATCCCAGGGGTGGCACTGCCCAAAGTGAAATGGGCTTCCCACCTCAATCACTAATGAAAAGAATGCTCTTCCGGCTTCTCAGAGGCCATTCTGGTCCAGGCATTTTCTCAAGTGAGGTTCCCTCTTCCAAAATTACTCTAGTTTGTGTTAAGTCGACACAAAACAATCCTGTAGAAGGATGTTCTTCTCTGATTTTCTGGGTTGGCCAAATGGACTCACAAGGGCCCTTAAAAAAAAAAGAGGAAGATAGGAGAAAGCATGTGAGAGCACAGAAAAAGAAAGACATTTGAACAATGTATGGGTATAACCCAGAACTTCTGGTCCAATGTAGCCCATGGCAGCTCAGTATCCAAGTGGGTACCTAGTAAGGGAACAGGGACTATTTCTGACATGAACTCAATGGCAGGCTCTTTGACCTCTCCTCGCCCCTGCCCCAAGGGAAGAGCAGCCCTGCTAGGCCACAGAGGAGAACATTGCAGCCAGGCCTGATAAGCTAGGGTCAGATGGAAGGGGAGGAGGTCTTCCCCAATCAGTGGACTTGGAAAGGGGCAGGGAGGAGATGAGGGAGGGAGGGTGGGATTGGGAGGGAATGAGGGAGGGGGCTACAGCTGGGATACAAAGTGAATAACCTGTGATTAATATAAAAAATTATTTTTAAAAAAGAAAATAAAAAAGAAAAAAAAAGAGACATTTGAAAAAGCTATGCTGCTGGCTTTGAAAATGGAAGGCAGGGCTATGGGTCAAGGAGTGCTGATGGCCTCTAACTTCTGCAAAGTGTAAACAGATTTTCCTCTAACACACCCCGTTAAATACGGTTGACAGAATGGTACCTTGTCAACACCTTTGGGAGCTCTGTTTCAGACTGTAATCTCCACAACTGGAAATAATAGATTTGTTTTGCTTTAAGTCACAACGTTTGTGGTAATTTGCTATATTGGCACTGGCATCTTAATCCATTCAGGCTACTCTGACAAAAATATACCTTTGACCAGCTCTGTTCTAAACAATAGAACTTTATTTCTCAGGGTTCTAGGGGCTATTAACTTTAACCGTGTCCTCCCAACGTAGAGGGGGCAAACAAGATTCTCTTTCTGAGGGGCAGTAATCCTGTTGTCTAGTGTAAGGCTCTTGTGATCTTACCACCTCCCAAAAGTCCCACCTATTAAAACCATCACCTCAGGATTACCTTTCAACCCGTGAATTTTGGAGGGAGTGAAACATTCGGACCATAGCAACTGCCAAATATCTATACAATTTATGTGATGAATAGAGCAGAGAGATGGAAGCAACCTGTATCCTGCTACCAGAGTTCACTGGATCTACACTTGTTTCTGCCTATACTAGACTATATCTGTCTTGTAAGGGGGCTACTTAGTTGTTTGAGATGATTGAAACTGATAAAACTCGGCTTTTTCAGAATGCCTAGTCTCATCTACTTAATTTGATTTGCTAACAATGCCTTCCTTCCAGGACCACCAATGTTAGAAACAAATCAATGAGGGGTACAGTGTCTTTGAAAGATACAAAACAAACACGAGAAGAAGACTGTTGTGACAGGAACTCAGACTCTGAGAATAGACGGACCTGTTTCCCATTCCTGGATTTGTTCTAACGATGTGAGCTTTGCTGAACTTTACAGCTTTTCTGCTTCTGTTTCCTTTCCTACAAAACACAGACTATAGCAGACTCTGAGCTAAGTTGTACAAAACAGGCAGTATGGTGAGCACTCAATGACTGGTAGTCACTGTCACGCTACAAAGCTAGGTGGCATGAAAGAGCAGATTGTCTCACTTTATATCTAAGTCTCAGTTTAGAAAATCTCTTTTTTTTTTTTTTCATTGTGTAATCATCCCTGTCTTTGGTATATACATACAGGGAAAGGAGGCAGAGTGTAATGTGACTTGAGGGCAGAGGAGTTGACAGAGATGCTGGAAAAAGAGACCAGTACAAAAGGCCAGTGTAGTGCCTGTTTTACTTTATTTGGGGTGTTTTTAGGCCTCTGCCTCTCTTCCAACCTCTCAACTCTATGTAGGAGAGGGAAGGTTAGTGGAGAGAAGGAGTGCAGCTCCCCCTTTACTTCTCCCAGCTGTTTAGGATCCATGGGTCTTTGGGGGATATAGCTGTCAACAGCAGTCTCCTCCAAGCTGTCGTGCCCCGAACCATTTCTCTCCCTCTGCCTGCTCCAAACTGCCACACCAGCCATCTCTGGTTTCTCCAAACTGCTCCAGACCACGCACCAACACTGCATCCCACACCACTCTTTCTGGGCTCTCAAATTTGTGTTCTCGGAGTCCTAGACCAACCCCCTCTCTGTGCCCCACAAGACACGAGGTAGGCTGTTACCAGCTGGCAAAAGCCACACTGTGGACAAACTATAGCCCAACTGAAATCCCACACTTAGGATTAAAACAAAAACATATTTCCATAAAATAACTGAGTTTAGAAAGAAACCAAAACTTCCATTACAGTGCAGAAAAAGCAATACAGTTTGGGCCACATGGTTCTGCTTTAAAGTCAAGAAGAATACAAGATATAATAATAATAATAATAAAATTCACGTGAAAAAAAAAGAATACAAGAGGTTATGGAATCTTCCTCTGAGTTTAAGGAAAGCCACTGAAGCCAGGTGTGCAGCCGGAGAGTCCTGCATGGATAGAGGCCATTGTGTAAAGCTGTGAAGGTGAAGCCTGGATTGCCTTGGCAACCCCAAGATGTTTGAGGTGCCAGAGCTGTGGAGCCAGTGATCGCTGCAGACAGGGGTGGAACCAGGATAGAGAAGTGTGTCGCAGTCAGCAAAGCTGAAAGAGAGAGACATCTAAATCCCTTGCCATCAGACAAAGGAATGCAGGATTTTTAGTTTCCCCTGCTGGTCCAGCGTTTCTCTCCTCCCTCTTGGAACGGTAGTATATAGTCCCGTGCCGTTTGTATGTTGGAAGTATATGATTCGCTTTTTGCCTTTGCTTTTACATGGGGTTACAGTGAAGGATTGCCTTTGAGGCTCAGGAGAGACATGAACTTTGGACTTTGCGACAGTGTTGAGACTGAAAGACTATGGGGAGTTTTGAAGTTGGACTAAATGCATTTTGCATTATGATCTGACTATAAGCTTATGGGGCCAGAGAATCGAATGTGGTGGTTTGAATGAGAATGGCCCCTATAGGCTCTTATGTTTGAATGCTTGGTCCCCAGTTCGTAGAACTTTTGGGGAAGAATTAGGAGGTGTGATCATATTGCACGTGTGTCTCTGGGGGTAGGTTTTGCGGTTTCAAAAGCCCACACCAGGCCCAGTGTCTCTTTGTCTGCTGACTAAGGATATAAAGCTCTCAACTACTGCTCCAGCACCATGCCTGTCTGCTTTCCGTGGATTAACCCTCTGAAACTGTAAGGAAGCCCCCAAAGAAATGTTTTCTTTTTGTAAGAGTTCCCTTGGTCAGCGTGCGCACGCGCGGCTGGCATGATGACTGCCCTAGGCAGGCTGGCAGTTCTCAACGCCAATCGCCTTCTGTGGAAGTTGCCTGCATCCTGTCTACGGGGCTCCAACGCTGCTGACCCCGAAGCAGTTACATAGCAAGCCACGCTGAGCAAGGACTCGAGGATTCTTAGTCCTGAAACGAGCCCTCCCACCTTGGCTTCTGGTTTGACACTGATGGAGTGCTGGTTCGAGGCCACAGAGTGGTCACAGCTGTTCTAGAAGCATTCAGCAAGCTGGTAAATTACCAGAAGCAGATGCGGGTACCTGTGGTTTCTGTCACCAATGCTGGGAACATCAAAACATAAAAGTATTGACAAAGCCCAGGAGCTGTCAGCTCTGCTGGAGTGGATCCAGACCCCGTCATTCTCTCACACAGTCCCATGAAATTCTTCTTACAGCACAACAAGCCGATGCTAGTCTCTGGGCAGGGACCCCTGGTGGAAAATGCCAGAGCACTAGGCCTCCAGAATGTGGTGACAGTAGATGAGCTGCAAATAGTTCCAGAGCTGGACATGGTGGACCTTGAGCAGTGGCCGAAGACCATGACTCCGAGGAGTGACTTTCCCTGCCACTGAAGGTAAAAGAGGCTCTGAGCCTGGGGGTCCTCCTTCTTGGGGAGCCAGTCCACTGGGAGACAAGCCTGCAGCTGATTATGGATGTCCTCATTAGCAATGGAAACTCTGTGACTGGCTTGGCAACAACCTCCCTGTCCCAGCTAGCAAATGGATTTCCTGTGGATGGCTGGAGCTAAGATGCCCAGGTTTGGTCATGGCACCTTTCTGCTCTGCCTGGAAGCCATCTACTGGAAAGTAACAGGCAAGGAGCTGAAATATGAGGGCCTGGTGGGCAAACCCAGAATCCTCTCTTACCAGCAAGCAGATGACATGATCAGACACCAGGCTGAGAGGCAGGGCTGGGCTGGCCCAATCAGGAAGCTCTATGCTCTAGGAGATAACCCTATGTCTGATATCTATGATGCCAACTTGCTCTACCAGTACCTGCAAATGGCAAAGCGTGGAGAGGAGGAGCAAGGGGGACTGGTGGACTGTAGAAGCAGCAGCCTTAAGCAACCCAGAGCTGTGCCTCTATCCTGGTATGCACTGGCATATACCATTCTCAGGACCCAGACTTCCAAGTGCCTATCCCTGGAGGAGGAGAGCTTCCATTCCACTGGCACCAAGACTTCAGCTCCAGTCCAGAGCTCCTAGAAGTATCCCACATCATTCACGATCAATGAAGCTGCGCAGCTGGTTTTCCACCAGAAGGGTTGGGCTCAAAAGTAAGGAGATCTATCAGAGGCAAAGGGTTGTTGGGGCCCGGGCATCAGGGAGTCCTGTGTGCCAGGCTGTGGTCTGGGTCACAGGCATCAAGTCCCAGCCTGGCCCCTTGCCACTACTTCCTGGGATGAAGAAGAGAGCAGCTTTAGTAGCTATAGAATGACCCTTGGGCAGCACTTCAGGAGGAGAGACAGATTTCTGGGCCCTTCTTATGTATCTCTTGCAGTCTGACTTTCATGCCGATCCTTACCTCTGTGCCTCAGTGACCTCTCAGTGAAGACTTTTTTTTTTTTTTTTCAAGATAGGGTCTCACTATTGTAGCTCTGGCTGCTGTAGAACTCACTATATAAACCAGGCTGGCCTGAAACTTAGCAAGATCTGCCTGCCTCTGCCTCTCAAGTAGTGGCATCAGAAGTGTGTGCCACCCACCCGCCTCAATAAAGACTTCTATTTTTTGTTTGTTTGTTTGTTTGTTTTCAGGGTTTCTCTCCGTATACTTGGTTGTCCTGGACTCACTGTAGACCAGGCTGGCCTCGAACTCACAGAGATCTGTCTGCCTCTGCCTCCTGAGTGCTGGGATTACAGGCATGAGCCATGGCTCCTGGCTCAGTAAGGACTTTTAAAATCAGGGGCAACAGTCTAAAATTATGTGGAAACTTCTGGAGAGCCTGTGCTCTCACTGAAGGGAGCGCTGCATGCCAGGGCGGTGTGACTAACACTAGTGGTAGTTTTTACCGTATTTTAGAGTGTTGCCCAGAGACTTTGGGGCTTTTTTCTTATTAAAAAACTATCTTATTATTTGTTTTTAAAAAGAGTTGCCTTGGTCATGGTGTCTTTTCACAGCAATAGAACAGTAACTAAGACAACTTCTTAACATTACATTAAAAGTGTGTAGCTATTCTAACAGAAATATTTAAATAGCACCGCTGTTGCATCCCTTAGGCCATCCCCATACCCAATTTCTAATTATTCCCAAAGTTAAGTGATTTACTCAGGTGAGGCTTCCAGTCCATGAGAACTTCAATTAATGGACCCTCAAAACACAGGAAAGAAGAAAATCACAAGATAATGAGCAGTTTGAAAATGTATCCATTCATATCCATGAGACATAATGAAAAGAGCACTCACGCTCAGGATCCAAAGCAAGGAAAATCAGCATCACTACGGACTGTGTGTTCTTCCAAAATACTGATTGAAATCTTAGCCACCAGTATGGTATAGGAAGTGGACCTTTGGGATGTTGTTAGGCCACAAACAAACCTAACAAATGGGTTAGTGTCCCTATTAAAGAAATCCCGGTCAGATGAAAGGAGAGGAGGTCCTCCCCTAACAGTGGACTTGGAAAGGGGCATGGAGGAGAGGAGGAAGGGAGGGTGGGATTGGGAGGGAATGAGGGAGCCGGATGCAGCTGGGATACAGAGTTAGTAAAATGTAACTGATAATAAAAATTAAAAAAAAAAAAGAAATCCCGAAGAATTCTTTCTCTATCTGCCATGCAAAGACACAAAGGAGATGTTATCTATGAACAAGGAGGCTTTTCTTAGACCTGAATCTGCAAGTGTCTGGATCCTTAACTTCCTAGTCACCACAACCCTTAGGCATTTCTGCTGTTTAGAAGATACACGGGGTAGTTGGTCATAGTATCTCAAATGGTCTAAGATGAACATAATTATTTAAAGATATAATTAGAGAGTGGGACGTTGCAGCACATACTGTAATCTCAACACGCTGTCGGCTGAGGAAGGAGGATCACCACAAGTTCAAGGCCAGCCTAAGTATGATCCTAGCTCAGGAAACAATTATACAAATAAGAAAATGCAAAGAGAGAAGTGGGGAAGGTAATAGTTAGTTTCCACTTACCGTTCATATATCATACAGAATATTGAAGGTTCTTACAATAGTTGACACCTTCATACCTTAGTCTACACCACCACCCATTGTTTCCAAGGACTCTGACTACAAACAAAAGCTTATTTCATTAGTCACTACACTTTAATACTTAAGCCAGTCTGTATAGAACTCTAGCCCATGTAATTTAATACTTAGTGAAAGGATCGGTACTGGCTAAGCATACCCCAAAACCAAGTTCTTGGCACAAAGGAGATTTATTTGCCCCAGAGGGACAAAGGGCAGGGAATAAGAGACAAAGACAGGAAATAGAGGGCAAGAGAAGAGAAAAGAAACAATGGAGAGGAGGGAGGGAGGGATATTTGTCCCAGAGGGACAAAGAACTGCCTCTAACTAGAGGAGACAGATGTGGCCCATAGGAAAATGGCAGTTTATAAAGGCAAAAAGAGAACAAGGTATTTAATTTTAATTGGGCATGTCAATTAGGTGAGCCAAAGGGGGTTTTTGATTGCTGGACTTCCATACTTTGATCGCTGGACCTTGGTAGTCAGCCACAGGAGGAGGAAGTGGCCAAATAAGGGAATAGGCCTTAGTGGCTAGCTTTATACATGTAATCTAACGGTTTTTAGCAAGGCAGAGGAAATGGCAGAGAAGGGAAAAGCCTGCCAGAACCATGTTTACCATACTTGGGTCTACTAGAACACCTCAGTTAGTGCTCTGAAAAATAAAATTGTATTCGTACATATTTCTGCATCTAATTTTGTAGATTAAACACTAAGATTATGTGTGTCTAATGGAAGTTTTGGTTTCTTTAAAAACTCAGTTATGTTATGTAAGTATGTTTTTGTCTTAATCCCGAGTGTGGGATTTTAGTTTGGGCTTTAGTTTGTCCACAGCTGATAACTGCCTCCTGTGAGGCATGGTCTTTGCCAGCTGGTAACAGCCTGCCTCCTGCAGCATGGAGAAGGGCATGGTCTAGGACTCTAAGGATATAAATAAAAGAGCTCAGAAAGAGAAAGTGAGGCAGTTTGGAGAGACCAGAAATAGACAGTGTGACAGTTTAGAGAGAAATGGGAGAGACGCCTAGTGGCAAAGAGGCTCGGAGGAAATAGTCAGAGATAAACAGAGGAGATTGCTTGCTGCATTTGCTGTTGATAGAGACTGGTAATGCCCCCCCCCCAAGAACCCATTGACTCTAAACAGCCAGAAGAAGTAAAGGGGTCTGTGCCTCCTCACTCCACTAAACTTCTCTTTCCTACCTAGGGTTTTGGGAGGGTTGGCAGGAAAAGGCTTTAAGAAACCTGAAATAAAATAGAGTTTAAAAAAAATAGCACAACATATGTGATTATTTTAATTGGTAAATTTAAATGTATTAGCAAAATATGAGCATATTATGCATATAAAGCATAAAGTAGTAGGATTCAAGCAAATATACTTTAAATATTTATGTAAGT
Organism: Meriones unguiculatus; assembly: GCF_030254825.1. Classification (NCBI taxonomy): domain Eukaryota; kingdom Metazoa; phylum Chordata; class Mammalia; order Rodentia; family Muridae; genus Meriones; species Meriones unguiculatus. The sequence continues at coordinate 2,846,519 of NW_026843706.1, read as the reverse complement.
ATTTATTGAATTATATGTATATTAAAGCTCACTATTTTATTTTGCTCAAAGAAATTCATGTAGGAAAAATAATTCTTACTCTATTTAGTTATCCTACATTTTGAAAAAAGTTAAAAACTTAAAATATTTTTAAAAGAAAAAATTGTGTCATCAGATCCATTTTAATAAGGCTGACTAATGTTGCTAAGTATATAACACTGTCTAATACCAAATTACAGTCAAAATAAATTGCTAAGAAAAGATAATAACCCCAACTATAATTTTAGTTTTGTCAGATATAAAAGCTGAATATTACTCCCAGTCTACATTTTTCTGGAAAGACTGTTCATTACCCATTCATCTGGCTTAGAGAGTTAATGCCTTATGCTCTCACCATTTCGACAACAATTTGGTCTTCACAAGGCCAAAGGATGAAGGTGTCAGCTCTTGTAAGAACCTCTCATATCTGGGATGACATTTAAACTGTAAGTGGAGCCCCACCATTACCTCCTCCTTCTCCTTTCACACAGGTGCCTTTTCCTCTATTGTCTGTGCAGAAAGAGGGCTTGTCATCTGTTTGTTTCTGAATCATCTGCTTGGCTCTTCCTTTTCGGCTTTGTGAGCTCCTGCTCTGGGCCATCACCTGTGTCTCTGTCCTCCTCCATGTGTCAATTTGTTGGCATGGATCAGAGAAGAGTAATATAGAGTGTATCAACTGCCCGTGCCCTCAACACCCCTGGAAACACAGCTTACAGTGTATTTAAGACTACTAGCCAGCTGGGGATATCACAATGGCATTGCAAGAAAGGACAAGGACTCCAGAGTCCAAAGGAAAGAGCAGAAGACATGAAACATTTCCTTTAAGAGGGTGAGGTCCCTTTGAAGATGATCATGCTCCAGTTCTCAGCTTCACACGCTGGTCTCCAGAGTTACTCTCACACACACCCCCTTCCAGAGACAGACCATCCCTTTCTCCTAACTTCAAATGTTTAATACACATTCTCAATCAAAAAAAAAAAAAAAAAAACCCTCTGGGGTTAGCATTATGCCAGAGGTACATAGTGGATACTGCCCCTGCTCAGCTCCCTTAGAATCTGTTTTTAGGAAACGAGGGAGCGGGATACAGCTGGGATACAGAGTTTGTAAAGTGTAACTAATAATAAAAATAAAAAATTTTTAAAAATCCCTTTTTAGTTCTGGACTTCTATCCCTCGGTATGCTTTTTCTAATGGTCTGTACCAGTGAATCTTTTCGGAAGACTGATCTACGGGTACTTAAGGTACTTTAAGGAGCTAGGGACAGGTGGATGAAAGCCTAACTTTATGGCTTGAAGTCAAGTCAGAGTCCTAATTCATACTCCAGGGCACCTAGCAGCATCAGCGAGGCTAAGGCTTCTGTCTGAATCCCACCCATATCTTATTCTTCTTCCTTGTCCAATTTCCTTAAGCACCAACTTAAAAAAAAAAAACCCACTTTCATATGAATCTTCATCTCCAGGGCTTCTGGAAAAGTGACCTAAATTTATTATTATTATTATTATTATTATTATTATTATTATTATTATTATTATTGACAAAGGTTCTCTAGTTCTTAAGCCCTGGGCTAGTCTGTGGTGTTACATGTCAAATCCTTCTGGGTATTCTCTCCACTGGGTTGGGGTAAAACTGCACACTATTCCTCTAGTCTTCAACTGGATAAATTCTGGACAAAATGAACACTTGGCCCAGGAACAAAAACAGTAATAGATTTAAATCTTATGAAAGAAGACAAACTTTCCACAAAGGCAATACAGCATATTTACATGTTTATGGCATTCCAATTCTGCAACACATCTCTATCTCCTGTCAAGATGTCATGGGAAAAGAACCCTTTACATGCCCTTATGAGGGAACAAGCCAATTACCTTGACGGCTGTTTTCAGTAGCACAGATTCAGAGGGGACTTTGATATGACAATCACCTTGACTTTTCTTGATCTAGTAGTTCCCCACCTATGGTATCTATAACGATAGCTCTAGCATTGTCTGGGAACTGATTACAAAGGCAAAGGTGGAGGCCTTATCCCAGACTTACAGGCATCAGAAATCTTGGGGTCAGGGACTGGAGAGATGGTTCAGTGTTTAAAAGCACATGCTCGAAGACCTGGGTTCAGTTCCCTGCACCCACATGGTGGCTCTCAGACATTTGTAACTCCAGTTCTGAGAGATCTGATGTACTAGTTTGACCCCTGAGAGCATCAGGCATCTGCATCAGGTGCACATAAACACATGCAGGCAAAAACATTCACACACATAAAATAAATCTAAAAAGAAAGCAAGAAAGTTTGGGGTCACAGGTGGACCCAATGGGCTGCAATTTAACAACCCCCTCAAGGATGCCTCTAATCTCTTTTTTTATGTAAACATGAAGGAGGCCTCAAAAAGCGTTAATGTCCTTGTGTTAACATAAACAACTTGATGCAGCTGTAAGACAAACCCAAATACACCTGAAAGCTCACTATGTTGTAATCTTTGGTAGGGAACTGTGGTAACAATGGGAAAGGCCTTAACTAGAATCTGCAATTGCTTCTTGTTTCACAAAGGAGAAGTGTGGTAGCTTCTCCGGCCCTGGAAATGATATCTTAGCTATAAATGATTACTGTTTTATGGAAAACTTTAATGCTGCCTCCTGGGCTCTTAAACTTGGTAAGGTTCCAAAGGGCTGGAAGACAAGGTGCATTTGGAATGGCAGTGTTACAGTAAAAATTGGAATTCTCCTTTCTTATGCTTTAATTCAATTGAGCAGATCAGTCACCAGGCCAAGGGATGGCTCCTCAGGAAGGCAGGTCCACCTTAAACTTTCCTTATAATAGTATGAAGCATAATTAGCTCTTTGGTGAGATAATGTATTTTTAATGCATTTTTCCTTTCCAGAATTCCTGCTCCCTATTCCCTAGTACAGTCTATGCAAACTACCATGAGGTTCTGTTGGGTCTGCCTGCCTTTCTCAGCCCTGACCCAGAAAGGTCTAACTTTTCTCTTCTTTTTCTTTCAAATGCTGGATAGAGCCTAAGGATGCTTTCTTTTTTTTTTTTTTTTTTTTTTTTTTTTTTTTTTGACAGCGGCAAAATCTGTTTACTCTTATCTCTTCCCACATAGAAAAAGCAATCTGCAGAACCGCAAGAAGATAAAAGCTTGTCTTCCCAGCGTGAGTCCTGCCACGGGAACAGGACAGGGAGGCCGGAACTTCACAGCGCGGCTCCACCTCGGGAGGGCCCGAGGCGGCTCCTAAGGATGCTTTCTATAGCACTTTTGCTAAAAGTTCCCCTCCTCATTGTGTGGCTGCCCTCCATTCCAACTTAACTCAAACTGCATGGTTTTCTTTTCATTCTTGTCTCCATCTTCTTCCTCCAAACAAGTGCTGAGATTTACAGCTTCCGTGTCCTGGGGGTTTTCTTTTAAATACTAATAAAATTGCCTTTGAGCTTTCATTTGAATCCATCCTTAATTTATTAGTGAGCCTAAGAACCCCAAGAGGGGACACCAATTTCTCCAGTAACATGTGGTATCTCTGCTTGGACTCCCCCAAATTTCTGGTAATAGTAGAAGATAGATTTTGAAGATAGAGTGTATGAAATGCTTTGGATGAATCAGGAAAAAAAAAAAAAACAACTGAAAAGATGGGGTAAGGTGCCAATCGAGTGCACTAAGTCTACAAAGCTGGGGGTTTGATTTCGGTTTTTAGAAAGAATTTTACGCTAATGCCTATTTATTTATTTAGGTTTTTCAAGACAGGGTTTCTCTGTGTAGCCTTGACTGTCCTGGACTCTGTAGACCAGGCTGGCCTTAAACTCACAGAGATCCTCATGCCTCTCCCTCCCTGAGTGCTGGGATTACAGATGTGTGGCACATGCCCAACATGCCCATTTGTTTTAAGAGGGTGGATTTAAACATCTTTTAGCAGTATAAGCAGTATAAGACTAATTCATAAACAGGAAGACACGATATATATTTTTTAAGTCTTAGAAAATTGTTTGTTTTGTTGTTGTTTTGTTTTGGACTTCAAAGGACACCCTACACCTTTAGCTTTTTTGCAAGAGTTCTGTATTTTGTTTCTTCTTCCTTTGTCACGTATGTTCATCTTAGTTGTTTTCTGGTCAGTGACATCTTCATGATTCAGGTAGATCCAGGTGTCCTTATGCACAGCCTTTGAGGTCACTACTAATACAGGAAGCATAAGTACTTGAGAGACCGTAAATGTTGAAGTATAGTGAGTTTACTTATGAATAAGGGAAAGCCTGTGGGTTAAGTATCCTCAAAATAACTGTCAAGTAATACTTCACAGACTATAGGAGTACAGCCATCCCTTTCTAAGTATCAGGTAGAGATTGGTTGCAGTATTTCTGGGTGGGTACCCAAGTCTCATGTATAAACTCCCATAGTATTTGCACAGAACTCACACATGTCCTTCTGTAGACTTATGACATCTCTTCTTTAGAATGCCTACCACAAAACAAATGTGAAAATAGATGCCATACTGTATTGTTTAAGGAATAATGACAAAGGACATTGTTTGCAATGCTCAATGAAGATAGAATTTTTTTCAAATATTTCCTATCTATGGTTGGTAGAATCTATGAATGTGGAACCCACAGATACAGAAGAATGACTGTATTGAAAAGTTTCTTGGCATTTGAGGAATACACAAGGAAGAACAGCCCCTTTAGACACTCTCTTGGACTAAAAGCAAAGGTATGTTCAGACAAAACTGGAGCATTCTCCAGAGTGGCTGCTTAAACAAGGCTGAGTTCAAGATTGGCCCTAAGGAAGCTGGGGACAGGCAATTTGCTGAACCCCTCGTCTGGCTTGGGTTTCAGGAACTGTGTTGACCCATCAAGTCTTTTGGGTTGACCCCAGATATACAGGCTGAAAGTAGCCATGTTTCTAGCAACAAGCTCCCTCCCTACCCTTATTTAATTTAACTTTTTTTATTGATTCTTTGTGAATCTCACATCATGCACCCCAATCCCACTCCTCTCCCTGTCCCTCCATAGCTTCCCTTTACCCTTGCAACCTTCCCCTCAAAAGGAAAAAAAAAAAATTAGAAAAAACATCTTGCCGTGGAAGCTGCAGTGTGTCATGGTGTGTTGCACTGTACACCGTTTTGCCTAAACAGCTTTACTTGCAAATGTTCATTGCGGTGAGTCATTGGTTTGGCTTGAGGCCTTTGGCTTCTGTTACACTATCAATACCAGATCTCGGGCCTGGACTCCTCTCAAAGATTCTGTTGTTTCCCTGTGTCATGGAGATCCTGCAGCTTAGATTCTGCAGAACTGGCCCCCTTCATGCACTCCAGCAGTTCATAGGTGGGGTAGATGTTGGGGTGGGCCAACGCAAAGCCCTAGATCTGGGCCTGGGGTGGTAGCTGAGTTGATCAGACCGCCAGCTCTTCTGCATCCAAACCAACAAGGCAAGCTCTTCAGCAGTGTCCTGGCAAGGAGCAGGGCCATCTGCCACCACAGGCCAGTGAGGGGCAGAGGCAGCTCTCCTGTTCTCTATCCGAGAGCCTGCTCTCCCATGCTGCCCAGTTTGAGGGGTGGGGCCATGTCTCCCATGTGCATGCTACTTCAGGGCCTGAGGGGCCAGCTCTCTTATGCTCCTGCCCTTTGTACTGGCTCGCCTGCAACCCTGCCATCAGGGTCAACTCTCCTGTGCTGCCCAAGCAAGGTGTTGGGGCTGCTTTCTCAGGTGTTAAGTGCCACAGCCAGCAAGGGACAAGGCCAGCTCTCCCACTCTCAGGCCCTCTGGGCCAGCTCTTCCACACTTCCCAGATGAAGGGCGGGGCCAGTTCTGCACAGACCTCAGACATCAACACGACCTCAGGTGGCAGCCCTGACTATGGCCTTTAGTGGTAATATGGACCATGGGCATTGACACAGATCCCTGCTGCTGCAGGACCACCAACCCGACACAGCCCCTCAATGTCAGCAAATGCCAACCCTCACCATGGCTTCAGGTGGCAGTGCAGGCTACTTGCATCAGGCTGCTCCTCACCACCGTTTCGTCTCCGGTTCCTCCTCTTTTCATAGTGCACACACTGTCCTGCTTCTCCTTCCCTTCCATCTCTCCACCACTTATTTGCTCGTTTTAGTAGCGTCCAGCTACCCCACGTGGCAGCCGGTTGGCCTCTGGGGTATCTTCCAGCCTTCCCTCACCACATGGTGACAGGCACCTTCCCCATCTTTTAAAACCATTTTCAAAGTGATTTCTCGGTTTTTCATTCAATTTCTTGGATGTTACTTATTTAGGGAAGCACTGACCACATGCTATCTTACAGACTTGCAAATCTGTTATATTAAATCAAGGGTTGCCAGGAATAACTACATAATTAAAAGTTGATGGTTTATGTCTTGAGAGAAGGAGACAAGGTACAAAATACTTTATTCCATGCCAGGGGTTCTTCAGCACCATTCCTAGGTCCAACAAGTAGCTCAGAGAACTCACAGGATCCAGCACAGAGTTGCACTCATAGCTATGACTTATAAAGCATATATCAGGTACATCCATCAGTGAATGGGGCACATAAGGAGAAAGGAGTCAGAATCTGGCACGTGATTCCACAAATTTTCTCTCAGCAGAGTCACATGGGGAATGCTTATTCCTCCCGCTAATGAGCTGTGATTATAAATATGAAATGTGTAATCACAATGAGCTAGGCAAGCTCATTAAGGATCCAGTACCCAAGGATTCTTGCTCGAAGGGATGAACACGTATGTAATATCTACTTGCAAATCCCAAAATTCCAGGCTCTCAGAGGGAAGCAGGTGTTCAGCACAATATTGCTTGTACAGTTTAGAGATAGTATCTCGGTTAATTTTCCATCACTGTAAAGAGACACCATGACCAAGGCAACTTATAGAAGAAAGAGTACTAGGGATTACAGTTCCAGAATGTTAGAGTCCATGGCCATCATGGCAAGGAACATGGCAGCAGGAAGGAAGGGATGGCACTGAAGCCATAGCTGAGAGCTTATGTCCTTGAGGCAGCAACTATGATGCATGGAGAAAGCTAACTGGGAATGGTGTGGGCTTTAGAAACCTCAAAGCCTACCCTCAATGACATGTCTCCCCTAACAAGGCCACACCTCCAAATCATTTCAAAACAATTCCACCAAACGGGGCCCAAACATTCAAATACAGGAGCCTACGAGAGTTATCCTCATTCAAATTACCACAGTCACACACTGTTAATAAAGGCTGGAAACAAGCTGGAGAGATACCTCAGTAGATAAGAGCACTGTCTTCTCTTCCAGAGGTTCTGAGTTCAATTCCCAGCAAGTTCACAATGACTCACAACCATCTATACTGAAATCTGATGCAATCGTCTGCCATGCAACTGTACATGCAGATAGAGCACTCATAAATAAAATCTTTTTTTTTTTTAAAAAAAAGGCTGAATTATATGAAAGAAGGGGGAGTTAGTATGACCTGGAGAGGACATGAGGTCCACAAGGACCAAATATATCTGGGCACAGGGGTCTTTTCTGAGACTGACACTCCACCAAGGACCATGTATGGATATAACCTAGAACCTCTGCTCGGATGTAGCCCGTGGTAGCTCGGTAACCAAGAGGGTACCTTAGTAAGGGGAACAGGGACTATTTCTGACATGAACTCAATGGCTGGCTCTTTGACCTCCCCCTCCGCACCCGAGGGAGGAGCAGCCCTGCTAGGCCACAGAGGAAGACAATGCAGCCAGTCCTGAAGAGACCTGATAAACCAGGTTCAGATGAAAGCAGAAGAGGTCCTCCCTATCAGTGGACTTGGAAAAGGGCAGGGGGGAGGTGAGGGAGGGATGATGGGATTGGGAGGGAATAAGGGAGTGGGATACAGCTGGGATACAGAGTTAATAAACTGTAACTAATATTAAAAAATTAAAAAAGTAACAACAACAACAAAAAGGCTGAAAACCGTCCTTAAATCTCAGTTTTCAGATATCAGTCAGTGGCCAACTTTAAGCAGGATTTTCAAAGGTAAAGATTAGACATGGAATGTTAATGCTTAGCTGCTCATATTCCACTCAGAAAACATTCAATGTCATGTTTATTTAGGACACCATGGAAACAATGGATATTTCTATAAGTGGTTTATCAATTTGAGGAAAATTGCTTATTTCTTCTCTAATCTTATATAGGGCCTTTGCTCCTTGAATTAATTTTTATCTTTTTTTTTTTTTTTGGAAAAGGAATTGTCACAATATGGTCTGTAGAGTAAAGACAGACTGTGCCTGGTTTTAGAAATAAAGTTTTATTGGAATGTCACTGAAAAATAAACATTCATTCTCATATTTTATAGCTGGTTTCACTTTAAAGTGCAGATTTGAAGAGTCAGAGCAGAGACTGTATGGTTCTTAGTCTAATGTATTTACTATCCGGTTCATTAGAGGAAAAGATTAGCAATACTTATTTAAGACTACAAAAGCACAAACAATCCATTTTCTTATAATGCTGTCATGCACATTCATAAGAACACATGCTCTTTTATCAAATATAATGCTTATTCAAAACGGTAAAAATGTTGAGCATACAATCAGTTAAGTGATCATTAACTTTTTAGTTAGATTATTCATGTGACTTACCTGTGTCCAGTACACAAAATTTTCACTCTTAGAAAACATACCCTCCAATAAAACAAAACACTATTGCTTTTGAGAAAAAGTGAATTGTTTAGACCTTCCTAAGCTCTTGAATGGAGTTCTTTGACTGAATGGAGTGATCCAACTAAATCAGGAGCTCATTAACCAGACAAGACAGTGGAGTGTGAAGAAATGACCAAAGCTTGGAGCTTTTATACTTTTTAAACAAAACATGATTAATTTGTGAGGGGATGAGAAGGAAAAACTGGATAGCCAGGCGAGGGCAGTGAATTTTAGGAATGTTGCTGAAGTGGTCGCTTTGCAGTGTGTCATTAAGACTGATTGCAGCTCAAGTCACCAATCTCTAGTGACCAAGGCTACTTTCCAGACTCGATATGTGAAGACATGTGTCTCTAAAGAATTTTTATGGCTCCAGGAGTAGCATACCATCTAGCTAGCTAATACCAAATGAACAGTTCTGAAAATGTATACATATGAATAACATTATATGGACTGAGAAGGTTATATTTATTTATATATTTAGAAAAACACACACATATAAATTAAAGAAAATGAGGCAAGGGTTGAACCTAGGATGTTGTACATATCAGACAAAGGCTCTACCACTGAGCTATATTCCCAGGCCTGAAGCTTGAGCCTTATATTACTTACAATCTGCTAACTCAATTAAATCGCTTCATTCTAACAGCTTCCCCTCACTTCTTCATAAAATGTGGCTTTTTTTTTACTGAATCCTGTCACCATTGAATCCAATTTCAGGGTTGTTGTTGTTTTTTTTTTTTTTTTCCAGTTAATAAAGCTTGAACTCAAAGAGGCATAAGTGGTAAGAAGAATTTATCAGCTCAAATAACTGAGTAATTCAGAGTGTGGTCATGCCTTGAGGATAAAAATTCATGACGCAAATGAAAAGAGCAGTTGTCCCTTAGCTCCCGTCACCTCTTTCTGGTTCCCTCCACGTCTCAGCTTCATCCTCAGGCAGAATCTTCCCAGACCAGGCCTGGTCTGCAGTTCAAGGCTCAAGTTCACCCAGCCTTATAAGGCCTAAAAGAAGTTTGATTCTCATCAGACAACCTAGAAATATTACCTGCTGGGAATGAGAAGATGTTCCTGTGGTCGAGTCCAGGTATGTGTCCAGATGAGCCAATGAGATAGAAGGCTCAAGGGGAAGGATTAGAAGAAGAAAGACTTAGACTCACTAAGGCTACCTAGGAAGATTCATATAAAGAAAGACTGGGTACTATTATTGGAGTAAATGGAAGCTATACTGGCTGTTTTTGTATCACTGTGATGAGAAACTTGACCTAGCAACTCCAGAGAAAAAAGGTTTATTCTGGCTCATTGTTTCAAAGGATTTGAGTCCAGCATGGCTGGAAAGGCATGGGAGAAGAGCTTAGTTCATGTTGGGGAGAGCTTGTAGTTAAAGCTGTCCATATGATGGCAGAGCAAGAGGCAAAGCTGGAATCAGAGGCCAGGTATAACTTTCAAAGATTATATAACTTTCAAAGGTAATATAATCCTGGCAACCTGCTTCTGGTAACTAGGCCACATATGCTTAATGTTCAAAGGCCTCCTGACATAACATCATCAGCTACAGACCAAACATTACAAACATGAGCCTCTGGGGACATTTCTGATCCAAACCATAGCAGAAGCCAGAGAGCTAGAGAGTAACAATTTCTGGTTCTTGGAAGTCTAATTTTTACTTCAAGCCCTCTGTTATCTCAGAAACGGCGGGGGTAGAGCAGTAAACACAGCTGGTAAGTCTCTGAAGAGTACCTACAAAGGGAAAACATCTCCAAACTTCAGGCCTCAGAGCTTGAAAAAGATCAAGAATGCTCTAAAGAGCTAAATAGCCCAACGTAGGGGGCATGAGGTCCTTGTGTTCATGAAGATGGACACAAGGAATGTTAAACAGGCAGGTTGTCTCCTCAACAAAGACATGTGTACGTGCTTCCCACCCAGAAAGCTGGGAACGGATGCCGTTTGTAACCCTGTGATCTGTGCTATCTACAGGGCCAAGCCATGTCTGAGTCCCCACGGTTTGTCACCTTGGACTTTGCCTCCCCAGACCTTTATCTTGAGCACTGTTTCTCAATCAAACCCATCCTTGTGGGAGACGTCACTGGTACTTCATAAAAGCCTAAGTAACCTCTGGTATTTCTGTAGGGTCAGGCCACTCCTCACTCCCACAGACTTTTATGTTTAGCTCAGTCATTCTCCCCAGACCCTTATCTTGAGCATTATTTCTGAGTCAACAGAACCCATCTTTATGGAAGAGGCCACATGCACTTTGTAAAGAGTCTCAATGTAAACATGTCTTAAGCTTTGCTGTACACATGGGATTAATTATCATCAGAAAACTTTTCTCAGAAATTGTGCTGTGCTTAAATATGGCTAAAATAAATTGCCTTGGGTCAGACTCTCAGAGTTTGAACCAACACAAGAAGCTAAACAACAAGGAGGACCATAGGGAAGAAGCTTAATCCTCACTCAGAAGGGCAAACAGGATAAGACATTGGAAGTAGGAGAAGACAGGGAACAGGACAAGATCCTTCCACAGGGGGCCTCTGAAAGAGTCTATCCATCAGGGTATTGAAGCAGATGCTGAGACTCATAGTTAAACTTTTGGCAGAGTGCAGGGAATTTTATTGAAGAAGGGGGAGATAGAAAGACCTGGAAGGGACAAAATCTTTACAAGGAGACCAACAGAACCAAATAATATGGGCTCAGGGGATCCTGAAGAAACCGATGCTCCAACTAAGGACCATGCATAGAGAGGACCTAGACACCCTGCTCAGATGTAGCCCATAGGCAGCTCAGTTTCCAAGTGGGTTCCCTAGTAAAGGGAGCAGAGGTTGTCTCTGACATGGACTCAGGTGATCTTTGATCACCTCACCTTGGCGAGGTAGCCTTGCTAGGCCACAGAGAAAGAGGATCCAGACAGTCCTGACGAGATCTGATAGGCTAGGGTCAGATAGTAGGGGAGGAGGACCTCCCTATCAGTGGCCTAGGGGAGGGACACAGAGGGGGAAGATGGTGGGAGGGTGGAACCTGGAGGAGATGATGGAGGGGACTACAGCCAGGATATAAAGTGAATAAATTGTAATAAATAATAATAATAAAGAAAAAAATTTAATGACTTACAGCCTTAATAAAATATTCATCTTGTCAATGTATAGAGCATTCCATGCTCTCTTTTTTTATATACTTTATTTTTTTCTTTTTATTATTATTATTAGTTACATTTTATTAACTCTGTATCCCAGCTGTATCCTGCTCCCTCATTCCCTCCCTCCCTCATCTCCTCCCTGTTCCTTTCCAAGTCCACTGATTGGGGAAGTAGGTCCTGTCTAATGAGAGGAAATGTGTACCTTTAAATTTACCATTATTTCTTTCTCTCCCTGTCATACCCTTTCTTTCATATGAAAGTATCTAGTCTCTGGATATCACATTTACATCTACATTTTTACAACTCCTTTGTTGTTACAGTCCCTCATCTACATTTTTGAAAATCCTTTGCTGTCATAGTCCCTCATTTGCACTTTTAAAAATCCTTTGCTGTGTCCAGAAGTCCTCTGGTAAGTAAGAGCAATTCCGAAAATGCAAGAATCCACTTCATCCATTCATTTGTTCACTAAACTTCACTGGACGTAGTTTTATCTGAGGAATGTGAATAACTAGGGACATGAAGATGTACATGAATATGTCTTTGTTTCCTTCATCCATAATCACTTATCTGATCTTAAAACCCTGTTTCTTTGTCCTGTTAAAGATCTCTTGTGGGGTAATGGAGAGAAACAACAGAAACACATTTTGGTTTTGTTATTTTTTGTTTGTTTGTTTTTGTTATTTTTTTAATGCTATAATGGGGCTGGAGAGATGGCTCAGCAGTTAAGAGCACATGCTTCTCTTCTAGAGAATCCAGGTTTGGTTCCCAGCACCCACAGCAGGTGGCTTACAACCATTTGTAACTCTATTTCCAGGAAATCTGAGTCCCTTATTTGGCCTCCCTGGTTACCCACACTTACACAGATACATATACATAAATACATAATTTTTAAATCTTTATTTTAAAATGCCATAATGATGCCAGTCAGTGTTGTCACATGCCTTTAACCTCAGCACTCAGAAGGCAGAGGCAGGTGGATCTCTAAGTTTGAGATCAGCTTAATCTACAGAGTGAGTTCTAGGACAGCTAGGGCTACATAGAGAAATCCTGTCTCAAAGAAAAATAAAACAAATAATAATAATATTATTATTATAAATAAAATGACATAATAGAACCTAATAAGGTTTTATAAGCTCTTACCTTTTACATTTCTTGTAAGCCAGGCATAGTGGTGCAGGCCTGCAATCCCAACACTTTGGAAGTGAAAGCAGAAGGGTAGTGAGTTCAAGACCTTGCAGGACTACCCGCAAGTTCCAGACCAGCTTGTACTCAATAATAGGGTCCCGTCTTGATTTTTTTTCTTGTGTTCTTTCTTCTCTTTCTCCATCCCTACCACCACCATTCTGGCTAAGCCTTTATCAGTTGATATATATATATATATATATATATATATATTGCAGAAGTCTTACCTACCATCCCTCTCCCATCTTATTTCTTCAATTTTTTTCCATGCATGCACTAATATTTCTAAAACATTGTTGTTACTCCTTATTTGCCTCATACCCTCCATGATCTGACCCCTATCTGTCCTCCTAAATTTCCCCATACCCATTTCATAAGGATTATGTCAACTTGCTTGTCTCCTTGAAAAATTTCGTGCTTCTATGGCTCCATGTCTTGCTGTGTGTCACTTTTGCAGCAGCTTTTACTAATTTATAATTCATACATCATTGATTTCTCTTAAAGCGTACTCTTCAGTGCCTTTTGTATGTTCAGAGTTGTGCAACCATCATCATAATCAACTTTAGAACATTTGTATCACCCATCACCCACCATCCTCACCCACAAGTTCCTTGTCTCAGTCCTTGGTAAGCAGTGATCGACTTTCTTTCTTTACAAATTTGTCTATTTTGGATACTTCATGTAAATGGAATCCTATAATATCTGGACTTTTGTTGCTGACTCCTTTTATTTGTATTGTTTCAACATTTCATTATTTATTATTGACAAGCTGTATTCTATTCCTATACATAAGACATGTTGTGTGCGTTCTATTCATTGGTTGGTGGACATTGTTTCCATCTGGGGGTTATTGTGAATGCTGCATAAATTGTTGTCTGAACACATATCTCCAAACTATTGGTATACATATTTTACATATTGAGTTTATATATTTTAAAGTAAATTTTCTAGCTCCTATAGTATTTATATTTAACCTTGCAAGATGCCAGTAAACTGTTTTCCAAAGTAGCTGCAGCACTTTACATTTTAACTAATGGCACACATAAAAGTTTTAATTTGCCCACATCTCACTGACATGTATTATCTTTCTTAAATATACTCATCCTAGTTGGGGGTGAAGCAGTATCTTCTGTTTTATTTATTTATTTATATATTTATTTATTTATTTTATATGGGGGCTATGTTATCTGTATACTACATGCATGCCAAGGCCAAAAAAGAACATCAGATTCCCCCCTGGAACTGGAGTTAGAGATAGTTGTGAGCTACCATGTGGATGCTATAAATTGAACTAAGGTCCTCTGGAAGAGCAACCAGTGCTCTTAACTGCTGACTCATCTCTTCAGCCTGCTGAAGTAATATCTTATTATTGATATGATTTACATTTCTCTGATGACTAAATATCCTACTACCCAATTAAGGTAACTACCCAAAATAGGGATTTTTTAGGACAAATATGTGAGAATAATATGTGACTTAATTGCTCACCCCCTTATCTTGGACCCCCCCATCAATTAATTCCTAGAATTGTCTAGTCATACAGTAAAACTTGGACCAGGTTGGGGGCTGGAGAGATGGCTCAGAGGTTAAAAGAAATGACTTCTCTTCCAGAGTTCCTGACTTCGATTCTCAACAACCACATGGTGGCTCACAGCAATTTATAATGAGATCTGGTGCCCTCTTCTGGTGTGCAGGTGTACATGTAGACAGAACATTGGATACATTTAAAAAATAAATAAATAAATTGGAAAACAAAACAAAACTTGGACCAGGGACTACTTGTGGTGATAGAGGCCTGCAGTCCTGGAACTCTGGAGGCTGAGGCTGAGTCCAAGACTACCTGGACCACATAGGAAGACTGTCTCAAAAAAACAAAGAAACATCCTGGCTTAGTCATTCTCTCTAGGCTCTTCTGGCCGCTTTCAAGCAGAACTAATCACTGTCTTCTTTGGAGCCAACACTGTTGTGTGCTCCGTAGAGCTTATCATGGTATGTTTTCCAACTCCTGATTTCCACATCGTTGACTTTGAGTTTAGTCACCTAACTTGACCTGTGACTGACATTTGAACAATTGGCCATCTTGTTTAAAGGAATGCTCCCTTTAACTCACAAAATCTACATTAGTTCTTGATAGCTAATGCTAAAACCGTAAGGCAGAATACCACTTGGTGTCAGAATAGCAGTAAGTTACTTATAATAAAGAGAAGGTGTACAACTAACCTCATCTTAGAACACCTAGGAGGGTAGACATGAATAAATGAACAGAAAGAGAAGACCAGCAACGGGAAAGAGAGGGTGACAGAGGAGTTTCTTGTGGGGATATAGAACAGCAGGCCAAATCTCTACCCCTTGAGAAGTAATAAAGTGGTCAAAGTGAAATTTTGGGGCCTAGAATATTAATCCCAGAATTACACTATAAGAAATTCCATCTCAGCTCCTATCCAGAGATTGTCTCATGTCATCCTTAACTATCCATTAAGCGAATCTGACTGGAAATTTATCTTACAGTATCCAAAACATTTAACAAATGCTCTCCTGTTGTTCAAGTGCTCAAGATTCTGACAAAGGGAAGAAACTGTACAACTATTCATTCATTAACCTGGTGGAAGTAAATGTCTTCCCGAAAACGTCTGACATTTCTGCTACTATTTCAAAAGAATGCAAATGTTCATTACAGTATGGAGTAAGACTCCCACATTTTTCAATAAACAGGAATTGCTTTCTCTAGACGTAACAAAAACAAATCGCACTAAAGGTTAGCTTTAGTGGGAATTTGGAACAACATTCAGATGAGTAGAATTTGACAATCCTATTAAACTAGCATATCGTAAAAGGACCGTCTTATGATGGGTTCTGGCAGTGTTGAAGGCTCAATCCAGTGCTTCATGCATGCTAGGCAAGCACTGTATAACTATGGTGAGTTTCATTTACCAGATGTTATCCTTAAAATCCCACTGTGGTTTGGTAAAGAACCAGGCAGGGGGACTAAAAGAAATACTTTAGGGCCTGGAAAGATGATTGAATCAACAAAGTACTTTCTGCACAAGCGTATGTTTGGATCTCTGGCGCCTATCTTTTAAAAAGCTAAGCATACCAACACACACCTCTAATTCTAGCACTTTAGAGGTGAGGAAAAAAGATTTCAGGCCTTAGTGACCAACCAACCTGCCCAAACCAGCAATCTTCACTTTCAATGAGAGACTGGCCACAAATAATAACTAGTAATAATAATTTAAAAAAAACACAAACAACAACAATAATAATATAATATGAGGAGCAATAGAGGAAGATACCTATGTCAACCTTTGTCCTCTACAGATACAAACACACACAAACACCCATGAACACCATATACACACAGGAAGTGTGGCATTGGTATTGAGGAAATGCTTAATGGATAAAGTGTTTGTCATAAAATCCTAAGGGTCTCAATTTGGATCCCCAGCACTCATATATAAAGCCAGAGTTAATTTCCCTGAAATCCTAGCTCTAGGAGACAGAGACCACAGGATGTCAGGAGCTCAATGGCCAGCCAGTCTAGCCAATCAGTGAGCTCCAGAGAGTGATCTCAAAAAATCAGAGAGAGACTAATCTCAAAAAAAAAATAAGGTGGAGAATTATAGAGGAAAACATTTGACATTGACCTCTGACCTCCACAGGTACACACATGGACCCATATACCCCCATATACATAGCACACACACACACACACACACACACATGCACACACTCACACACTTTTAATGAACTACTTTGAGAAAAATTAAATGTTTAAGCCAGAGGTAATAGTTTAAGAATTTAAACTTTGCTCTTCAGAGGCCGAGGCAGAATTGCTCAAGGTTAAACACATACTGAGCTCAATTTTAAAAAAAAAAAAAGAGAAGGAAAAAATAAGAAGGCAGAGGAGGAGAAGAAGGGAGAAGAAGGGAAGGAAGATGAAGTCCTAATATATTGAACCTTGACTGCCAGAAAAAAAGATGACATCTTTCCCCTGTTCTCGACTGTTCATTATTGCTGGGAATTTTTCACTTAATGTCGGCAAATATAGAATAGTCTGTGTTTAAAACATAAAACTAGAAACTGTCATTAGATTTTTGGCTAGCCCAGGCCTTTTCTACCTTGGCACTGTTGACATCTTGGGTCAGATGACTCTTTTTTTGTAGGACTGTGTTGTGCAGTGTAGATGCTGTGCCGCATTCCTGCCCTCTACCCACTAGATGTCAGTAGCACCACCCACTCTCCCACAGTTGTGGAAACTGACATGTCTGCAGACATCCATAATAGGGATTTTTACCTAAGAGAAAGCAATTTTGTCTCCCAGAGAACATGTGCACACACACACACGCACGCACGCGCACACACACACACAGCAAAAGCAAAATCTGGCCTCAAATGCTAATTATGTCAAGGTTGGGGAACTCACTATAAAGGAACAAGACTTTGGTAAATGTGGGGAAAATAAGATTGTTTTCATTACTAGATCATATCCACAGTTAACCTTTGAAAGCATTTGGTCAATTTAATTATGCTGCCGAGATCAATACTCCACACTGTATCTTCCTTCTAATGTCTCAAGGATGTAGCATTTGAAGAAAGCTAAGATAATTATTTATGTCATCTCCCGTGCAATTCATACTCAGAGGTGGTTATATTGTATGATCCAAGACAATTGAAGCAAATGTCAGGACTTTTTTACTAGGAAATCAGCCAATATCCTTTTTCCAACTGGAAATGAAGAAGAGGAAACCGTGACTATTGCCAGAAGTCATGGGGAGACTACAAGGGAATGCGTCTTTTGTTTGAATAATCTGTACAAAGCCAAATGGAAATTTGGGGTCCATTGTGGTGTCTTTAGGCTACCAGATCAAGCCTCTCCAACAGCTATGGCAGTCTCTCGAGTTTTTTATTTCATGACTTATAACTTTCCTTTATTGTTAAGTTACTGGGGGATATATTCTTCTGTTCTTGATACTAAAAGATTGATATAAGTGTCGGCTAACAGCTATTTCTAGCCACAGAACACTTCTAAGCCAATCAAATATGTAGGATTTCCCTTCACATCAAAAAACTAGCTTTCCAACATCCTGGATGCCATGCGAATGCCCTACAATTTGATTCATGTCTGAAACTGTACCGAGTCCCACTCGAAATGTTAATTCCAAGCCCTAACTAAATCCCTACATCAGGGATTTTTGATCAAGTAGCTAGAAATCTGAGAGGTTCTCACAGCCCCCTCCCGAGTCTGA
Organism: Meriones unguiculatus; assembly: GCF_030254825.1. Lineage (NCBI taxonomy): Eukaryota > Metazoa > Chordata > Mammalia > Rodentia > Muridae > Meriones > Meriones unguiculatus. The sequence goes on along the minus strand of NW_026843706.1, from coordinate 2,828,311 downwards.
TAACCTGTTACAGTTGCTCACAGAACTCAGCACTGCACCTTTCATACTGTTGGCCACTTTGTTATGGAGGGTGTTGTGAGGTGTCCCTGTGAAAGAGGTACCCAGAGTGAAGTCCAGGGGCTTATAGCACTATTCCGGTTAGGATGTTCCACCGCGGCCGTCCACAGATACATTCACCAACCTTGACACTCTCCGAACCTGGGCATTTAGGGACTTCATGAAGGATTCATCAGAAAGATATGACCTGTTCTTCTCCTGACCCCCAGTAGTTGAGGGAGGTGGACCTAAAAGTTCAAAGGGTCTGCTACTCGGGTTTTATCTGTTTTTCAACCAGCTTTCATCTTGAAACATTGTTTCAGTAAAAAAAAAAAAAAAAAAAAAAAAGGGCGGGGGGGGGGGGGAGGGAGGCTCCTACCATTGAAGGCTTTGAAGAGCTCTATGTAAGCAACAAGAACCTTCTATCACCCAAATTGCTCAGGATATTACAAGGGATTTAGAGCCTGGACTCAGCAACAATGCCAAAGGCCAAACATCAGAATAAAAGATGCTGCTAGCACCTTATCACTCAGGAAATTACACTTGTTCTGAGAGACCTTTGTCAGGAACTGTGAACAGAAGTCTTATGAGTGGAGGACAGAGGTACTTCTTCCAACTGTCAGAGCCTACAAAAAAAAAATGATCTTCACACAAATGTCTAAAGGGCAGCCATCTTACTTTGCTTGTCTATGTATGCTACAGTGTCTGGTATATAACAGATGCCCAGTCAATGCTTGAAGAAGATCCTAGTAGACTGATGTTATTGTCTTGAACCCATTAATTACCCAAGCAATCAGCGCTTTAATTAACAGGACACGTTAGCTATGGCTACCTTGTTGGTGAGTGTAAACTACACTATGTCTAATTTCTCCTTTCCCCACTGGAAAGACATAAATAACACATCCCTTCTGCATCAGGTTCCTAAAGGAAATGGGAAGTTTCTCAAAGCCACATGTTCTTGGAAGCTGTCTGGAGGTATATTTGGCCTTAGTGGGAAGCCAACGAGACCATGAAGTTATTGAACACAGAAAAGCTGCAAGGTGGTGCCTACAGGAGGAAAGACACCAAGCTCGATACCCTCTGTATTATTTAAAATAGCTCAGCAAAAGCATCGCATTCCCCAGTGGAGGGGCGCTACTCTGAGAACACCGTCCATTCAGGGAAGATGGGGAGCAAAGAAGGAAGTCCCTCTATTCAACACCAGTCCTCCCTGGAAAACGTCCTGAACTGGCTCGCAAGATCACTCTCATGATTTTTGTTGATGAGGCCATATGGAAGAGAAGTACCATTTATAGATAACCATTTCCATTTCTTTAGGGTTTACCCTGCCCCAGGCATTGCACTGATTCCTTTCTGTGTGTTGTTTAATTCCTCATAACCAGTCAGGGTGAGATTCCATTATTATCGTTCCCATTTTACATATGGGTAAACTGAAGCACGGTGAGGTCAAGCAGCTTGCTTGGTGTTACCTAAGGAAAGGGCCAGGTTTTAAGCCCTGGCAGTCCAGCTCCAGAGCCTTTGCCTTTAACCACTCCTCCACACTGTCTCCCATTCCTACAAATACCAAGGGATACACAGCCCTGGCTCCCGAGGTGACAACAGACAGGACAATGTGGGGTTGTCGTGATCTTCAAAGGAAGGCCAGAGATGTGGATGATGAGACTGAGAGGGTCTCAATGGTCAGTTGATGCTGGGAATCACTGGCAACACGGTGGGGGAAGAAGAATCAGGGTGGAGTGAAGTGCTCTGTGTTGAGATGCTGCCCTCTATGTGGACACATAGCAGAGTCTGAGCAGAAAACTGGGAAAGTCCCTTTCTTCTGAGGAGAGCAAAGTCACTGAGCTGCTTAGGAAAATGGGCCAGTGACTCCAGCAGTTCTCCTGCCCCTGTGTCTCTTTCCCATTCCTAATTAGAAGCATTATTATAAAGTCTTCCCTAATGGTCAAATCTTAGCTGAAATAAATGTGTGTTTTTTTTTTTTTAATTTTACTGCTAAAATGGCATACTAATCATGCTTTCTTTCTTTTGTATTTTCTCTCTTGTTCTAGGGATCAAACTCAGTGTCTCATACATTGTAGGCATGTGTTCTATCATTGAGCCACAACCCCAACTGTCTTTCTATTTTTTCTTAAATTTTGAAGTAAGGGTTCTCTGTGCTAGTTACTTTTTGCTTGCTTGCTTGAGTTTGGGTATTGGTTTTATTTTTATTTTATTTGTTTTGGGGCATTTTCTTGATTGATGATTGATATGGAAGAGCCTATCCCACCCATGTGGATGATGCCATCCCTGGGCAGGAGGGTCCTGGAGAAAGCAGGCTGAGCAAGCCATGGGAAGAAAGCCAGTAAGTAGCACCCCTCTGTGGCCTCTCCCTTGGTTTCTGCCTCCAGATTCCTGCCCTGGCTTCTTTGAGTGATGGACTGTAATCTCTAAGCCAAAGAAATTCCTTCCTCCCCCAGTAGCTTTTCACCATGTTTTTTATCACAGCAACGGAAACCTAACTAAAATAGTTTCAAAGCTCTTTTGATATGCTCCCTTTCTGGATAGTTCTTGAGATCGTTGATGTCATTCACTGTTCTACTGAGGTCTTCACTATTATTACCCTGTGACCAGGTACAATTGTTTTTCTGCATGCAGTGACTTTCTGTTGCAAGAAAACAAAAAACAAAAAATTCTAAGTTTACACCATGTTAATATGACAAAAGTTCCCTCTCCAGAATGGTCAGTATTCAGTCTTAAAGACAGTGGTAGTATAGCACAGTATACATTTGGGGACTGGAGAAATGGTTCAATGGTTAAGAGTCATTGTTGCTCTTACAGAAGGTCCTAGTTTAGTTCCCAGAACCCTTCACAAAGATTCTGACACTCCATTTAAGGAGATCCTGTACCACCTTCTGGCGTTACCGACGCTAGGCATGCAAGTGATGCACAGACATGCATGCAGGCAAAATACCCATGTATGTAAAATAAAAATCATCTTTTTAAAAAAGAAGAAAAAGAACTATATACTTAGACTTTGCTCCCAGCTCCTAACAAAGGGCTCATAGAGCCCTTGTAATTTCCTGAGTGATAAGGGTTGTGGGAGCATTTTTTTTGTTCCTGTTCTAAGTTACCCGGGCTGCCCTTGAATGCAATCTACTGATCCTCCAGCCCCAGCCTCCCAAGTAGCTGGAATTACAGGCCTGTGTCACCAAGCCTAGCAAATGTGTTTTCTGCTATATTCTTTGTGTTCATTGTTTCTATTCATTCATTCATTTTTTTTATTCAGAATTCCTTAAATTTATAAATAGTGATTTTTAAAAAATGGTTCTTTATACCCTAAAAGCATTTGACAAAGAACAGAATTTGGAGTTATAATTTATACGTGCCTGTAAGACAGGCTAAGATCAATTCTTCAATTTTATTTTTTGAAATTTTCACTTTATGGGACAGTAAAAAAAAAAATCACATCTTACTCAAGGTCAATGTTCCTTGGGGTGGTATATGGGAACCAACCAGAGAACCTTAAAAGCTGCTGACAGCCAAGCCATTTCCAGACATTCTGATTTGACTTCCTAGCCATGAGATTTTATGATGATGATGATTGTCACATAAGGCTATTTTGTATAAGTATGTAATTTATTCTGAGTATCTTCCCCTTATACCTGCCTACCTTCTCCCCCCACCCCACATCACTTAGTCTCCTTTGTTCCCTAGACAGTTTCATTTCTACTTTCATAAGATGTTTTAAAGCTCCCAAAATGACTTTAATGTACTGTGCCAGATCTGAGGACCACTAGGCCTGAAGCAGTGTGGAGTCGTCTGCATGCCACTGGCACCTCAGTTACTCCCCAGGCAAACTTCGTTGCTTTTAGTCACTGAGTTTACATTTGATTTGGGAACTTGAAAAATGTCTGAGTCAGGGAAGTTAGCTAGTGATCAGTCCCACAGCCCCTCGGCACAGGGAAAGCATTCAGTGGTGGATGGGGGAAGGGGGGGAGTCCTTCCCTGACAGCTCCCCTGAAAGGGCTCACCCCTCTGCCTCTCCGTGACCACTGCTCACCCTCCAGCCTGGCAGAGGAGGTGGGGATGGATGAACATCTGGTCAAACAGGAATGCCTGCCTGCCCCCTCCTCCCCAGTTACTTCCTGCCAGGGCGCCAGAGTCGGAAGTTCGAAGCCCCTCCGGGCCTGTGCTGGAGGTGGGGTCGGTGTGGGAGAGGAGGGACTGAGATGCGGGCATCAGGGACCCACATCCCCAGTAAAGTCACGTCCGGGCTGAACGAAAAAAAAAAAAAGAAAAGAAAAGAAAAGAAAAGAAAGTCTGAGTCATACATTTTCCCTACTTTATGGATGGAGTTGAATTTCCTAATATCCTAAAGTAAAATTTCTCCTCCTCCTCCTCCTCCTTCTCTTCCTTCTCCTCTTTCTCCTCCTCCTTTTTTTGCAACAGAGTCTCTTTCTCACTAAGTGGCCTTGGCTGTCCTGAAACTTCCTATGCATACCAGGCTGGTCTCCACCTCCCAGGGATCTGCCAGTCTGCCTTGTGTGTCCTGGAATTAAAGGGATGTGCCACCAGGCCAGGGTCTAAAAAATAAAATTAAGCAAACCTATAGGAGTAAGATATGTTTCTGATTATGAAAGGTCCAACATGAAAACAAGTTTCTTATTAAAGCAGATAAACAGACCATGAGGCAGAAGAATGTTCAACAAACACTTCTTCAGACATCTTAGATGGTTAAGCTTCCAGGCTCTTAAAGAAAAAAAAAAAAATAGTCTATGGCCATGCCATCTTGAATGCACCTGATCTCATCTGGCCTTGGAAGCTAAACAGGGTTGGCCTTGGTTAGTATTGGGTGGGAGACACAGGATTAATACGAATCCAGTGCCCAAAACATACTTGTTTTGATTGAATTTATTCCTAAATATCAGAAATAAAAATTACACCATCTTCTTGATGATCTCCAATGCTTCCTTCACCACTCTCTCAGTACCAAATGTTAGGGTCTTCTTACGTGTACCACAAACGTCAAGCTGACCAAAGAATTGACATTTGTCATCTTAACGTTGGTTAGGTTCACTCAATGAAGAAAATTAAGTGCAATTGGTCCGAGTGATAACAGGCCCATGTGTTCCCAACCTAGAGAGAACATGCGGGCATATTGAAATACAGAGTACTTTAGGATTCTTGGATCCCCTTGGACCTGTTTTTCTGTTGTTCAGGAGCCCAGGTCCTGCTTCTTCCCTTCGGGGCATCCAGGCTCCAGCGTGTACAGATGCTAGACTTGAAGGAATGAAGCTTAGCCAGGCAGATGGGTTAGCAGAATCTGGTTTGGCGGTGAAATGCCTGGAGGGGAGAAGACCTTTTCTGATATAGCTCCTCTAGTGACACAGCTCTTCTTTATTGGGGGGTGGGGAGGAATAAGAGCTAGATAACCCTCGGGGAAGTGGGTTTTCAGGGTTAGTGAACATCATCAGCCGGAGCAGAGATGCTGGAAAGACATTCATTTGCATGAAGAAGAATTCCAGGTGCTAGCTGGATATGCCTTTATAAGGAAACCTGAAACCTGCTCACCAGGCTACGTGACTACCTCAAGGATGGTGGAGGTGGGGGTCGCTACGTGCACCCTGACATACAGGCCCAAAACAGGGAGGGAACAATCCTTCCTCCTGCCTGTCTCATGATGAGATTTCCGGGATTTGGACACGTGTCAACCTCCCTCTTCCTCCACTGCATTTCCCCTGGTGGCAGGGTTCACGTGCCCTACACTCTTCCTTACTGAAATTAGGAACAACACCTCCTATCACTGCTTCTCTCATACTATGCCCATTACTTCTGCCTTTCGTAGTAAGTCCGATTTTTCCAAACATCTAGAAAGGCTCTAGACTCTATTAGTTTAATCAGTAAGAACATCAACCAGGTGGACTGGTGCAAGCCTATAATCTCAGAGGCGGAAGCAGGAGGATTGTGAATTCCCAGTTATCCTGAACTACACAATGAGACTATCCTATCTAAAAAAAAAAAAAAAAAAAATGGGAGCGAAGACATGGCTTTGTGGCTAAGAGCAGTTGCTGCGGAAAACCTGAAGAGAGGTGCCTGAAGAGACTAGAAGAGGGTATCACACCCCCTGGAGCTGCAGTTACAGGTGGCTGGGCAGCTCACAACTCACATGCAGGAACCCACACAGAGATACATACTCATATACATAATTTTTAAAATAAAATGAACACCAGGTCAGAAGAAATGATATTTGAAAATTTCCCATTTAAGCAAAATATAAGAAATGACTGATAAAGGACTTCCAAATGCCCATCATTAGCACAAAGAGCTCTTTGTTAATTTTTCTCCATGTTTTTGTAATTATTTGCTTTTGCAAGTGCCCTCTCGTGCTATTTCCTATTCTGTGCAACAGTTGGTAGTTAAAAGTTACATACTTTTCCTGTAACTAGATTGAACACCATGGTAACATGTTCTAAATAGTACAAATTACGTGTTTTTGAAATGCAAGAAGCATTAGACATTTTATAATAACTTAGCATATTAATCATTTCAATCTACAGTTGTAAAAATAAAAGTAGTACAAAGAAACCTGTAGAAATGTTGATCCACATTCACTTATCCTCTACCCCTTCCCTTTTGCAAATCCCACAGACCACAGTCCTTGAGGCCTAAACTTTTCAGCATGTTTTTTAAGAATAGAGACAATCTCACATAATCACACTAGTCAGAAATTAGATGCCAGACACTAGGGCCATTGTTCCAGGCTGGATGTTTCTGTTTAAATCAAAAGGCTTCCTTAGCATTTTGTAACTAAATCTTCTCTAGGCTGAAGTTATGTGGAAACAGTTTGATTCCTTCAAGGTTTTTTTTTTTTTTTTTTCAACCCTGTGGGGCTAGCTCCGATAAGAATAACTTTCAAGGTGTTGGAGAGATGTTCGGTGGTTAAGAGCAATGGCTGTTCTTCCCAAGCTCCTAAATTCAATTCCCAGCAACCACATGGTGGCTTACAACGAGCTATTTGGTTTAATCCCCTCTTCTGGCACTCAGGAGTATACGTAAATGACAGCACACTCATGTACATAAATAAATCTTTAAAAAGGAAAGATTGAACTCTTTCATGTGTAATACCTAAGAACTTCCCCACCTCATGCTTTCAGAGACTGCTTCCCTGGCTCCATGACACACAGATCAGCATGAGGTCACAGACCTAACACCTTCTGCCAATCTCCAGAGTTCAATCTCGAGGTGCTTTGCCTTCTCTGGTCTCTTCCTTTCATGTTCTAGCCACACTGATCTCTCCAAATCCTTTTTTTTTTTATTCTCTTTTTAAAATTATTATACAAATATCTCAATATAAAACCTGAAACTGCCAGAGGTGAACATACAGAAAATACTTCAAAACATACGATTAATCAAGACCTCTGTCAGAAGGACCCCCAACAGCACAGGGGTCGGCACTGCAAGGGAAACTTATCACTGGGCTGAACAGACAATTTACAAAGTGGCTGCAAATCTTTGTCAGCTATGCTTCAGACAGGGGCTCATGTTTAAAACACATCAAGAACTAGCTAAGCACAATGCCACAGGCCTTTACTCCCAGCACTCAGGAGGTAGAAGTAGGTGGAACCCTGTGTGTTCAAGGCCAGCCTGGTCTCCATAGCTAGTTCTAGACCAGTCAGGGCGATGAAAGTATGTGTGAAATTCCCACAGTGAACCCCATTGCTTTTTATGCTAACTGAAAAATAAGAATTTAGGATGACACTCTCTGTAATCTTTCCTTAAAAACACTAACACTGGACTGGGCGGATGGCTCGGTGGACAAGAGCACTTGCTGCACAAGGATGAGGATAGGTAGGTACTTGAGTTCAAAACTCAGAGTTGTATGCAACCCTTATGGTATTATTAGATTTTCCTGAATCTCATAAGTACTGACTCTCAATGTGCAGAAAGAGTCGTTTTGCGTATAGAAACTGCTGAATTTATCTCTGATAATTCTGAATTAGCTTTGTTATTTGTGCTGATTCTGTAATTACACATTTATTGCAAATAAGGCAATTATGGGGCTCCTTTCTTCCCCCACCATGTTGCCAGTGATTCCCAGCATCAACTGACCATTGAGACCCTCTCAGTCTCATCATCCACATCTCTGGCCCTTCCTTTGAAGATCACGACAACCCCACATTGTCCTGTCTGTTGTCACCACGGGAGCCAGGGCTGTGTATCCCTTGGTATTTGTAGGAATGGGAGACAGTGTGGAGGAGTGGTTAAAGGCAAAGGCTCTGGAGCTGGACTGCCAGGGCTTAAAACCTGGCCCTTTCCTTAGGTAACACTAAGCAAGCTGCTTGACCTCACTGTGCTAGACTGCTGGACTGTTAGATATTCTGACAAGGATGACTAGACTTGCCCCAAGGAACATAATATCCCTAATCATCAGGAGGTAGCCTGCAGAGGTCTATACCCCCTTTCCCTCTAACTTCTTTCTCTCCTACGTAGTGCTGGTGAGTTGGAAGGGATTAGGGTAGAATAAAAGGTTGGAAGGGAGGTAGATATAAGAACCCAATAAAATAGCTTTTAAAAAATACTAATGGGGGAGGGGGGAATGAGACAGGAGGATCTCTCAAGTTTGCAAGCCACCAGCCTAGCCAAAGAAACATGAGCTCTGGGTTTAGCAAAAGACCCTGTCTCAAAAGAATAAGGCGGAGCACAACAAAGGAGGGCACCAGCTAATCAGGCTTTTGTAGCAAGGGCCTTTACCACTGAGACATCCTACTGCCCCTTTGATGTTGTTTGAGACAGTGTCTCACATACCCAAGGATAGCCTCGAACTTGCTACATAACGAAGCCTAACCCTCCAGTCTCTATCTCCTAAATTCTGATATGACAGGCTTCTGCCACCATGGCCAGCCTCCCCCAAAAAATGTTGTGGTTTTTTTTTTTCCTCAGTGTTGGACATTGATTGACAGAGTGACCACCCACCACTGAGGCTGTCAGCCAGAGTGTTTTTTTAAAGGGGAGAGACACTCTCCTCAGCTAGGTAGGATGAATTTCATCATCCCCCTCTGTACAGCTGTGGAAGCGAGCCTTGCAACGATCTTATCACAGTGGTACAGCAAATGGAAGAACAGGATTTCAGGCCAGACATTTGGGGAATACTTCCTAGGCTTTTCAAGCCCATCTCTGAGCATGCCTTGGAGGGTAGAGTTTAAAAGCATGCTCTGGTGAGTCACCAGCTCAGTCAGGAGTTTCAAGACAAGTGATTGCTGAGCTGTACTTCAGCTGGGTCACCTAAATCTTTAATGGTTTTACCCTCCCCCTCCCCCTGGAAACCAGCTGACTTGGGCTAGACAGCAGAATGACTATGAGGCTGAATGTCATTGTTGGGGGTCACAGCAGTGGCCAACTCATTTCCCATTCTGGAAGCTATAACTGAATTCTACTTGCAAAATTGAAAAATAAAATGCATGTCCATGGTTTACTTCGTGGAAGAGCATTAAGGACCACCTGTTTAATTTTAAAACAACAATAACTAAACAAAATAAGAAATGCGGGAGCATAATTCAGGCCTGTGTTTTGATAAAACAGGTTGCCATCATTTTTTATTGTCTGTCTCTCAGGAGAAAATCATTAAAAGGAAATATCAGGGTTTTTTTGTTTTTGTTTTTGTTTTTGTTTTTTGTACTGCCATTAAAGGACTCCTATTTCCTTTAACTTCTGAGATATCAACAATCACCTTATTTCAGAATTAGGAAATTGTCCAGATCATATTGATCGATGGAATACTTAAAAATTACAGATTCCAAGAACCTACACTGACCTACTCAACAATAATTTTCAGGTGAGGAACCAAGGAGCATGAATTTTAACAAGGCATCAGATGATTCCTATGCTCAGCCAAGTTTGCCATTAGCTGATGCAGAGATAAAGAAGGATCATGGACGAGACAGTTTTATGAGGAAATGCCTGATCCAGGGCACTTAGGAAGTAAAGAGAGTTTTGTTTTGGCTCATGATTCTGGAGATTCAAGTCTATGAATGGATGGTTGTGATACAAGCACATATCAGAGAAAAAGTGTTCACGTTGTCATCCAGGGTGCAAAGGGACTGAGAGATTTTAGACTCATAATTCCCTTGAAAGGCATGCCCTCATTAATCTAAGGATTTTCCACTAGTTTCTACAAGGGATGCTTAAAGATTCACAGGGACTGCCCAGTAAGTAGCACCAACCGGGGTACCCAACTTTTACATAGGGACCTTTGAAGGGTACTCATCCAAACCATAGGAGGTTAAGTTTTCCTTTGAAAAATACAAAGGGCCGGCTGCAAGAGGGCCTGGAGGGGGCGGGTCTGTTCTGGCCTCGGAACCGCCCCCTCTAGGCCTGGGGAAGGGAGAGGGAGGTCACAGCCTGAAGGTGTACGAGCTAGAGCCACACCCTCCGGCATTGCAAGCTAGGAGCTTCAAGCAGCTAGTCGTGAGCATCAGCCCTGAAACTAGCACCAGGAGCTACCATGGCCTACAGCGGGCAGGAAGGGAAGGATCGAGTCATATTTGTGACCAAAGAAGACCACGAAGGTGCCAGCAATGCAGAGCTGGTGGTTAACGACCCCAATGATCCCTATGGGGAGTATGGATTGACCCTGCCAAACGGAGACATTAACTGGAATTGTCCATGCTTTGGGGGAATGGCCAGTGGCCCCTGTAGAGAGCACTTCAGGTCTGCATTTTCCTGCTTCTACTACAGCACCGACGAAACCAAGGAGTTCAACTGTATAGACCAGTTCCAGGCCATGCAGGAGTGCATGCAGAAATACCCGGACATCTATCCCCAAGAAGAGAATGAGTACAGGGATGAAGATGAAGATGAAGATGAGTACAACAATGAGGACGAGGACAGCTTCTACCAGGAGGTCCAGGAGGAGGAGGAGGAGGAAGAGGAGGAGGAATACAACGATTTTGATGACTACTACGATGAAGGTGAGGAGGAGGAGGAGGAGGAGGAGGAGGAGGAGGAGTACTACGAAGATGAGGAAGATGACTATTACGAGGACAAGTACTATGAGGACTATTACTATGATGAGAACAACTACTCTAAGGAGGAGGACTGCTACTCCATGAAGGAAGACGACGACAACGACGAGGACGACGAGGACGACGACCTCTACTATGAGGTTGACTACGAGGAGGAAGAAGGGGAGGAAGAAGACGATGAGGAAGTGTACTATGAAGCTAACTACTATGAGGCTGACTACTACGAGAGGGAGGAAGAGCAGGAGGAAGAAGAGGATCCGGCAGAGTCTGCGGAGGGAGCAGTTGCCACTGAGGCCTCTGCAGCCAAAAAGCAGAAAGCTTGAAGGTCACAGGCCCCAGCTGCTGCCCATTTGCTTAGCCACTTTCTGCATACGCCTTTCTAGCGCCCTCTATTGAAAGCACTTTTTCCTCTGCTGTTCTATGCGCTGCAATATAAGAAATTATAATAATAACTCGTTTTGATGATAGGGGTCTTGGCGGCTTGCCGTACACCCTGAAGAAAAGAGGTACACCTGCATTCTGCATAAACTTATCCGCAGCACTAGGCCACTGCTGAACTATCCTCTCTGAGTGCCCTGGACTTTGCAACTTTGAAAGAATGAGAAGTTTCTCAGCAGTCATTACTCAGGAAAGTGTCTTGTGAGTAAGCTGATTTTATGCTGACCCATTTTGGTAGATTTGTATATCTCTTTCGGAAATTAAGTAGCAGCCAGAACACCTTTCTTTAAGAATCGGGGAGTGGAGGCCATTCCTCCTGGAAGAGGCCAGCGATCAATCAGATAGTGGCATTGGTATGCGTGGGGGACTGCGGCGCTTACTCTCTAACTTTTGCTGTTTGCAGAGTAGCCAGGCTCTTGGGTGTCTACAGTTGGAGGGTGGAATTTCAATCCTTTGACTCCCAGTCCCTTCCTAAGTGAAAGGGGAGGCTAGATTACGGGTTTTGCTGTTGGTTGGTTTTCTGTTTCAAAGGGCCTGCTTTGGGGCTTGGGTTCACTCAGTACAGTCAGTTATAACACTCTGGAGAAGCAGGAACCGAACTGTTACCGGAGAAACAGCCAAAAGAGGATGTGATCTAAATGAAATACTCAATTAAAAAGAAATTATTTCTTTAAAAAAAAAGTAAAAGAAAAAGAATGAGTTCAAAGAGAGAGAGAGAAAGAGAGAGAGAGAGAGTGAGTGAGTGTGTGTGTGTGTGTGTGTGTGTGTGAGAGAGAGAGAGAGAGAGAGAGAGAGAGAGAGAGAGAGAGAGAATGAATATGTGGGTTCATGTATGCCACAACATTCATGTAGAGTTCAGAAAACAACAGCCTTGGGTGTCAGCCTCTGCTTTCCACCTTGCTTGAGACAGGGCGTCTGTTGTTTTTCTGTTGGACATGCCGGGCTTGCCGGCTTGCAAGTGTCTGGGAATTCTTTTTCTGCTTCCCATCACCCTTTAGTAGTGTACTGGAGTTACAGGTGTTCTGTTACCACGTCTTGTTTTTCTATGGGTTCTGGAGAGTCCAACTCAGGTCCTCATGTTTACCCGCAGCTCGTGTTAACCCAGTGCGCCATCTACTGGCCATTATATGTTTTTTTTTCTTTTTGTAAGGTCTTCCTGTATAGTGCAAGATAGCCTTTATCTGTCCACCTCAGTCTTCCGAAGTTCTGGGATTACAAATTTTGCTTCCACACCCTGCCATTAGATCTAGTTTGGGCACATAAGAAAATTATTTAGGCTGCTGAGATATTTCAGCAGGTAAGAGGCACGTGCCACGGGCCAACGTGAGCTCAATCCCTTGGACCCACATATTGGAAGGAGAGAACCTCTGACCTCTACACACTCACTACGTGGCACACGTAGACCCGACACACGCATGCATCCTTGCACGCAAGCACACTGAATTAATAAATTTTCTGTCATCTGTAATATAGAGAAACTAGGCTAGCTTGGTCGAGAGAGGGCAAATAGAACTAGGAAAAGTAACTAAACTATTAAGGTTCCAAGGCTAACCCTGCTTAGCTTCCAAGATCGGACATGGTCAGGGGAGCATGGCCAATACCTAAGGTTGATTTTCAATTGTATTAGAATATTAACTATATTTCCCTGGAAAGATTCTGAAAGTGACCATTATCCAGTCACCAGCACAGGTTTATGAGGCAGAATTTCTGGTGAATACATGCTGCAATATATATATATATATATATATATATATATATATATATATATATATATATATATTTAATTTCCCCAGGTGACTTCAGTGAATAGCCTCTGCTTCAGAGGGTGACGCCAAGCATCAAGCAGAATGATTTTGACTAGCCTTCTCCAAGTGTTTGCTTCTCCTGTGCACTAGGAGGCAGTACCTGTCTTGTGGGACATTTAGCTTTATATATGGAGGACCTACTATTACATGTTGAAGGTCTTTATCAACAGTAAATCATCTCCTATGACTCAGGAGAAAATTCTGATTAATGAAAAACATCAAATCCCCCCTTCTCACTGACAATACTGAAGTCACTCTCCAGGATCATGAGGACCCATAAACATGAATAAGATGAGAATACAGATAGGCAGGGATGGATGGGTGTGCTCACTGAATTCCAGGACACTTTTTACCAGCCCTGGGACGCTAGACAAATTGAACAGTAGCAATGGGGACCTGTGATGATCCTGAATTTCCTTTTTTGAATGTGCTAACCTATCATTTGACTTTCTCATTCTTTAATCATCCACAGGCCCTTAGAGTATCATCCTATCAGAAAAACTACAAAAGGAAATAGCCAGAAATGGCAGCTGATCTTCAGGCTCAGGATGAAGATTTAATGACTTGATTTCCTATTCATTTGGGGTTTTCCAGGAGCGTCATTTTTCCATAGAATGTGGATCAAACCAGCTGACTTCTTTTGTCCCACCACCCCACATCCCACGCGACACATGGTCTTTTCCTGAGTAGTTGTTTAATGAGAAAGTTGTAAGGTAGGTAAGACAGACATGAATCTGTTTTGTTTCTCTCAGTGGTGTTCTCTTTTCTCCTTTCCTCAGACACCCTGTGATTTCTATCCTCCTGCCCTGTGCCCTCATAAAACAAAGTAATTAGAACCCCAAGATCTCAGAAAATATCTTTTGGAGTCTACTCACAGACACCCCCCCCCCCAATTTAAAACTTCTATTCTGATTCCTACTTTCATATATCAAGCCAGAGAAGATGTGCTTTCAGAGCAAAGCCCCTGGAACAAGGCCAGAAGGTGTTGACTATCAGGCTGGCCTGTGCATAGGACCTTTGCGTGGTTTTGGAATTCCAGTCTCTCCCCCGTAGGGTGTTCACATTGCTCTTAGACCTGTTAAAACATGAAGAGCCCCGGAGGGCTGTCCAACAGATAAGGTCCCAAGAGTGTCCCCAGGCTCTGTCTGCAAAGCTGAATATTTTGTTGATCTGGCAAGTAGGCACGGAAATGGATGCTAAGAAAGTAGCAGGGGCTAAGGTACTCAGTCTGAGGAACAGCAGCTGGATCTCCTGCTGCTGGCCCTCTACTTGTGCATGAGAAATGACAAGACTCCTCCTGGTCATGCTCTTTGATTTTAAGGCATGGTGAACAGATGTTAGGAAAGACAAAGCATGTCGGGAACGTGGCGTGTTTATACACCTGGATGATCGATACAGGCACAAGAACATTACTAACATTGCTGTAGCATCCCTCAAGTTAATGTCTACAAGTGTGACAAAACTTCGGAGGCTTGTATATATTTGTGTCTGTGTAACTCTAGGCAACCTTATTTCTCCCATGTTAACCCCCATGCTCTGTAGTCCTCCCAGAGACAAGCCTTGCCTTCCCATTTTCCCACAAGTCCCAAAACTCTGGCTAGCTACCCATCCCCATGTTTTTCTCACCAGGACCTCTCTCCACTAGGACTATGGCAAAACAGAGTAATTCCCCAATATTCTCCTCTTCCTCTTTTAAATTTTTGGTAGATTTAAAATTTCCGGTGTGTGTGTGTGTATCTACCAAATATAATGCAGAATATGGGTATCCATGGAATCCTGGAGATGGTGTAATTACATTTTGAAGTTGAAATTACAGGATGTCTGACATGGGTACTGGGAATCAAACAAGGGTTCTCTGGAAGAGCACCAAGTACTCTTAAGTACTGACCTATCTCCCCAGCCCATCCTTTCCTTGTATTTCACTCAAGCAAAAACCAGCTACAAGGGCTGGAGAGATGACTCAGACATTAAGAGCACTGTCTGTTTTTCCAAAGGTTCTGAGTTCAGTTTGTAGCAACTACGTGGTGGCTCATAACTATCTATAATGGGATCTGGTGCCCTCTTCTGGCCTGAATACTGTATAAATAAATTAAAAAAAACAAAAACAGCTACAAGACAAATGACCACTTTTTTTTTTGCCCTTAGCAACCACCAGGAAACACAGTTTCTGATTTTTTTCAAGGAAAATTGAAATCTTGAAAGAAAAAAAAAATCAATGAGCCATAGTCATCTCTTTACTGATATAAGAATGACTTGCTTGAGAAGTAAATTTCACCCAAAGCCCAACTTGACCGCTTCATTTGGCCCTTCATCATGGAAAGGGTCCCCATGATCTTTCCATCCATCCTCATCACTACAGATGTCCTAAGATGGCCTGTCAGAAATTGTTGGTGTTAGTAGTGAACATTCAAGACCTCACAAATTCAGGGGTACCTTAGTGTGGGAATGGTAGATGAAACGCTTAAACTGTGTCCTAAATGATTCTTTTTTTTTTTTTTTTTTTTACAGGAAAACCCAACTTCGGCCATGAGCTCAACTTTTAATCCTCTGTGGAAAGTTTCGAAACAGGAAATGCATACATCCCATCAAGAAAAGAATCAACAGTTTGTAGAACTGATTTCCTTTGGGTCCATCTTCCTTTTCTGGGACAGAAAATAACTTGAATGACTTATAGAGCAGCTAAATATTTTCTTTTACCTTAGAGTTCTTAGGGAAATGTTTTTTTTTTCTCTCATGAGACAAGAAAAATTCGTTTTCTTATACATGTTATTTTATGACCTAATATTTCCCATACCCCTTCAAACAAAAAGATCTTAGAGAAAACCAGGGGACCAAAACTAAATAGCACTATTAGTGGTGAATCAGAGCTCCACTGACTTAAAAAAACACCTTGAACAAAATCAGCTCTCACCCAATACAGCCATCTGTAAATGATGTGCATTTATTATTATTTTTTTGCAGAGTATTCTTTTGTTTAAATGTGTATAAAATGATTTTTATATTAGCTGATTTGACCATTGGTTCCCTGGAAAAATTAAAATTCTGTTTTACTAATTTGGTTACTCCCATAACTGGAAGGTACTTGTAAATGAGCAATTTTATTCTTGTTTAATGCTTAGAATATCTAAGGCGGTACACTTTAATACACTCTTCAGACGGTTTGACAAAATGAATAGTGAAAAGCAAGCTTTCACTGACAAAGGACTGTAACAAGGACTTGTAAAACCAAGCTATCAAAACTCAACAACAGGAAAATGAACAATCAGACTGAAAATGAACAAAACTCATGAGCAGGCAGACACTTTTCTATATAAGATCCCCAACTCCTAGCTTTTTTGGCCTGAGCAACTCCATGATGGAGTTGCCATTCCCTGATATGGGAATGCTCTCTGGGCAATTGTATAGTACATTGCCTTACCCAAAGCAGAACTACAGTTCCTAATTTTTCTTTCCTCCAGATCTGCCCACTGATGTATGCACTAATAACCTCATGAGTATGCTACAGTTCTAGGGTAGGGGGTACTCAAAATGAAAATTGGTGAAATCTGGAAGGCAGAATTAGAGCATCCGCCGTTATACCTTAAAGGTTTCTGCTGGGTTCCAGGCAACAGGGCAGCTCACATACGTCATTTGTGACCTGGCGCCTTACCCTGTTAGCAGGCTCCAGTGATGATATGGGGCAAGGGTAGACAACAGCTGGAACCTCAGCTCCCACTGGATCTTTTCCCTCAGCTTTCCTGAATCCAGGGCCAGGTTTCTATGAGAAGGGAATTAGATCCTTCTCTAGGTTACCTCTATCACCAAGATTAAAGGTAGGAAGACCCAGGCAAGGTTGTCCTCACTAGTTAAACTTTGTATAGGCCTAGTGCTTTTTGCTTTCTTTCGCTTTGTCCCCTGCTTTTCTTTCAGCTTGCTTGCATTGCTAACCCGCCATGGAATCAGGTTCACTCTCCGAGACAGAAGCAACAGTCTCCCCATCCCCATAGATTCCAGCAGCTTCCCTTCGTGCTCCCTGATGGATAATGACTTTGCTCTTATCCTCCAACTGTTTTCTCCCACATCTCACTTCCCTAGCTTCTCTCATGGTTGTAGGAAACCTGATTCTTATAAATAAATATGTTATTGCATAGCATACACAGTGATCTCAATTCTTTGCTGAAGCGCCGACGATGCACTGCCAAAGGAGCTGTGGTCAGGAGTTCAGTTTCAGTGTGTAGAATTTCAACTTCCCATTCAGCATCCAGGTGAAAGTTTTGACTAAGAAAGCTCGATGCTGTGAGTAATATGTGATCCAGGCAGAGATGCGAATTGACAAGCCATTACTATACATGTAAAGCCATTCATAAGACTAGTGACAGCATCAAAGTTATCATTGTATAAGATCAATATCAATATATAGGGGGTCTTAGAGCCACAAGATGAAACCAGGAGCAGTGGCACATACCTTTAATCCCAGCACTCAGGGAGGCAGAGTGAATCTCTGAGTTCGAGGCCAGCCTGATCTACAAAGCAAGTCCAGGACAGCCAAGGCTACACAGAGAAACCTTGACTCAAAAAAACAAAAGAAAAACAAAAGCCACAGGATAAGATGAGGTTACTGCAGCACTAAGGGCTAGCAGAGAAAAATCAGTAAAATATTAGATAAGGATTGCTCTAATATTAAAAATATAAAGTGTTGAAGTGTCTCACGTTTGTAATCCCAGCAGTTGGAGGTCAAGGCTAGAGAACTGCCGTGAGTTCAAGGCCAGAGTGGGTCACATAATAGTGAGTTCTAGGTAGGCCTGAGCTGCAGTGTGAAGCTCTGTCTCAGAGAACCCAAAAAGAAAAAATAAAGAGACAGGGAGAAAGAGTATAGTTAGGTATGAAGGTACAGGCCAATGATCCAAGCACTCTGGAGTTTGAGGCAAGAGACTTACAAACTCCAGGCCAGTGCAGGATACCCAGATGCCCAGAAACACTCTGTCTCAAGAAGAAAAATAAAACAGTCCCTCGTGGTAGTAAGTTGCCAATTAAAAAGTGCCTGAATAATGGTGGGGGGAGGGGAAGGGCCTACAAGCCTCCCCTTCTGAGGAGCTGTGGACAGTTGATGACTGCTGGGGGAGAGAGAACCAGTTTTCCTCAAGGGTGTGGCTCATTGATAGGTCAGTCATGCCTTAGTGGATGGCCCACACTCATGTGAACAGGAGCAGCTCAAATGGACTCAGTAGGATATTACAAAAAAAAAAAAAAGACATGAAATTGAAAGGAGGTGAGGGAGTGAGGAGTTAGGGTTGACAAGAGTAACTGATATGCTCAAAATATGTTATATTAAATTCTCAAACAATAATATGTTATATATTTTAAACCTGGTTGAATAAAATTTAAAACCACTGAAAACTGGCACAAAATTTTCAAGAAGAAACCATGGGAAAGTGTTTTACACTAAAAGAGCAAACACTGCCTAAGCACTTAGATGAAGCTGGGTGCAGTGATGCACACCTGTAATCCCAGCACTCAGGAGACACAGGCAGAAGGATATCTCTGAATTCGAGGCTAGCCTACTCTACATAGTGAGTCCAGGACAGCCAAGGCTACACAAAGAAAGCCTGTCTCCAGAAACAAAACAAAACAAAACAAAAAGTTTTAAGCTGAGTAAACCTAGGAAATTTGAGGATAGTTTAGATTGCTTCCAAAGCAGATAAAATATTATGTTAGTCTATTTTTAATACACTTTAAAGATTTGGTGATGTTTTTGTTTGTACCTGGCCGAAGACTCTTTTAATTAAAAAAAAATGGTAAATTTTAGAATATTAGCAAAAACAATTGGAATAAAAACAAAAATAAAATGGAAGCACCCTATCATTTGCACCTATGGTCAGTGGGTAAAGGATTGTGTAGCTGGGGGGGACTACTGTCTCAGTTTTCCAAAGCTAGATTTGTTATAAGGGAGATTCAGAGCCACAGATGATTTTTGTCCCCTGGGGGACATTCAGAAATGTCTGCGAATATATTTGACTGTCATAAACCACTGGCATCTGGCAGATAGAGAGCAAGCACACTTGTAAACATCCCACAAAGCAGAGGGTGGCTCCCAAGGTAAGTGGGGAAAATGCAGAGTGAGAAATTATGACTTTGGGTATGGCTATTTATCATGAGAAGTAGAACAAAAATCACTTTTCATTTGTGTGTGTGTGTGTGTGTGTGTGTGTGTGTGTGTGTGTGTGTGTGTGTGCCTGAGGAGGATCAGGCATAGAGAGCATCAGATCCCCTAAAACTGGAGTTGCATGTGGTTGTGAGCTACCTGACATGGGAGCTGGGAACCAAACTCCAGTCCCAGTCCTCTGTGAGAGTAACAAGTTCTTTTAACTGAAACACCCCCCCAGAAAAAAAAGGAACAAATGGATGAAAAGAAGAGAAAGAGACAGACCTTGGAGAAAATAAAAAGGTAGAAACAGAAGGTGCCAGAGAATAGATAACGAAATTGTGATGCTCATAGACAATGGCACTGTATTCAGTTGTAAAGGAAGACAAAATTTACTGAAAAAAAAAAATAGATGTATCTGGAAAGTATAGTGTTAATCAAGGTGACTCAAACTCAGGAAGACAAAGAAATCTTATGCCCTCCCTTAATGCAAATCCTGGCCTGTAATGTATAAATGAACACTTACAAACAGATATAAGTGTGAGTGAAGCCTAAAAAACTGGAAAAGAACACAAGAGAGAACTAATCAGTGATGAAAATTGGGTGTTGGTCAAAAGGAGGCCTGGGGCACGGAAGAGGAAGAGACTGGAAGGAGACTGCAAAGGGAAGAAGTGAAGTGAGATGTGGGAGCAGGAGGATCATTAACTGGAGAAGAGGGATTTGCAGGGAGGAGGGAGTGCCTGTTAGAGGATGGGAGGAAGATGAAGAGAGTGGAGCTGACAAGTAACCAGGAAACACTCTCTAAAAAGAGTGTATATTTTACGTACATGTGAAATTGTTAAATGAATTTCATACTAGATTTAAATTTTAAAAGAAGGAGAAAGATTAATATATGATGCAAGGCTTATGGGCTCTGAGACACTTGTAGCTCCAATAAACATAGCAAGGCAGATACAGAAGCCATAAGCAATAATAGGCAATGGGAAGCTATTCACTTTCTCTTCCAGAGCTACAATGTTCCTTGAGATTTGGTTTACTTGGCTGGGTCCTGATCACAGCAGAAATATACTAAGTCTCAAGCCAACTGGTAGAGTGTTAATCTGGAATAATAAAAATCAGAAATGATGGTATACTGTTCTTTTGGAATGTATACAATTTACCCTTGTTCATTCAAATGCTGATTTCTCTTCCCCACTATCTGGTTTCAATCTGGACATTGCATTGTGATGTTTATTCTAAGCATCACCTGTCTCAAGTTTGTGTAAACATGCCACCATTTGTTCTCTAAATTGTGAATTAAAAGAGCCAGTCACATTGGTGAGCAATGGAGAGGATAGGGTGGGACCTCCTGGTCCAGAGTGTGAGGAAGAGGAAGGAAGCAGGGAGAGTGGAGTGAAGAGAATCTGGAGGGAGGTCTTGGAACCACGTGGAGAAATGAACTGGACCTAAGATATCACTAAAAGCAAATATAATGGACGAATCTGAATGGTAGGTAACTATATGGGCTTGGAGGTTTAGGATGGAGTAACTATTGCCCAGCATTGTGCTCTAGGTTAATTAAATAAATCCCAGTCTCTGTGTGGTAATTTGGGTATACAGCTGGTTTACAAATAACCACTGCTTTACTAAAGGATATATCAATAGTAAATATTAAATTCCAACAACACAGAAAACAAGAGGTTGAGGAGATAGTTCAATTGGTAAAATACCTGCCTTGCAAGCATGAGGAACTAAGTTCAGATCTCCAGTGCCCATGTAATAAGCCAGATATGGCTTCTTACCACTGTAGCCCTATTCATGGGGCAATAGAGACAGGCAGAGCCCTAGAGCTCAATGGCCAGCCAGTTTAGTCAGTTGGTGAGCACTAAATTTAGTGAGAGGCCCTGTCTCAAAAGATAAGGTGTACAGTGATTCAGGAAGACATCCAATGTTGACCTCTGCCCTCCTTATATATGCACACACATGTGTACAAAAACCTGCAGGCACACACACATGTGTGCAGTGCACATGCATACACTTTACAGAGATGAAAAAGAAAGTCCTTCTGTGGTGCTCCAGAAGAGTTCATCTTCCCAAGAATGACCAGGAAGCTAGAAAACCATTCTCTTTTTTACGTTTGTGTATTGGTTTGTTTTCATTGGCGGTGGTTGTGGTGGTGGCTGATTTGTTTTCTTTTTTGTTTGTTTGTTTTTGTTTTTTTTCCCACAGTACGGGTTGTGCCTAGGGCATTGCCTATGTTTAGGCAAGTGAAATTTAAAAATTATATACCCAGCCCTAGAAAACCATTCCTATCTGTTGCTTAACACCAGTTATTTCAAAGAAACTGAAGCAAAGAGCTTTTAATCCAACCAAATATAATAGCTATGATGATGTGTAACAGTCACAATTACTATAGTTTTTTTTTAAGCCTTTATCTTAGCCAGGTGGCCCAATACTCAGTAGGCAGAGGTAAGTAGATTTCCGTGAGTTTGAGGTCAGTCTAATCTACACATTGAGTTTCAGGCCAGCCAGGGCTGCACAGTGAGACCCTGTCTCAAAAACAAAACAAAATAAAAAAGCAAAGTAAATAAAGTATAATTAAAAATAAAAAAAGGAAAAAAAATTAAACAATCTAACAAAGCATGGTAAAAAAAAAAGCATTTATTGTAAATCTGTCTACTTCAGGGGTTTCACAGATTTACCTTGGGTTCTTGTCATTACAGGTAATCACTGTGAATATTGTGTGTCATGTAAATCTAAACATTAGAGAATCTTCTAAACAGCTGTCAGGAAAAAAAAAAAAGACTGGCAAATTTCAAGGCAACAAAAGGACTAGAAAAGAAGATTCTATAAATAGTCAAAGAAATTGATCATCACAAAAAGAAAAGCCAGGACTGGAGAGATGGCACAGTGGCTAAGAGCACTTGCCACTCTATTCTAGAAAAATGGAGTTCGCTTTCCAGCACCATGCCAGATGACTCACAACTGCCTATAATTCTAACTCTAAAGCATCCTGCATGCCTCTATCCTCTGAAGGCATATGTGCGTGCATGATAGTAGATAAATAATAAAATAAATCTAGAAAAGACTAGCACTGGAGTGATGGCTCGGCAGTTTAGAGCAACGCTTGCTCTTCCAGAGAACCTGGGTTTCCATTTCCCGGCACCTTTGTGGCAGCTCACAACGCTGTAGTACTCCACGCCTGGAGGTATCTAATGCCCTCTTCTGACCTACAAGGGCACTGCAGTTGAGTGGTCCGCAAACATACGTGTGGGCAAAACACCCAATACACAAAATAATAATAAAAAGAAGGAAAGAAAAACTAGAAACACAAAGAAAAATAAAAGGTAAGTGATTATTAATAAGGACACCGTGTTAATTAATAAGGACACCGTGTTATGTATCTAACTATATGAAAACCCAGGGACAGGAGGTACCCGGAAAATAGAATGAAGTGTTATATGCTCCTCAGGCATAATGGTAAAGGAAGGCTATCAAGGTGGACTCCTTTGGGCGTGCTAAATCGATGATGGGTACCAGGAACAGCCTAAACATTGGAGACAAGAGATTCTAAATACAGAATTTTTTAAAAATATTTTATTATTATCATTTATGACAATACGGATTTTTTTAACAGATACTTTAGTCCCAGCACACAGGGAAGCTGAGGCAGGCGGATCTCCTTTCAAGGCTTGGATGTGAGTTCCAGGACATCCAAGACTACACAGAGAATCCCTGTCTCGAAAAAAAAAAAAAAAAAAAACCCAAAAAACGACACAGTCACACTATGTAGCCCTGGCTGGCTTAACTGCCTGTAGAGGTCAGGCAGGCCTCCAACTGGCCACCTAGGTCAGAATGATCTCGAAACCCCAGAGATCTGCCTGCCTCTGCCTCCCACTTCCGGTTCTTGACGGGCCACACCGAGACAGATAAAACGGTGCACAATGGCTCCGCGGCTTAAACTCGAGCGTGAAATGGTGGATACTGAAACTGTAACGGAAAACTTGCTACTTGTTTAAGCTTCCGCCTGCGTGTTTTCCCAAGTCACACAGCTAGGAGAGGACCGCCCCCAAAATCTTCCCGCCTTTCCAACGGAAGTTGGGTCTCCCCCGGAAAGGAAGTTTCAAGAGACACTCCTACCGTGAGAGCTTAATTAGCGTGCGGACCCGGGCAGGTCGCACACGGAAGACGAAGCGCTCGGCGAAGGCCTCAGCCCTTCACGTCCACGTCTGGCCCAGAGAGGCACCAGGGCGACAAACGGACAAGTGACCTCCGAAGGTATGGGTGGTTTTAGAAACTTGTAATCTTTTGATGTAGCTATTGGTTCCTTTTTGAAGTTTCTTTCCTTATTTACTTCATATCCCATCACAGCCCCCTCCGTCCTCTCCTCCGGGTTCCACCCTGTTTCCCCTCCCGTTCTCTTCAGAAAAGGAGAGCCCCTCCCCCATACCATCAAGTCGCTTCAGGACGAAGCGCATCCTCTCCCACTGAGGCCAGACCGAGCAGCCCAGCTGAGGGAAAGGGATCCAAAGGCAGGCGACAGAGTCCATATTAGAGGCAGTTTCTGCTCCGCTTGATAGGGCATCCACATGAAGGTGGCGTGCCCGTCAGTTAACGTATGTGTCCAGTCTACGCTTTTTGGTTGGTGCTTCAGTCTTGGTTGGCGCTTCAGTCTCTGAGCCATCATGGGTCTTGGTTCCTTTTGGTTTGTCTTTGCTGTTAAATCGGAGTCTCCCCGTGCAGCCCAGACTAGCTTTTCTCATGTCTAAACCCCAAAAATACAGTGCAGGAATTGGAGGCATCCATTTCACCAGCGGGAGATGGGTTTCTTGAGGTACATATTAAATTCAGGTCTGGAGGTATATATTAGATACCTCCAGACTTGGATATATATATATATATGTATTATATATATGTATTATATATGTATTATATATGTATTATATGTATTATTTATATATGTGTATTATATATGTAGTATATATGTATTATGTATGTGTATTATATATATGTATTATATATATGTATTATATATATTGCTCCTATACAAAGTTAATGAGTTTTATAGTACAATTAATAGAACTGCCGTAATTTGCACTTCTGCCAACACGTTTTGATTTTTGCTTTTTTTTGTTTTTTGTTTTTTTTTTTATTAAGGCCCCAATTTCTTATTACGATGGACCAAGCTTTACAGGAAACCTTGGAGCGGACAGATGGTATTATTGAAACCATCGAGCAGCACCCTCCTCCTTCGAGACTCTTGTCTAGTGAGGAAAAATCTCTTCATGAAAAACTGTATGACATTTATGTTGAGGAATGTGAAAAAGATCCTGAGGCAGAGGGCCTTCAAAGCAATGTCAACTTGCTGGAGAAGCTGATGAAGAAAGAGCCGTTGCCATGTTTAGTGGTCAACCTGTACCCTGAAAATCAGGGCTATTCTCTCATGCTCAAGGACAAACATGGAGTCCTTGTAGATCCCTTTTCAGTGAAAAGTGGGTCATTTTCAGAGACTTTTCATTTGCCTTATGATGTCGAGAAACTGCTCGAATATTTGGATGCCGAAGAGTTACCTTCTCTTCTGATTGATATCCTGGAAAAGTCTCCTGTGAATGTTTTTCACCATGGCTGTGTCATAGCAGAAATCCGAGACTACAGACAGTGCAGAGACAACATCTACCCTCCTGGGGAGCTTTGTGCAGAGCCGGCTGTGTCACCCGCTGAGTCTTCTGCTGAGTCTTCTGCTGCTTACCAAACACGGCATGTTCTATTGCGTCCCACGATGTATCACAGTGATGTGGAGTCTATAACAAGTGATAACCATCAGTGGACTGAGGAAGAGAAACTTGAGCTGAAGAAGCAACTGATTTTAGCTACAGAGGACCCCTCTGTTGCTGTCACCTACACAGCCAATGACCTGCTGTTTAATGAGCAGAAGATGATGACAGACTCCATGAGACAAGGCTTCAAGAGGCATGCATGCCCCTCTATGGATCAACAGGAGGTACCATCTGGGTGTATTTGTCCCCCTGGCCTTGCAACAATGACTCCTTTCAAAAAACAGGCAAAAATAAGAACAGATGACCCATATGACCTAAATATTGCTGGAGCAGAAACACGGAAGCAGAGACTCCGTGAGCTGACTATGCCTTCAGAGATGGATATGCAGAAATACGTTAAAGGGATGCCATCTCTGCTCTTTGATGATGAAGAACCAAGCGTACTGGCAACTCCTGAGATAAACTATGATTATATGTGTGATAACGAAGATGGTGATCAGCTATGGGAAATGAATCCAGATATCATGAAGTCCCTGAATGAACCACTTTTCTCTGCTGAAATAGGGCCACTTCCAGAGGACAGAAGTGACAGCCACATGTATCTGCCTCACATCTCACTGGATGATTATTCAGATGAGTTCATGGCTAGGGTAAACACTGGGCCTAGGGAGACAGTGGGTGTGTACCAGGGATCTGTCCAGAGCAAAGCCACATGTCCAGGCAAGATCCCTCAGAGGTCTAGTAGCTCAGTCCATCCTCCTCAGCCCTCCCTGGGGATGAACCCCACAAGCAGTCTGGTGCCATCCTTAGAGAAGGAAAGCAGCCTTCCACTAGATGCACTTGCTCCCATCTCAAGACGGGGCTCCTCAGCTATCAGCTGTGATCGAGACACACCACCTGACCCTAAGGCAATCCCTGTGGTCCAGCAGACCACTGTGAGAGAGAGCAGGGTTAACACCCTTCCTGAAGCTGGCCAATCCAATGTGAGGTCATCAGAAACCAACCCAAAGGCCCAGCACTCCCCCAGAACCACTGGCGTGAATCTGATCGATATGGTAAAGTCTGTGCCAAAACCTCATCTGGTGAGTAATTTAACTGAGGTCCTAGGCTGCTCCACTAGTGTCCCAGCTGCTAAGGGAATCACTCAAAAGAGCTTTCTACTAACCAGAGAGGCGCTAGCTGGGCCAGCACAGTGCACTGTGAAGTCACCTGTACAACTCATTATAAATAATACGTCAAAACCCCTAACTGTAAAACTTCCCCCTGGTTCTATCATTTTGTGCTCAGAGCCTCCGAATCCTTCCCAGGAACAGCTGCAGCAACCAGAGCATATATATGTTTTGATCCCCCAGGATCAGCAGCTACCCAGGGATCCTGTCCCCCCACAGCCAGTGTCACCAGCTTCCTCCCAAGGGTCTAACCCTGAGCAGTTGTCCTTGCCTCAGCAAACTAATCACCTTAACACTGAGCAAACTGCTCTCCTTAACACTGGTGAGACGAGAGTGATTCAACAGACCCAGACATCTGTGCTGAGTGAGGTAGGTTCCACCCAGCAGAGTCACATGCAGAACTCTCATTCACAGAGCTTTCCGCTCTCTGACCCTATTACAGCAGCGGCAAACCCAGACCTAGAATAGAAGTGCAGGTAAGAATCATACCACACAAAGTGACCGTGTCCAGAGTAGGCACTCAGCGCTCTCACTGTGGGCATGCAGCCAGCAAACCCAGTGAGAGAGGAACAGGGGGCCCACCAAAACCACCCCAAGATCCTGAATCTTAATTCTCTTTCAAATGCATCAGCATTGAGCTAAGTCATTTCTCAGTCTCTACTTCATCGCTGGTGTTTGGAATGTTCCAATATACTAGTTTAAAATGGGGGGGAGGGGGGCACACAATGCCCAAGTTTTACATAGAAGCAGGGAAGGGATTTTAAAAACCGAGGCTTGTTATCCTTTTTGCTCTTGATATAGTCATGTTTAGTATAGTGTCCAAAATTTGTTAACTTTAGTCTCCTCCAGATTCTCATTTTGATAACCATTAAAGCTGGAGATTGGGCTGAACCAAGGGCTCAGCAGCTAAGAGCACTAGCTCTTTCAAGGACTGGAGTTTGGTTCCTAGGACTGATGTCAGGTGCCTGGAAGCTTGTCTGTACCCCACCCCATCACACCAACACCTTCTCACACCCACCCCCTCCAGAATAGAAGTGCAGAAGATCTGACACTCCTCCGGTCTCTTGAGGGACTGATGTGCATGTGCCACTCCCACACAAATATAATTTAAAATTAAAATTGGAACCGCAGAGATAGCTTAGAAGTTAAGAACATTTGTTGCTTTTGCGTAGGAACTGGGTTTACTTTTCAACACCTACATGGTGGCTCACAACCATCTATAACTCCAGTTCCAAGGAATCTGACACCCTCTTCAGACCTGCAGGCTCACCAGATAGCCACACGGTGCACAAACATACATGCAGGCAAAACTCCCAAGCACATAAAGTTAATATTTTTTAATAATAATAATACACTTTCAAGTTTATAATTTAGGAATAACATAGGCTTATTTGCAAATGGTGATAAAAATAAATACACATTTTTCTGTTGAGGGAGAAATGTAGCCTCCTCAATGATTTTCTTTTGGAGGGGGTTGTTTATCTTGGGTTTTTTTGTTGTTTCGGTTTTTTTGGGTTGTGTGTGTGTTGGTTTTTTTTTTTTTTTCCCTGTTTTTTGAGAAAGGGCTACTATGTGTAGCCCTGGCTGTCCTGGAACTCACTATGGAGACCAGGCTGGCCTCAAACTCAAAGAGCTCCACCTGCCTCTGACTCCCAAATGCTGTTATTACAGGCGTGTACCACCACCTGACCTGGTTTAACAATTTCAAGGACACAGCTCAGTCTTAGTAAATAACAGTCCCATTGCTGTACAACCTAGTTCTAGAACTATTTTGTTTTCCAGGATAAAACTCTGTACCTGTTAACTAACAAGTCCCTGTTTTCTGTTCCCTGCCCTTGGCTGCCACCCTTTTGTCTCCAGGAACCTTAGTGCTCAACAGCACATCGTATGTGTGGAAACAAGGGAGGAGGGCTATTATTTCAGGCCACCTTTTTTCACTTGACAGGATATCCCCAAGGTTCATATACCTTGTGACAGAAGGTCATTATCAAAAGAGACCAGATGAAGGTTGTCACATTGAAATGGAGTGCAGCGTAAGCTTGCACTCCTATGCAAGGGATTTGGTGGCAGACTTGTTTGATGGCCACCCAGCCCTGGGAAGGTTTCCCTGTACCCAGAGCTCTGGCGGACCCCAGCTCCCCTCCAGACCCTGACACTGGCCTGGAAAAGGCCCTCCCTCTGGTATGGCTTGCTGTGGCTCTCTTCGTAAAACCATTTACATGTTTTAGAACCTTCTAGGTTACTTGCACAAGGGAGATAAGCACTTGAAAACTCAGTCCTCTTGTGCTTCTTCAGTGCCCAAAGCCTTGTGAGGCTGTTAAATGGGGTGTCCTCCTCCTCTGCCTTCCTGTCCCCTCCCCCTTTGTTTGTTCCCCATCAGTTGTTTAACATTTGCTGCCTGCTCACCTCATCTCCGTTTTCCTTGTTTCAGTGGACTGAACTGCTGCGTGCTTCAGAGAGTTGAAGTGTGATCAGCTCTGTAACAAATGTTCATCCAAGGCAAGGTGCAGCCCCTTAGTTCATGGCTTTGGCAGTGCTGTGTAGGCAGCCTCTGTCCAAAGCATGCTCAGCACTTCAAAAGAAGGCCTGGGCCTATTAAGCACTGAGCAGGAAGGCATCCTTCTCCTACTCCCAGCCACAGGCAACCATCAACTTTCTTTGTGCCCCTACGAGTTTGATTGCTCGTAGTGTTTATATTAGGCGAGTAGTTATACGGTGTTTTACATAACTTTGTATTTTGTGTGTCGGCCTTTGGCCAGGTGTTTGGTGTTTATTCCTATTGTAACATGTACCAGCACTTGGATCCTTACTCATTGCCTTGCCTGTGTATGTTTTACTGTTCATGTTTTGTTCTCTGGTAACTCTTAAGGATAATCTGCCTACATGAAACTTACCTTTGTAAGTGCACATGTATGTTTATTTGCCTTTTGCCCTAAAAAGAAATGGAAACTTGGTTTGTCTGGTCAGTTCTGAAAGATTAGCAAAGGGACAGGTAACGGTGATTGTCACTGGCATAAACCGTCGCTGAGGTCCTGCTGGTGCTCTTCAACAAAGATTTGACCTCCTCAAGGAAGCTGGTCACATTTGCCACCAGAGTGACAGTGAGCTGACAGGAGGAGCACCCTGGACATGGCCGGGAGTGGGTGCCTGCACTTGTAAGAAGTGAACTGGCCCAGTGAGCAGTTGCAAAGAACTTAAGCTCAGCCTTCAGAGCCAAGCAGATCTGACCTCAGCATGCTGCCAGTTTGGTGTCCTTCCTCCTTTTGCTCTGTAACTGGTTCATTCAGGTACAATAAGTAAATGTTTTACTTGAGTGATGTGCTTTTCAGACAAGCAAATAAAGTTACCTTTGTTTCCAGTTATCATTTAGTGGCATCATTTTTTCCCTTCCAGTGATTCTCATTGTGGTGACAATTTGTTTCTATCCAGGATCCTATTCCCATATTTCTTAGCTCCCAACTGACAGCAGTATAGTTATTTGTCTTTGTTGAATGAAGCTGGTGTTGCTGAAATGTTACCAGGTGGCCCTGTTGTTTAGAGAAAAATGAGTCTTACCAGTAGTGGACACATTGGTCTTTGCAGTCTTTTCTTTTTTGAGATTATAATTACATCATTTCCCCCTTCCCTTTCCTCCCTTCAAACGGGTATATTGGAGAATATACCCGTTCTTGTCCTCTTTCAAATTCATGGCCTCTTTTTTCATTGTTATTGCATACTTATGTGGATATGCATATATATATATATATATATATTCTTTAATACATAAATACATTGTGCTTATGTGTATATTTTCAGGGCTAACCAATTGGTGTTCTCTTCCTGGGGATAGACTATTTCCCCCACTCTCAGCATTCTGAAGTTACCTGTAGTTCTTTGTGTACGGTTGAGACCTTACATGTTAATAGTGGAGTTTTTATTACGCGTGTGTGTGTGTGTGTGTGTGTGTGTGTATCAGCCACGGTGAACATGGAGCAGTTGAGGACAACATATGGGAGTTAGTTCTCTCTCCACCTTATGTGTCCAAAGGGATCAAACTCGGATCATCAGGTTTAGCAGGAAGTGCTTTACCTGCTGAGCCACCTCACCAGTCCCATATCGGTGTTTTAAACAAATACCATTTTGGGTCAAGTTGAATACAACAATCCTCCATATCAAGGATGTTCATATATCACCTGTAAGAAAAATATACTCAGCTGCTTGAAACACCGAGGTCATAAAACCGAAGATGCATCTATCCCTTTGCCCATTCTCGGGATGTGGAAAGCACAGTTGTTTCACGTGTTTTCACCTAGTCCTTGAAAGAACCTCATGCAGTTTTAAAAAAGAGGAAGCAAGGTGGCAGCCTAAATCATGAGCTCAGGATTATCCAGCTGGGAAGCACCAGAAGCCAGATTTGGGCTCAAGCCTCCTGAGGTCAAATCTTCTTCTTTCCCACACTGTTCTCTCCACTGCCTCACTAATGACAAGGCTGACCATTTGGGCAGACGGGAGCGCTACACAGCAAAGATATTGCTAGAATTATTTTAAGTACACCAGGGCTGGTTTTGTTGTTGTTGTTTTGGTTTGGGGTTTTGTTTGTTTTGTTTGTTTTGAGTAGTTGTTGCCCAAGTTCATCCTGCCCACCTACAGAATTTTGCGTTTCCTAATAAGAGCCAGGGGGACTTACAATGGCAGACCACATCGTAATGATTGTTGTCACCTTGCTCTGTCCCCTTGAGTTGCCTGGGAGTGGCATGTTCTTCAGGGATAGGCCTAATGACTGGTCAGTCCTGGTGAGTAAGTATTTCCATCCTACCATTGTAAATTTTTATTATCTATAACAGGTGTGGTTAATAGACTACTTTCCTTTGGGGTATTTTGGAGGCAGTGCACCTTAAACTAAATTCCGCTTGTGTGACTTAATGTCTCCTAAGCAGATCTATTAGTACATCCTTCATATAACATCAGTTCTATAATGTTGAGTTTCTTCTCCATCAATGGGAGCATCTACCAGTTAAAATACTGTATAAGGCATGCCCCAACATTAAAAATATAAATTTCCAGGTGTGATAACTCACGCTTGTAATGTCAGCATGTGAGAGTGTGAGATAGAAGGATTGATTGCCTGTAGTACAAGGCTAGCCAGTGCTACAGAGTGAAGCCCAGTCTTAACAGTGGTCCACAAAACAGAACTATGAGGGGTCTAATATTTTTATCCTGCTTGTAAAACAAGTTAGCCTGCTATCATTTCATGAATACTGGAAGAAGATGCAAGAATATGTGGCCAAGACAAAGGACATCATTATATATAATGTGGCAAACAACATGAGGTATGGTTTACATTGATTCCTTTCTCCCTTAAGTCCCATGAAGGTAACAGGAACATGGGCCCGGGTAAATGTTGTACATGCAGTAGATACATGTCACAGCTGAGGGAGCCAAGCATAGAAAGTAGCAATGCTTTAATTATTTTTTAATTTATTTTACATGTTTGAGCATTTGCCCTACACGTATACCTGCACCACACGTGTGCCTGTAGCAGTCAAATGTCTCATCAGATCCCTTGTAACTAAAGTTATGGATGATTGTGAACCACTACATGGATACTGGGAACTAAACCCCAGGCCATCTGCAAAACCAGCGAGTTCTTTTAACCACTGGACCATCTCTCGAGTCCCAGGAAATAGTGGTGTTTTTAAAAGGCCACAAAGTGGCCCAGTCTTGCTCTTGAAGGAAATATTTTTGCCCTTAGCCCCATAAGGGCATAGTATCTCTATCTCCTAAAGCTTTCCACTGTCCAAACTTCTGGAAAAGTCCATTTAGGGACCTGGAGATGGCTCAGTGCTGGTACCTCCTCCAGGCCTTCTCTGGAACCAGACATGCATATGTACATACACATATGTTTATCATGGTGCAGGCAAACATTCATACATCGGAAACATTTTTTTTTTTTTTTAGACTAGAGAGATAGCTCAGTCGTTTAAGAACTCCTGCTGCTCTTGCAGAGGACCCAATTTGGTTTGCAGCACCTCAACTGGACAGATCACATAGGCCTATGACCCCAGCTCTCCAGGGGACATGCTTCTGGATTCTGTGGTGCCCCAGCCCATGCACACGCACACACACAAAGAGAGAGAGAACATTCGGAAATATTAAAATAGAATCTAAAAAAAAAAAGTGATGGAGGGCCTGGGAATATAGCTCAGTGGTAGAGCATTTCCCTAACTTGCATGAAACCCTGAGTAAGATCCCTAGTGCTAAAATAAAAGTGGACAACAACAAAGTGACAGAGGAGGGGGCTGGAGAGATAGGTTACATGGTAAAGTGCTTGCCTTGCAAACATTAGGACCTGAGCTCAGTCCCTAGAATCCACATTAAAAAAAAAAAAAGACGGGTTTGTTGATGTACAACCATAATCCCCACACTGTGAAGGTAAAGACAAGGGCATCTCTGGGGTTCCATAGCTAGCCTAACCTACTTGGAAAGCTCTGGATCCATGAGAGCGCCTGTCAAAAAGTGAGGTAGATGACTCTAGAACAGCAGTTCACAACCTTTACTTTTCACAATCTTTACTCCTTTGGCAAACCTCTTATCTCCCAAAATATTTACATTATGAGTCTTAGCAGTAGCAACATAAATAATTTTGTGGTTGGGGGTCACTACAACATGAGGAACTGTATTAAAGGGTCACAGCATTAGGAAGGCTGAGAATCACTGCTCTAGAGGAATGGTATTTAATGACCTCCCCATGTATATGTGCACATGTGAGCTCATTACATGTACCAACACACACGTGCAATACAATTACAAAAGGAACCAGGGGTGGTGGCACAGGTCTGTAATCCCAGTGTTGGAGGCAGGAGGATCAGGAGTTCAAGGCCAGTCTGGGCTATGTGAAGTCTTGCCTTTAAAAATTAAAAGATAAAATAAAATAAAATAAAATAAAAACAACGATGCACCTGCCTGGCTCAAAAATAGACAGAGGCACAGGTCAAGGAAAGAAGAGACTGTGTCATAAATATCTGTCTTTAATAAAAGAAGCCTAGCTATAGAACGTATAAAGGAGATCTGTCCACATTTACAGGTTGGGAAGAATGTACACTGGGAAAGAGACTGAGAAAGAGTGACAGATGGAAGGGTGGGAGGCTGGAGGGATTGTTTCACGGTTAAAAGGCTTGCCTTGCAAACCTAAGGACCAAAGTTCAAAGGATCCACAGAACCCACAAACATGCAACAGACCGGCCCGGAAGAAGCTGGCTAGCCACATCAAAGTGCTCTGGGGTTGACTGCGAAACCCTGCCTCCCTGAGTGAGGTGGAAGAGTGACGGAGGATAATGCCCAAGCTCGGCTTCCAGTCTCCACATGCAGGTGCACACATAGGCAAGCACCAGCCCCCCCCCACACACACACACACAGGTGCATACCACACACACGTGAAGGGCAAGAAATGGCCATAACATCCCCGCACCCACAAGAGCCCTCTCCCCCGGGGGAAAAAAAAATCTACAGGTAAAAATGAGCTGAGCAACAGAACTAATACTAAGTTCTCAGTTGAGCCCAGCTGTGCTCAGAAAGAAGAGCCCCTGGGTGATGGCTGGCTCCCTTGCCTGTGGGGAGTTTTGCTGCAGCGGGCTTTTGCCATTCTCCAGCATCTGCAATTGGCAACAGATTGTAATTGAGATGCGCAGGACTGAATGGGATTCTTTTATCTAAAGGGGAATTTTGTAGGCTTGGAGTGTGCTTAAGAAAAGAACAGCTGTCCAATGCCTGAGGGACATTGTGAAACGCACCAGAATGTGGAAATAACAACAAGGGGTGGGCCATTATTTCCCATTAAGAGATCCATTTAGCATTCTCATGCTTAAGATGTCTGCTTATGTTAAGACAACGCAATGCTCCCTGCCTAATACAAGTCCTGTTTTCTCTTCAATGGCCCAATCAAGAATCTGTACTTACTGTAAAACTGTAGTGATAATTTTAGAGAATTTCCCTGATATCTATAGGAATGACAACTGTTTCCTATTGGCAAACACAGGTCACTACTCTGTGCCTTGAAACATGCAGAGCTTCCTTTTTCAATCCTGTTATCTCCACATTCAGTATATTTTGTAATGACATTCTCACTCTGAATACTGACTTTTACAGACAAACACACACACACACGTTTTCTAAAGCAGGCAGAAAATTGTGAGAAAAAAATAACACACCTAACAAAATACATGATGATCAAGATATCTCTTAAGCTTCTGTTCCTCCCTATTCAAGGTTTTCCTGTTTTTAATTAGTAGGTAGGAAAGAGTTGGGGCTGGAGGGTAAAATGCAGCTGTCCTCGTTTTAAATGAAACAAGAGGAAAGGTAAGGGATAGTTGAAGTCCCAGCCACCTCTTCCCTGGTTGACTGGACTTTCTGACTGAGTAAACATTTGAAAGTAGCTAACAGCATTAATTTCTTTCCGGAATTCTCTTGGCCAAAAAACAAAATTAATACAACCCCCAAAGAGCACCATACATGACAGAGAGGTCCCTAGGTGAGCCTTTCTTCTGTCAGACTCCCAGCTTAGGGTTCTCGCCCTCCCCATGGCCAGACACCTGGCTTCAGACTTCCCCTTCTCAACCCCACCAAGTGGGGGTGGTGGGTCAGGAGGGCTGGGACCAGGCTGGGTTGACTCTCGAACCGGGGTAAGCTTCTAGGGGCCTCCAGGTGGGCTCAGAATCAGGCCGGGCATTGGAGCAGGCTCAGAGGTGTTGAGGATCTCTGCATGTCCCCCACCATATGAGTTCCGGGGGTGGGGGTGGCATACTGTGGACCTCAGGTTGGACTGGGCCTAGTGCCCCAAGTTGGCGTGAAGACCTTGTAGCCTGAGGGCCAGGCAGGAGCAGGACCTGAGAGCAACTCAGAGGGGGCCTCCCCTGGGCCCCGGACTGTTGCCCCATAGCCATGAAGGTAGAGAAGGTGGAACCAAGTCCCGAGGAGTCTCAGGACATGAAAGCTTTGCAAAAGGAACTAGAACAGTTTGCCAAGCTGACGAAGCAGAAGAGAGACTCCTTGGGGTCCACCAGGCCGATGTGGGGCTCACCCTGGGCTTTCTCTTTGGGAACTATCTGCTGCTTTGAGATCTTGCAGCTCAGCTTCAGGAACGCGTGTAAGCTGCGGCCCCTGCTGGAGAAGTGGGTGGAGGCAGCCGACAGCAAGGAGAACCTTCAGGAGATACACAAAGAGGAGCCCCCGGTGCAGGCCTGCAAGAAAAAACGCACGAGCATTGAGAGCCTGAGAACCGGGGTGGGGGGGGGTGAGGGGGAAGGGCGGGGGGGGAAGGGCGGGGGGGGAGGGGTGGGGGGAGGCTGGAGAACATGTTTTGTTTCTGCAGTGCCCGAAACACCCTGCAGCATCTCAGCAACATCGCCAAGCAGCTCGGGCTGGAGAAGAAGGATGGGTCTGAGTGTGGTTCTGTAACCAGCCCCAGAAGGGCCAACGATCAAGCATTGATTATTCCCAACGAGGAGCATACGAGCCTGCAGGGTCTCCTTTCGCGGGAGGGCCGGTGTCCTTTCCTTTGCCCCCAGGTCTCCATTTTGGTGCCCCAAGCTATGAGAGCTCCCATTTCAGCATGCTCCACTCTTCAGTCCCTTTTCCTGAGGGTGTAGCCTTTCCCTCTGTTCCTGTTACTGCTCTAGGCTCTCCGATGCAATCAAACTGAGGCACCCCGGCAGCTTTGGGGGTTAAGTTCATGCACTGAGGAGGGATCGAAAACACAAAAGGGGTGGAGGGAAGAGGAAGTTCAATGATGGCATTAGTGGCGAGTCACTCATCATTGTGTTCTTAAATAAAAATAAATTTAAATTCTAAAACATAGCACCATGCTACGGAGCGTGGTCCTAAAACACTCCACCTCGGGGAGCCCATTAGACACGCAGGCCCTCTCTTGGGGGCTGGAAAGATGGTTCAAAGCTTAAGAGAATAGCAGCTCCTTCAGAGGAACAGAGTTCAATTCCGAGCACCCGCATAGCAGCTGACAACTTTAACTTCAGTCCCAGGAGACACAACACACATACTTGTGGCCTCCGCAGGCACTGCACACAGAAGGCACACAGATATGCATGCAGATAAAACATGCAGTTTGTTTTTTTAAAAAGAAAGTCAGATACTCAGGCTGGAGAGATGGCTCAGCATTTAAGAGCATGTGTAAGTTTTCCAGCACCCACGTGGTGGCTCACAACCATCCACAACTCCAGTTCCACAGACTCTCACACCTTCTCCTGACCTCCGTGGGCACCAGGCACGCATGCAGTATTCTACACAGCAGGCAAAGCACGCATCCAGAGGGGGAGCGGTAGAATGAAGGTACTCTGGCTGGGGCTGCTGCTCAGTTGGGAAAATACTTACCCAGCATGCACAAAGCCCTGAGTTCACTCCACAGAATATTAACAGGGTGCGGTGACGTCCGCTTGTGATCCCAGCACTCAGGAGGCAGAAGCAGTTGGGTCTCTGTGAGTTTGAGGCCAGCGTGGTCTACAGTGCGAGTTCCAAGACTGACAGAGCTACGTAGCAAGACACTGTCTCACAAATGATAAGATTTAATTTAGAAATAAAAAGAAACAGGGTGTGATTTTACATGCCTACAATCGCAGCACTTGGGAGGGAGCTAAAGGAAGCTCAAAAATTCAGTCCTTCTTAGCATGATAGCGCGTTCTAGACCATCCTGTTTAGGGAGGGGAGGGAGGGAAAGAGACACAGAGATAAAGAGAGCGATGCAGACTTACAAACCATACCTCAGGACCCCAGAACCTCGTCAGAATGACAAGACCCCTCCGTGGAGTCTGAGAAGTCCTGCTGTGGAAGACTGGCAAGTGCTGAAGATTCAGAACCCCAGGCCCACTGAAGTAGAAGGCAGCCTGGCCCTCTGCAGCTTTACCGGACTCTCCCATAGGGCTGGATTCAGCTGCAATCCGAACGTGTGATGGCTAGTAGTTACTTGTGGTTTTTCACAATGAACTTCCATTACTCAGGGGCTGAGGCTGTAACTCAGTAGTAGAGCAGTTGCCTACCCACTCACAAAACAGGCACCTGCCACCAAAAACTGGTGCTGCAGCTTGTGTCTCGTGTGTACTCTGGGGCCTCACCTTAAAATTTATTGACCCTGATTTCCAATATCTGGAACATCAATCGCAAATACCAAAAACCAACTTTTTGGTTAAATGAACAATTCAGTTACACTATTCACATTTCAGTGCTCAGGAGCGTCATGCTGCTCGTGGCTACTTTTTTACTAGCACAACTATGGAATAGCCTCACCAACACAGAAAGCACTGTATTTTCCCACTTGTTTCATGAATTCTGTCTTGGCTACACATTGGAAGCAACCAGCCCTGGTTTGACTGTTTAAGTAATTTTAATACAGAATGCTTCCTATTTTAGGCCTCACCATGTAGACATTTTACCCTCAATAAAAACCTGGCGCAATGTTTCTAATAAGAACATCTTTAGGGGCTGGAGAGATGGCTCAGCAGTAAAGAGCACTGGCTGTGCTTCCAGAGGATCTGGGTTCAATTCTCAGCACCCACATGGCAGCTCACAACTATCTGTAACTCCAGTTCCAGGGCATCTTACACCCTCACACAGACATACATTCAGGCAGAACACCAATATACATGAAATAAAAATAAATAATAAATTATATAAAAAAGAACATCATTAGGAAAACCAAGACCTTTACTTTTTTATTAATTTATTTATTATTTATTTATGTCAATAATATGATTGAACTCCAGATTTTATATATATATATATATATATATATATATATATATATATATATACATATATATATATATTCTTCCTTTCTTTTCCTTTCTTTTATTTTCTTTTTGGTTTTTTTCGAGGCCAGGTTTCTCTGTGTAACCCTGGCTGTCCTGGAGCTCACCCTGTAGACCAGGCTGGCCTTGAACTCACAGAGATCCATCCCCCTCTGCCTCTCTGAGTGCTGGGATTACAGGTGTGCACCACTATCGCCTTGCTCTATTCCTTCCTTTCTTTCTATCTTTCTTTCCTTCCTTCCTTTCGGAACAAGATCTCACCATGTACCCAAACTGGACTTAAACCCTTGATCCTCCTGCCAGGATTACAGTTGTGCATGTTACATGACCAGCTCTCAGTTCTTAACTTTTTTTTTGAGACAGGGTTTCTCTGGCTGTCCTGGACCCACTTTGTAGACCAGGCTGGCCTCATACTCACAGAGATTCTCCTGCCTCTGCTTCCAGCACACTGGGTGTACATCACTGTGAAAGAATCAGACTAACTTTGTAACCTATGATTCTTTTAACTGCCTTATAACCTACAGTTTTAGGCCTGTGTTAATTAAAGCCTTTTAGTGCTTCTCCAGAGAGCCGAGGAATGTAAAAGTTCCTGCCATCAGCCATCTGTGAGGGCAGAGATAAGGAAGAGAACAAGCAGAGATCCCTACTAATTGAAGAGTAAATCACCGATTGGCGCCTGGGAAATGGGCTTTGTTTGAAAACCAGGCCAAATGACCCCAATCCTTCTCCTGCATAGCTCCTGACCTTTGATCCAAAGCCTGTAACCCCCATTCCTCAGAATAGACACAGGATAAATTAATTATTCTCCCACCTTTAACTGTGGCTATATCTCATGTGGCAAGACATTCCAAACTGACTTGGAGATCAGATATTTACAGCAGGACTGACTGGACGTAAGGGTGCCCAGAGCCAACCAATTATTTTAAAAGTTAAACACCTCCTCCAATCCTAAATGGCCAAGAAGGCAACCCCCTTTTGCCTTTTAAAAACCTTAGGTCTTTGTCTCCCAGCGACACTCCTAGCTGACCAGCAGGGGTGACCCCATTGCAATGGTCAAGAAGAGTGAGTCTCTTGCATTTTTGCATCGATGGATGATTAGTTTCTTGAGTTCTCTTCATACCTTCTTATATTTAGGCTCTTGCTGGGCCTAACAACTGTGCCCAGCCTCAGTTCATATCTTAATCTTGTTGAATATGTCACATATTTTGAGTTCAGTTGCCTTGGTCATGGTATCTCTTCACAGTAATAGAACAGTAACTAAGACTTCAATTAAGTGTGATAAAAGCAATTTGGGCTTATAGATTCTACATAGACAATTCCCAGATG
Organism: Meriones unguiculatus; assembly: GCF_030254825.1. Lineage (NCBI taxonomy): Eukaryota > Metazoa > Chordata > Mammalia > Rodentia > Muridae > Meriones > Meriones unguiculatus. Next base: position 2,788,868 of record NW_026843706.1, on the reverse strand, counting down.
TGATATTTTGCTGGTAAAATTATCACAGAAGAAAGAACCCTAAGAAAGCTATAAATGAATCGCAGAGATGCAGCACTTGCCTCACATGCACAAGGTTCAATCCCTACAGCCACAAAAAGAAGAAAAGATGAACACTAAAGAAAGACTTTAAACTGGGTGCAGTGGTGCATGCTTGTAATCCCAGCACTCTGGGAAATAGAGACAGAAAGATTTCTTGTGAGTTCAAGGCCAGCCTGGTCCACAGAACGAGTTACAAGACAACCAAGGCTACACAGAGAAGCCCTATCTTAAAAAACAAAGAGAGAGAGGAAAGATGAAGAAGAAAGAAAGAAAGAAAGAAAGAAAGAAAGAAAGAAAGAAAGAAAGAAAGAAAGAAAGAAAGAAAAAGAATTATCTCCAGATCAGCCCCATTCCCAGTAGAATACAAATGCCTTCCTTCTGGCTTCTTGGGGGTTCTATTTTGTCCCACTCATCTTTTTTGTACTTGTAAGACATTGTCAGCCTTGGCTCCTCCCAGGACAATGGTGCTCTAGTCATCCAAATTGCAATAGCAATGTCCTTTGTTGCTTCTGACTCACAAGCAAACAAACAAACAAACAAACTCTAAAACTCTCCAAGAGCCACCCAAGTAGCTTATCACCATAAAATAGCTCTTTAGGGACAGTAACATGGCCAGACATTATCATTTGTTATCTCCTTGTTACAGATCCAAACCCTGAAATTTTAGCACCACTTAACACCGAATCACATATCATGAAAACCATCCTCCCTCCAGTCAAGCATTCCCTGGCCAAGGTGTACACTTGAACTCCCACTCCATTTGGGATTAGTAAATCCCAGCGAGGCTGAGACTTAGAATGGTGAGAAAACCACTGGATCTATATGGCTATTGTCATTTTAGGGCTGGGATTAAGATGGGGGTTATGCAAGTATAGGCATAAATTTTTATGTATTATTATTATTAGTATTAGTATTATTAGTATTATTGCTGGGTTATTTGAGACAGGGTCTGACTATGTAGCCCTGGCTGGCCTGGAAATCACTATGTAGACCAGGCTCACTTCCGAATCACAAAAATCTGTCTGCTTTCATCTTCTGAGTGCTGGGATTAAAAGCATGAGCCACCAAACTTGGATTTCTTTTTTTTTTAATTGCATTAATCACAGATATTTTGGTCAATTTTTTTTCAAAATATTGCTGACTGTTGATGATATTTTTGCCTTTAAGAGTTTTTTAAAAAATTTAGCACTACATTAAATTTTTTTGCCCTAGTGCCTAATTTAATTTCATCTTAGTCCCATGCTCTAGTCCTGGCAATCAGGTTCCATTAACCCCTATTCAAACAGAGCCTCAATGTACCTCTCATGCCATCAAGCTACATCTATCAAAAATCCCTTGCATCCAATGATCACTACCTAGTTTTACTCACACTGCTCACCACAATTTTGTGTTCTGTTTAATTTCCAAAAACAATAGCATCTTAAACAATTTCCCCTGAAATAGCGGACATTTAAAAAAAAAGAAGGAGGAGGAGGATGTGTGGCATTAAACTATGTTGGAGTCAGAAAACAGAAAAGAAATTGCTACAGTTTGAAAACAGTACCTATTCACTTTTCTTTCACAATTCTAATGCTAAGTAGCCGACAACAAAGAGGCTTGGACAGAAACCCACAAGGAGCACACTGATAGGCCATACCAAATCAGTTTCATGTAGCTTGCTGCAGCCAGCAAAACATTGGTTCAGGGGTCCGGAGAGACCTTTCCTCCAACATAAGAGGAGAACAAGGATTAGAGCTGGATAAGCAGACGTTAAGGGGTTCTGAGGACATTTTAAGGAAGTGGTCGTGTGTTCTGAGTTCCATATACAACAACTGGCAATCATGTGTTTGAGAGCTGGGAAGAATTAAGAAAGAGCTCAAATGGTTAGTGTAAAGGAGCATTCATGAGGTTTGGAAGGGCTGTTAACAGCTGACCTGGTTAAAGAGCAGCCTTTTTTTTTTTCTGTCCAGTTCCAAACATGGTCTCCAGGTGGCCTTCTTGGGACATTATTTATTTCCCATGAATGCTATTTTTGCGCAGCTGAAAACATCATGGCCTCACTGCCAAGAGGGCTGTTTTTCACTTCCTTAGATCCTCCTTTGGACAAAGGCAGTCAAGCTGAGCCTGAAGGCATTACATCGAGAGACTCAGGCCATATAAGTCAGGGTACACTGCTCTTGAACAGCTGTATAGTTCACCAAGGGGTTGTGTTGTTGAATATTAATATTTACTATTTGATATATCTTTTAGTTAAGCAGCAGTTATTCCTAAACCAGGTGTATACCCAAATCACCACACAGAAACTAGGATCTATTTAATTAACCTAAAGAACAAAGCTAGGCAATAGTTACTCCATCGAAGCCCACATAGTTTCCTACCATTCAGATTTCACCCAATATACTTGCTTTTAGTCATATCTTAGGTCCGGTTCATCTCTCCTTGTGGTTCGAAGTCGTCTCCTGTTGATATCTGCTCTCCTACTCTTCCCACTCGATTCCTTCTCCTCCCCTCCAGACCAGGATGTCCCACCCTATTCTGTCCATTGCACAGCACTGGCTGGTCATTTTATTGAAATTACAGAGAACAAATGGTGGCATGTTTACACAGACTGGAGCCAGGTGATGCTTAGAATAAGCATCACCATGTAATGTCCAGATTAAAACCAGAGAGTGGGGTAGAGAAATGAGCATGTGAATGAACAAGGGTAAATTGTATACCTTCCACAGGAACATTATACCAACAGGACTGATTCTGGTTTCTCACAGATGAGTGCACTGGGATTGTACTCTTACATGTTTGGGACATGTCTCTGCTTCATAACAGCCAGTGTTGTTTGAGGGCACCTGCATTTCAGCTATGCCTTTCGTGTCACCCAGGATTTCTGAAAAGATGTGAATGCTTGTTCGTAGCTTCATTCCCTCTAACTGCGAACTGATGCTAAAATTCCAACAACTACTTCTCCCGAGGTCCAATGGCAAACGGAGGCAACTATCCCACTAAAGGTCACTTTGGGGAACCAGGGTATTGAGTCTCCTTACAGGGCACAGGTGAGGCGTTACCTCCAGGGGTCACCTCCTTCAAAAGGCCTCACCAACCATGTTTACCCAGCAGGAATGACAGATTAGCCATGGCTGCAGAGATGAAGCGCCTCCTCCCCATACCTTTCCCCAGCCTATACATACTGCAGTCCATGCCCCTGGCCAAATGCAGTGAAGGCAGACTTGAGGACACATGTGGTAGCGGGTGGCTGGTGACACAAGTGAAGGGTCTTGGACCCACCACCAGTGCTCCAGGAGGGGATGTGAACAGTCACCAAGTCCAGCTGGGATCACGCACTGGCAAGGGGACACAGCTGAGCTTCTGAAGGTGACGGTTACTCACTTGGTTGGGAAGGTAGTCGTGTGTACGGTCAGCTGGCTTGTGTATAAGTTGTTCATTATGGAAGACGCAGCCACTAAAGCTAACGAGGTTCAACGGCACTGGCACCCACCAGACTCAGAAGATAAGGAAAAGAAGAAGGAAGCAGAGAAAAGGAGGAGGGGGCGGATAACAAAAAGAAACCCAGAACCTAAAAGCTTGGGTGTGGCTATTTGTAGCAGCTTTATTCGTGATAGCCAGAAGCTGAAAACAGCCCAGATGTTCCTCCACTGTGGAATGGGTACAGAAATTGTGGTACATTTACACAATGGAATATTACTCAGCAATGAAAAAGAAGGAAATGATGAAACTTGCAGGCAAATGGTGAGAACTAGAAAAGATCATCCTGAGTAAGGTATCCCAGAAGCAGAAAGACACACACGGTATATACTCACTCATATAGACATATAATATAGGATAAACCTACTAAAATCTGTACACCTAATGAAACTAATCAAGGAGGACTCTGGGTAAGATGATCAATCCCCATTCAGAAAGGCAAAGAGGATGGACATCAGAAGAGGGAGAAAACAGAGAACAGGACAGGAGCCTAACACAGAGGGCCTCTGAAAGGCTCAGCCCTGCAGACTATCAAAGCAGGTGCTGAGACTTATGGCTAACCTTTGGGCAGAGTGCAGGGAATCTTATGAAAGAAGTGGAAAATAGTAAGACCTGGAGAGGACAGGAATTCCACAAGGAGAGCAACAGAACCAAAAGATCTGGGCCCAGGGGTCTTTTCTGAGACTGATATTCCAACCAAGGGCCTTGCATGGAGATAACCTAGAACCCCTGCACAGATGTAGCCTATGGCAGTTCAGTATCCAAGTGGGTTCTATAATAGTGGAAACAGGGACTGCCTCTGACATGAACTGATTGGCCTGCTCTTTGATCACCTCCTCCTGAGGGGGGAGCAGCCTTACCAGGCCACAGAAGATGACAATGCAGCCACTCCTGATGAGACCTAATTGACTAAGATCAGAAGGAAGGAGAGGAGGACCTCCCCTATCAGTGGACTTGGGGAGTGGCATGCATGAAGAAGGGGGATGGAAGGTGGGATTGGAAGGGGAGGAGGGAGGGAGCTACAGAGGGATACAGAATAAATAAAGTGTAATTAATAAAAATTAAAATAAAATATTTTTTAAAAAGCTTGGGTGTGGCTCCTTTGCCTGAGGGTGCTTCGCCTGCACTCTGTGTAAGCTGGTGCTCAAGGAAGCCAGCCCATCAGGTGTTCCTGAGCTGGGTATAAAGGGTTGTGAGCTCATCACCTTCCTGTTAGGTGTTAGGTTTCAAACCTGGTTCGAATGGCTGAGATGCCTCTTTAACATATTAAAGTGGACACTTGCTGCCAGGTTCTCCCCCCCCCCATCCCTCAATCCCTACCATTTACAGGCCCCTCCTTGCTCCCATACTCCACCCCCCTACCCTGAACTCTCCAGAGGGCTGGAGGCTGCCCTTCCCCCAGCTGCCCTTCCCTATATAACCCAGCCGGGCTATGCCAGTCTCTTGGTCAACCTTTTGGGCCTGCTGGCTGCTGTACCTGGATCCTCTCGCTAACCTCCCCCTTCCCCTCCCCATCTTCCCCCATGTTCTGGCTCAGCCTGGTCTCATCCACTCTGGACTCTCCCACACACCCCTGCCCCTGGCTATGCTCTCCCACATATCTATTAGAAACTTCCTCCTCCACCATACCTAGGAGGAGTCATGCTCCTTTCCTTTGTATTCTTCTCACTCATCCTGTGATGAAACTAGGGACCAGTCATGCACTTTCCTTTTTATTTTTTTTCATTCCCTTCCCACATGGTCAAGGTCTCCCCACAAGCAGTGACCACGAATGAGGACTTGTCACACTGATCCGTGGCCCCATGGTCTGTACCGTGCCTTAGAGATGTGAAATATCTCAGCAGTGTTTGAGGGTGAATGAGCAAATGCAGAAATGTTGCAGCCTGCTGCCTGCGAGAGTTTTTCAGTGACTTCTCTGAATACCTCGTTAGCAGGATTGAATCACAAAGATGCTGTCGCAAGGCTGATGTAACAGTAGCTCTCACGTATGGCTTGACATATACACCTAGGCCTGGGCAACACCCTTGCCTCTTAGACCTTCTGTGACCTAAACTCTGGCATTCCCTCTAAAGCTGTAGAACCTTAAACTCCTCTATCTTTGTGGAGAAAGCCTTCAGCAATGCATCCCCCCAACCCTGAACCAAATCCATTCACAACCCTGTAATACAGAGATTGAAGAGAAATTTTTAAAAATTCAGAACTCCTGTCCCATACTATGCTAAGCAATAGGAGTGAATCACAAAAGAGCAAACACTGTATGATTCCAGTCATGTGAAGTATCTAAAGGCATCACAGAAACAGAACCAGTTATAATAAAATGGGTCTATAATCCCAGGCAGAAGACTGAGCATTCTAGACCAGCCTGTGCTACTGAGAAAGACCTTTTCTCAAGAAAAAAAAAAAAAAAAAAAAAAACATAGCTTAGTGGTTAAGAGCACTGGCTGCACAAAAATACCAACAGAGCCAACTAACCAGGGCCCAGAAGGACTTGTGGAGACTGAAGCATTAGCCAAGGACCATGCATACACTGGACCTAGGCCCCCTACACAGATGTAGCCAATGGGCAAGCTCAGGGCTTCATGTGGGTTCCCTAGTAAGGGAAGCAGGAGCTGTCTCTGACATGGACTCTGTTCACTGCTTTCTGATCGCTTGCCAGGCCACAGGGAAAGAGGATGCAATCAGTCCTAATGCAACTTCATGTGCTGGGGTGGGTGGGGGCTCCCCTTCTCTGAGGAACAGGGGAGAGGAGATAGGGGAATAGGGAGGGAGTGGGACCAGGAGGAGATGAGGGAGGGGGCTACAGTCAGGATGTAAAGTGGATAAATACCTAATTTAAATTAAAAATAAAATATGATAATCAATATGCAAAAAAAAGAGCACTGGTTGCTCCTCCTGAGGACCTGGGTTTAATTCCCAGCATCCATGTGGTGGCTCAATTGTAGCTACAGTACTAGGGAATCCAATACCCTATTCTGGCTTCCATAGGTACCAGGCAACTTGGAAAATAAAGTATTTAATTTGGGGCTCAGGGTTACAGAGGGATAGAGCATGAGTGACATTATGGTGGAAAGCATGGCAGCCTGCAGGCAGGCATTGTGCTGGAGCAGTAGCTGAGGACTCACATCTCAGTCCACAGGCAGGAGGCAGAGAGAGCTACCAGGAATGATCTGTCCTTTTGAAGCCTTAACCCCCTAACCCAGAGTGACACACCTCTCAGAACAAGACCACACCTCCTAATCCTTCCCAAACAGTTCCACCAACAGGGGACCAAGTATCCAAGCATCTGAGGCTATTGCAGCCATTCTCATTCAAACACCCACAGCACAATAAAAAGTAGGTTTTCTTTTAATCATAGAAAGAGAAAATATAAAGGTAGCTAGGGGCTGGGAGAAGGACAAGGAGAAATTAGTGTTTAATAGATATAGAGTTGCCATTTGCAGAATGGAAATGCTCTGAAAATCACTTGTACAACGATGAGAGTGCACGTTATACTACTGAGTTTGTGCAATAAAAAAAGCAAATTGTTAATTAAATGGGGCCATCAAGATGCCACACAAGCCTAATGATGACTTGAATTCAGTTCCCGAAAACCATATAGAGATGGAGGGGAAGGTTTAACTCCACAAAGTTCTTCCCTGACCTCCACATGTATGGCACAGCATCTGAAGGCCTACAGACACATCATACCCATGCAGACACACATGTGCACACGCACAGACACACACACTAAGTACTTTTTTAATCCTTCTTTTTCATGCCTAGCTTTTGGGTGTTCTTTTGAGTGGTCAAGATAGTAAATGAAAAGGAAGCGAGGCCAGCTTTATCCCCGTGCCACCCGAGCAGTCTGCACACCCTTCTGGGGCTCTGGATGGACATATGCTTCATTTGAGCAGTGAAGCATCAGCAAAAACCTGGCTAGAGAAGCTTCCATGTTCAAGCAACCATGTGAGCTGTCCCACAGCTGTTTCCCCAGCAGTGGGGAAGCTGGAGGCAGGAAGATGAGGAGTCGCAGGCCAGCCTGGACTACATCATGAGACCCTGTCTTGAAAAAAAAAAATCAAATAAAAGAGCAGACAAAACTAAAAAAGAACTCAACGTGTAATGATTGAAATGGGTAATGTACATAAATAGCTGGACCAGTTTTTCTCTTGTTCAAAATCCTATTCTATTTGGGAGTAATTTTCTCCCACTTCAAGCTCCCTCATTATATACGCTTTCATTCAAAATGTTAATTCTTCTTCCTCTTGTAACTTAACCATCCGCTAATCATTTCTGGGATGGAAACACATATTCCTAAGTAAAACTCTATTGAAGAGCTGAATTAAGCAGACACTGTGTTTGTTTCTCTAATTTCTTGTCTAATGGTTAATAGAATTGCCAACGAAGAACTTGTCCAAAGTCTTAAAAACTATCTGTGGGAATGTTTTTTTGTGCAAACTAAACTTTTTTTGGCCAGACAGAGGAGGTTTAAATCTCAATAAAATGAAAAGTGTGTGTGTGTGTGTGTGTGTATGCATGTGTGCTTGTGTGTGTGCATGCATGTATGTGTGTGTTTGAATGTGCACCACGTATAGCCCCCAAATGATATTTTTAAAAATAACTATAATCTCTTAAAATGTGATGCCACGCATTTTAAGTACAAAGGAAAATCGACTCTAGTCTTGGGTTGTCTAAGTACAACTCGAGAGACCTTATGCAAGGAACTGAGGGCAAGCCTCCATCTTCTTTCCAAATGTGAGCCTGTTTGTAACGCATATGATGAAAACTGCATCAGGAAACAAAAAGAAGATAATGACAAGCAAGCTTTAGCTGAGGAAGAGAATCATGACATGATGAGATACGAGGCCAGACTACTGTCTCTGGCTGGCTTTAGCTGTCGTCCTGCTCCCTCCCACCCCTGCAATTCAGAGGACTATTTAACCACTGTAATTTATGGACTCCTTAGCAAAACAACACTTTTAATGAATCCAGCAGTGCTTGAGATCAGTTAAGAATTTCTAGGGTTTGAAGAGATAAAACAACAATCAACTCCAAATTAGATCTTATTTATACATTTTAAAGAGAAGGTCATGTGTCAACTTTTTTTTCCTCTCCATCTGATAGCATCATTTAAGACTCTCAAAAGAAACTTTAAAGATGGAAGAGTTATAAGTCTCCATTCCTTCCTGTCCTCATAACATATACACTTTCCTGATCTAGGAATACAATGTATTAAGTGCCAAATTAGATCTAATACTTAATTCTCCACCCCTCTCTATATCTGTAATGTTCTCCATGTCACTGTGTAGTACCCCTTCCCTGGTATGGAGCCATACCAGGTGTGAAGCCAGCTACTTGATTTATTGAGCTCAATAAAACAGGAAAATGTGTTGGAGGTGGGGAGATAGTTCAGTACTTTTGCTCTTACAAAGGCCCTGGGTTCGATCCCTAACACCAGAATTCATAACCATCCACAATTCAGTGCCAGGAGAATCTAAAAAAAAATAATAATAATAAAATGAAAATGTGAGTTCCCTCATTCAAAATCAGAAAATAAGTTGTCTTATAACTTTTAGCTTTTTTTTATTTCATTTTCAATTTCCTTATGAGCATTGTCATACATGCATAGTTTTGATTGATTTTCCCCCTACCCACTCCTCTGCCCCATAACTCTGTCCCTTTGGTCCCCAATTGTACTCTTCTACCTCCAGTATTCCTCCTTCCACTTTCATTTCACGTGGGTTTTATCACCCTACCGCCTCCCTCAAAAAGCCCCTTTTGTCCCATCTTATAGGTCCCAGTGTAAGTCATTTCCTGGCCTCTAGTCCACATTCCCTCCCATATAAATACCCACATACAAAAAAAATTCCATGTAAACACCCATATGTGAACTTAAAAGCTAAGATCCACAGCCCATCAACTGTTTATTTGATATGTCGTAACATGTATCTCATTGGGAAAGGCTCTTATGTCTGTCTTTCTTTTCTCTACAACTAACATGCAATATTTTCTCTGCTGCCTTTCATACGCCTAATCCATATACTTTCCCTCTCCGTCTTGCCCCCTTCCCCATGTTCCTTTCAATTTGTTACTTAAATATGTTTATCCCTAGTCAAAAAAAAAACAAAAAAAAAAAAACAACAACCTACCTTTAACTTCATTTCCACCAACTCTTAAGTTGGTGACCCCAAGCCTTCATAATTATTGACATATAAAATGTCTTCACTGGGTTGGAGGGATGGCTCAGTGGTGTAGAGCACCACTTGTGGAGGACCCGGGTTTGATTCCCAACACCCACATGATGGCTCATAAGCGACCATAATTGCAGTTCTCCCGAGGATCTGATGTTCTCTTCTGACTTCTGTAGGTACCAGGTACATGGTGCACATACATATATTCGGGGAAAACATTCATAAATAAATAAATAAATAATCAATCTTTTAAGTTAAAAAGCTAATCTTTCTTTTATGTTTTATGCTCAAGTATCTCTCTCTCTCTCTCTCTCTCTCTCTCTCTCTGTGTGTGTGTGTGTGTGATTTTCTGCCTTTTTGTGATTCTCTGCCTGTTTCTTTCGTTCATAAGTTTGAGATTTGTCTTTTGACTTTTTCTGAGACAGGGTCTCATCATCCCAGACCCATCCTAGGCCAACCTCAGACTCCCTATGCAGCCAAGGCTGGTCTCAAACTCAAATCCTCCTGCTTCTGAGTACAGGGTTTACAGGGATGTGTCACCAAGCCTGAATTCTTTATAACATTTTTAAAAATAACATTGCATGTTATTCTAAGAAAAAAAAAATCCTAAACATTAGCATGGCTTTTTTCAGTTTACATTTTACATGTAAGGATGTGACACCTGTAAGAAGATAAATATATTTCTTCCTTGCCTGACTAAGGATTTCCTACAGTAGGAAGACAGAGGCACCATGATTTTTGAATCACCAGTGTTAGGCCTGGTGCCTGAGACATAAAAGTAAAATGATGCATGCTTAAGGACAAAGGGAAAGTGGGGAAAAAGAAAGTGGGTTTTTAAACCTGTTTCTTCCCATGAGAACATGAACAAACTGACCCATTCATGTGCTGCAGAAGTGTACAATGGTGCAAATTAAAACAAGGTAAATAAGATAGTTTAGAGACATAATATTTGCCTAATATGCAAAGCTCTGGGTCCATTCTCCAGCAATAGAAAAGAAGTTAGAATTACCACATAATCCCTCAATTCCATACCCAGAAAATATACCCAAGAAGATTGAAAAAAAATGTTCACAACCATTCAGAGAAGTATGATTCCTAATAGTCCAAAACTCAAAGCAACCCAAATTTCCAGCAACTGATGGATTTTTTTTTTTTTTTTTTTTTTTTTTTAAGTGGTATAGTCAAACAATGAGACACAATTCTGCCATTAAAAAGTCAGGTTCTGACCAGGCAGTTGGTGGTCCATCCCTTTAATGCCAGCACTTGGGAGACAGAGGGAGGTGGATGTCTGTGAGTTTCAAGACCAGCCTGGTCTACAAAATGAGTTCTAGGACAGCCAGGTGAAGTTCTGGATGGTGCTGTGGCATGGATAAAGCCTTGAAAATACTATACTACGTGGACAAGGTGATTCACACTTATAAGTATAGCATTTGGGAGGCTGAGTCAGAGAAGGTGATTCACACTTATAAGTAAGTGTAGCAGTTGGGAGGCTGAGTCAGAGGGACTGCCGTGAGTTTGACATGATGAGTTCCAGGCTAGTCTGTAAGATCCTGTCAAAGTAAGAAAGAAAGGAGAGAGGGAAAGAAGGAAGGGAGGGAAGTTAGGAAGGAAGAAAAGAAAGAAGGAAGGAAGGCAGGAAAAAAAAGGAAGGAAAGAAAGAAGGAAGGAAGGTCAAGTGTAGTAGCACACATTTTTTAAACTTTTTATTGATTCTTTGTGAATTTCACATCATGTACCTCAATCCCACTCATCTCCCTGTCCCTCCATGTCTACCCTCTGCCCTTACAACGTCCCCTCCCCAAACAAAACAAAAGCTCACTGTGGAAGCTGCGGTGTGTCACGCAGTATACACTTTTGTTCATACATCTTTACTCACAAATGTTCGTTGCAGTGAGTTATTGGTCTGGTTTCAAGGCCTCTGGCTTCTGCTACACCTTCAATACTGGAACCTCACTGGGACTCCTCTCTAGCAGCTCATAAATGGGGTAGATGTTGGGGTGGGCCAACTCAAAGTCCTGGAGCTGAGCCTGGGTGGTAGCTGAGTTGGTCAGCCTGCCAGCTAGCTCTCCTGCACTCACATCATACCTGCCTTTATTTTTAACTCAAGCTCCAGAGGATCTGACATCCTTGTGTGCCTCCCTCAGGCTCCTGCACACACATGGCCAGCATGGGGAGACACACACACACACACACACACACCTTGTACGTATAAATATAAACAGAATAGATTTCTTCTGTGGGAGACAGGGTCTTACCATGCAACTCTGCCTGAACTGCAATTTATATAAAACAGGATGGCCTCAAACTCACAGAGATCTACCTGTCTCTCCCGATGGAGTTCTGGGATCGAAAACAAGTCCTTTTTTTTTTTTAACTGTTTAATGAGACAAGTATGGTGGCACATGTCTGTTATCCCAGTGTTTGGGATACCGAGGCAGCGAGATCATGAGCTGGAGGCCAGCCTGAATTGCACTCACAGAAAGCAACCAAACTCAATTAGCACAGTTTTGTATTTCCAGCAGAGGGCGCTGTTCCCTACCTTGCTAGCCAGACCTATTTGAAGTCTATTGTGAGATGACTGGAACCATGTAACCATTTTATTGTACAAGAGTCTGACACAAGAGTTTTTTATTTTACCCTTTTAGGCCTAGGGCTTGAAACTACAGCCTCCCCTGTGCTAAGCAAGCACTCCTGCGTGAGCTACATCCCTAGGCCCAGCACGTCAGAATGTCAAAATTCATGTATTTTCTTTCTTGCTCCAACACAAAACCTTTTCCAATTGCTTCCTCTTTCGATTCATCTCCTGTCCTGACCTGTCAAAGCACTGAAGGCCCTGAGGGAAAACCAGTACCACGCTTCCCTCCTTGCTTCTGTTAGTAGCTGCCAACCCTTTCCACTCCTTGGCTTGTCCCTGCATACATTTCTCTACCTCCATCTTCGCGTAGCATCGTTTCTCTGTCTTCTCCTTTTCTGGCTCTTAAAAAGACATAGTCATTTAGCCCACCCCAAATCCAAAATCATCTCTCTAGCATTTCATCACTATGAGAAACTAGATCTCAGACATATCTTGGGGTTGGGGTTGACAGTAAACCTAGGACAAGAATCAGCCCACTAGAGTTATCATCAGACTGGGCCCCTTGGGATCGTCATGTCTATAATTTGTTTACCACCAAGTGCCTGGAATAGTATTCTTTTTTTTAATTTTTATTAATTACAATTTATTCACTTTGTATTCCCCCATAAACTTCTCCCTCTAACCTCTCCCTTCCTAATCACCTTCCCTCCCCTTCTCCATCCATGCCCCTCCCCAAGTCCACTGATAGAGGAGGTCCTCCTCCCCTTCCATCTGATCTTAGTCTATCAGGTCTCATCAGGAGTAGCTGCATTGTCATCTTCTGTGGCCTGGTAAGGCTGCTCCCCCCTCAGGGGGAGGTGATCAAAGAGCAGGCCAATCAGATTATGTCAGAGGCAGTCTCTCTTCCCATTACTAGGGAAACCACCTGGACACTGAAATGCCATGGGGAATAGTATTCGTAATAATGTCTTAAATATAAAAAGTGCTCAGTAGCCTTGCTGAGGCAATGGGTAGGTGGACTGTTAGGTGGCCCTTGGGATGAACAGTATTGTCTAACCTGGTAGGTGGACACTTAGTGTAGCCAGAATTGGGAAGCGTGCATTAACGATTCATGGAACTATAGAAACTTGATCATCATTCCAGGTAGGACTCAAAACTACAGCGCTCAGACCTCAGTGAAAAGCAGTGCATGAGCCAGATGCAGCCCCGCACACCTGCGCTCCCAGCACTGAGGAGGGCTGGGACAGGAAATGGGCCAGGACACTAGACTCAGCCATACAGTGAAATGCTATTCCAAGGGCGGGGGAGGGGGCAACACAGGACACTTCATGGTCTCACAGCCACGTCCTCGTTTCAGTGAAAAAGAAAAAAAACATTTCACAAATCTTTTCAAATGTATCCCAGATGAAACCTCTCTGGCCTGCAGAGAGTTAGGTAAACTTGGCAGAAACCCCGGTTGTCACAGTGAGGATCCCCAGCCCTCTCTCCAATTTCTACAAATTACTAACTCGGCTCCGTGATCCTAATTTGTCATCTTCCATGTGTTCTTGATTTCTTCCCTTGCCAAAAATCAGGCCGGTTGCCAGTTGTTGAGCAAGATTCCCTCAGTCCTCTTCAAAGTGTGAGCACAAAGTGTTGCATATTTTGCTCAAGTTCCGGGATTTACACAGACCTACGTTTTCCCCACAGCCTGCTCCCTCCATTTTCTTCTCATTTCATTTTTCCCTTTCCTTCCCTACTCTGGTGTAAAGCATGAATTCTGCCTTTGTCTCATGCTAAGCAGTCCTGTTCATAGTTAGCCACCCCCGTCTCCCACTCCCTCTTGTCCATCTCACCTTCTACTCTGAACAGGTTTGTTTGTGGGGAAAAAAAAAGAAGGCTGGAAGGAAGAAGGAGGAAATGGAAGGAAGAGAGGGAAAGGAGACAGAGGTGAGAGGAAGAAGAATGGGAAGAAAGAGGAGAAGCGACAGCTGGGGAGGGGAGAGGGAGAAGCAGGATTAGAAGGAGGAAAACTGGAAAAGAGGAGGCTAGGAGGAACTAGGAATTTTTAGGCGGAACGCATCAAAATAATTTTTTTTTTTAATTTTCCCGTGTTTCATGAATAATAGGCTAAAGGGTAGGAAGTGAATTCCAGCAACAGCCCCTGGGTAGCTTCCCCTAGCTCTCCTACCAGAGTGAAGCAAATCTCTCCTCAAGTTCACATTTAACTCGAATCAAAACCATAAGGATGATTTCCTCGCCCCACTCCACCCCACCCCACCCGCACCGCAGCTTTCCGTTCTGTCTTTTCTTGGCGCGCTCTCCTTGGCTCTGCTTGCCTGCTGTACACCGCGTACAGACCGCAGAGACGCCTGAGCTGTTTCGCTGTGCTTTTGTTTGTTCCCACAATCAGTTCCAAAACAGCTGTTGAATGTTCGTCCTCGGTTCCGGCGTCTTCTTTCAGAGATCTGGAACAGCAGCATCTTCTGCTTTTCATTTGCTTGAAGAAAGAGGAGATAAAAAAAAAGCGAAGAAAAAGAACAGGCCAGGCACTCTGTGTGTAGGTGCTGGTTAATGACTTACTTCCTCCCTTTTCCTTAATCAGCAAAGTTCGTATGCCAGCGGCTGCAGGCTTCCCCTTAAGCTTCTGACCTAAGCAGAACTGTGTGCAACGGTGGAGCCACTGAGATATTCCAGCCTGGGGAGGGGGACTGCCATTTGACACGGTGGTGAGGAAAGCACCAATAATTGTCTCAATCCTGTGATGCCCCCAGCTCCAGTGGGCCCCATCTGCTGAAAAGTCAGACATTTTAAGTATTGGCCGAGTGGGCCATTTGGGTACGAATGGGCTGCTGAGGTTTTTTTTTGTTGTTGTTGTTTTTTGGTTTTTTTTTGTTGTTTTTTTTTTTTGCTTTAGAGAGCTTTCCTTGTGAAAATCTAGCATTGAGCGATGGACATATTTGATACCCTGGGGTATGAAAAAGCACTCAAGAGTATCAAGACAGTGTGTGCCTTTTCTGGACACAAGGTACACCTTCGTGGAGAATCATTGTTTCAAGGCTAATAGCTAATCAAAACAGCCATTATTAAGCGAAGCCTGGGGAAGGGATTTCAATGTGCAGCCTGGAGCAGAGCCACTGCCTGGTGAAAACCATAGCGACAAACAAGCTTTGAAACCAACATGTACAGTACGGGGCATGCACAGTCAGTCCCACGGGCACCCTGCTGTGAGTCACTTCTTGTAACTGCCTTTTAAGATGAGTTTGGGTCCCTTCTGTTGGAGTCCCTTCTGCTAAGCCCATGACAAACCATCTTTGGATCACTGAGAGTTCAAGACCAGTCTAGTCCACATAGTGAATTCCAGGGCAGCCAAGCTACATAGTGAGAAGAGGAAGAGCAGGAAAAGAAGGAGAAAGAGAGGGAAGCAGCATATCTTCAGCCCGAAAGCTTGAGTGGGTTGTTTGAAGCTGTTATCTTTTCAAACCACATGACCGGGAGGTACGTTTGCTACCTGATCAATCTCACCCTATTGCCAATACAGCAAACTCAGAGGATTACAGTGTTGCCCTGAGAGCTGCCTGTTTCCCTGTCCTTAGAATCAATTTCATGAAGCATCATCTGCGCACACATGCCCGAATCTATAGAAACAGAACCATCCCTAGATTTTGAATTTTAAAGTGTTTGAATTTTGGGTATGGGGTTTTAACTTTTTGTGGAATGATGACATGTAAGTTACAACAATAAGTATGTTCAGGGGAAAAAAACTAGAATGGGGAAAAGCAATGTGTATAGTGGTTAATGTTGTGAGTTTAGAGACTGAAAAGATGGCTCGGTAGTTAAGAGCACTGACTGCTCTTCCACAGGACCTGAGTTCAATTCCCAGCCCCCACATGGCAGCTCACAACTGCCTATAACTCCATCCCCTGGGGATCCAATGCCCTCTTCAGGCCTCTGAGAACACCAGGCACACAGTCGGTGCAGAAACATACGTGCAGGCTTTGTAGCCTAATGATTCAGACGTTGGTTTCGACCTCTTAATCAGCTGTATTTACTTTGATTTCTTATTATAAAATAGGAATGTTAGCATTTCTTATATGAAATGCTCTACTCTACAGTAGTCAGACTCACTGACAAAGAAAGTAAAAGGATAGTGAGATGGCTTCCGCAGGACAAGGTGCTTGCTGCTGAGCATGGTGACATGAGTTCAATCCCTAGGTCCCACATGCTAAGAGAGATTGGACTCCCACAAGTTGTCCTCTGACCTTCACACCTGCCCTGTGACACCTGTATACATGTGTGTACAGATAGATAGATAGATAGATAGATAGATAGATAGATAGATAGGTAGATAGGTAGATAGATAGATTTAAAAAAAAAAAAGAAAGGAAGGAAGGAGAAAAGTATCTTCCAGGGCTGATGGGATGGGCCGTTGTTTAAAGAATCCAAGGTGAGGTGTTCGGGAAAGGGCTGGTGATAGTGGCACACAGCAGCACACAGCGGATGTATTTTTAAAAGCTGAATGTGTACGTGGCTAAGCATTAACTTCAACCACAATTTATTAATTGAGGAAAAAACTACTTGGATTTGGAATACTCTCCAAAATAGAAGCCGACTGGCTTTTTCGTTCATGCATTTTGTTTGGTTCTGTGTCGTGTTGAGAGTGTCTCACTGTACATCGCAGACTGGCTACCAGCTAAACACCCTCCTATCTTGGCCTCCTGAGTTCTGGGATTGTAGGCATGGACCATGACACCCAGACTAAAGTTGGTCTTTTTCATTCTTCTATTGTATAACCGCACTTTCTTTGAGAAAATTAAGAAACATAATATAGATTTTGATTGACTCCATGAAGATTCTAAACTTAGAAGGGAAACAGATTTAATACCAAACCAGGAAAATGAAACTATTAATAAATTATTTCCAAAGAAGTTACTTTAAAAAAAATTTCCAAACATGCATCTTGCCTAAAAAGTCAATTTTTATTTTGCCAGCTTGCTGTTCCGTTTCCTCAGTCTTTGGGGAAAGGAACTTTAGAATGCATCTAGGGGGTCAGCGAGGAAGCTCTGGGTTCCAAAGTAACATTGGGGTTGTGTCTACACTTCAGGCAGCATAGGCAAGTAACTGAGAGATGGCCCTTAGCCTAGCTGGTCTTCAGAGCTGCAGGCCATATCAGGTCAAGAAAACTACACTCTATGTGTGGTAGCAGGGGACAGATGGTGTGAGAAAAGGGAAGAAAAGAATGAGGAAGGGGAGAAAAAGGGAAAAGATGAAAAGAAGGGAAGGAAAAAATTCTATAGCCCAGGGATGGGAATGCAGTTCACTTGCAGAGCCCTTGCCTAGCATGCAAAAGGTCCCCAGCACTGGGGAAAAAAAAATGAAAACAAGGGAGAACAAACACACACATGAATAAATGTGTGTGTGTGTGTGTGTGTGTGTGTGTGTGTGTGTGTGTGTGTGTGCATGCCCGCACACACCACAGGAGGCTGTATACACACAAGACACAGTTGGAGGGCTGCAGCCACAAGCTAAGGAGAGTAAAGGATTGTTGTTGGCCACCTGAAGTTAGAAACGGTCAAGCAAGGACTCTTCTGAAGTTCCCCTGCCCTGCAACACATCTCCCCCCCAAACACCCAATGCAACAGAATAGACTCCTGTCATTTAAAGCCAAATAACAAAAGCAAAGGCAAAAGCTGTCCTGTGACCTCTGTACATACTTTTTCATGTGTCCCACTCTGCATTTTTATTGATTTCTCCATTTTTCATGTTCTTCATTGCAAAGAAAGTTTTTGTGACCTCTCTTCGCCCCCCCAACCTCTACCTTTCAAGATGTAATACTTCTTTTTGAGGTGACTCTTTCCTGACCCCCATCAATCCCCAAATCAACATGCCATTTTTTTTTCTGTTTCCACCTGCCCTCAGGTTAAATACAAATGCCTGTTATGTTAACAGAAAAGAAGAAAATGAGAATGGAACTGCAAGAAAGTTTGCCTAATTTGTAAAATAAAATGAGTTTCGATTTCAGCAGCTTATGTATTATTCTTGTGAGGACTGGGTTTACATCGATCATCTTTTTTTTTTTTCCCCCTGGCAGTCAAGTGTGGAATATGGTGGAGCGAGAAATGTAATTGTGTAGACATAAAAAAATTGCGTCTCGATACCCATCATCGGGACACTTTTCTCAAGATGCTATCTCAGTGTCCTTCAGAGCAATAACGATACCAATTGAGAATGTAACAGAAGCAACTTAAGTGTTATGCTTCGTTTACTTCTGGCAAGCCTAATGTGCTTCAGAGCAGGGCTATTGCTCATGACATAAGGTTCTGTCAGAAAGACTGGAAACACTTCAAGACCATTAAAATAAAATGCCCGCCATTCCTGCTGTTCAAATATTCCTCAGCTTCTAATTTAAGGCACCAACACCTAAGAATGTAATTGTGTTATTCTCTTTGATAGCTGGAATCTATCTAAGCCAAATGCCTAGGAATTATGGACTATTGGGGCTACAGGAGTCCAGAAGACAAATGAGGTGGGCAAAACGTGTTATTTTGTACTGGCTCGTTCAACATTTGGGCTCTGTTACCGTTTATGTGTTAAAATGCATTCAAAGACTAAAGTGTCTGAAGTATCTTTCCTCAGCTCAATTGAAGAAGAGGTTGGGAAAATGTACAAACCGCTTCAAGATCAAAACTTAGGGGAGAGAGAAGAGAAAAATACTTGCACACCTCTACTTAGAATTATTTTCCACACTAAACTTTCTCTCTAATTGTCCTTTAAAAAAATTGTTCTAAAAAAAATTCACCTTAATGCAGCAGGCTGCAATTCAACCTTCTCTCCCTGATTAGCCAGTGAGAGCAAGTGAGAAAGGGTGCCCTGGATCAGAAAAGGGCAATTCTAAAAGCAAATGCAGGACAAGTGATGCCTGTCCCCATCACAAGGGAAACCCATTTCTGTCTAATGCCTGCCTCAGGAGAGATATACTTTAGATTCAGGTACCCCGTGGACACATCAGGACTTAGACTTGGACATGGTGAAAATTCAAAGTGTAACATCGTAGGAGAATGGGGGGAAAAAATCCCAAATCAGTTTCTATTCTTTAATAGAAGCCAATACTACAGTTTAAATTAGCAAAGTGCTGCTGAACCCTTGTTTAAAATGTGTTTGCACTGACATCCCAAGAAAGGAGGTTTTTTTTTTTTTCTTGTTTAATTGCACTGTCAGTGTGGAACGCTTTCACTTAAAACCATTCTGAAGTAGACCTTTTAATAGAAAGTGACAATTTAAATTGCCATGATAGCAGCAGAAATGGTGCTTAAAGTCATTACTAAACTGATGTCGCAGTTGGCTCCAGACCAGTTTGTTAAAACTAAAGAAAAGGTGTTGGGGGAAGGGAGAAAAGGAACCAACCAGTGAATCATTAATTCCTTTTGTGTCCATTGTAATAACATCAGCTGTAATAAAGTCATCTGGTTCCCAGTGGATGTCATGTACATTTCTATTGAATTCCACATTATTCCACTCTAACATTTACCCTGATTAATGCTGACTACTGGGGAATTGCTCCAGTCACAGGCACTTACTTCTCTGCACTGACTTTGTTTTCTTGTCTTTGCTCCCAGGGTGCAAAGAGAGGAACTGTGGCTTCCATTTGCTGGTTGGAATTCCAGAGTGCCTTTCTTTACGCTTCCTAGAATTAGTCAGAGTCCCTGGCAGCCCCTGCAGATTACGCTCACTAGCTTTCCAGGAGTGCCATCTGTAGCCTGAATGCGTCCTGAGAGCAGAGGTCAAGGCCAACTGAGGGAGGCCTCTGGTCAAACAGCATGGGGAGGGGGGAATGGATGGAATACTGCTTCTAGTGAGTCAGGGTTGAATTTGGAACATTGGGGATACAGAGGGGGGATGGTGCAGAAGTTAGGAAGGATGGATGAGGGACAGACAAGCCCAGAAGTTGGAGCCCATCTAGGCAATTTCATAGCCTCTCACACATTTGTTTTGAAATTGTCAATGAAACATACTCCCTTAAAAGGATATTAGTCACTTGATTTTCTAGAAACAATAGGTAAACTATCTTATAGGATTGCTCTTTTAAAACGACATGGCAAGTGACTGAGAGACAGTTCAGTCCATAGGTCTCCAGAACCCACATTAAAAAAAAAATGCTGGACATGGTGTCACACTTGTAATCCCATTGTTGAAGAAGCAAAGACAGAACAATCCATGAGCCTCACTGGCCAGCCCATCTAATCGAATTGCAGAGCTCCACAGGCCAGTGAGGTACTGTCTCCAAAAAGGTATTGTTCCCGAGGATGACACACTCAGACACACATGAATGGATTTAAAAAATATATACAGTGCAGCTGGGCATAGTCTTGCATGCCTGTAATCTCAAAACTCAGAGCTTTGGGTAGGAGGAATGAAAGATTAAGGCCAGATCAAGCTACATGGTGAGCTCCAGCCTGAACCATATGGATGATATTCTTTATAAAAATAAAGATATACACATATACACTGCACACATCTTTTTTATGCAAAAATGACCTCCAAGTGCCAACAATGGTAACTGGGCTTAGGGAAGTATACTTTGTAATTTAAATTTAAAACATAATAACGGGCTGGTGAGATGGCTCATTTGGCAAGCAAGCCAAGTGACCTGAATTGTCCTTGAAACCTACCGGAAGGTGGAGGGAAATAACTCCACAAAATTGTCCTTTAACCTCCACACACATGCACATGATATGGCTACACACGCACGCATGCACTCACTCACACACACGCACAAACATACAGACGCATCATTCCCAGGCACATGCACAATAACACAGCTTTTATTTGTTTGGCTTGGTTTGGTTTTGGTTTTTCGGGACAGGGTTTTTCTGTAGCCTTGGCTGCCCTGGACTCACTTAGTAGACCAGGCTCGGTCTCGAATTCACAGAGACCTCCCTGCCTCTGCCTCCCTCAGGGCTGGGATGGGCCACCATTCCCAGCATAACACTGAACTTTAATTGCTAAGAAACACGGTTTTATTTTGTTGTCCAGGTGGTCTCCTGGGCTCCCAGACAGAAGGCATACTTTAGCCTTAGCTTCCCACGTAGCTAGCACGAGGGGAGCATATGAGTGCCCTTTCTGTCTGGCTCAAGTTCTTTTTCTTTTCTTTTCTTTTTTTTTTTTTGCTTAGATTTTAATTTTGTTTTATTCATATTTGTGTTACATGTGTGAGGTCTGGATTGCATTTGTGTCTGTGCACCATGTGTGTGTCTGGGGCCTGAAGAGGTTACAAGAAGGCATTGGATTCCCTGGAACTAGAGTGATAGGTTGTTGTGGGCCACTATACAGGTGCTGGGAACTGAACCCAGGTCCTGCATACAAACAAGTGCTTTTGTAAAAAAAAAAAAAAAAAAAAAAAAAAAAAAAAATTCATTTTATTTTTGAGATAGGGCTTCTCTGTAGCCTTACCTGCCCTGTGCTCACTTTGTAGAACAGGCTAGCCTCGAACTCACAGAGATATGCCTGCCTCTGCCTCCGTGAGTGCTGGCTGGAATTACAGGTGTGCATCACCATGCCTGGGAAAGGTTCCTTTACAAGGTGATTTTAAATGTTCTAAACTTGACCATTGAGAATAACACACAAACCAACCAAACACTGCACTGTATTTTTCAAATGGGTGAACTGTTTTAATTGTGTTTCTTTTTGGCTGTTTATTTTTCTTCTTTCACTAAGTAATGAACCCTGGGTTCCACACGTGTGAGATAAGTGCTCAGCAACTGAACTGTGTGTGTGTGTGTGTGTGTGTGTGTGTGTGTGTGTGTGTGTGTATGGCAAATGTGTAAAGGTCACAAAGGAGAAACTATTTGATTTATACCATAGAAGTCTTAAGTTGTGTGTTGTGTGTGTTTGTGTCAAATGTGAGAGTCCGTGCTTGGCTCCTACCACGTGGGTCCTAGGGATTGAACTCTTGTTAGGCTTAGAGGCGAGCACCTTTACCCACTGAGCCATCTCACAGACCCACAGTGGACTCTAAATGGCTGATAACTACTCTGTGACATTGAGCAAGGCTATGAGTAATCCATGGGAGAATGCAAAATGTCAGAAGAAACATCAAAGCAGAGATAGGGGAGAGCTCAGAAAAAAATATACGTGCACATACCAGCATTTTGTCAAACGGTAAACGTGAGCTTTAGACTCCACTATCCAGTTACCTTGAACCACCTCAGGAAAGGCAATTCCAGAAAAGAGGCAGGGATCAGTGTGTGATATAAATAAATTTGCAGTGTTTTTGAAAGGCCGAGTCTTTCTTTTCTTTTCTCTTTTCTTTTTTTTTCTTTCTTTTGCCAAGGCCTTTGTACCCAGGCTGGCCTTGAACCTACTACTGCTTCAGCCTCCTAAGTTTTATTAGAGGAAATCCTGAAAATGGAGCAGTGTAGGAAGCACAGGAAAGTGAGTAAGTAAAGTCCTGAGTGAATGTGTATTTTGACATAGGCATAGCATGTTGAGGACTCAGAGACTAATTGGCCCATGGTAAATTGACAAAACTGTTGCCCATATGGCCAAGCTCGAGTGGGACAACAAAGCTTTTCTTGGGGATCCAAGCATGAGGGTTGACCAGTGATACAACGACTAGCAATCCTGGTTTCCTCCTCTCCGTGTCTACAGCTCAGGGCTGCTCCTCTATAAAGACCTCCTATCAAGATTTGCTAACCCTCCCCCTGTGCTGTACTTAATAAACAGGCTTGAGAGACCAGAAAATTAAAAACTAGGGTTACTGAGCTAAAAAGTTTAAAACATATCGGCCCAGTTGGCCTTGCTGCTTCTAGACATATCCAGCCAACTGCAGGGAAGAGCTGGCCTTGCTGCTCATTAGAGGTACTGTTGCCAAGAAACCAGCCTGGATGGCCCCAAACTCATTCCAATCCATAGCTTTGCTCCTGAAAATAGCACAGACTGAGCTAATCGCCCCTCTCCCTGAGCCCTAGGCCAGC
This sequence comes from Meriones unguiculatus, assembly GCF_030254825.1. Classification (NCBI taxonomy): domain Eukaryota; kingdom Metazoa; phylum Chordata; class Mammalia; order Rodentia; family Muridae; genus Meriones; species Meriones unguiculatus. Next base: position 2,765,655 of record NW_026843706.1, on the reverse strand, counting down.
CCTCCCCCAACACACACACACAGACACACACACAAGAGAAAGAACAAAGAAAGCCAGAACCGCTCATGGTTTTGGGGCCTTCCCACAGCAAATTGTTTTTGAAATGTAGCCTCTGCTTTTCTGTTTTCACCACTAGAAGTTTGCCAGGCTGGAATCCCCCTGCTTTGGGTACACTGGGAGGGACTGGGACCTATAAATCACCTACAATCTGGAGCTTGGGGTTCTCAGCTGGATACCAATGCCTTGGTGTCTGTGGGAGTCCAGCTCGAGCTGTAAATAAAGATCCTCATGTGTTTTGCAATGGACTCGACTCCTGGTGGTCTTTTGAGGGTCTCATGAATCAGGCAAACAGGTTGAGATTCCAAGTAACCTTAATACTTAGAGAACTCCTTCCTGGTCCCAGTTTCATTGCATATGTCTTTGTGTGTGTGTGTGTATGTGTGTGTGTGCCAGTCCTCTCTCCATTCCCTCAAGGCTCCTAACCAGGGTTCTGGAACCCAAGCCTTAGAAACTGAGACAGGCAGGCAGCCTTATGTCTGAGTCAGAGAAAACAACCTGGTGGATTTGGAGAAAACAAGCTAAAAATTTTACAAGAATCTGTGAAAGGGTTAGCCCTCCCTGTTGTCTTTAGGAGACATGAGATCACACACACACACACACACACACACACAGCAACGTTGAGGTCTCCAGGACTGAAAAGGAAAAACTAGATAGGTATCACAAAGTCTGAGCACTAGACCTAGTTTTATTTTAGGCTTTCTTCCTGACTTTGGTTTGAGGCCAGCATCCCAGGGTACTCATTATACTCCATATACACAAGTGAGCTCAGCAAGTAGGCCTGGACCACATCTCTCCACAAGGTACCTCCTAGACACTACGATACTGTTAATTACCTAGGTTTTCTGTGGAGAGATTGTTTTCCGGGGTGTGTGGTGTTTCCATGTGTATGGGCACAGAAGTGACTGTGAGTGCATGGGTGGGCACAGCTGTGGAAGCCTAAGGCTGATGTGAGGAATGCTCCTCCATGACACTTCCACCTTCTTCGTTGAGTCAGGGTCCCTCAGCGAAACCCAGAACTCATGGATATGGCTAGTGTTTCTGGAGATGCCCTGTCCTTACCTTCTGAGGATGGAATTATATAAAATTACAGGTAAGCTGCTACACTCACCCAGCATTCTTGTAGGTTCTGGGAATTTAAACTCCTGCTTGTGTAAGGAGTAATTTAATCACTGAGCTCAGGGCCAGTATCACATCTTTGATATTTCATCATACCTATAACAAAAGGAGGGCCAGGTAAGACCCTTTAAAGAAAGGCTGTTCTCCATCAAACACCTTGTGGGCATTGCAATTCCCAATCAGGGAGTCAAATCTGATATAATTAGGATTTTTTTTTTTTTTCAGAGAGATAGCACCAATGGAGAGGCAAAGGAAGGAGAAGATAACAGGACAGGAGGAAAGGAGAGAAAAGGGCTCGTACGATGTGTAGAGTGGGATGGGATTGGGAGTTGATAGTCTGAAGCCTGCCTACAGCTAGGCAGGCTGGACAGCCACTCCAACATCGCTGCTTAAGTCTGAAGACATCCTGCAGCAGCAACCCTTCTTCTCCAGGCCATCTCAGTGGTTTTTGTTGTTGTTGTTGTTGTTTTCCTCAAGACCTTTGAGAGATTGTGCTCCAAGTCAGCTGAGAAAGTGCTGTTCTCAGAAAGCAAGAGCAACATGAATGCACGGGTTAAGAAGGGAAGATTTAGACAGAATGCCTGTGCAAAGCCCTTGAGTTTGAAAGCATACCAGGCACCTTGCTAGGATAAATAGAACTCCAGGGGGTAGAGTGCACAGGGCTTTTACTTCATTGTCATGACCTCTCCCATTCCCCCACCTGGTGCTGACGCTAAAAACCAAGGCTTTGCCTCTACCCGGAAGGCACTATTCTGGGAAAGGACTGTACCACTGAGCAACAGCTCTTATAGGTGTTTGCTTGTTAGCTTTTAGGTAGGGTCTTGCAACTTGGAACTCAGCCTCTTTAGTTCTGGTCTTAAGGACTGGAGTGTTATTCTGAATGAAATGGGGGAGAGAGTTTGAATAAAGAAATGACATGATTTATTTGACTTGTAGTTTAACAAAATTCTTGGCCACTATGTTGAAAAGGGACTTTGGGAGCCTTCAAGATGGCTACGTGAGTAAAGACAGTTGCTACCAGAACTGATGACCTGAATTCAATTCCTGGGCCTGGAAGATTGTCCTCTGGCATCCAAACATGCACTGTGGCTAGCACATTCTCACATGTGCGCGCGCGCGCGCACACACACACACACACACACACGTCCACACAAATAAAAGTAAAAGAAATTTTAAGAGAAGGGACTATAGGTAGCCAAGGACAGAAGCAAAGACAATTTGGAAGAGATCCAGGTGAGAGGTGATGGTGGCTTGGATAAGCACAGCAACAGTCACAGGTAAGAAGAAAGGAATGTCGCGTAAGAAGTCGAAGTCTATTTATAGCTTGAAGACAGAACCAAGATTTGCTGGCAGATGTATGGATATGAGAGAAATGTGATAGTCTTCTATGGTTTGGAGCAGTTTTGACAGAGGAATCAGGGCAAAATATGATCAGGAGGGTCCATGGGAGAATAGAAACAGAAAGACTAGGGATCATGAACAAAAGAAAAGATTGTACTGTTAAGCATAGAAGCAATAGCAACCCATGCATGTGCAGATGCATAGGCCAGTAAACGGGAACACAGCAGTGATTGAGGAGAAAGGGAAGTATTGCTACAGCCTGGTCCCTGAGAGGGGATCGAATTTAGCGCAAGCACAGGGACTGTTGCGGGTCAGGAGCGTAAAAAAGCCATTCATCTTTGTGAAATAGAAAGCAAGGTCAAGGTGAGCTGAAAGAATGCAGATAGGAGAAGAAAGGTGGAGAGTTTGAGGCGGGGGAGAGAGAAAAAAACAATAACAACAACACCCCTCAACTGCTGAACTTCGCCTGAGTTTGTAACTGGGTGAGAGCTCTGAGCTCTTTATTAAAGGCTTCCTTCAGTTCCCAGGAAAAATCCATGTGCCCCCCCAAAGCAGAGGAAGGCAGACCAGACCCTCAGCTGCTTACAGAAAGGGAGGAAGCATAAACAATAAACAAAAAAAAAATTGCAGGATACAAGTAATTGGCCATGTTGTCTAGATGTGGACCCCCCACTGTGAGGTCTGTCAGTGTATCCAGGAAGCAACAGAGGAAGGAGCTTTCCTCCATCTTGTTCATTTGCTTCCTTCAAGTGGAAAGTCAAGATTTCCTAAAAGAAACATATGTTTGTAGAGTGTCTGCATTACTTACTTTTGTGTTGCTAGGATCAAAATACAGAAGCAAGGGGAGAAACATAACCTTCCAAGACCCACCTGTGATGACCCTGCCAGCTGGATCCTACCTCTAAGGTCTCCATAGCTTTCCAAAGCAGTGCCACCAGCTAGGGAATGAGTGTCCAAATGTAAGGCTTTGAGGAGATGTCTCAGATTCAAACCACAATGGTTGCCCCAAGCGGCTGTTCCAGCTCCTCTATCAAAATGGGATGAATATGTCAGACACAGCATTGCACACCTTTAATCCCAGCACTCAGGAGGCAGAGGCAGGTAGACCTCTGAGTTGGAGGCCAGCCTGGTCTATGTAGGGAGTTCTGGAACAGCTTCTGCTCTCCATAGACTGTGGCTTTCATGAGTGCTCCACTCCCGATAGCATCAGTTCCACCTGGGAAATTGGCCCTACATGAAACCTACTGTTACGATTTAAATTTAAGTCAAAAATTTATATTAAGGCCAGCACTTGGGAGGCTGAAGCAAGATGATCACAAGTTCAAGGCCCCATCTCAAAAGGGGGCTGGGAAGGCAGGGAACTGGATAAAAGCACTTGGTGGCAATCTAAGTTTGATCTCCGTAACCGACATGAAGGTTACATAAAGGAGAGAATCAACTTCACAAAGTTGTCTTCTGACCTCTGTATGAATGCTGTGGTGTGTGGGCCACACTCACACACCACACATGTAAACACACATGCAGGCACACATACGTACACTATTTAAAAAAATAAGAATGATGGGGGGAAAAAAGAGGTAACGAGGATTAGATGATTAGCACTCAAGATTCTCCTCTCTTTATTTATTCATTTGTTTATTTTTACTGTCTCTCCTGGTTTTTCCTTTTTTATTATTTTCTTACATAATATATCTTGATTACAGTTTTCTCTCCCTCTACTCCTCCTGGGTCCCCCTCACCTACTCTCAAATCTAGAACCTCCCCCCTTTTTGTCTCTCATTAGAAAACAAACAGACTTCTAAGGAAATAAAATATTGCATAATAATATATAATGAAAACTAACATATCAGAATAGGAAAAGACAAACCAGCAAAAGGAAAAGAAACCAAGATAAGACACAAAAATCAGACCCACTCATTTGCTCATTCAGGAGTCCTGTAAAACAAAACAAAACAAAAACCGCTAAGCTAAATAGCTATCCTATATACACAGGGGACCTAGTACAGACCCGTTCAGTCTCTGTGACCTTATACGCACTTTGATCATGTGGATTTACTGGGCCTTGTTTTCTTCTCTTTCAATTACCCATTGTCAGGCATTTCGTTATAGCAGCACAAATAGTCTAAGACACTTACGAAGTTGAAAACCCTGAGCGCAGGGCCCAGCAGGCTGGGTTTTGGCGAGATCATCGCCGGTCCAGCGAAGGTTTGTGAAGCACTGCTTGAGGGACCTGGCTGTGATTCAGTCTGCTCTTATCCCGTACTGCCACCTATGGGACAAGCTCCGCCCGTGCTTCGAGCTAAAGGAGACCCGTTAAAAAGAAAAGACAACTAACGTCTTTGTATTCTTTCTTCTAAACAACTCGACAAACCAAAATAAAAGAAAGTTGGTGAGCCTTTGGATGCAAACACTAATTTTACATTGTTGTAGGCAGCAAAGATGTAATGCTTGGAGGTTTTTAAGCGTTTGTCTGTCTGTTTGTTTGTTTAGTGTGTGTGTGTGTGTGTGTGTGTGTGTGTGAAGACAACTGGCCGGAGTCTGTTTTCTCCTTCTACCATGTGGGTCCCAGGAATCAAACTCAGGTTCTCAGGCAAATGAAGCAGACAATATCAATATTTGAATTAATAACATATTGGGAAATCTTAGAAATTTGTTATCATATTCTGAATCAGTCATTCCTCGTTTTATATGCTTAAGCTATTTCCAGTTTTCAGTAGCCACAACTAATGCCATAGTGAATATTTCTGTATAATAAACGGAGGGTAGTTATCTCTCTGGGGTTCTAATTTCCAAGCTAAAATGACTTTTTCTCTTATTTAAATATTTATTTGTTTTCATGTGTCTGAGTGTTTTGCCTGTGTGTATGTATATGTGCCATGTGCATGTGGTGCCTGTCAAGGCCATGAGAGGGCGTCAGAGCCAATGAAGGTGGAGTTGCAGGTAGCTGTGAGTCACCATATGCAGGTGCTGAGAATTGAACCCAGGCCCCCTGGAAGAGCAACCCTTGCTCTTAACACCTGAGCAATCTCACCAGCCCTAAGATTTCTTTTTTTCTTTTCTTTTCTTTTTTTTTTTTTTAATTGTGACAGAAGCTGGGCATGGTGGCTCATTCCTTTAATCCTGGCACTCAGAAAGCAAAAGCAGAAAGGTTTTCTCTGAGTTCCAGGACAGCCAGAGCTACATAGCGAGACCATGTCTTAAAAAAAAAAAAAAAAAAGTGACAAGGTCTCACCGTACTACTCAGGGTGGCCTTACCCTTACAGTGTTTCTGAGATTTATGAGTAGCTGAAATGTACTACTACTCTTAAGGTAAATTTTTCTGGCCCTAGATATATAACATCAGCATTATTTTGTCTAAGGTTTTTTACTTTGTTTTCTTTTTTTAATTTTTTAGTTTATTTATTTTTATTATTAGTTACATTTTATTAACTCTGTATCCCAGCTGTATCCCACTCCCTCATTCCCTCCCAATCCCTCCCTCCTTCCTTCATCTCCTCCCTGCCCCTTTCCAAGTCCACTGATAGGGGAGGACCGCCTCCCCATTCATCTGATCCTGTTTTATCAGGTATCTTCAGGACTGGCTGCAAAGTCCTCCTCTGTGGCCTAGCAGGACTGCTCCTCCCTTGGGGGGTGGGGAGGTCAAATAGCCTGCCATTGAGTTCCTGTCAGAAATAGTCCCTGTTCCCCTCACTTTGGGAAAACAATTGGTTACTGAGCTACCACAGGCTTCATCTGAGTGGAGGTTCTAGGTTATATCCATACATGGTCCTTGGTTGAATGTCAGTCTCAGAAAAGACCCTGTGCCCAGATATATTTGGTCCTTGTGGAGCTCCTATCCTTTCCACGTCATACTAACTCCCCTTCTTTCATACGTTTCCCTGTACTCTGCCGAAGGTTTGGCTATGAGTCTTTGAAACAAAAATTGGCTGGCCTCAAATTTTTGTGACAACACCATGACCATAAAGAAAGTTTGGGGAGGAAAGGGTTTGTTTGGCTTACACTTCCATATTGCTGTTCATTACAAAGGAAGTCAGGACAGAAACTCAAACAGGGCAGGAACCTGGAGGTAAGTACTGATGCAGAGGCCGTGGAGAAGTGCTGCTCACTGGCTTGCTCCTCATGGCTTGCTCATTCTGCTTTCTTATAGAACCCAGGACCACCAGCGCAGGGATGGCACCACCCACAGTGGGCTGGGGCCTCTCCCATCAATCAGTAATTTAAAAAAAAAAAAAATGCCTTACTGATGGATCTTACAGAAGCATTTTCTCGATTGACATTTCCTCCTTGAAGAGAATTCTAGTTTATATGTCAAATTGACATTCAGACTAGCCAGCACAGTAGCCAAAGATGACCTTGTGTTTCTGATCCTTTTGACTTGATTACAGGCATGTAATGGAGGTTTTAGTTAATTTTAAAACTCAGTTATGTTATGTAAATATGTTTTGTTTTAATCCCAAGTGTGGGACTTTGGTTTGGGCTTTAGCTTGGCCACAGCTGATAAATGCCTCCTTCAATTACCATGGTTTTTGCCAGCCTGGTGTAGGTAGGACTCTGAGGGATATAACTAGGAGAGCCCAGAAACAGAAGGTGTGGCAGTTTGGAGAGACCAGAGACAGACAGTGTGGCAATTTAGAGGAGACAGAAGGAGAGAAATGTTTCAACACAGCAGCTTGGAGGAGACCGCTTGCTGCATTTGCTGTTGATGGAGATTGGTATAGCCCCAAAAGAACCCATCAACCCTAAACAGGTAGAAGAAGTATGCTCCCTCTCCCCACTAACCTTCTCTGTCTTACCGAAGGTTAAAGGGTTGGTGGAAGAGGGGTGGAGGCCTAAATACCCCAAATAAAAAAGCATTTAAAAACGAATGCGACATAGGCGTGCCCTACAATGCCCAGTTGTAGTGGTTTAAATGAGAGTGGTCCCCATAGGTTTATATAGGCTTCTACAGGTTGATCGCCAGTTAGTGGAACTGTTTGGGAGGGATTAGGAAGTTGGCCTTATTGAAGAAAGCATGTCACTCAGGGTAGGCTTTGAGATTTCAAAAGACTCCTGCGATTGATAGTCTTCCCTCTCTCTCTCTCCCTCTCTCTCTGCTTTGTGCTTGTGGATCAAGATGTGAGTTCTACGCAAACCCTCTGAACTGTAAGCCCCAAATAAACTATCTTCTATAAGTTGTCTTGGCCATGGCGTCTTATCACAGCAAAACAAAAAAATCTAACTGAGATGCTGGTTTATGTGGTGCTAGGCATGGAACACAGACTCTAGTACATGCCAGGCAAGTACTCTACCGATCTGCTTAAGTCTAAGGGGAAAAAATAGAAATAATTTCTTTATATTACATTTCTACTCTTATCCTCATGAAAGAACTGATGAACTTCATAAAGTCCTCATCACCCACCCATTACTCTGCTGCCACGATAAATTATGCTTCTCACACGTGTCTCACAACATATTGTCAGGGAAGTCTGCTAAAGATCCCAGTATCTGGTGTCTGTCCACCTTTGGGATTGACCCTCCTTAGCCTTGCCTCCCTGATGGAAGTCAGAAAGCTTTTTCCTGTTTCACTTGCAGGTCTCGCGTACCATCTAGGGTTCATCCACTGGACATCCCAAAGTCAGACTGACTCAAAAGTCAGCAATGAAAAGGAGCAGGAAACGCGTGCAATCCCTTTTTTTTTTTTTTTTTTTTTTTGGCTAGGGTAGCATTGGCATCCACCGTTCAGAGCTCCATGAATCTGGTCACAAGATACAAGCCATGGAGTCTGTCTTTATTCACTACCTATGTGTTAGAGCATCCCTGCTGATGAGTACTCAGCCCTTCAATCTAGCACTCTGGCCCTCCCGGACAAACTATTTACATTTTTTTCACAAGCCCAGCCCTGTCTATGTGCTTGTTCCTCCTACTGTTGCTATGTAACAAATCTAGGGAACTGTGCAAATGAAACTATGTTTGCTCAACAGTCATGCAATCTACATTTGGGACCCAGCTAATTTCTCTTCTTACATGATTTCTTTTGATTTTTATGTCTGTTGATGTTTTGCCTGCATGTGTGTCTGTATGCAGATGTCAGATTCCCTGGAACTGGAGTTACAGAGGGCTGTGGGCGTCCAAGTGTTGTGTGGGGCTGTCCTTTGTCCTGTAGGATGTTACTAAACATCTCATCCCTGCCCACTAGATCCCAGCAGGACTCCCCAACCCAAGTTATGACAATGAGAAACAATGTCTCCAGATATTGTAAAATGTGCCAGGAGCTGAAACCTCCCTGAGCTGAGACCCACTAGCTTAAAATGATCAAATCTTGGATCATGTCTACAGCAGTTAGGATGTCTCATGAAATGGTGATTAGAGATGGGCCAGAGGAGGACAGGTGCTGCTAGGGAACAGCTGGTATTATTTTCCTACTTAATTAGTCTCAAGGGCTTTAGTCACATGTCCTTTGTTCTATTTTGTCCTGGAATTTGCTAGGTAGACAAGGCTCGCCTAGGACTCACGGAGCTCTTCCAAGTGTAAGCCACCATTCCAATTAATACATGTCCTTTTTGCAGGACCTACTTTGTGCTTCATTGTAGCAAAGTTAGTTTAACTGCTTATGAGACCCAAGGGGATGAAAAAAAAAAGAAAGAAAAAAGAAAAAAGAAAGAAAAATGCTTTTTAGGACCTGGTCTCAGAAGCAACATGTCATCATTTCTGCCATAACCACAAGATCCAGAAAAGGAACATGGACTCTACCTCTCAGTGAGAAGAGTGTCAAAGTTACATTGTAAGATCATGTGCAATGAGATGTTGTCAACAGTTTTGAAAATCTACTCTGTCACAGTGATCAACATCACAATGCATCAGGGAAATGCAACTAAAACCACTAGACACCACTACAAACCCACCAGAATGCCTAAAAATAAACTGTGGATTAAAACGATTCTTCTACATTGCAAATAGGAATGCACTCACTCCAGGAAAATTGGCTGTAACTATGGAGACTAAACTCATGCCTATTCTACAACCCAACGCTCTCCTAGGTTCGCTCCTGAGAGACATGAATAAACATGCACCCCAAAAGACATGTAGGAGATACTGGAGAGATGGCTCAGAGGCTAAGAGCAATGGCTATTCTTCCTCAAGGTCCTGAGTTCAACTCCCAGCAACCACATGGTGGTGGCTCAAAACCATCTGGTAGCGCTATCTGGTGCCCTCTTCTGGTGTACAGGCACACATGGAGGAAGAATAAATAAATAAATAAATAAATAAATAAATAGTTTTTTGGGTTTTTTTGTTTTTGTTTTTTTTTTTTTTAGGTGAGAACTTTAGGGGAAAAAAAAGACACGCAGGAGAACATCCATAGAGTCTTACTCAAGATAAATAAAAACGGATGGCAAACTTTCTGTTAAGGGTCCATCTCAGAAGGGCCTGAAAGATTTTAAGAGCCAGAGGTCAAGGAAGACCAAAATAAAGCAGTGTGTTCCGGACTGCTGCACAAAGCCTGTTCAATGTCAAGCCAGTTGGTGTTCTAGCACGGAGTTGGAAAGGGTTAAGGAGCTCCCACCCCGACCTGTGAAGTTGTGGACTTCTGAGAGAGGAAAAGTCAGTTTTCTTTAAGGATGTAGTCCCTGGTAGGTTGACCACAATCCAGCGAATTGCCCCACACATGTGTATACGGGCAGCACATAGTGGACTCGATGGTTTTTTTTTTTTTAAGGGTAAATGAAGTTAGAAAGAGTGGTGGAGCAGAACCCCTGAGCAGACTTAGGGGATGGTAGAGATATGAATATGATCAAAATATATTGTACGCACCCATGGTATTCTCATAAAATTAATATGTATATACTTGGTTTTTGCGAGACAGGGCTTCTCTATGTAACAGCCCTGGCTGTCCTGGAAATAGCTCTGTAGACCAGGCTGGCCTTGAACTCACAGAGTTCTGCCTGCTCTGCCTCTTAAGTACTGGAATAAAAGGGGAGGGACCACCACCCAGCAAAAACAGTATTTTTAAAGGTCTGTCAAAAAGAAAATAGATCTAGAGCCTGGCCTAGTGGCGCACATACTTTTAATGCCAGCACTAAGGAGGCAGAAGCAGGTGGATGTCTGTGAGTTCAAGCCAGCCTGGTCTACAAGGTGAATTCCAGGACAGCCATGAATGAGACCCTGTGTTGCACTTGTACTTACATGTTGTTTTCTTTGGGGTATTTAAGCCTCTACCTCCCTTCCACCATCCCTTTAACCCTAGGTAAGAGAGAAAAGGTTGCTGGGAGAGAGGGCACAGACCCCTTTTCTTCTCCCGGCTGTTTAGAGTTAATGTGGGTTTTTTTTTTGGGGGGGGGGGGACTATACCAAATCCCCATCAACAACTCAGCAAGCAGTCTCCTCCAAGCCGCTGCATTGAAATATTTCTCTCCATCTGTCTCCTCCAAATCTCCATACTGTCTGCCCTGGGTCTCTCCACACTGACAACACTATCCATCTCTGGTCTCTCCAAACTGCCACAGCTTCCCTTTCTGGGCTCTCCTATTTATACCCGGACAGTCCTAGACCACGCCCCTCTCCATGCTACACAAGGCAGGCTGTTACCAGATGACAAAGACCATACCTCACGGGAGGCAATTATCAGCTGTGGACAAACTAAAGCCCAAACTAAAACCCCACACTTGGAATTAAAACAAAAACATATTTACATGACAAGACACAAAACTTCTATTACAACCCTGTCTCAAAAAAAAAAAAAAAAAAAAAAACCAGGAAATTTTTTTTTAATGAAAAGAGAAAATGGATCTGTACGATAACTATGATCTAGTCATCCACTAGCACACTACATTTTAACATAAAATGATTGTTTACACACACAAAATGAAAAAGACAACAAGCATTACATTTAGCAAAGGAAGCCAGACACATATGGTGTAATTCCCTGTGTGTAATATCAAAAACAGGAAGCTAATCAGTAGCAACAGAAATCAGAGGATGTCATTACTTCTTTTTTTTTAGTATATATTTTATTTGCATTTACAGACATAGAAAACATAGCTGCGATACATGGTTGAATTGTCTAGCATCACGTATGCAATAAGGTCAGATTAAAATTCAGGTCATCTGCATTTTCTGCATGTCATTGAGGCATAAAAAGTCGTGTGTGAAAATTATAGATCCCACATTGAAATTTTATGTAAAATTAACTATATCAGTTCTCCACGAAATATTATCATCCTAATATGTACTATAAACCTCTAAGAATATAATGGAATGCTATCAAATTTACCATTATACTTTTCATTTCCAAAAAAAAAAAAAAAGACAGAGAATTCTTGTTTTAAAGAACCAAGTTTAGGAATTAGTTCTTCAGAGTCTTTAAATTCCTCTATTATATTTTGTATTATCTTACAAAGCTAAAGTTAGAAATCATGACTTCTTGATTCGCTCTATTGTGCCCAAGACCTGAGTTAATCGTTTTATACTCAACTAATGGCTGCCTAGTTGTTCTTTGCTGATTTATATACTGCAATGGCTTGATATATGACGCAAGGAGAGTCTTATAAGAATGTTCAAGAATGGCATGCCTGTCACCAGAGTTGAGCAAACAGAGTGATCAGGAAGAGGATTACAACGCACAGTGCTTGTCTGTTAAAATATATCTCTGTAGCAGGTTACTGTGATGACATTCAAGCACCGAGGGATAGCTGCTGCTTGGCTAAACATCTCAGCACTACTGAACCTTGAGCTCATTACTTCCAATGAGAGGAGGAAACGGATACTGACAGGAAAAAGGCACAAAAAACTTCTGAAAGGTTAGAAACAATCTATAGTTGATGTAGAAGGTAATCAAACAAGTGTGTGTGTTTTAATAAAAAGCAGAGATGAAGAGATGGCTCAGTTGTTAAGAGCTCATACTGTTCTTGCCGAGAAGCAGGGTTTGATTCCCAGTATACATGCAGGCAAAACACCCATACAAATAAAAATGAAATAATTTTTAAGAAAAGAAACATCTGAAGGGCTTGAGAGAGAGCTCAGCAGTTAAGAGCAATGGCTGCTCTTCCAGAGGTCCTGAGTTCAATTCCCATCGTCTACATGGTGGCTCACTGTCATCTGTAACTCTAGTCCCATGGAATCTTCTAGTGTGCAGATGTTCATGTACATACATAAATAATTCTTAAAAAGAAAAGAAACATCTGAAATTTTTTTAAAAATGTGTTTAAAAAGAAACCTCTACAAACCCCCACACTATAACCATTAAGATTTTAGAGAACACTGTTGCTAAATATTGGGCTGATTCAGGGTGAATGTATGTTAAAGGTTCCTTGATCTGTTTCCAAACTGTAAAGATGATATTGCTTCATAAGATATTTGGGAATATTAAAAAAAAAAAACAGGGACTAAAACAAACAACTGACAACAGAAAGCCTAGCGGTGGTGGTGCCTAATCCTAGCACTTGGGAAGCAGAGGCTGGCAGATCTCTGAGTCTGAGGCCAGGCTGGTCTTTAGAGCAAGTTCCAGAACAGCCAGGGCTACACAGAGAAATCCAGTCTTGAAAAACAGAAACAAAACAAACAAACAAAACAAAACAGAAAAAAGCCTAGTGTTTCATGTCTTTAATTCATCAGGCAGGCAGAGGCAGATTTCTGTGACTTGAAGCCAGCCTGATCTACACAGTGAGTTTCAGAACGGTCAGGGATACATAGTGAGACTCTGTTTAAAAAAAAAAAAAAGGTAGCCAGGTGGTGATGGCACTTTGCTCCCAGCACTTGGGAGGTAAAGGTAGGTGGATCTCTGTGAGTTCAAGGCCAGACTAGTCTACAAAGGGAGATTCAAGACAGCTAAGGCTACACAAAGAAACCTTGTCTCAACAAATAAATAAATAGATAGATAGATAGATAAATACATAGATAAATAAATGAATAAAAACAGAAAAAAAGATAAAATAAATTTAAAAAAATTTAAGTATAACAAAACCAAGAATTAGAAACAAAGAATAGATTCCCGATTATACAAAGACTGTTTGTACATGGGACCATAGAGCTCAGGATCCAGCAATGATAGTGAAATCCAGAACTTCAGACATATGGCGAAAACTCAAATGGAGGATTAAGGAACCAGTGCCTCCATTCACAGGAAGCTGAGACACTGAGTTTATGCTCCACCTTTAACTTCACATTTAACAGCAGAAAGCTACCTCTTCTCTACCCAGAAACAAACCTCTCACCTGTGACAAAAGAAAAAGAAGCAATGTTTGCAGGGCTACCACCAGGAATGCATTTCATGTGAGCGACTGGTCCAAATGGCAAGCGACTGCATTTTGTTCAGGGCTTAGCGGGATGAAGCAATCACATAACCACTTGCCATAGAGGGAGGAAGACAGGAAGGAAGGGAGAGAGGGCGGGAGGGAAGAGAGAGAAAGGGGGGTCAGGCTTCCACGTAAGATGCGCACTCAATGACAGTTACAAAGGCCTCAGTAAAGCTGAACACCACAAAAGAAAGACAACAAACCCTCCATGCATAAGGATTTGCAAAAAAGAAACTAGAAATGGGGCTGGAGAGTAGGTCAGAGATTGAGAACACCTGCTGTTCTTCCGAAGGTCCTGAGTTCAATTCCCAGCAACCACATGGTGGCTCATAACCATCTATAGTAAGATCTGGTGTGCAGGCAGAATGTTGTAAAAATAACAAATAAATTTAAAAAAAGAAACTAGAATGATAGAGAAATCTGGAAAATATTTTTAAACAAGTGTGTTAAAAATTACCAAACCAAGGCAGGTGGAGATAGTTTAAGAACAGGAGAAAAACTTAAAATGTTTTATTTATTTTTATCTTATGTATGTGCTTTGCCTACATATACATCTGTGTACCACTGAGCATGCCTGGTGCCCACAGAGTTCAGAAGAGTAAGTTGACTCCCATGGAACTGGAGTTATAGATGGTCAGGAGCCACCATGTGGATGCTGGGAATTGAACCTGAGTTTTCTGCAAAAGAAGTAAGAGCTTTTAACAAACGACTGAGTCATCTCCCCAGCCCCAACTTGGAAAATTTTTTTTAAAGTCACTGAGAGATAATTTTTAGATTCTATATAGGTCAGCAAAAGAAACAGCACTCTAGACATTTCCAACAAGGGCAAAAAATATGTGTATGGATTGTTTTGGAGGAGGGGGAGGAGAAGGGGGTTGAGACAGGATCTCTCTGTGTAGTTCTGGCCATTTCTAGTTCACTCTGGTTTGTGCTCCTGGTTGAAGATGTGAGCTGTCAGCTTCTGCTCCAGCCACCGTGCCTGCTACTTACTGCCCTACCTCCCTGCCATGACAGATCCTATCCTTTGAGATCATATGCCTGAATAAATTATTTCTCTCTAGGTTGCTTTGGCAATGGTATTTGATTGCAGCAATGGGACGCAAACTAATACAAAACTCGAGCATCCATGGATTTTGATACCCAAGGAGGCCCTGAAACCAATGCCCCATGGTTACTGAAGAGCAACTGTAATAGCACAATAATATCCTATGTGGTTTAGTACACATGGCGACAGAGGCATAGAGTTTGGGGAAAGGGGTATAAATAGACTACAGTGGGCTCCTTGAATAATTGTCGGAGAAGGAGGCAAAAATGCCAGTTAATATTAAGACTTCAGGAAATCAAAAGATGCGTATTTTAATCTCTGTCACAGCTACAAACCAGCAGTCTTACTCCTGGGTGACATCCCTCAAGAGAGATGCATGAACATTTGCACCAAAAAGGAATTTGGAAGAACACTCATAGCACCTGCACTGGAGACAGCCCCAGAGGTCGACCATTTGCAATGTGTTCAAGAAATGAAAGAACACCAAGCCAAGGCTCTCCAGAACACCTCTGCAGCTGGTAAAACTAGACAGTTCCCCACACACACACACCACACCCCAGGACTGCCTCAGGAATGAATAGACTTGCTTCACTCCGTTTAGCATTAAAGGATTAAAAGTTCCAAAAGAATGAGTCACCCTCACATACTTTAGGCAACATGCTGGCACTCTGGCTCTATTGCAGAGATTAGAAGAAAAATTTGCCAGATGGCGCCTTCGGGGCCTCTTCGGTTTCTGTAGTGGGAGTTCTGCCAGATTCTGGATTTATCATTCCACTGAGATTGCACACACCCTAGAAACAGCCCAGGAGCAACCATGGCTGTTCTTGGGAAGGATGAATGAATGAATGTTAAATAGGAACCCCTTCTCCCACAAAATTCCACTGTTTCAGAGCTGTCTTCTCATATACATGTGTCCAAGCACTCTGTTGTCTAAAGTGATGTGATTCCCCCTAGCAACATAAAATAGACTCAATGTTTCCCAACATCTCCCCAGTTTCCACATCTAGCTCCAAGATAAAGATCTGTTTGGATCCGATCTGTTCTCTTAATTCCATCTCAATGCCGTAACCTAAGGTCCGCACAGGAGTTTATCCATCTTTATCTATATCAAGGAAAGGAAGCCAAAAAGATGACGATGTCTTTTAAACACAAAAGCAGGCATATTTGGGGAAAAATTTTTTAGGCTCAGCTAGAGCTTTTATTTTTGCAGCTTGCTATCCACGATCCAAACATAAATTCTGTTAACTTGCAGATGTGGGGTGTCAAAAACCCTAGTCTCTGAAGGCCTTTGACCTTCATGGTCCTGCCTGGCCAAACAGCTAGTAGTTTTCCATTACCTTTCAGGCAGAGAGACCCCGTGACATTCAACCCTATCCTCAACACATTTTGCAATTATCAGCGACAAGGCTCTAGTGTCCACTTGGCCTTCCTGTTCTCAAATTGCTAGCCCACTGGATAAACCTCGAGGCTCCTGGCTGAAACCAGCATCACTTCATCATCTCAGAGGGAGAGTCAGGCTACACATAAATTCAGGTTCTCAACAAGCTGTCCCAGTGCTATCAACACGAGGCAGCTGATGTGCTCAGAATGGGTACTGGACTTCCCTGAGTACTTGGCACCAAGGTTGAAATCCCACTCCCTGCTCCCCACCCTCACACAGACACATTAAACTCCTCTCACAGGAGTCCTATAGAGAGGGAGAGAACCTGCCAGTAGATTTTTTTTTTAATTGCATGAACAGGGGAATACAAGCTAAAAACAACAAGAAGTCCTATTTCACCTACTAGACAGGAAAAATACGACATCCCAACAAGGCTTAAAGCTATCAGACGCTTTTGCTCCTGCAGGAAGTACAAATTAGCGTGGCCACTTTGCTGAATAACCTGACGGTGCAAGACTTTAAGATGTACATATTATACGATCGAAGGTGTCTGCCCTAGGAAAACACTCTGGCACAGATGGGTGGGATGTGTCCAACAAAAGTGTTAAAGAGAATGAGGAGAACCTAGAAACATCCCATAGGTCACCAGTAGGAAAACAGCAAGGTATACAGTTCTCACTTGATAGTAAGACAGGAGTACGTTTCAAGACGCTGGTTTTTGTTTTGTTTTGTTTTGTTTTTGTAACCTAATCTCCAAATGGACATCTCATGATTTCTATCATAGTCTGTTCAAAACTAGATGAGATGATTAAGTGGAAAAAGCAGCAAGTGAAAAAAGTGAACATTATGGCAAGAGGGGATCATAGTTACAAAAATAAACATATGCATTTGCTTTGGGTGAGGAAAGACTGATTCCAAATTCATAAGAGCAGGCAAGGAGAGGAGGGAAGAAGAGGGCCCTAGATCAGGTTACTGTCAAAGAGGACTCTATTTATAACATACTTATTTCATAAAGAGACTGTGTCTGTGTTATATTCTTACGACTACAAATTAATCTAAAAATAATAGTGTGTGCTACTCTGGAAAGTATGCTTAACAGTAAAATGCTCATTTGAACCATGTATGATGATGATCTACCTTTTTATTTAGTGTTTTGGGAAAGTAGTTAGCTCACGCTGGCCTAATAATTCACTAATGTAGATGGTTTAGGCTCGTCTCAGACTCAAAAGCCCTCCTGTGTCAGCTTCCCAAACACTGGCATTTCAGCGCGTACCACCACGCTCTGCTGGACCGACCTTTTGTGATATAGACTGCACAAACACAAACTGTGAATAGCTCCAGAAGCTTCTAGAATGACTCCTCTGCATGAGGCATCATTCTAAAATTGTAATGGAACCAAACAACGCCATTTTCTCACTTTCTGTGACTCAGGTATCAAGATCTCTCACTGCAAGGTTACCATCAGAGTATTGGCAAGGGTTATGGTCCCATCCAAAGGCGCCATGGGGGAAAGTTCCAAGTTCACTCAGATAGTTATTGTCTGGGTATTGTTTCTCAGAGGCTGCTAGGCTTGGGGCCTTGGTTCCCCCCAAGAGCCTTGGTTTCTCATGGTTTGATGAACAGAGCTGGCTGCTCTCACCCATGGAGATCTCCATAAAGTAGGTGGAAACAGGGCAGCTACTCCCACTCAAAACAAGCAAGCAAGAGACAATTCCTGAGCCAGATAGAAGTCCTCCTTTTTTTCATATTTAATCCAATCTCAGAAGGGACTTTTATCTGTGATTATCTGACTTTTATGAAGTTGGGTTCCTTAGAGGCAAGCCCTAAGTATAGTTCACACCCTTGGCCTTACAGGAATCACTGGAGTACCACCCAGAAACTTCCTGTCACAGCTTTGTGGGAATGCTGCACTCGGTTTATGCAGTTAAAATGGAGCCTGTGGGATGAGGAAAAAGAAATGCCCCATAACTAGAGGAAATATTAGCACCCAAAAGCACTTGAAAGTGAATTCCTGGTGCTGCTAGAGAGATTACTAGTCAGTCCCCTAGGAGGCATCCTCCTTGTGAGCTGATAATTGCCTCTTTAGAAACAGCAGGCTCTTGCAATAAAATCATCTGGCACCAAACATTCTAGCCAATGGGAATAACCAGATTCAGTGCTCATGATTAATTTGCAGAAAGATACATTTCCACTGCCATTCTGAGTGATTGGTATGATTTTCTTTTCTAAATAGTCACAGGTTTGGACACACTGACAAATTATATCATAACAACATGTACATTTTTTTTGCACAGTCCTGTATTACCCAGAGAGCAGCCATTTTTAAAGAAAAAGGCCTCTCAGGCAACATAACCATTGATAAATTTAAAAAATATTGTACTATTTGTGCTTAATAAAATGCTGTGTTTTCCCCTACTACGGGTGGACCATTCACAATGCATCAGCTGTCAACTTTTAATCTTTTCTTGTTATAAATTAAAATATCTGAGCAGTTTTTAACTATTAAACACAATCTAGAGGTCTTTTTGTTGGATTACAATATGTGACATATTAGTGGGTCAGAAAACCAATTTGGCAGGTTGTGATAAATGTTTTATACCACAATGAAATTATATATATATATATATATGTATATATATTCATATATATATATTCCCATGAATAATAATAATAATAATACATGAATAAAATAAATAAATATACATCTTCCCATTGGCTAGAATGTTCAGTATATTGTGTTAGTAAACTATCACCATTATCTGTTTTTCAGAACACTCTCATTATTACCAAACAGAAACCGTAGCTTAAGCAAATCTTTCCTATCTATTATCCCTCCCTCCTGGCCCCCAGCCCTTAAAATCCTCCCCTTTTTGGAGGCAGGTTTTGGGAGGTTTTGTTGTGACAGGGTTTTGCTTTATGCTCCAGGGCTAAATTTTATTGTGTGGTCCAAGTTGGCCTCTAATTCACTGAAATCTTTGTTCCTCCGCCTTCCAGTGCTGGGATTATAAGTGTGGCCCACCACCAAGACTTGCCCCTAG
Source organism: Meriones unguiculatus (assembly GCF_030254825.1). NCBI lineage: Eukaryota > Metazoa > Chordata > Mammalia > Rodentia > Muridae > Meriones > Meriones unguiculatus. The sequence goes on along the minus strand of NW_026843706.1, from coordinate 2,746,407 downwards.
CGTTCTCTAATCTACTTTCTGTCTCAGTTTCATGTAATTAAAACGATGCTACTTGTTCTTTCTTACATCTGGCTTGTTTCACTTAGAAGGACATTTCAAGGTTAAGTCACGTTGGACAATATAACAGAATTGCATTGTTAACAATATTCCAGCACAAGGAAAGATCCCATTTTTTTTTAATCCGTTCATTTGCTCATCATTTAAATTATGTATCCTTTTCAGCTATCGTGAGTAATGTTGCCATCCACGTTGGTGTATAAATAGCTATTTGGTCCCTGGTTTCAATTCTTTGGGGTATCTATCCACCAGTAGACTCTCTGGACCATATGGCAATTCTATGTTTAATAATTTTAGAGCTGTGGAACTGTTTTCCACAGCAGCTGCACCATTTTACATTCCTACCAGCAATGCCTGGGGATTCCAGTTTCTCCATGTCCTTCCAAACACTTGTTACCTTCCATGCTCTGGATGATGGCCATCCTGGAGAATATGAGTGGGATCTCACTGTGGTTTTGATTTGCCTTTTCTTAATGACTAAATCTTTCCATATTTGGCCATTTACATATTTCCTTCAGAAAATGTGCCTTTAAGTCTTCACCTGTTTTGAAGTTTGGTTGTTGCCTTGCCTGTTGTTGAGTTGAGTTTGTACCTTTTTCCTTCTCTTTTTATTGAAGGAAAAAAAAATTCATACACTATATTTTAATCAGTTTCCCCTCCCCTAACGCCTAACTTCCAGATCATGGAAGATGAGGAGGAGCTAGGAGTTGAGTTCTTTCTATATTTCATCTTATTTCTCATCAGATCAACGATTTGCAAATATTTTTCTCATTTTGTAAGGTGTCCTCTCTCTCTCTCTCTCTCTCTCTCTCTCTCTCTCTCTCTGATAGGGTGGGTCTGACCTCAAACTTTCAGTGTAGCAGAATGAACTTGAACTTTTGAACTTCCTGTGATGATGAGGGTTGAACCCAGGACTTTATACATGCTAGGCAATCACTCTACTACCTGATCTATATAGCTCCAAACTTTCAGTCTCTTGAAAGGACACTCCTTTTCATAATATGTTTTAATTTGTATTCGGTCTAGTTCACCCTTTTTTTTTTCTTTTGTTTCCTGTAGTGCTTGCTTTTAAAACTCTACTTTATTTGGGGTGTTTAGGCCTCTACCTCCCTTCCAACCTCCCAACCCTATGTAGGAGAGGGAAGGTTCGTGAAGAGACCCCTTTCCTTCTCCTGGCTGTTCAAGGTTGATGGGTCTTTGGGGACTATACCAATCTCCACCAACAGCACATGCAGCCAGCAGTTTCCTCCAAACCACTCTGTCCTGAAGTGTTTCTCTCTGTCTGTCTGCTCCGAACCACCACACCATCCATCCCTCTGGTCTCTCCAAACTGCTACACGCCAAATGCCGCACATCAACACCAAACACCTTCTCTCTCTGGGCTTCACATTTTATATCCTCAGAGTCCTAGCCCACACCTGTGCTACAGGGAGCATGAGGTAGGCCAATACCAGCTGGCAAAAGCCACGCCCCACATGAGACAATTAACAGCTGTGGACAGAACTATAGCCCAACTGAAGTCCCACACTTGAGATTAAAACAAAAGCATGTTGAAACAACACAACTGAGTTTTCAAAGAAACCAAAACTTCCATCACAGTTTTCTGTGTATTTTATGTCACATTTAGACAATTAGGCAATTAAATGAAACAGAATAGAAAAATCTCAGTTGGGCCATAAAGGATAAACATTAATGAAGCTCTTATTTCAGATATATGTATTTGTGATGTGTGCATTATAGAATATATTTTCATGATGAACTGCAGTTGTTTGAATAGGTCACAGTCAAAAATGTGTAAAGTTCACCGATGTAGACTAATTTCCTACCACATATTGAATATTCTCCATCTTCCCTCTACTTCATAAAAGCTTGTATTGACAGAAAGTTTATTGCCTTTCAAGGAAGCCTCGTGGCATTCCAATAAAACTTGTAAACTGATCAGAAGCACCTAAATCTCTTCCAAAAGTCCAAAATAACAGAAAAAAAATTATTTATGTATACCACTACTAGGAAGTGAAATGTTAGGAACCAGACATGTTGAAGCACTCTTAAAGAGAAAATTATAAAGCAAGATCAAATCTGTGAGCTACACATGCAAGATAGGAAGAAAGAAGGACTGGCAAAGTCTGAAAACAATGATTGTAAAGAGTGTTCTCTCTCTCTCTCTCTCTCGTCTCAGCAGCAGAGAGCAGAAAGAGTTACTCTTTGCCTAAAACAAGTTGTCAAAAATCTCCCACTACATCTCCATAACCCTCAAAAGAAGTCCCCCTGCACCCAGACAGCACCACAGTCACACAAGCAAGAGCTCTCCGACACCAATGGGAGCACACAGATGAAAATGAAGGATGATCTGAGGGCATTCTCAGACGTTAGACAGGCACCAAGCTCAATCAACACGAGAAACACCAGCATTCCAACTACTGTGTAAGGAAAGCTAGATAGCTTTGCGTGTTTTCTCCTGTGCAGACAGACCCCTACTGCGTGAGAAGCCTGCCCCAGCTCAAGGTTGATAATGATCAGACAGGGGCCCCACGACCCCCAGGCACTGAAAAAAAAAAGACATAAACCTGATATGATGGCCCGTGCTTGTTATCCCAATACTTGGGAGGCCGAGACGGGAAAACTGTGATGAGAGAGGAGCCTGCACTGCCCAGTAAGCTCCAGGCCAGCTTAGCATTCAGAGTGATACCTTGTCTCAAAAGCAACAACAAAAGGTAACTAAAAGATGAAAACAGGGGATGGAGGGGATAACTGAGTGGTTAAGAAAAGCAGTGTCTGCTCTTACAGAAGTCCTGAGAAAGATTCTTGGCAACCACATGATGGCTCACAACCATCTATACTGGGATCTGGTGCCCTCTCTGGCATGCAGATAGAGCATACAGATAGAGCACTCATACAGATAAGTAAATAAATAGACAAATAGATATTTAAATACCAAAAATTAAAAAAAAAATAAAAACAAAAGATGGAAAGAACGCATGACACCATTGGATTTACCTAGGCTTAAAATATATTTCAGTGGCGAGTAATCTCCTGATGCTTCCTCTGCTTCATTTCCACATTTGAAGGGAACCAAATGTATGCAGTGTAACTGTCAGCCTGTGGCATGCATACTAAGACCCAAACGATGTAAAAAGACCTTGGATTACAAACACACAAAGGCCGGAAAAGGAGACTCTTGGCCGGGCATGGTGGCTATTTTAGTCAGGGCTGCTATGGCTGTGATGAAACACCATGACCAGAAGCGACTTGGGGAGGAAAGGATTGATCTCACTTGCACTGCCACATCATTATTCATCCTCCAAAGAAGTCAGAACCAGACCGTGGTGGCGCAGGCCTTTAATCCCAGCACCCAGGAGGCAGAGGCAGGGGGATCTCTATGAGTTCAAGGCCAGCCTGATCTACAAAAACGAGTCCAGGAAAGCCAGGCCTACACAGAGAAACACTGTCTTGAGAAACCGAAAAAGAAAGAAGGAAAGAAAGAAAGGAACTAAGGAAGAAAGTCGGGACAGAAATCTAGAGGTAAGAACTGACACAGAGGGAGCAGAGGAGTATTGCTTAGTGGATTGCTCCACTTACTTTCTTGTAAAACTCTGGACAACCAATCAGTCCAGGGTGGGACCACCCACAATGGGCTGGGCCCTCCCACATCAATCACTAATTAAGAAAATGCTCTAGAGGCTTGCTTACAGCCTGATCTTACGGATGCTTTTTCTCAATTGAGGTTCCCTTCCTACAATGACTACAGCTTGTGTCCAGTTGACATAAAACTAGCCAACACAGTGGCTCCCAGCGTTTGGGAGTCTGAGGAAGGAGGCAGTGGGAGAGCAGTTACACATCACACACACACACACACACACACACACACACACACACACACACACAAATACACCTGTGTATTTCCTAGACTGAAGATTAAATGTGCATGCTTCACCTTTTCCCTCTCTGAATGTCCACAAAACTTCCTCTTCCCAAGTAAAAGACAAAGAAAGAGCCTGGGTGGGTTGGTGCATGCTTTTAACACCAGCCATAAGAACCAGACAGATGTGTGTTTAAGATGTGTGTTAAGATGTGTGTTGAACTACATTTGTGGTTCTATAGGCAATTGGCTTTCAGATTAAAGTTTTCACATTAAACCTGAACCAGAAAACATTCTTACTAGGAACAGAAAGATGACGTAACTGTATAGACCTAAGCCATGACAAATCTTACATTAACCTCTGATAGCCTAAGAATAAGACCTCATGAGTTCAAATTGATGGAGCTGGGGAGAATGCACTGTTACAGCTGTACAGACCAGACAGACAGAAAAGGAAACACGTATGCATTGCACAAGTCTGAAAATTTGAAGTTGTAAGTCAGATGTCCTTTAAAACTGAACTGCCAGGGCTAGGACGATAGTTCAGTGGTAAGAGCACTTGCTCTGTAAGCACAAGGATCTGAGTTCAAATCTCCAGCACTCAAGAAAAATGCCAAGCACAGCTGCATATACTTGTACCTCCAGCATTAAGGGGTGGAGTCCTCGGGGCTCACTGGCCAGTCCACCCAAACCAGTTCAGCAACAGACCAGGACTTAAGGCAACAAGGCAGACTGTGAGAGAGAAAGACTCCCCACATCCTGCTGCGTCCTCCACACGCATGCAAAACACACACACATCAAGAAAAAGAGAAAGAGAGAGACCCTAACTTCTGCCTCACCCATGTCCAATTTCTTAAGAAGACAAACTTGGGTGAAGACAGAAAATTGATCATGGACAATGAATGTTTGCCTGTGTTTCTCCTAGGCTCCCGTGGCTCAGTAGCCTCTGTTAGGTTTGTGACAATATGGGCTTACCAGAAACATAAGCAGTGTGTGAGAAACAGCTCTTAAAGTACCAAATCAAAAGACTTCACTAGAGATGCCAATGAAATAGTACAGGGTGGAAGCCCAGCAAAGTGGGCATACATTAAGTGACTCTCATGGGCCAGTTTTTTGTAATGGCAGTTTTGGATTCTGTAAAAAGCCACTTATGTTATGCAAATATGTTTTGTTTTCATCCCAAGTGTGGGATTTTAGCTCGTCCACAGCTGATAACTGCCTCCTGTGCAGTGTGGTCGTTGCCAGCTGGTAACCACCTGCCTCCTGCAGCACGGAGAGGGGCGTGGTCTAGGACTCTGAGAGATTATAAATACAAGAGCCCAGAAAGAGAAGTAGTGGCAGTTTGGAGAGGCCAGAGATGGGCAGTGTGGAGGCTGGGAGGAGACGGATGGAGGAAAAACGTTTCAATGCAGTGTCTTGAAGGAGACTGCTTGCTGGGTTTGCTGTTGAGAATCAGTATAGCCCCCAAAGAACCCATCGACCCTAAACAGCCAGGAGGATGTAAAGAGGTTTGCGGCCCCTCTCCCCACTAACCTTCTCTCTTCTAGCCTACGGTTGGGGGGTTGGAAGGGAGAGGCCTTAAGGAACCCCAAATAAAATGGAGTTTAAAGAAGAGTGCAAGGCTCTTTCAAGAACCCTTAGGTCAGCAAATGTAGTTTTTGCAGACAGCCTCACACCCTTAAAGAGAATGGCCATGTGGACAGCTGCTGGAATCCGAATACCAGTTTATCAGTGTGTCGGTGAGAAGAACGGAGAATACGCCCGGTTAGAGCAGACTGCAACCAACACCTCTCGGCGGACACCATCTACTGGGAAAGCCAGCCACAGGTGAGGAGGGTCAGAAGCGACAACCAGGAACTGGTTTCCCAGCCCACTCTCAATGTCTTACAGGACTATCTCCATTTGAGCGGTGGGTTTTCAACCTTGGCTGCACATTCCATCACTCGGGGAGCTCTTCAAATAGTACTAGCTGGTGCCTGAGCCTGTCTCCTAGAGAGTCACATTCTGGTGGCCTGAGATGACTCCTGCATGGAGCAGCTTTTTAAATGGCCCCAGGAGAGTCTGATGCGAAGCCAAATTTGAGAACCTTTCTTGTGGATTGCAGACCTGTAATCCTGGCTTGTAGTGAGGGTTACTCATTCATTTTAGATCTCATTCCAATGCCCACAGCTTCCCCATTGCTTCATCTAATCTGATGGTACTGTATCATTTGTTTTTTTGTTTTTGTTTTTTTTTGTTTTTGTTTTTGTTTTTTTTTTCCAAAAGCAAGATAAAATACTAAAAGCTCATACATCATTCTGGTATACAGCTAGAATAGAGGGTCAATTCAAAACAAAAATTGGAGCGAAGCCTGGTAGTGCATGATAATACTCAGCATCTAGGAGGACAAGGAAGTAGGATGATATGCTCAAGGCCAGCCTGGGTTATTTAATGCGATCCTTTCTCAAAACCAAAGCTACAAACTGGATCGATGAGTTGAGCAATATCCAACTGATTTGGATAGGCACCATATGAAACCTGTATCCAAGTGTATTGGCTGGCTTTTTTGTCACCTTGACATAAACAAGAATGGCACCAGATGAGAAATTTCTCAACTGAGAAAATGCCTTCATTGGATTAGCCTGTAGGTAAGTCTGAGGGTCATTTTCTGTCCTTTTTTTTTTATTATCTTCTTTTCTGTGTGAGTGTTTTGCCCACATGTCTGTGTATATTGCCCGGATGTCTGGTGCCCTCAGAGTCCAGAAGAAGGGTCAGGTCCTCTGAAACTAGAGTTATACATGGTTGTGAGCCATCATGAGGGTGTTGGGAACTGAATCTGGGTACTCTGGAAGAGCAGCCGATGCTCTTAACTGGTGAGGCATCTCTCCAGCCCCGGAGGCTCATTTTTTTTTTTTAATTTATTTATCATTGATGTGGGAGGGCCTAGCCGCTTACCAACCCTGGGCCAGCGGTCCTAGGTTGTATAAGATGGCAGGCTGAGCAACCCATGAGAAGCAAGCCAGTAAGCAGCACTCCTCCATGTATCAGCTCCTGCCTCCAGGTTCCTGCCCTGACTTCCTTTGACGATGAACAGTGATGTGGAAGAGCAAGCCAAATAAACACTTTCCTCCCAATGTTGATTTGCTCATGATCTTTATAACAGCCATAGGAAGCAACAAAGACACCACGCCCTCTCCCAAGAGCTCAGCTGGAAGACTCTAATTTGCTTTAGTTGAATGGGATGAGTTATAAAACTTTCTGAAATCCCAGACAACATGAAATGAAACCTGGAACGCTGTTACCAAGCACTGAGCAGTTTTCTAGGCCCTGGACTTGCTTCAAGTTGTCAAGAAAAGTCAGCCTGGAGTACATGGTGAGACCATTGTGTCAAAAAAGATTTTTTTTTAAAGTAGAGAAAGGACTGGGGAGATAAGGACAAAAAGCCTGAGCTTTATCCCCCAGGACCCAGGTGGAAGGAAGGAACCAACTCCCCAAAATTGTCCTCTAACCTCTATATGCACATTGTGGCTGGCATGCATGTACATACACATACAGACAGACAGACACACACACAGAGAGAAATAAATAAACCAAACTTTGGAAACAAAAAAAGGCCATCTGACAAGAGCCTGCAAACGAACGTTTGATGAGCAGATCTCTGCAGCGCATATACAAGGCAGGAAGTATGGAACTGGAATGTGTGCTACTTCCTGGCTCTCAAGTTTATGGCAAGCACTCACAGTGAATTCAGTCAGGTTCAGCAGGAACTACAGGATACAAAAATAAATAAACAAGTGTTTAAGCTCACCCCAGAGGAAAGAAGATGAGGACTCTACTGGAGAAGAAGTAGTTTTGGGAGCCACTGTGGAATATTGGAATTGTATTTAGAGAGACTTTCAAATACTTCCTTGGAAAAGTGTAAGTGAGGGAAATCACAGTATGAATATCCATGTTCTTCCCTCTCATGGTGTTCAGCTTCTAAAGGAAAAGGGTTCTTCCTGCTACAGCTCCTGGGTTTCCTTTATTCTAGAGAATACACAGGAAAATCTACAGAAAAAGACTTAAAAAAAAAAAAAGAAAGCCCGGTATGGTGGTGGCGCACACCTGTAATCCCAGCAATCAAGGAGGCAGAGGCAAGCGGATCTCTGTGAGTTCAAGGCCAGTGTGGTCTACAAATTGAGTCCAGGATAGCCAAGGCTACACACAGAAACCCTGCCTCAAGAAATCAAAATTAACAAAATCTCTACATATTCCAATAGGAAGGAAATGGACAAAGTGGGGGGCGGGGGAAGCTAGTTGCATAGATTTTTTTTTTTTTTGAGGGGCCTTCGGGAGGGCTGGAAAGTGATGGTGGGAGAGATTTTTCAGAGATGGGTGATTAGTGGTATGAGAGGTTTTAGAGAGTTGGCAGTGTAGGGAGGAGACATTTAAGAAGTTAGGTGAAAAGTAAAATGTATTTCTGCTTTGGCCCTTCTCAAGAGATTGAAGTAAAGCTAAAAATAACCTGTTAAGAATTTCAACCACTGACCTAGAATTATTTGGATGGATGCCTTGCAATAAATGAATCACATAAGACCCTGACTTATATGAATGTTCTAAAGGGTAGATGTGGCAAATAAAAGATGAGTTAGAATTAATTATAATTAAGATCTGGCAAATGTTTAGAGAGAATTTGCAGGAATTAACTGTTGAGGACAAATCTATTAAAGACAGAAAATAAGCTTTTGAATATCACAAACTCTAGCTGGAGAAGAGTTTTTCTGAGTCACTTTCTTGGAACATCATGCAAACAGGAAACAAAGGAGATCAAGAGAGAAAATGTTGAGGGAACAAGAACAGATTGAGCAGCGCCAGCACTGAGCTAATGTAACTTCCAGGAGAGCTAAAGAAAATAAACGGGAGAAAATAATTGTTTTGAGATGAAAATTCCTCAAATATGAAGAAAAAATAAGCACCAATTCTCACATTTTAGAGTCACGGGGGGGGGGCTAGAAAGATGCTCATCAGTTAAGAATGATTGTTATTCCTGCATAAGACTCAGGTTCGGTTCCCAGAACCCATGTCTGGTGGCTCCCAACTGCTTGTACCTCCAGCTCCAGGGAGTCTGATACCCTCTTCTATCCTCACTGGGCACCTGTACACATGTACCCTACACACACACACAATAATCTTTTTTTAATTTAATTTAATTTTTTTATTAGTTACATTTTATTAACTCTGTATCCCAGCTGTATCCTGTTCCCTCATTCCCTCCCAATCCCACCCTCCCTCATCTCCTCCCTGCCCCTTTCCAAGTCCACAATAATCTTTTCAAAGTCAATCAAATCCAAGGAAGATACACATTTTAAAACATAGGGCATCATTGGGTAAAACACTTGCTGAGCGAACCTGATGTCATTAGCTCGGTTCCCAGAAGAGAGGTCCACAAAGTTGTCCTTTAACCTCCATATGTAGGCATGACATGTGCCCCCCCCACACTCACACAACACACATACATCACCCATACAAACAACAGTAAACTTTAAAAATTAAAAATATAAATACTTGGACCTACTGAACTCAAATATCAGAATGCCAAAAACAAAGAAAAATCAAGTATTCAAAGAAAAAAAAACCCACATTGATTAAAAGACGAATAGAATTATTTCTAGATTTCTCATCAGTATTTCTAAATGCCGTACAAGACCCTGGATAATGCAGCGTCAAGTTCCAAGGATGAGAATGGTGGAAAGACATTTTCAGACACGCAAGGGCTTAACATTGACCTCCCCAAACCCTTTTCAGGAATTTAAAGGATCTGTTCAGCATGTGATAAGACACATAACCTAGAAAGAGAAAGCTGGAACAGTAAAGAAACAGCCAGGGAAACCAAAAAAAGAAACAAACAAAACAAAACAAAAACAAAAACAAGAATTCAAGGAGGGCAGCTGCAGAAAGGAACTTGGAAAGAAATCAAGGCAGTTGGAACCAAAGAAATGACGGGGTGGGTATTTTTGTGACTAAAATCCACACACCCAAATACTGAATCACAATAAAGAGAAACAAACAAAAAGTTCAGTGATTGGGGGTGAACACTGTACTCGAATAAATTTAGAACTCAGAATGTAATGGTGGAAATTAGGATCACAGAACAAAAGAAAAAATTCAAACACCCTGATGAAGTAAAACAGAAAAAAAAAAAAAAAAAAAAAAAGCAAAACCCAAACAAACAAAACCTGAAACATTGATTTTTTTTCTGTTGGCAGCAAGAGTGGACTGAATTCAGCTCTTCCACTGAGGACGACCAGAACAGGCAAGAGCGTGTTTAAAATGTCTTGAAGGGTATCAAGGAAGGTCTCGGTGCAACAAAGGCTGGAGAGCCAAGATGGCACCCAAATTCACGGCTTCTTTTCTCTCAGGGGCGTTTACCGGCTGTTAAAACGCAGCTGCAGCGCTGCTGCAGAAGGTGGTGACTCACACACAGGAACTGCACAGCGCTCCCAATGGTCTCCAAGGGACTGGGAGGTGCTGTGCTCTGACTGTTCCCTCCAAAACTCCCGCGGAATTGAGTTTTATAACCGAATTAAGGAGTGGGGCCTTTGCGAGGCGGTTACATCCTAAGGGGCTCTGCCCTTAGGAATATCCAGAGAAGGTCCAGACACCACAGGAGTGGGTAGGTTAGTTCTTGGAAGTCTGTCATTCAGGATTCTGTCTCTCCTTCACTCTCACTCCCTCCTCCTCCCTTTACACACTGTGTAGCCCCTCAAGCTTGAACCTTCCAGGCACAAGCCAAATGAACTTCCACTGTTTATAAATTACCATTACCTAATCTGTGCTGTTCCACATGTTATGGCAGTGAAAAACAGACGAAGACAGAAAGTTGCACTAAGTACCGAGCCTCTAACTAAAGCAAATGCTTGCATTTTTCTTTTCAAAAATTAAAAACTTGGCCAGGTTTGATGACCAGCACCAGGGAAACAGAAGCAGGTGAATCTCTGTGAGTTTGAAGTCAGCCTGGTCTACATAACAAGTTCCAGGCCAGCCAGGGAAATAATGACACCCTTTCTCAAAAAACCAGTACAAGCCAGGGCGTGGTGCTTGCCTGTATTCCAGGACCAAGGGAGACAGAGGCAGGCAGATCTCAATGAATTCCAGGCCAGCCTGGTCTACAGAGGGAGTCTAGAATAACCAAGGCTACACAGAGAAACCCTGTCTCAAAAAGAAAATCAGGAGTGATACAGAAATGCTTATAATGCATATCATTCAGCATTGTTATAGTGAAGATGATTCAGGATGCAAAATGGAGGAAATACTATTTTTTAACACTTGTTTATTTAAAAAATGATTTCTTTATTTTGATTAACTGTGTATTGGTGTTTTGCCTGAATGTATATCTATGCACCATGTGTACGCAGTGCCAGTAGAGGCCAGAGGAGGTTGTCAGATCCCCTGGAACTGGAGTTACAGGAGACTATTAGCGCATGTGGGTGCTGAGAATTAAACTGAAGTCATCTGGAAAGTAGCAAGTGCATCTAACTGCTGAGCCATCTCTCCAGCCCCTTTAACGTTTATTTTTAATATTTCCAATTATTGGGGGGCTGGGTAATGTGCACATGAAAGCAGATCCTGTAGGAAACCAGAGGCTGGAGGCTTTGGATGCCCTAGAGCTGATGTTATAGACAGTTGTGCGCTGCGGGCATGGGTGCTGGAAACTGAGCCCTGGTCCTCTGGAAGAGTATCAAGTGCCTTTAACCACTGAGCATCCCTCCAGCACCTCTGTCTAATTCACATCCTTTTCTGATATGACTATACATACTGAAACTTCAAAGGCTTTTAAAAGCACACTTAGAATTGATAAGATAATATGGTAAAAATAAATACATGTGTGAAAATATATATAAATCAGAGTTGGTGAGATGGTACAGATGGTAAACACTTGCAGCCAACCCTGAAAAAACTGAGTTTGAGTCCTGGGACCCACACGATGGAAGGAGAGAACTGACTCCTACAAATTGTTCTCTGACCTCCACATGCAAGCTGTGGCACACGTGTACACACACACCAAACAAATGTAAAAGAATATATATGTATTTATATCTACATATGAGGTATATCAGTGGCTTTTGTTCTCACTCTAGCAGCAGAGAGCGCTAAAAGTTATGAACTTGTGAAGAGGATATGAATCTACATAATGAAAGTAATAGTATTTTATGAAAGAATAAAAAATAAAACTAAACTAAAATGGAGAAACAGATGTGCGGGCAATATGATGAACATGTCAGACTTAATAATAAAAATTCCCAATGGGCCTTTGAAAGGAACCAGGTAAAATATTTTAATGTTCCTTTGAAGAATAAATATCAAGAAAAATGATGAAAAATAATAGAACTGAAGGTGGCTGTCTTCTAGATGGTGAAAACTCACCATAAAGTACTGTGAGTAAAACATGATGACATAAGCATAGAAAAATCAGTCAGAAAAATAGATGTCAGAAAAAAAAAATCCAAGGTTGTATATGCACTCAAGAGTCATTTCAATTCATGGGTAAGGATGACTTACTGCTTAATCAGCACTGTAACAATCAGCTCTTTGCCAAGAGAAAAGAGAGGCAAGACCTCCCTAACTATGAAAAACATCCAAATAAATGGAGCTGGAGAGAAGACTTAGTGCTTAATAAATTATACTGTTTTGACAATAGACTACCGTTTCCTTCCCAGCGCCCATTTTGAGTGACCCACAAGTGGCTAGAACTCCAGCCTCAGGGGATCCAATGCTCTCTTCTGGCTTCTGTAGGCATCTTCACTCATGTGCACATACCCATATACAGATACATACATATATTTTTAAAAAATAAAAATAACTTTAAAAGCTGGGCATGGTGGTGCACACCTTTAATCCCAGCACTCAGGGAGGCAGAGGCAGGTAGATTGCTGTGAGTTCAAGGCCAGCATGGTCTACAAAGTCAGTCCAGGACAGCCAGAGCTACATAGTGAAATCCTGTCTCGAAAAAAGAAGATAGAAGAAGAAGAGGAGGAGGAGTAAGAGGAGAAGGAAGAAGAAAGAAGAAACCAAAACCAAACCAAATCAAACAAACAAAAACTCTAAATAAAGTGAGAATAATAAAAATATTAAAAGCCAGGCATGGTGGTACACCCTAGAAATAAGGGTCATGGAGTTCAAGGTCACTTTTGAGTATATATAGAATCTCAGGCCAGCCTGGAATACATGAGACCCAGTCTCAGAAAACTAGAAATAAAATAAAATCAGAAGAAAATCTAGTGATGTATTTGTAGAACTTTGAAAACAGAAAAGACCTTTTTTAAGCAGGACCAAAACTCAAAGAAATCATAGAAGAAAACCATAAATATAGCTGAGCACACGAATATTAGACTTATATATGTATGTATATAAATTATAAAAACAAGATAAATTAGATAATAAAAATGTGCAACAAGTCAGGTGGTGGTGGTACAGGTCTTTAATCCCAGTACTCAGAAGGCAGAGGCAGTCAGATCTCTGTGAGTTCAAGGCCAGCCTAGTCTACAGAGTGAGTTCCAGGACAGCCAGGGCTGTTAAACAGAGAAACCCTGTCTCTAAAAGAAATGTGCAACAAGAGGCAGGCCAGTGAGATGGCTCATTGGGTAAAGGCACTTGCTGCTGAGCCTGATGACCTTAAATTTGATCCCTGGGACCCACATGATGGAAGAAGAGAACCAACTTTCAAGAGCTGTCCTCTCACCTCCACTCCCATGTACATACTCCTGTGCAAATGTATGTGCATGCACACACACGCGCGCACACACACAGACACACAAAATAAGGAAATATAATTTTATTTGAAATAGGGTCCCACTATGTAGCCCTAGCTAACCTAGAATTCACATTGTAAAGCAAGCTGGCTTTGAACTCACGGAGCTCTCACTTGCCTCTGCTTCTCAAGTGTTGAGATTAAAGGAATGAGGCAGTACCACGTCCAGTTTAAAAAACAAAAACAAAACAAAACTGAATGTACAACAAAAGTATTAGAAAATTAATAGGCCAGACAAAGGATACTAAAGATTCCAAATAGAAAATGAGACTTGGGATTTGAAGAGGCAGTTTATCAGAGAGACAATGCAAAGGACAACTAAATATGGAAAAAGTATTAAACTCCAGTCAAGAGTCACATCAAAGCAGAGTTTGCTTGCTTGTGTCTGAGAACAGCTATAGTCATTTCCCATATAAGGCCATGGAAGGACGAAGCACTCTGAGCCTGCAAACTTCCTCCACCACATTTCTTCAGCACCTACTCTCCACCGATATGTGAACAGCAACAATAAAAACAATGTATATCTTTGTGTTTATATCTACATTCTGGAAGAAGATAATTTGGCAATATCTAGTGACATTTTAAAAAAGCACACTAGCCATTCAGCTGGCAGTCCCTTCTTGGGGGAAATGCTCAAATCATTTACACAAGGGTAGATTTTTAGTGTTCTTGTTTGTGTGTGTGCATGTTCACACGCGTATAGGAAGGCCAGAGGAGGATATTAAGCACCTTTATCACTCACCATCACCAGGCAGGGTCTGGCCAATGAGCTACCAGGATCAACCTGTTTTTGCCTCCCCAGTGCTGGGATTACAGGTACATGTGGCCATGGCCAGAGTTTACCTGAGTGCCAGGAATCGGAACTCTGTTACTCCTGCTTTCACAGCAAATCATGTTGCGTGCTGAGCAAGCTCCACAATGCACTTCAACATTCTTCAGGGGGAAAAAAGAAAAACTGAAAACAAACGTCTATCAAAAGGGAGCTGGTTGATGAAATTACGGTAGCGTCAATGTATGAAAAGGTACTCAGCTGTCAAGGGGAATAAAACTAAACTTGGCGTACTGCCCCAGAAGAATAGACACAATGTATTAAGCAATAATGTAAAGATGCATAATCTCATTTTTGTGAAAAAACTTGAAATAACTGGGTGCAGTGGTACGTATCGGTGTTAGTTCAAGGTCCACAAAGTGAGACTTGTCTAAAAACTCAAAAGAAATCTATCGATAAGCCTTGAAATCACTGTTTGCATACAGGCATCTGCAGGCAGCAGGTAAACACACAAACTCAGATGTGACTGCAACCAGTGTGGAACAAAATCCCAGAGTTGACAGGAGAGGGGCTCCCAAAGTCCCACCCCTAGTTGAGGAGCTACTGGCAATCTGTCATTGCTGAGAGAGGGGGAGGAAGATTTCTTGAGGTCCCTCAGAGGCTGTCTGGGCTGTAGTAGACGGCCCTACACTTAGGCACGTGGCAGCACTAAATGGACTCTGCAGTACTCGTTTTGAAAACTCTTACGTGGGGTATTTAGGCCTCAACCTCCTTTCCAACCTCCCAACCCTACAGAGCAGCGAGGTTAGCAGGGAGAGAGGGCCTCTCCAAACTGCTATTCGCCATACACCAAGACCACACACCATGCCACCTTCTCTTTCTGGGCTCTCATATTTATACTCTCAAGAGTCCTAGACGACGCCCCTCTCCGTGCTGCACGTGGAAGGCCATTACCAGCTGACAAAAGCCACGCCCCACAATTAACAGCTGTGGACAAACCATAGCCCAACTGAAATCCCACAGTTGGGATTAAAACGAAAACATATTTATATAACATGATTTTACAAAGAAACCAAAACTTCCATTACAGGACTCCATGAGTTTGGTAAAAAATAATAATAAAAGAGCCAAGCACAGTAGCACACACTTTTAAACTCAGCACTCAGGAGTCAAAGGCAGATCAGTCTCTATGAGGTCATGGCCAGATTGGTCTACATAGCAAGTTCTAGTCCAGCCAAGGCTATGTAGCAAGAAGACCTTGTCTCAAAAAAGAAAATACTCCATAATAATAAGTAGCAGTAGTAGCAGTAACATGAAATTGCTGGGGGAATTGTGGTAAGGGAATAAAGGATTCAGAGAGGGCATGGAGGCAGATTTAATTAAAATACAATATAAGCACATATGAAACTATCAAACAATTTTAAAAATATCTTAAAATGCTGCAAGCTTTCTTTTGGTTATCTAGCTTTGTATAGATTTATGTATGCACAAAGGCAAAGTCTACAGGCTGTTCACTCTAATTCCCTCAAGGAAAACAGTTTGCAGGTGTCATGGGGCTAAGATCATTAAGCTGTTTTTATTTTTATTAATTTTTTGGTTTTTTTCTTTTTTTCAAACAGGGTTTCTCTGTGTCTGTTGTCCTGGACTCACTTTGTAGACCAGGCTGGCCTCGAACTCCAGAGATCCACCTGCCTCTGCCTCCCAGAGTGCTGGGACTACGGACGTGCCATTGCGCCCCATTATTAAGCCATTTTTAATACTTGTTCTGTATTGTTTACTATTTGTTCTAACAAAATTGAAACACTTTTTGTGAAGTCCCATGCAACTCAGGCTGGCCTTAAACTCCCCATGTAGACAAGAATGACCTTGGACTCTTGATCCTCCTGCCTGTATCTCCTTCAAATAATTAGAGCTGTTGAGCTGTGTGTGTGAGAGAGAGAGAGACAGAGAAGGAGGAAGATATGGAACCATGGCATCCATTTGGAAATCAGAGGGCAAGCTTCCTGGTAGATCTCTCCTTCTACCTAAGACAGGGCCTCTCATGTTGCTGCTGTCCTATGAAAACACTCCAGGATAGCTGGCCCACAGGCTTCATGGTGTAGGGGTTTCTCCAGTCTCCACTCTCATTTTGCGCTAAGAGTTGGGCTTTGAGGTGCATGTCACTGAGTCCAGCTTTTTAAAATGTGGGTTCAGGTATCAAACTCAGGCTACTAGGCTTACAGGGCAAGTGCATTTACCTGTTGAGCCATCTGTCTGGTACAATACTTATTAAAGGACAGTCATGTTCCTGGTAATGGAGCTGAGGAGACAAAGATTTTTTTTTATTGTATCATTCTGTATTTTCCTCATTTTCTCCAAAAAGTACATTCTATAAGTTTCTAAAAGCAATCACTAGATTCAGAAAGGCACTTAATGCTTGACAAAAATGAAACAAAACAATAACCCCACAAAACCTCTATTAGCCAGGAATGGTGATAGTATAAGAATGACAATGGTAAACAGATAGTATATAGATGTATAAGCCCAGCATTAGAGATGCTAAGGCAAGAAAGGGGTTTGTTGTTTGCTTTTTTGACAGAGGGTTGTTCTGTTTAGCCCTAGCTGTCCTTGAAGCCTTGAACTCAGAGATCTGCCTGCCTCTGGCTCTGCCTTCGAGCGCTGGGACTAAAGGTTATGTGCCACCACCCAGTTTAGGATTTGAAGCTAGCATGAACTACAGTGGTTTGAAGGCTAGTCTGGGTTACACAGCAAGACGAAGGTGTAGTTGAGGGATGGAGCACTCAGTGACTATGGGAAAAACCTTGGTTCAAGACAGACATTGTGGTATGTGCCTGTGTTTCCAGCACTTGGGAGATGCAGGCAAAAGAATAAGTAGTTCAGTCACCATACTCAGCCTCATTCAGTTAGACAAACTGGAGGTGGGAGTTGGACCATGCGTGAGACCTTAAATTCAATCCCCAGTTCAAGAAAAAAAGGGGGGGGGGGTTGGGGGGAGAGAGGAATGTGTGTGTGCAGGACCTTACCTTGCTAGTCCAGTACTCTACTACTAGGATAAATCCTCAGCCCCAAATTTGCCATTTGTGATTACTTTTCTGCCAAAAAAACTGTATTGAATGCCTGTAATCACAGCACTCGGGAAGCAGAGGCAGTGTGTTCTTAAATTTGAAGCCAACCTTGAGCCAGTGACATGGCACAGTGGATAAAGGCCTAACAACTCTGAGTTTCATCCCTGCGACCCACAAGGTGGAAAAGAACCAACTCCTGAAAGTTGTCCTCTGACCAAAACATATACAATGATGTATATACATGGCCACCAATAAAATTGCACTTAAATTGAAGTTAGCCTAAGTTACATATTATGTAATAGTTAAGTCCCTCTTCTAAAAACAAAAACAAAGCAAAATTTCTAAACAACTCTCAAAATCCGGCTGCCTGGGAGAAGAAATAGGAACTGAACCTTTTAAGAAGTCACAACCCCAGCTTCAAAAGCAGTAAAAACCAAAAGTGGACACAAGCACACATGGCCAAAAGGGAAAAACCTTGCAGTTATTCACATGCTAGTGCCAGAGGACAACCTAGACCTGAAATATTAGGATAGCACAAGGGATCCCTTTCTCTACATTTTCACGTCCCAGTCGGGTTTCAACAATAGGAGACAGCCAGCCAGTCTTTACAACTCGGAATAGAGGGTGGGCTCCATGCTTCCAAGTGACTGCCTGCAGTCCAGACTTCCACTGGGGAGAATTTGGTAGTAACCACATTCCAGCCTCCAACTCTTTCAAATCTGCATCATTATACTGACACTCCATTTTGGTTAATTTCATTATTTTTCATATATGTGTGTATGCATCTGTATGAGTAGATGCCATACATGTACGGGTATGTACTTATGTTTGTGTGCCTATGTGTGAGTAGACGCCATATATGTACAGGGGCCTATGGAGGCCAGAAACAGGCATCAGATCCCTTGGATCCAGGATTACAGGGTGTTGGATGCTGAACTCGGGTCATGGAAGCGCACCAAGTGTGCTTAACCACAGAGCCAACATGTAGTTTCTTGTGCATATTCCCGACATGATTAGAACTCAAGAAGAAAGGACAGATGTTACAGAACTTCCAAAACCTCAACATGTACCACTGCTATTTCCAAGAACCTCAGGTAAAACAAATGGGCTCTGCTTTAAGTAAAATACAAACATTAAGCAATCAGAAACTGCCTCCTCCTAGAAAAGAAAAATGATTCACACAAGTCTAGCTCATTGCTGTGTCATCTTAGCCAGTGTTCAGATATTTCTGTGGCAATCCACATAACTATGTCATCTGAACTCATACAATGGGTCTTAGTATTAGTAAGGTATCACAGTGGCCAGTATCAGAAGGTCACTAGTGGCAAATCCTTTGCGTTCTTCAATACCAGCAAGACAAGTAAAATTGAGAGGTAACTGGATAGGGAAAACCAAGCAAAAGAAAACAAGTCTTGATTGGTACCCCCAATTTGGTCAAATATTTCCATCAGAGGTCAGAAAACAATTTAAAAACCCAAGTAGGGCGGGAGAGATAGCTGCCAGTAAAATGCTTGCTGTGCATTCATGAGACAGAAGCTCAATCTCCAGCACTGATGCAAGTCACAGGATGACACATGCCTGTTTTAATCTCAGCATGGAGGAGACAGAGCCAGGAGCATCCCTGGGGTAAGCAATTACAGGTGCTGTTCTTAAAGCAACAGTGGTTCTCTTTGTGTTGTAAAGGGTTGAAGTATAGGGGGTCACAGCGTGTTGGGCTTGTTAACAAGATAGGGATTTATTGTGTAATCCAAGTCTCATTTCTACGTACATGTATGTGATGTGTACAAGTGTCCACGTATGCCTTGTCTACAGCCAACAATCCACTAGGGTAACTTAAAACAAAATAGGAATTTATTTACAATAGCAAAGATGTCAAAAATAACAGGAACAATATATAACAAATCCAAGAATTACTTTATGAAAAAGGCAAACAATATAAACATGAAACAAAAGATAAAACAAAATCCATAGGGAAAAATTAATTTTGACCTCCTAATAAGCTGTAAAATGCAGCAAAATATCCTTTTTAATATGAATTATTTTAGTAACTCTGGGCCAATTAAACACACACACTAATACAATGTTCAGTCCTTCTCTTTACTTTTCAAGTCTTCCTACCTTTGAGGAATGCAACCTTGGGGGCTATATAAGAATAGGAGGTGCGAGCTATTAGGATATGCACTGAAGGATATACTTAGTGACTGACAGACTCAAACTTTTACAGAAAGAATAAAGCAAAAGTCTCTGGATTCTCATTCTCACTGTGCCATCTCTAACTGCTCTTCTGTGAGCTCCCTGACTACTACACAAAATGTCACACTAAGTACTTTTTAGGTTCCTCAAGTGCTCTAAGATCACTTTCACTAAACTTGAACATGCAATACAATCACCAGGAGAGCTTGCTAAACCACAGGCCACTTGGGCCCATGCCTTGTCCCAGTTCACTGGGGACTGGAATTGGAGGATAGAGAATCTGTGTCTTTAACCAAGTCCCAGCAGACTACTTTGCTGCCAGGCATGGCTCTGAAATGGATCCGCTTTATGATGCTGATTAATTTTGCTTTTGTAAGATTTTGCAGGAAATTAATACCGAGATCCCTGGCAACAACAGGGCAGCATATTTTGACAGAATGGGTGAGATCAGGTTTTCCAGCAAATCCTGGTTTTGCCAGACTTGTAACTCTGATTGCAATGTCCATTCACTTGGACATTTAACTCAAGTTTTGGTTACTTGTCATCTCATCTCTTAGGCCAACACTGGCTTCTAATTATAGAAATTCATTGTTAAAAATGAAAAGTGCTGCAAATCTCTCTCAGGACTCCTGACTTTCACCCAACTTGCAGTTTTCACTACTACAGCAACCATCCTCCAGTTTGTTGGGGTCTACTAGAAACTTCCAACCTGGGCATAAATGGCTAACTCAAAGGGAAGGCTTTAGACTAAATGAGTCGTGAATCGATAATAAATTGTAAGTGCTTTCAAAACCCACTTTATATATGGGTAATTAATAACAGGAATCAGAGAGGCTAATAAAACAAATCATTTACAAAGATAAAAGAAAGAAAAATGAATTTTAAGGACATGCTCATTAAAGGACTCACCAATCACCTCTTAACTTCTCTGAAATGTTACTTGCAAATTCACAGGACTGAAATACCAGTATTTGCATCGAAGTCATAAAATTCAAAGCAATCAAGCATTTTGCATTCCACTGCTGCATAAAAGGAATTAAGAAATAGGGGGATGAAAATAATCCACTGCTTTTGATGTTTATTAGGTTTACAAAAACTGTACATTTTCTTTCTTAAGAAAAAGCATTAACTTAGTACTGGTATCAAATAGAATGAACATTCGTTAACAGGAAAATATTCTGATTTTTATTTTTGCACGTTATTCTCAAGTACACAATTACAATAATGTCACACATCCCCTATATGATTTTCTTTTTTATGTATTTTACTTTTTTTTACAAAGTATACAGAGGGAGGGACATACAATATTTAATAGGATATTTCTACAGAACAATAACTTATATTATGTCCTTGTAAAAATCTGTACCTCTTTAAAACATTTAACTGAAACATCCTTTTTTAGCTTTACTAATCAAAATTGTTTTAAGAATTAAAACTAGGTTGTAACTAATGTCAGTACATAACAGTGACTACTTCATTTTCTCTTTATACAGACAAACACATTTTATATTCACTTGACCAAACCCTTAAATACCTTTTAAAGGCTTCAATATTGTGCTTTAAAAAGAAAAGAACTGTGTATGGTTCTAGATTATGTAAAGAGAAATATAAAGTGTGTCAAGTGTTGTGTTCTTTATCTTTCAGTTTTACTTAAAAAAAATGTTAAATGATCCAATCATTTATATTTTCTGTACTGATTTGTAGATGATTTTTAAATTTCAGAAATTTCAATGTTAGGTGTTTTACATTATTTCTGGGGAAAATAAGTAGATTTTTAAGTTCTCACAAAAAAAAAAGACAGCTTTCAAGAATAACAGGGGAATAAATCAAATCCTAGTTGTGATGTATTTTTTTAAAGCACGTTGTGGAGGCTACAAAGGCAAAAGAATTCCCTATGGGATGGAAGGCTAGGGAACCCACGCCTTGGCATTGACTGGCATTGAGGATGGAGTTCATACCAGCCTTAAGAACTTGATTTAGAACTAGACTAAATCAATCTAGCACTTCAGAGGTTTGCCAAACACCAAATATTCAAGACACCTAACCCCAAAAATAGAACTTTGAATACAAATCTTGATGACAAAGAGAAAGATGAAAGGTAAAAACCTAACGGCACGAAAGGGATGGAGCACCATAATGAGGCGGCAAGGCAGCTATCGAGTGGGAAGAAATTTCTAAATCTCCCATGATGTGCCAGACCTGTGTGCCAACAGCCAATTCCAGGGACCCTAGAAACTGTATTCCAAAAGACATGTTAACAAAAATCTTAACATCCAACTTCTTTTTACAAATTTTATCAGACCTGTATGTCACAAATTTGCCAGCTCTCAAAAACAAAACTGTGAAAGACTTAGTGAGGATCCAAGTGAGGCATCAGACTGTTCACACACTTGGGCCACACCTCTATCACGTAATCCAAGACAAGCGAGTGTTAAGTTTTTCAAGTTAACTAAGAACTAGCAGAGCAAGCTGAATTTGCCAAGTCCAAGTCCTTATTAGCACCCTTTCTCTGGTCCATGGAGCCATCACTCCCTTCCTGTCCCTCTCGCTTGGTCAGACAAGGTTTTTCTCTCCAGCTTCTCAGAGAGAACTGAGGGATTCATGTCTGGATACTCATTAGCTTTTCAGAAAAATATAAAGGCATGGAGTTGTAACTGTATGAAAACATTGTATCTATAAACATCTTAACTTCTATTTTTTCAATTATTTTTCAATTACCAAAGATATTTAAAAGAAAATACCTTTAACTCTTTAAAAATACTAGTGTCCTTATTTTCCTTCTAATTCTTCACCTGAGTAGTCTCTCTGAAGAGCAAGACTTACAAAATGCTCTCTCTTGCATCCCTGGATCTTTCACGTTACTGTAAATTTAATACTTTTCATTATAGATTTTAAACAACTACTACTGGGGGTTGTGTGTATAAGTATGTAAAATAAGCAATACACACAGATACATGTTACATATATATGTGTATATATAGATAGATACATATAATTCAGGGTACATTTACATATATAAAGTTGCAAAAGATCCTACGAGCCACAAGTTACCCCTAGGAGATTCCAAAATGCAGTCCTTAGTTAAATTTCATTTTTAGCACACAACCATTCCAAGACAAAGCAGCACAGATATAATAATCAAAATACAACAAGATCAAGCAAAAATTTCAACAGGGTTTTCTAAAAGTTTGCTACACTGACAAAAGATGTAAATAGTCTAAAGAAAAAAAAAAGTTTATCTTGTCCACTAAAAAGAAAAAAATAAGAAAAATAAACACAAACCCAGCCACTGTTCTTTTACTCAGCGATGCCAGGGACACAAAGTTTCTATGAAAACTTTCATTGTCATACAGTCTACAAATACTAAGCAAAACAAGTAAATGACTTCCATGTTATGATCATAAGACCTCACTGTAAAAATCTCCCATTCCATTAGATGTCTCTCAATTTAATTGTGAGAAATTTGTGAGAAAAAAATAAGTCAACATGAATACTTTCAGTTAACAATGCAGAGTTACCATGAGTTAAATGGTCTTACAAGAGTACCATCAAGGTAAGCAAGGTAAATATTTTAAAATAAATATAAAACTTCTAAGATAGAAAACTTCAGTATAGAATCAGGGATTACTTTAATAAAAGCAACTAACTTGTTGCTGCTTTTTCCCCATGTATTAAACAAACTGAATAGAATTCTGAACACACTAGTGAACAAAATGTAAAAACAAAAAGTCAACTAGAAGCAATAATCCTATTTGTACACAGCATAAATCAATATACAGTAATGTATGTGAACAAGACTGATTGGCTTTTAAATGAATTTTCTGTTTCAAGGCCAGTTTCTCTACAAACATCTTTGAAGAGTACTGCTAGGGCAGGCCAACTTCTTTATGGTGTCTCATTATGTGCTGGTTCTTTTCCGAGGGTCTTCGGAATCCTTTCTTGCAATACTCACAGCGGTGAGGATAGTCTTTTGTATGAATGGAGATAACGTGCCGCTTAAAGCCTGAGGCATCTGTAGTGCTATATTCACAGTACTCACACTGATAAACTTTCCGGCCACTGTGTGTCTTCATATGCTTTTTAAGCTCACTCTGTTGCCGAAATCCCTTTCTACATCTCTTACACCTAAATGGAAGGTCCTTTGTGTGAACCGAGAGAATATGGCGACTTAGTACAAACGGATCTGCAATCTTAAAGTCACAATGTCTACACTGGTGCATTTTTTTGCCCTTGTGGGCAGCCACATGTTTCTTGAGTTCTGAAGGCCTATGAAAGCCTTTATCGCACATGTCACACTTATGAGGATAGTCCTTTGTGTGAACTGAAATTATGTGTCGCTTCAAATCACTTGAGTTCGAACTCTTGTGGTCACAATGCAAACACTGGTGTGTTTTGCTCTCTTGATGGATAAGAGCATGTTGTTGCACCTCTTTGGTATCTGAGAAAGTCAGAAGACAAATGTCACACTTGAATGGCATCTCTTTGCTATGCTTAGTTTTGACGTGTGTTTTCAAGTTAGAAGAGTCTGCGGACCTGTATTCGCAGTACTGGCATTCATAGGGCTTCTCGCCAGTATGGATTCGCATGTGCTTTTTGAGCTCTGATGGATGACGGAAACCTTTGCCACACTCTACACAAATATGAGGAAAATTCTTGCTGTGGACTGCCAAAAGGTGGCGATTCAATAAGCCTTGTTCAGCTGTTTCATATTCACAGAATTTACACTTGTGCATTTTGTTGGCTCCTTTTTCCTTATGCACCATTTTGTGAGTAAACAAAGCCCCAGCATGAGAGAAATGCTTTCCACACTCATCACATTCTATAGCCTTCTCTGCCTTGCTGGTTAGCTTGTGGCTCTCCAGGTGATTGTGTAAACTTATCTTCTTGTTGGTAGTGTAATCACAGTCAGTACAGCGGTACTTCTTCTTGGCAAGGTGTTCAGGATGGTTTTTCATGTGCCTTTTCAAGAAACCTCTCGATTTAAACTTCTTCCCACAAATCATGCAAGGGTATACAGTCAGGGGATGTCCATCTGGGCCAATAATTATTGCTAAGAAAGGAAACAAGCGTAAGGTGATCAAAACATGCTGGGTTTGGTTTCTTCAAAAGTCTGAATGTGTGCTCTGAACACTACAGTCAAACCTAATTTGGGCTCCACGCTACAGAACATTTCTTTTGTCATTTCCAATCTAAGAGATACAACAACTTGGGTCTAAAAACTTGGTCTACACTAAACTAACCTCTTCTGTTTTAACAAAATCAATTAATAAATACGGAATTTCTATTGAAAAATAAATAACCATATCACTTTAAAAACTTTTTAAAATAAAATTTTTAATTAGAATTCCTGCTTCATTAAAAAACATTAATCTGTTATTTTGTAATAAAGATTAAATATACCAATAAAATTCTGAATATGCAAATTGGTATATAATAAGCTATACCATACAAACTCAACTACTTATTCTGTTACTCTGTCAAAAATGCCCATTTATGCTGAAATAATCATTAACTGTATTTTTGAAAAATTAACACTCGCCAACATGAATGAAGGATTCCCTTCCATTTTCAAATAATTCAAGTTTTGAATTTTGTTCATCCTTATTTGGTCCATTTCCTATTCCTTTTTAATCACAAAAATCATTCATGAATATCACTGAATTCTGAAAATTATACTTTAAAATTCAACATACAAAAGCTACACATAGTCTGGCCACTAAAATGCCATCACAATATCCCTGTGGATGCACACTAGCATTTCCTGAGAGCTTGTGGAGCACACTGCACTGTGGAACTCGCATGCCCTCACCTGTTTGGTACTGCCTGGAATCAGGTCTTCTCCTTTTCTTTGGTTTTTGTTTAGCCAGTCTGCCAAGGCCAGCAGACTCATCTATGTGCAAGAGGGCACTTGCAGTGCCGTTCCGGTTTTCAATTCCATCAGAATTATTACCTAACAATGTGCATTAAAAAAAAACGAAAAACAAAATCATACAGTATTATAAATTATAAAGAATTAAGAATTCTTCATTAATTACAACAGTGAAAAGCCATGATACTCATGAATGACAGATGTACCCCACTCTAGGTAATGGAGTTTTATGAGCATCTTCATTATATTAAGAACACTTGAAATGCCTAGCTTCCATAACTAAAACAAACATCAGTATTTTCCCCATGGGTTCCCGTGCTATCTCCCAAGATTTTAAAGTCATGGGTCTGATAAAATTAAGATGAAAAGTTCTAGCCTGGAAGCCTGTACACTTCATAGAGTATACTTCCTTCTATATAATATGCATACAAGGAAATGCCTATTAGAAGTCAGGACAAAAAGTTGAGTTATAATCTTCCTCAACTCTTGTTTAAATCAAATAATCCTTATACAGTAGTAGCATTTCAGAAATCTGAACCTAAAACCACAAAAACTGTTTTCCAATCACAAACTCATGTCCATAGAGCTAGTCTGTGACTTACCATAAGCAGCTGCCCAAGCAATCGGCATGAAGGTCTTCATTTCGTTGTCATCTATTTGCTGTTCATGCACTGCGGCTGCGGCTGCAGCCGCGGCATCCTCCTCTCCAACAATCACTTCCATATAAACTTCATCAGCAATTTCAGCAACATCTAAGCAGAAAATGATATGAGCTTTTCTGACCAGGTTTAGCGAAGTCATAGGAAAGATACATTTATATGAATTCAGCTAATATACAAATGGGAAGTCTAAACATTACATACTAGAATACAGCTTTTGCATAATAAACAATCAACAAACACCTGATGAATGACTCATTCATTTCTTGGTTTTCACCATAATTTAAAGTAACAAACATTCTAAACATACATAATGAGCCAGTAACAATTGCCATCGAATAAGGCAGCATAAAATTTCTAAAACAGTGGTACTTTCCTTTAAATACTGACCATTTAAGAAAGACAGAGAAAACACTTAAAAACACATTTTCTCCCACAGAAAGACCACCTACTTACTTAAATCTTCATCTTCTTGCTGAGAGTCATTAACAGTCATATAAACCATCTTTTCCCTGGGAACACGAATACTATTGTTTGGATCAAGTAGTTCAACTCCATGATCATTCTCAGGCTCACTTTCCACAATGTCTACAGTTCCACCTATCAAGGAAAACAGCAGCTCCAGGAATTTGTTTTAAAATTTCATTTCCACCTCTTCCTTTTTTAAACATATTCTTCTGATACTATGTTAAAATTATTTTATCTTCAGAAAAGACTTCTAAATAACCCAAAAACAATTAAGACTAAGGCACTGCTCAGCACCACTTACCTAAGTCATCTTCTCCAGGATCAGCTTTAAAAATGTACACCTTGATGACTTCAGGGCACGCACCATCCACTTTACAAGGATCAATTTCCGATTCGGTGTCCATGGTCAGTCCAGATGAACCATCATGTTCTATTTTGCCAGCATCATCCACTAAACAAGTAGAAAAATACGTCTCAAGTAATAACAGAAAATGTTTAAATAGAAGTTACTGTTTTCGAGAGGCCTGTTAACATTCTTTTTAACTTGATTCACATGGAGTTGGGTGATTTTAACCTATACAAGTAGACAATTCAATGAATATACTTCTAAAAACTTAAAACTGAGATCAGATATTTAAAAAAGTAGTACCCACAGAGAAAACTGTGATACTAGTAGTAACTGTGCCTGGTAGCCGAGAAACTGTAAGTAAGGGATATATTTAACCTTTGCTAAACCAAAGGTTAAAGTACTCTTACATTTAAAATCATCTTTTAATATTAAAGGTGAAGACCTTTAAATAAGGTTTAGTAGTAAAATGAAAAAGCATGGTCTTTGTATGCAAATTTTATAAACACTACTTCACAGTGACTATTCTCAAATATCATTTGATATGATCTATTTTCATCAGAATACTACACCAAAAATAAGAAAGCATGATTACCAGAAACATATACCTCAGTAAGATGGGGAATGAAAATTCTAGTTCAATCTGTTTAATACTTATAAAATGCTGGGCTAGATGACATGCCTTTAATCCCAGCACTCAAGAGTCAAAAACAGACAGATCTCTCTGAATTTAAGGCTAACTTGGTTTACATAAGAGAACTTGTCCCCAAAAGGAAAACAAAAACAACCAAAAAAAACCCTTACAACTCAGATCTAGGTAATACATATATACAACTTTAACTTGTGACTTTAAAAGTCAAGATCCTTGGTAGTAAATACATCAAAAAGGAAACTCAAAACACATTCCGAAATGCTTTGTCCTCTTTAAAAGAAAAAATAAAAAAGAGGAACCATAAAGAAAAAGAAACAAAGACGATAGAAGGTAAAAGATTATTATATAGAGAGCCAATTACACTTTAAAAATGCTTTATAGAAGTCACCAAAGTAACTGGTGTTATGAAAATAAAACACAAGAAAAATTAGGTCAAACACACAGTAAATTTGAATAAAGACCAAAAATTTTTATAACTGCCATGCATGGAATACACTCTAGAACTGAATACAGACCAAAAATGTAACTACCATGTAAGGAACCTTATATTACACATTATTTAGGGGAATCTTGAACAATACAGAAAGTGTAGTAAAGTTTAATTAAAAACTCACCACCTAAAACATTTTACCATAAAAGTTGGACTTATTAATGTTAAGTCTATTAAAGAAAAAAGAGCCAGGCAGGATGGCACACGCCTTAAATTTCAGCACTCAGGACGCAGAAACAGGTGGATCTCTATGAGTTTGAGGCCAGCCTGATCTACAGAGTTAGTTCCAGAACAGACAGGACAACACAGAGAAACCTTGTCTCAACAACCTCCCCAACCCCCCCCCCCCAAAAAAAGGAAACAGAAAAAAAGGAAAAGAAGAAGGAAATGAAAAGAAAGAAGCACAAAAATGTTCTTGTGCATCTAAAAAATGTTCTTTGTGCTCTAAGCTCAGCTAGCCCTACTGGCCCAGCTTGCCACAAGTAGAGGAAAACAGGTACAAGGCCTAGAAAAAGAAACCTTAATGCACTTACAAGCCTTTTCTTTTTAGCTCTATCTCATCTTGGCATTTTCCCACATTTATTTGTTTTCCTTCTGGCTGGACATTTATGTTTTACTCAATTCATCAAATAGTGATCACAACTGTATCCTATTAAGACCTTAGGTTAGGTATTGGGAGGTAACAATATGACAAAAATATAAGTCTGCCCTACAGGAGAAGAGCAGACAAGTAGACAGGTTTTAAATGCAGTAATAATAAATGCAACTACCATTTATTAAGCACTTATAACAACCCTGTGAAGAAGAGTATAGTATTATTGACCTTTTACAATAAAGCAAATAGAAATCTAGGCTATTTGGAATTACACAGAATTTAAACCTCAAGCCACATGAGTCATGGTCCAACTTTGTTAACTTTTGGTCTCTAAAGTGTAAGATGGATATTGGCAAGAGCAAATATATTACATAAAAAAACTAGTGAATAGTGTAACTACCTAATTTTATTTTCCCACCAGAAATGAGATTTACATATACATGACTTTGGGTAGTTAGTACTGCAAGCAAGGCTAGATGGTGGTGGTTCTGATCACTATAACATTCTAAAGACTTGATCATCTCTTTTGTAGTTTACAACCAAGACAGAACTCAGAATATAATGTCAAAAAGTCCCATCACGGTCTGTAGAGATGGCTCAGAGGTAAGAGCATGGACTGTTCTTCCAAAGATCCTGAGTTCAATTCCCAGCAACCACGTGGTGGCTCACAACCATCTATATGAGATCTGGTGCCCACTTATGGTGTACAGGTGTACATGCAGGCAGAGCACTGTCTAGATAATAAATAAATAAATCTTAAAAAGAAAAAAAGTACCATCATGTTAAAAAACCTGCGTTTACCTAAGCAAAATTTTCATAAAGGATATAAAGATAAGCCAGTATTTTAAAGCCAACACTAAAAAGAACCAGGCCAGCAAGATAGTTCTGTAGGTAAAGGTACTTGTCTTTAAGCCTGAAGATGAGTTTGATCTATGGAACTAATTTTGTAGAAGAAAAGAACCAACTCCCCAAAGCACCCTCTTACTTCCATATGAATGCCACAGTATGTGCTTGCCCAAACATATATAATAGATACAGACACATACAACAAAACAACAAAAATTTTCCCAAAAAGGCAAGAATATACTGACAATTTGTCAACTTGATTTCTGACTTATCCAGAATTAAGGCCAAATTTTAAATCTTTTAAAATGATTTAACAAAACAAAGCCAGGTATGGTGGTACACATCTTTAATCCCACCATTTGGGAGGCAGAGGAAGGCTAATGTCTGTCAGTTTGAGGCCAGCCTAGTCTACAGAAGAACAGGGCAAGTTACAGAACAGCCAAGGCTACACAAGGAGACCCAGTCTGGGAAAACAAACAACAACAACAACAACAACAAAAACAAAAAAAAAACAAAAACAAAAACAAAAAAACCCAGGGCTATACATGAGAACTTATCTCAAAAACAACTAAAATATATGCTTATGTTTATCTTATTTGTCGATAAATTATTTTACTTTTCCTTGAATAATTTAAAGTAATTGAAAAACCTTTAATCCAATCTTTAATAATAAGTTCATACAGAACATAAAAAAGATCAGCATCTGAAATTATAGTGCCTTGCTGTATAGGAACAGGTTCTATGGAGACAAAGAAAGGATATTTCACTTGGGCTGAAAGAGAGGAACACTTACTTCTTTCAGGTAAATGACAAACTATGAACACAGGAATGGAGACAAGAAATGGTATGGCAGGAGGGTAAAGCGTGTGTGTCACAAGGCATGCTGGGGAACACAGACAACTGTTAAAATGAAGCCAGATTGCAAAGGACCTCCTGTACCTCTCCGAGAGGCTGAGACTTGATCCTGGAAAGCTGGTGGTTTCTCAATCAGGTAAGACATCAAAATCTCTTGGGGAACTCAAGGGTGGGGGCAGTTTTACATAATACAAATGTAGGGAGATGAGGCCTAGAAAGTAAGGAAAGGAGAGAAACTGACTTGGGGGGACCCTAATGCCCTAGCCCTGACAAAGACATGAGAATCTCTGCTGTAAGCATGGGAGATCTTTAAGCAATGATGAGACCATATGCCCATTGCTATACCATCTTGCTGGCCTTGAAAATGTGGATGGGCTGAAAGGGATCAAGACACAAAGCAAGGAAAGCACTTATGAGTCTGCTTCAGGTGATGGGCAACAAAGCCTTCAGTAAGGACAACAGATAGAAATGAGGAAGAGGATTGGATTAGATGCCTATTTGGGGATGAGAAGGACTTAGAAATTTGGCTAGTACCCTACCCTCAAGAATATGACAAAGGAACCAAGTCAAGAGTTTGATTTTTAGTGGGTGAGAATGTAAGACAAACGAGGGAAAAAATTATCTATCTTTTATTTTATTGTTTGTTTTAAGACAGGTTCTCACTCTAGCCCAGCCTGGTATAGAGTTCAGGTTATAGCTATAGCCTAAGCTGGCCTTGAATATGAAGCATCTGTCCAGCCTCAGACTCAAAGGTACTGGAATTAAAATATGTGCTAGGCTATCAAGATAGCTCAGCAGATAAAGATGCTTGCCATTAAATCTGATTTTGATCCCTGGTGGAGAGAACCAACTCCTGCAAGTTGTCCTCATATCATCATCATCATCATCATCATCATCATCATCATCTCTCTCTCTCTTTCACCACAGAGAGGAATAGAATTTCAAAAATCAAGAAAAGCATGTGCTAACACACTCAGCAGTAAATGGTGTGATTACTTTAATATCTTATGAATTTACTCTTGTGCATGCCTTTAATCTCAGCCCTTGGGAAGCAGAGGCAAGTAGATCATGGAGATCAACACTGGAGCATTTATGTTTAAATAGTTACGATTGAGGAAGTTGGCCTAAACTTTGAGGAAAGTTTCACAAACTGATCCTAAGCCAGGCACTAATCCTAGCACTCAGAAAGCAGAGGCTACATAATGCAAAACTCTGTCTCAAAAATCAAAACCAAAACAACAACAACAACAACAACAAAAGGGTTGGAGAAATGGCCCCGTAGTTAAAAGCAATTACAGCTTTTACACAAGACACAAGTTAGATTCCCAGCACCCACATCAGGTAACTCTAGCTCCAGAGAATCCAACACCTTCTATCCTCAAAGAACACACATGTGACATACACAAACACAGACAAACAGACATACACAAAAAAGTTAAATTAAAAAAGATCTTTAAAAAAAAACCCATCTGGAAAAAAAAAACAAAACAACCCATCTAGGTCTAACTGGTACTTAAAAGTCAAGTGTCCTTGTGATTCCAAAGAGCAAGGCCAGACTTGCTATTTTCACATGTCAGTTTGTCAGTTGAGACCCTTAGAAAACCTTCAATGACTAGAAAAATCCATCTTAGAACATGCAAAATGTCATAGCCTTACCTCTAATTCAGAATTTACCTGTTTGCTTTCATAAATATGCATAAAAAGATATCTCAAATACACCGACTTCCCTGCTAACAGAGTTATTCTACTGTTATACGAAAGGAGAATTCACCTTCAGATTTTCCCCTTGAGAAGTTGCTCCACCTGCTCAACCTGTGAAATTATTCTGAATAAAAAATATTACAGAAGAGGATGTTTAAAGAACTTTTTGACGGTCCTGTTAAGTACTCAGAATTTCACCATAATTTTAAAGCTACTATTAAAAATGAATTTCTATAAATGGACAAAGAAAGCTTCAATAAAATTGAGTCATATGTATGATTTCTACATAAGTGTCATCTTCTGCAGTCATGAGGAACTAGTACTTTAGAATAAGGCTTCTCCAAAATAGAAATGCAGAATTTTTTGAAATTAAAATTACTTCTAATAATAACTACCATTTGCATTGCATTTTGCAATTTCCTTCATGTTTCTATGTAAGCCTTTTTACTTCATTTTACAGATTAAAAGGCTCTGAGATAGTATGTAAGTTGGTCAAAAGTCAGTTAGCTAGTGAAAGACTGGGCGAAGTACGAAAAACATGCCTGTCTTTAGAATTTAGGCCTTTATCTTCCTTTCCTAGTTTTTACAGAAAGATATGTTTTAATGTCTAAAACTCAGTATTAAAAGAAATTATCAATACCCAAGCCATGAGGAATTTTCTCACTTTTTCGTATTTTTTTTCTACTCTAAAAAGTGAAACTAGCAAGCCTTCTAAAATCATCCGCCCCTCTTGACCTAAAAACTGAAGTGAAATTTTGGTAAACAATCTCATTAGAACTATAGCAAACATAAGCACACTTCATACAGCTCCAAGTAAAACCATGTGAAGACTCAAAACTAGGAACTGATTACTTGCAGTGACAATAGATACTATAGTATGTAAAAAAAAAAAATATACTGGAATCCATAATCCATCAATGTTATGGATGTCTAATTTAGAATGCCTATATACAATATTCTCCCTCCCTCTCCACAAGTGTGTGTGTGTGTGTGTGTGTGAGAGAGAGAGTGAAAGAGAGAGAGAAAGAGAGTGTGTATTTCTTTATAGAGATGCAACCTAAGACCAGCTCTACCCATGAATTTCATCTAAACAAATAATTCTGGATGGAGGAACAAAAAAGAAATCTCTGAATAGGCTTTAAAGACAAAGTTTTAAGGTGACTATAATGACAATTTTCTGTATACTTGAAAATCACAGGCGCTGGAGAGATGGCTCAGTAGTAAAGAGCACTCACTGCCTGTTCTTCCAAAGGACCTGGGTTCAATTTCGATCACCCTCGTGGCAGCTCGCAACTGCCTGTAACTCCATTTCTAGAGGCTCTGACACCCTCACACCAATGCACATAAAATAAAAACTATTATTTTTTTGTAAAAAAAAAAAAAAAAGGAAAAATCACTGAAGAAATAGATTTTAACTTTCATCAACACAAAGAAAATAAATATGTAAAGCAATACACATTTACTGGTTCAATGTAACCATTCACTTTACTACAAAACCTCTGCAAATCTTAAAGGTTTGAAGTCAGTATGTTTTATGTTAAAATATAGCTTGATAGCCGGGCTTGATGGGCACACCTGTAATCACAGCACTCAAAGACAGGTGGATGGATCTCTGTGAGTCGGAGGCCAGTCTGGTCTACAAAGTAAGTCCAGGACAGCCAAAGCTACACAGAGAAACCCTGTTACACACATACACCTTTATGAATATTTTTGCTAGAAGGTAGAAACCAAGAAAACACTGACAATTTCCCAGCTCGTTACAATGGTCTGATTCCAAAAGTGGATTGTTTAATATGGCCTTTTGAGAGAAAAAGAGATGATGGGGAGGATAGGGAGAAAAAATTAAAAAACGTCTGTACAATAGACAAAAAAGATACAGCCAAAGTCACTATCACTAAATCTAACTTGAAAACAACCCAATTACTTCATTATAGCAAAATTGGACAGTAACATGAGCAAAGATAGTTGTTTAAATTAAATGTACCGTTGCTTTCTTTGAATCTGTATCTTTTAACAAGAATAGAATATCACATTAATATATTTTGTATATACAACAGATATTAAAATATGCCCAAATACACTAAAACAAGTTTATTTCTGCCCATATTTAATTTTTCAGGACGATTAAAATTGGCCTGAATCAGAACCCCACGATCTAAAAGGTAAATATAAATAAGATTTTTTTTAAAAGTCTAGATTTTACAATGCTACACTTGATATGCTGGTGTTCATCACTATTAAACCTATCTCTGTGTTTTTAAAGCAGTCTTCTAGAGGAGTGAACCTTCTAAAAGAGCAATAAAGGCAAAAAACTGGCATACAGATCATGGTCAAGCCTTACTCCTTAGCAAGCACTTAAAAACGAGAAGGGTTGAAGCCAGAAAGGCGGAAAGCAGAAGACAGAGTGCTGTCTCCTTTATCATCTGGGACAAAGTCAACTCTTCTCTAGTCTAGCCTTGTTACAGAAAATCTGGCACTGCTATTTAAAAACAGCATTTTGCACCAAGATGGCTTAACGGGTAAAGGCTACCACCAAGGCTGACAATCCATGTCTCATCCTTGGAACCTGCACAGTAGCAAAGAACAGACATCCATAAGATGTCCATCATGACACAAGCACATTTATATGTGTGTATACATAAAATGTACACACATAAAAAAGCACATGTGTGTATAAATAAAATGTAACTTTAAAAATAAAGGGGCTGGCTCAACAGTTAAGAGTACTTAGTACTTGCTTCGTTGCTCTCAAAGAAAATACAGGTTCCGTTTCCAGCTCACTAACCACCACCCATAACACTAACTCCAGTTCTTGTGTAGAAACCACTTCAACTACTGTCTATCACTAATCACTTATTCTTAATCTCTACTGCTACAAGGATTATCTTACAAAAGTAATTGAAAATTGAAAATAAGCCACATCACATATTCCCCTACCAACCAGCAAAAACTTAAAAAGAAAAATCTGCCTCGTGTTGGTTGGCATACAAAAACAAAAAATATAATCTCAAAATAAAGGAGGGGCTTATATTAAGCACAACAGTGATGTAATATAATCAAAATGTTAATATACATACTCTTTTTTAGTTTTTAGTATTTTATTTATGTGTGTGTGTATGTGTATTTGTTTATGTAAAGGGGGCACATGTGCAGAAGAGAGGAAAACTTCTGGGACTCAGTTCTCTCCTTCTACTGTGGGTTCCAGGGACTGAACTGGGGTCACCAGGCTTGTGTAATACATGAGCACTTTTACCTGCTGAGCCATCTCACAGGTCCTAAATGTGTAAACCTTTTGATCCAGTAATTCTATTTCTGGAAATTCATTACAACGAACAAAGTACACAGAGATTTCGGCATATCTTAAGTTTCTACCCTTTCTAGCTACCATTTTTTTTTTTTTTGAGAGAGGGTTTCTCTGTGTGTAGCCCTGGCTGTCCTGAATTCCCTGTGTAGACGAGGCTAGCCTCAAACTCAAAGAGATCTGCCTGCCTCTGTTTCCCTGAATGCAAGGATTACAGGCATGCTAGGTGCCTTTTTAAAAAAATGTGTGTGATGTCCATGAGTGCATGTAGGGTCTGCAGGTGCATGTGCATATGTATCATATGCATGTGGAGACCCAAAGTTGATGCCAGGTGTGTTCCTTTGATGGAGGTCTAGTTTATTTTTTGAGGCAGGGTCTTGCTGAACCTGGAGCTCATTCATTCCCACTAGTCTAGCTAGCCAGCTTAGCCCAAGGTGGCCCCTTCTTCACTTTTTGTCTAAGATCACTGGTGGCTTCCGCGCCAGCCTGGCTTTTACAGGTTTCTGGGGTTCCTAACTCTATGCCCCATACTTACATGACAAGCACTTATTTAAAGAGTCATCTTCTCAATCCCCAACTCTTTGTAAAATATGTCTTCCACTCACCCATACCCTTGCTTCATCTTGCAAAACTAAAATTCATCCTTGACAAAGGTGGACTACTCATGAGTAGTCTCCACAAGAATTCAGTCACAACTCTGCAACCTTCCCTCCTACAGTAGACTGTAAGTCCTTTCCCTGAGGAACAATGGCTTTCTCTGCTTTACACATTCAGGACTTAGCATTAACTGGACCAGCTACAGCAATGCAAACACAAGTAAGCCCCATAAATACATGCGAATGAAGGTTTATTCTTCTTTTTTACAAAGACCAATTATTTCAGCAGTTCTATCATTAACTTGTTGCATCCCAGGCTTACTTCAAACTTGTACAAGTACTGTTTTCTCAACGTTTTGAATGCTGAGATTACAGGTATGCATGTGCCACCGCACCTGGGTTAGAATACCTCAATATCTGTAGAAGATGATATCCTACAAAACGCTGATGGACTCTATTATATGTATACCAATTCCACGTATGAAAATAACTAGGCAAATTTATAAATAGCATATGAGTCTTTATTGGTGCCTTAAGGCATATGAATTTATACTGAGTTAGAACTGTGGTCTATCCAACCTAGAATTTTATACCTGAAAGTAGTACTAAGAAATACGACACAGCACCAAGATGGTGGTGGCACACACCTTTAATCCCAGCACTTGGGAGACAGAAGCAGGTGGATCTCTGTGAGTTCCAGGCCAGCCTGGTCTACAGAGGGAGATTCAGGATATCCAAGTCTACACAGAGAAATCCTGTCTCTAAAAACAAACAAACAAACAAAAACAAAAAGACACAGCTATTCTGCCAGATGTCAACTTAAAACACGTGGAGGTATGTCCCCAAAACACCTTAGTTTGCTTCAGCACTCTAATAAATTCACCATGCTTGAAATCATGTTTCAGTACCATGTTCTTTCCCATTCTGTTCCATAAATAGTATTTTACATGTAATCAAAGTACGTAAGTATTACTGTACATCCAAGAACATAAGTTCATACTTCAGGTTTTCTCTGTCCAGTAGTTTGTTTCCTGTACCTATAAGCATACAAGAATATAAGTAGTTTGGTCATGCATTCTTCCAAGTTGTGTGAGAAGGATCCCAACACTAATAGAAGCTGTTAACAGCACATCACACCCTTCATGATACCACAAAGTTACCGACTGTCTTCCTATAATTGAAGAAAGTATTTCTTTCTATCACATCTTTATCTAAGAAACAAGTCAACCATTACACTTTTCATAATTTTCAATTACCTTACAGACTCCAAACTAAAACTCATTTTATAGAGATTTGTTTTGTTTTGAGACGGTCTCACTTTGTAGCCTTTGCTGACCTGGAACTCACTAAATAGTCCAGGGCAGATTCAAACTCAGAGAATCCGCCTGCTTCTGCTTCCCAAGTGCTACAATTAAAAGTGTGTGCTACCACACTTGGACAAGGTATTTTAATACATTTAATTTTAATGAACACTTAGTTAAGAAAATTTCACCCCTGGTGTAAGTTAGATAAACAGCTGAAGAGGCACCTGTGATAAATACTATACCCCAAGACTTACAGGAAATCATAAGGTAGTCCTCACAGTTGTTTTTGTCATCATCTTGTTGGCTCACAGGGATCCCGTTGGCATCTATGACTGCTTCAGAGGCACAATCTGCTACCAACACTTCTTCTGAAACAACATCGGCGGTCAAAGGATCAGTGACGATTTCTGCTTCTACTACACTATCATGAACCACATGTTCAACATGACCAACATCAGACACATGTATAGATTCACTTGTCAAGACATGTTCAGGCATAGACATTGAGGCTGAAGTAATGTCAGAAGCTAGAACATCATCTGGAACTGTGCAATGTGTTAAAGAAACTTCTTCGGTTACATCTGAGTCGAGCACTTGCTCAGGGATGATGACTGTTTCGGATACATCTGCTTCATCAATAATATCTGGACACTGGACATCTTCTATAACTACATCCTCAATAACATCTTGGATTACAACTGAGTCAGGGTCATCAGGAACAAAATTATGCACGGTTATGTCTGAATCCACAACATCTGACACAAAAACCGTTTCTTGTACTTCCACAACAATTTGATCACCATCCATGTGCGTAGCACCAGCTCCTGAAAAATAAGCAAACTCATAAATAAGTATCGTAGTTTGAATAAGAATGGCTCCTATATAAGCTATATATTACTGTTTAGTTACCTATATATTATAATATATATAATTATTATATATAGTATAATATATTATACTATATATGATATATTATATATAAATATTATAATATATAATATATTATATAATTATATAATATATTATGTATATTAGCTAGATATTACTGTTTAGTGGAACTGTTTTAAAGGATTATAAGGATAGGAGGTGTGGAATTGTTAGAGAATGTGTGTCACTAGAGGTGAGTTTTGAAGTTTCAAAAGCCCACAATAGGCCCAGTCAGTGTGCCTGCCTGTTATTTAACTTGAGTTTCTGTTTCCTCATCAGGAAAATAAGAACAGTAGTATCTGCCCTGCATACTTCACAAGATTGTAAAGATCAAATGGAAATATACGGGAAATGTTCTAGAAAAACTGTACTGACAGTTTTCATTATTATCATGACATAAAATGGAGGCCTGGCAGATTAAGTGATTTGCTAAGATAAATATTCAGTCTTTCATTCTGCCACTTAGTGCATTAGCTAGGTTTCTATTCACAAGCAAGAGCAAATATGCATTGTGCATTTTTCTCCTAAGTTTAGTTTATCTTCCAAGATCAATTATTATATTTCATAATCTAATAAAGAATTACAAACTATGCATTCATCATTATCAAAATGAAACCACCAAACTTGAAAGACTATCCTATGAAAAATGTATGCCCTCTTCTACTAAGTATTTAACTCTGATAAAATTATTAAATATACTACAACCCGACCAATGGGAAATTAGTTAACGCTTTTTCCCCTTCTGCACTTTGGGAAGTGAAGCAAAAGTGTCTTCCTGAATCAAGACTCTTTAAGAGAACCTATGAGAAGGTTATGAAAGCAGGATAGTATCAGGATGCGGAGGACCTTGGTTTATACTTTATCATTTGGGTGACAGAGAACACATATATCACATAATCTACATATTATGGTGTTCTGATTATAGTGAGCTGAATTAAAGAAATTCGGGGGAAGGAATGAATGTTACTGCCAACTAAGACAAGATGAGGGACTATGTGGCAGGAGGAAAATCACGTGAAGCAGATGTAATCAAGGAATTTCTTTTTTCAAAGAGACAAAAAATAGAACTCAGTGGGATAACTAAGCAAGAAGATAACTAAAAAACATTCAAAGTCTGATATTACTGTTGTCAGAGACTAAGTATTCCTTATTTCAAATGCTTGAGACTAAGTCAGGCCAGGAACATGGCACACACCTATAGCCTTAGAGCTCAGGAAGTCTAAGACAGAAGGATAGAGAATTCAATCAGCCTAGATTTTAGAGAGATTCTGTCTCAATAAATAAAATAAAATAAAATGCTTGAGAGATATGTAGTCTATCAAACTTTTCATCTTTTACAAGAGTCACACATACTAATGGAGAGATCCAAGTCTAAACATGAAATCCATTTCTTTCATATGCACCTTACATATATAGCCTAAAGGTCATTTTATATAGTACTTTTTTCATATGCATGTGTTTTTACTTCTAACTATGACAAGTGAGGTAAGGAATTTTCTTTCTACTTGTGGTGTCATGTCAGCACTCTTAAGTTTTGAATTTTGGAGCATTTGGGATTTTCAGATTAAGGATACTCAACTTGTACTGACAAGAATATTAAAGTCAGTTATGAGGAAGTCAGGATTTTAAGAAAAGGGCTGATAATGTGCTCACTTTGACATTTGTAGACCCTGAAATCCAAGCATGACTAATAATGTGAGAGTTTAACTGTGCCCGTCTCAACCTCCCAATTTGGTACATAGAAAGTACAACAAACAATCCAAGTCATTATACCTGTTGCATCAAAAAATGAGTTTGGTGCTTGCGGCTGTAATTCAAGTCCATCTTCTTCCATGGCCTTTAATTCTCAGTCACACCACCTAAATCAAGGAGGAAGGGAAGTCAGTGTTGCTTTTGGTATCCTCTTTTTTTTTTTCTTTTTTAAATGTGACATTTATTTCTGAAGCACTCAAGTTATACAACAGATGAACACTTATCTAATATTTAAACAAATAAATCAAAAGGATCACCTTTATCCAGGCTCATTTTAAATTGAGATACATGCCAGGTATACACCTATCATCACAGCATTTCTGAGGATGAGACAGGAGACTCAAAATTTCAAGAGCAATCTAGGCTACACAGAGGGTTTTAAATCAGTCTCAGCTACATAGTAAGACCATGTCTAGGTGAGGCCTTGTCTCAAATCAATAAAATAAAAATAAATTTAGAGCCCGGTGGTGGTAGGGCATGCCTGTAATCCCAGCACTCAGGAGGCAGAGACAGGCGTATCTCTGTGAGTTTGAGGCCAGCCTGGTCTACAAAGTGAGTTCCAGGAAAACCAGGGCTATTCAGAGAAACCCTATCTTGAAAAAAACCACACACAAACACACAGTAAGTAAATAAATTAAAATACTGTTCTGTATATACACGTGTAGACATCTTTTTTTAAGACTTATTTATCTTATGTGTGTGCATGTACATATGTGTACAACATGCAAGTCTCGTCTCGTGCCCTTGGGTAGAAAAGGGTGCAAGTTCCTCCTAGAAGTAGAGTTATGGGCGTTATAAGCTGCCACATGTGTTCTATATAGGCTATGAATCTGGGTCCTCTGGAAAAGCAGCCAATAATCTTAACTACTGAGCCACTGCTCCAGACCCAAATTTACACATCTTGATGAACGTTCACATAAACACAAAATATGCCAGTTGTGATGGAGTATAACTATAATCCCAGAATTCAGGCAGACTGCTAAATATTCAAGGCCAAACTAGACTACATAACAGGATTTTCATGTGTTTCCCTCCTCTGTCCCAAAAGCCTTAATCACCACCTAGGATCAAGACATAGAACATTCTCATGACTCTACCACTGTCACCTGAGTATATATCATCCTCTCACAGGAATAAACTAGTTCTCTTTTTTCCTTCTTTTTTTTGGTTTGGTTTGGTTTGGTTTTTTTTGAGTCAAGGTTTCTCTGTGTAGCCCTGGCTTTCCTAGAACTTGCTCTGTAGACCAGACTGGCCTCAAACTCAGAGATCCACCTGTCTCTGCATCCCAAATTCTGGGATTAAAGGTGTTGAGTGACCACTGCCCCACAACTAATTTTCTTAAGGTTCAACTAAGATTCATTCTCTAAATTATGGGAAATTTCTGCACTTTTTTTTGCATTACTTCTCTAAACTTCAAACACTATATTCAAACCATATATTGAATCCCAAAGCACATAACTATAATAAACACAACTGTGATAAGCACACTCTGGAATTCCTAACTTACAGTAAGTGACTGTAATGGAAATTTTGGTTTCTTTGTATATTATGTAAAAATGCTTTTGTTTTAATCCCACGTGTGGGATTTTAGTTGCGCTACAGTTTGTCCACATCTGTTAACTGTCACATGCGGGACATGATTTTTGCTAGCTGGTAACTGTCTTCCACGAGCTTCATGGAGAGGAACGTGGTCTAAGACTCAGAATATAACTATGAGGCTGAGAAAGAGACTGTGTGGTGTTCAGCGTGGAGTTCAGTGTTGGTATGTGGCGTGGAGTAGTTTGGAGAGACCAGAGAGCAGGGACAGTGTAGCAGTTTGGAGCAGACAGACAAGAAATGCCTTTGGGCTCAGCAGTATGGAGGAGACAAAGATACTTACAGAGCCCTAAAAGGACCCCTGACCCTAACTAGCAGGGAGAAAGAAAGGGGTCTGGGCCCCTCTCCCCACTAACCTTTTCTATCTCCTGCTTAAAGTTGGTGGGGTTGGTGGATGGGAGGTAGAGGCTTAAACACCCTAAATAAAGTAGAGTTTTAAAGAAAAGTACCACGGGTGGCTTTCTGCTACAAGAGAACTTTCTTAACCCTTGATTTATCTAAGTGAAATGTGCAGAGTGTATTTAACTCTTTTGGCCATAGGTGATTAGCACTAGCTATGAAATGGTTTAAAAAAAGTTAAATTTGAGCATAATAAAATCAAATTCCTACCCTCAAAAATCTGAAACCATGAGCAAAAATCAGTATCTCTTCCTTTCCCCCATCTTCATCCTACTCTTGGTCTCTGCCTGCCTCCATCTCTAGACTGCTAACACACAGGAACTGAGAAAAGTAATTTTCCCACTCTGGCTTAGACTAAAAGTTTACAAACAAAAAGAATCAACTGGCTGTCCCAAGAAAGTAGAATAAGTAGGAATAGGCGGCTTACCAACAGCTCTTTGGATCCTAAGCCCAGAACTTCCTGAAGCCCAGCTTTATCCTCCTGCCTTGGGATCTTTCAACAAGACATCCCAATAACCTTAATTCTCCCTTTTCTACTATAGCAAAACAAAACAAAACTTTAACATATCACATAACATACTACCTAATATTATTTGAGTGCTATTTCAAAATATCAAAGATTTTATTTGCCTATGTTCTCTAAGTACTGCATAAACCTCCTTGCTGGTTTCCGTGTTCTTACTTTCTCACTTTTTTTTTCCTTCTGGTTTTTCAAAACA
The DNA here is from genome assembly GCF_030254825.1 of Meriones unguiculatus. Taxonomy (NCBI): domain Eukaryota; kingdom Metazoa; phylum Chordata; class Mammalia; order Rodentia; family Muridae; genus Meriones; species Meriones unguiculatus. The sequence continues at coordinate 2,703,623 of NW_026843706.1, read as the reverse complement.
GGGTTTCTCTGTGTCTTGGACTCACTTTGTAGACCAGGCTGGCCTTGAACTCACAGATATCTGCCTACCTCTGCCTCCCTGAGTACTAAGATTAAAAGTAAAAGTTCTGCACCACCACTGCCAGGTTTTTGTTTTTGTTTTTTTTTTTTTTTTGGTACTTTCTTACTTTCTAATCCAAATTAAATGGGGCTATTAGATGCATCTTTCTTTGGCCTTTAATTTTCTTTGTTGGTAAATACTATATGCTGTAATGGAAGTTTTTATTATTATCATTATTAACAATTTATTCACTTTGAATCCCAGTTGTGGCCCCATCCCTCTACGGACTGACCCTAGCCTATCAAGGTCCCATCAGGACTGCCTGGATCCTCTTCTTCTGTGGGCTGGCTAGGTCTCCCCACCAGGGAGAAGTGATCAAGGAACAGGCAACCTAACCTAGTTCATGTCAGAGACTGTCTCTTCTTCCCTTACTAGGAAACCCACATGGAGACTGAGTTGCCTATGGGCTGGCTATACATCTGAGCAGAGGGTCTAAGTCCTCTCTATGCAGGGTCTTTGGTCTTTGCATCAGTCTCTGCAGTGGTCCCTGGGCCCAGCATTTTTTCTTTCTTTCTTTTTTTTTTTTTTTTACTTTATTGGTCTCCTTTTCGGGAAGATTTAGTTTCTTTAAAAACTTAGCTATGTTGTGTTAATAGGATTTTGTTTTAATCCCAAGTGTGGGATTTTAGTTTGGGCTTTAGTTTGTCCACAGCTGATAACTGTCTCATGTTGTGAGTAGTCTTTGCCTGCTGATAACAACCTGCCTCGTGCAGCATGGGAAGGGTTGGGGTCCAGGGCTCTGAGGATCTAAATATGAGAGCCCAGAGTGGAAAACTGTGGCAGCTTGGAGGCAAATAAGAGAAATAGCTTGGAGGAGACTGCTTTCTGTGTCTGCTGTTGACGGACACTGGTATAACCCCAAAAGAACCCATTGACCCTAAACAGCCAAGAGAAGTAAAGGGGTCTATGGCCCCTCTCCCCACTAATCTTCTCTCTCCTACCTAGCGTTGGGGGTTGGAAGGGAGAGGCTTTAAGGAACCCGAATAAAATAGTTTTAAAACAAGTGCAACAATATGCTTATGAAAATTTAAACAAAATTGTCATTTCTCTTAAGCATCGTTCCTCTCCCCATTAATCTTCTCTCTCCTACCTAGCGTTGGGGGTTGGAAGGGAGAGGCTTTAAGGAACCCGAATAAAAGTTTTAAAACAAGTGCAACAATATGCTTATGAAAATTTAAACAAAATTGTCATTTCTCTTAAGCATCGTTCCTCTGTTCAAAGATTCAAGCTCATACTATCTTAAATTCTAACTCCAAACAAACTTTCTATCATTATCTCTCCCAACTTCCTCCCAAGTACCTCCCACCACCATACATGCGCACACACTTCGATAAACAAAACGCCAGAACATCCCAACCCTGGCCCAGGATGCTAAGACCCATCAGTAACTCTAGTTCTCAAAGACAAAGACAGAAGGACTGCCAAGTTCTCAGCTGGCTACACAGCAAAACTGTTAGAAAGATAAGTCAAAATACCTCAACTCTATATTTGTCTTAGTCCTCATCTCTGCTGTGCTCTTTCCCTGCAAATGTCCTCCCTGCTAAATCCAACATACGCACAAACCCTGAAAATGTCTTCTCTCTACTCAGGACTTCCAGAGCATGTTATCTTTCTTAGTGTATTTGTTAACCACGGCTATTTTTATGACCTATTTTTCATTTATGTATTGAATGCATGCTCGTGTGGTCAGGTGGGCTTTGTATGTGCATACAAAGGTCAGAGGCCAACCTTGAAAGTCTTCATTGATTGTTCTCCACTTTCCTTGTTCTGTTTGTTTTTTAAATTCTTTTAAATTATTTTTTAAATAATTTCAGGTTTCCTTACGGCTTTTCCACACAGCCTTCTTTTATTTATTCCCACCTCCCATCTTCAGTTAAAGGCGCCCATTTTTGCCCTCTGCTGGCTTCTATGGTTACTTCAGATTGTACACAGAAAGCTAAAGATACAAATCTAGGGGCCACAAACAAGAGTGCACTTCCGCCTTTTTGAGACAGGGCTTCTTACTGAACTCTTACTGACTCGGCTAGGCTGACTGGCTAATGAGCTACAGTGACTGCCGTCTCCACCTCACCCCAGATTTTATGTAAGTGCAGAGGATCCAAATGGTCGTAGTCCCTGTAGGTATTTCTATATGCCTAAATTTCATATAGTCCTTAAAGAAACATTACAAGAAACCTAAAACTTATATAGTAAATGTTTTTTAATGTGCCAATAATGATTCTATTCCAAAAAATAGCTATGTTTAAAACTAAAACAAATGATAGCTAGATTAATAAACAAAAAATTAATAAACAAAAAACAAAGTGTATATGCTCTAAGCTATGATTACCCACTCCCTACCAAAATCACCTCTGGCTATAATTCTTTTCTTTTTTAAAAAAAATGTAATTGTGAAATGATAAATGTAAATTAACCTAAGCATAATGAAATGTTACATGAAATTAAGCCAACTAAGGCAATAAAAGGGATACATTAAGGTACTTAAGCCTCTCCCTACATCAGACTAATTCCTATCAACTCTTAAACATTCTCAACTTGTAAAGCAAGCATATTACTCAGCTTTTATCTTCCTTGGCTTCTCTATTAGACTGACAGATAATCAAGTTCACAGATTCTGAAGGTCATTCCCACCTACTTTTTGAAGCACCATCCAGTAAGTATAATGATCTTGTAGAATGTATACAATTTACCCTTGTTCATTCAAATGCTGATTTCTCTACCCCACTATCTGGTTTCAATCCAGACATTGCATCACTGGACATAAACATCACCTGTCTCAGGTTTGTATAAACATGCCACCATTTGTTTTCTGTATTATCTATAAAACAACCAGCCACAAGGCTGAGCAATGGAGAGATTAGGGTGGGACATCCCGGAGGGGAGGAGAAGGAATCAAGTGGGAGGAGTAGGAGGGCAGATATCGGTAGGAGAGGAGTTGGAACAAGGAGAGATGACTAAAAGCAAGTATAATGGGTAAAATCTGAATGGTAGGAAACTCTGAGGGCTTGGAGGTTTAGGATGGAGTAACTATTGTCCAGCATTGTGCTCCAGGTTAATTAAATAAATCCTAGTCTCTGTGTGATGAGTTGGTTATATAAAGCTGGTTTAGGAATAACCAATGCTTAACTAAAAGATAAACAGTAAATATTAATAATTGACAACACCATCCTAACCTCCTTCTCCTTCTCTAACATTCACCCTGACTCTCCTCACCACATTACAGGGCCTGACCTCACTCAGCCTGGTACACTTATTCTTTTACTGTTTTCTCTCTACTCCCCTGGTTCAAGAATAATTTATACAGAACAGCAAAATCTATATACTCAGAGAAGGGCCTAATGCCTCCACCAGACTGATGACTCTTTCGGCCACTATTCCCTCTTCCACTCACAGTCAGTTGAGGGTGCCATATCTTGTCAACCATTTCTCCACAGGACTTCTCAGGAATACAATTGTGAAACGATAAATGTAAGTTAACCTTCTAAGCATAATGAAACGTTACATTTCATTATCGTTCTTATCACCTCCAGTATTACTGTTGTCTCTCAGCTTCCTGATCTCTGAGGCATGAAAACAGTCTCTCAAGTGGCCTTGCTCTTTTCTGCCACTCCCATAACAAATGATTAGGAACCCTGAACAAGTAAGAGCTGGTGCCAAGTTCTGAGGCATTCCTGCTATCTATCTGTGAAATATGAATCCTCCTACCACTGCTTTGATCATAGCATTCCCCTGGGCTCAGAATACTTCAGCAGCTCCCCAACATTCAGGGTTTTTACAATATGAACCCAATATGCCAGGAAAATTATTTGCTGTTATTCTCATCTTTTTATTGTATACATATTTGAGCAAACATGGAAGAGGAACGGAAAAAAAAAAACACATTTTCGTATTTACAAGCAGAAATGACTATACCTAGGGCTTTGCAACCCCTCTGGGGTTAGACTTGTTAATTCACTCTGACAATCAAAATGAAACTGTTAGAAAGGGAACTACTTAGAAAACCTGATCAAGTAAGAGTGTGATCAAGTAAGGGTGGTTTAAAAGGGTGGGCCAACAATGACACACAAGTGTCTGTGTGTCGGGGAGCAGGAACCAATTCCCAAATGAGATAAACAGAATGCTTCAGAGCACCACAATGAAGTAGATTTAAAGTACTAAGGTTGTTACTACATTTTTAAAAATTGCCTCAAAACACCTCTGAGACTCTGTCACCCCAATTTACAAAAATATCCCCTCCTGGTACAAAAGGCATGATTCCGAAAAAAATCACAATGGAAACTTAAGTTTTGAGAAAATAGTGAACTAGGTGAAACCCAGCAAATCCTCCCCCAACTTCCTTCCTACCAATCTTTGAAAACAGAGCAATATAAACACCCCCACCAAGTCAATGGGAAGAGTGCTGGGAGCAATTGTATGCTGGATTGGCAGAAGCAAGCAAGCGAGCTTCCTGAAGGTAGCCCACTCGTGTTTTTTTTTTTTTTTTTTTTTTTTTTTTTTGCATCGCTAATGAATGGTGTAGGCAAGGCCCCAAGGATTTTGCCTCAAGACTGCTTATTGTTGGTATACTGCCTTTCCATGCATGTCACATATCTAGCATGGCAAAGACCCTCTCTGCTTATTACTTCATTCTGTTCGGAAGATTTCCTGCCTACTATTTTGAAGATGTACCTTCATGACATGGTGCTGCTTAAACAAACTGATGATTTCATAACCCCTGATGATGATTTTAAAGAATTTCTGATTTGATTCAAGTAACCCTCCTTCAGTGTAAGTAAAGCTGCTAGGAGCTTAAGAACCTCCTTAAGTCAAGCACTTGATTTACATTCATTCTAGATTTAATCCAAGGATAAGGCCCAGGTGTACAGCATGATAAGACCATATGAATATAGAAATAAAGAATAAATGGTTAGTTATACAAGACAACTGTTTCTTAGAAAAATCTTGACTTAAAAAAACTTGCTTTGAACACATAACGTACATCTGAAATAAGATTAAACTGCTTTGAACTCATAATGAGCCTATTTAAATATTAGGATCAATAGTCCTGCTGTAACTCCCTTTTTTATGTAATGATTATATCCTTGAATGATGTAATTTTTTCCATACATAGAGAAGAACCTTTCCATACATAGAGAAGGACACTTTCTTGGCTTTTTGGTACTAGAAATTTCAAGGGCCTCGAACGCAGAGCAAATACTCTACCACTGAGTTGAATCCCAGTCCTCTTTTTCACTTTTTGAAGCAATTTCACTGTTCAAATCAGCTTTTAATTTACTCTATATACCAGGCAAACCTTTAGTTCTAGCCTTCTATCTCAGTCTTCCTAGTAGCTAGGATTACATGTTTATGTCATATGGTCCAGCTAAGTTATTACATAGTAGATATTTTCTTACCTTTTCTCAAGACACTGCTAATGCATTTGATTTTTTTCAGAACTAGAGATTGATCCTAGACCTAGTAAATACTAAGTGCTCTACTACTCATCTTTAACCGCAACTTCTTCCATTTTCTCTAGTCAGTTCTTTTTGAGACTATCTAGCAAAGGCTGACTCCAAACTGATGCAATTCATGCTGGCCTCAAACTGCTGAGTGTCACTCTACTGGCTTCTCTATTCTCTTTACTCCAATTAGAATTTCTAATTTGGGTTAAGTACTACTACATCTGCCCTCTATTATCACTTTAACTTTCTTATTTGCTTTTGAATTTGTGTTTATGTGTGTGGGTATGGGGGGGGTGCAGGTACCTGCTGAGGCCAACTGTGGGATCTTCTGGAGATGAAGTTACAGGTGGTAGTGATCTGCCCGACATGGATGCTGGGAACTGAATTCCAGTTTCTATTAGTATATATTCTTAACCACTGAGTTCTTTCTCCAACCCCTAACTTTCCCCTTATTGTAATTACCTTTCTACTAACTTTTCTATACTAGCTAACTTGATCCTTTGTTTTATTTATGTTTTGTTTTTGAGACAAAATCTCTTATTTTATCGCTGGCTGTTCTGGCTGTCCGGGAAATACAGAGATCCACCTGCCTCTGTTGGGATTAAAGAGGTACGCCACCACACCCAGGAAGAGATCCTATTTTAGTTCCTAAACTGAGAGGTTGTCTTCCCAAAGCAATGTTCTAAACTTTTGATGGACAAAAGTCTTCACAGATATTTCTGAGATTCCAATGCTTATTCTATACCCGACAACACACCGTCTTCTCTTGTGTTTCATTTTTCAGTTGGTTGTTTTGAGCACCTCTTCCAAACCACAGGTTTTCCTCAAAAGTACTGTTCCTTTGGGTTGTCCACATTTATAGACCAGTCGCTAAATTAGTTAGACTGACAGCTGGGAGACTTTCCTCAGCCCCATTTAAAAATCTGTTTTGCCAAGCAGTGAACTGGAGTTCTAACAGTCAACGTCTACGTCAAAAGCATGCGTTCTAGTATGTGTACACAGAGGGAAAAACAAAAACAAAACATATCATCAGTCAAGCTTTTCTTCTGTAGTGAAAAAGTATTACACTTTCCAGCTCCAGTATCACATCCTTCAGAATGACTACACTGTCTCTTAGCTGCGCCTGGTGGCCCAGGCCTATAATCTTACCTACTTGGGATACTGAGGACTTGTTAAACTACAAAGCAAATTCAGTTTCAAAAAATAAAAGAAGACTCAGTAGTGGTGCCCCAGGGAGGTCAATCTCTCTGCATTCAAGGCCAGTGTGGTCTACAAAGCAAGTTCCAGCCTGGGCTACACAAGAAAACCGTATCTCAAAATAGACAGACAGACATGGAAGACAGATAAGATAGGCAGGCAGGCAGGCAGAGATAGATAGATGGATGAATAGGAAGGAAGGAAGGAAGGAAGGAAGGAAGGAAGGAAGGAAGGAAGGGAAGGAAGGGAAGGAGGGAGGGAGGGAGGGAGGGAGGGAGGGAGGGAAAGAGAGAGAGAGAGAGAGAAAGAAAGAAAGAAAGAAAGAAAGAAAGAAAGAAAGAAAGAAAGAAAGAAAGAAAGAAAGAGAGGGCTTAGAATATAGCTTAGAAGTACAGCATGCACAATGCCCTCTGCCAATCACCAGTATCACAAAATTAAACACACTGCCCCAACCTTTCTTGCCACAGCTTTTCTTGCCATTCCCTTCTGCAATACCACCAGAGACAGGCCTACCTATATACTGACAGAGAAATGGCTCAGCTTTAATCATCTGACGACATCCATCTTTCTCCTAGGACCTTTCTGCTTTGGACATTGGTGAATTTACAGGATGCTAATTTTTAATATAGGGCCTCAGATTCACTAAAACGTTTTTGTTTTTTGCCACTGTCAGATTCTAAATTGCTTTATTCAAGGAGAAAGTCACTATATTCTAATTAAAAGTACAAGGTTCCTCCCACCTCTGGATTTTTTTCCTCAATGTGAGTAAAGGTGTTTGATATTTATTCTGTTAAATTTAAAGTCATGATTTTTTTAAATGTACCATAGAAAATAGCATGAAAGTCCATAAAAAATCCATAAAACAGAAATTTAAAAAAATTGAATCACTAAGTAACACATTATAAAATTTAACAAACCAAATATTCTTAGACATACGTAACTAATCAAGTCAAACCTTAGTCCCTAAGAACAGATTATTTTATTTTCAAACGATGATGCTCACCTCCTCTGTCAAAGGAAGAAAAAAAATGCCAGCTGTTGTGAATGGAAGAACCCTGTCCTTTCTTGCCCTGTCCTACTTGGAACTTGCGTATGCTTCACTCAGGAATTCAGTGCCAAGTTTTTGTTACAGACTAGTTTTTCCATAAAACCATTCTGTGCCAATTGACAACTTCAAGGTTTTGTTTGCTTAAAGTTTAAGAGTCCAAACTTTCACAATCTATTAAAAATTGGCCCTAAAATGACAAACTTAAAACCCTTATTTTTCCAAAGTCTCTATTCCTTCTCAGGTTAAGAGCTGCCAAAAATATCCTCTAAATTTAGCTGTATTTGTAAGCTAACAATACCACACTATGTTAAATGCTTTTAAGACTAGCTTGATGGTAGGAACAACACAGGCTTTGCACTTGTTTTCAGATATATGAAGCAAAAACCTCTTTTATAAAAAGCACTGCCCTTTAAATGCATGCAGTAATTTACCAATCCACTGCTGCCATAGAACATTATACAATTTATCAAAATAGAACAAATATAACTCGACTCTTTGGTTCGCCCCCCCCCCCCTTTTTTTTATGTGCATTGGTGTTTTCCCTGCATGTATGTCTGGGTGAGGGTGTGAGATCTTAAGAGTTAACAGTTGTGAACTGCCATGTGGTTACTGGGGATTGAATCCAGGTCCTCTTGAAAAGTAGTCAGTGCTCTTAATCACTGAACCATCTCTCCAGGCTTGGTTCACCCTTTTGACTTCAAAGTGACTAATCTTTAAACTGCTTTGTAACTTTTGCTAAGATTTTCAACAGATCTCCTCTGCCTTTAGATGTAGGTGTACAGGAGTGAAGTGTATAAAACAAAGGTGAAGACAATACTTTAAAACCTAATACAGAGTGGAGATTGACCTAAACTACATTGGGCAAGCATACGTGAAATAAAATTGACATGTGAAATTTTTAAAAAGTTAATTTCCATCAAATGCAATGCAGGGTAAAGAAATGTTGGTATCATTAGAAAGTGTTTTCTTACCCATTTGTTTTGTTCCTATAACATCTGCCAATCTTTTCCCAAACTGGGCATATAGTTCATCACTGGCCTAGTCATTTTGGGAGTTGCTAACTTGGTTGAGTGCTTTTCTTGTGCATTCCCTTTCTCAATGAATAATATATGTCCTTGCATGGGGGTGGGGAGGCATGGTAGTAGCAGCACACACCTTTAATCCCAGATGAGAGGCAGAGGCAGGTGCATCATCTCTGAGTTCAAAGCCAGCCTGAACAGTTCCATGACAGCCAGGGCTACACAAAGAAACTCTCAAAAACAAACAAACAAACAAAAACCCAACAACTTAGGCTGGTTGTGGTGGCACAATTCCAGCACTGGTATGGCAGAGTCAGGAGGATCTCTGTAAGTTTGAGGCCATCCTGTTCTAAATAGTCAGAGACAGCCACAACTATGTAGAGACCCTCTCTCAAACTAAAACCCTTTCCAATACATGAGAACTTAAAGGGGCCCTACCTCCTTTCCACCAACCCTCAATGCTAGGCAGGAGAGAGAAGATTGGTAGGAGAAGGGGGCCAGACCCCTTTACCTCTTCCAGCTGTTTAGGGTCAATGGGTTCTTTCAGAGCTCTACCAATCTCAATCACAAACGCAGCCAGCAGTCTCAACCATGTGGCTGCACCCCAAACCATTTCTCTGTCTGTCTGCTCCAAACAGTCACACCGTCCGTCTCTCTAAACTTCTACATGCCACACCACTTCTTTCTCCTGGCTCTCATATTTATATCCTCAGAGTCCTAGACCATGCCCCTCTCTGTACTGCAGGAGGCATGAGGTAGGCCCAAGGTACGGTTACCAGCTGGCAAAAGCCACGGCCTGCATGATACAAGTAACAGCTGTGAACAAAATATAGCCCAACTAAAATCCCATACTTGGGACTAAAACAAAAACATATTTACACAACATAACTGAGTTTTCAAAGAAACCAAAACTTCCATTAGAAGGGCTTGGAGTTGTTGTTTTTAAAATTTTTCGTTACATTTATTTATTTAGTATTCAGGAGTACATGCACGTGGGTGTGCACAATCTCAAGACACACATTCTCCTGAAGGTCAAAGGGCAGCCTGTGAGTCAGCTCTCTCTACCATGTGGTCTCCAGAAATTGAACCCACATAGTTCAGCAGGTATCCTCACCAAATGAGTCATTTGCCATTGCTAGATTTTTATTTTATTTTATTTTATTTTGAAAAAGAGTCTCATAACTCAATAACCCAGGCTGTCCTTGAACTCACTGAAATCTTCCTGCCTCAGGCTCCTGAGTATTGAAATGACAGGGGCTAACTACCATATATGCCTTACATTTTCAGTTTAATGTAGTCTCACTTTCAGTTACTTTATTCAAACTAATTCTTTCTTAATTGTCTTAATTCTTACCTAGTTTTTAAAAATCTCATATTGTCACTTTGTATTTTTTCAAACATTTAAAATATTTATAAAATATTTATAAATTATAAAGGGTTGGGGGTGTAGAACAGTGGTAGAGCAACTTCCTGGCATGTATAAAACCGGGTTCTATACTCGACACCATAGATATAAACTATGAACATGAATTCATTTTTTTCATTATATTTTATTCATTATTTTTGATTGATTTTTTTTCGAGAAAAGTATCTCTATCTAGTCCTGTGGGTCCTGGAACTCCTATGTAGACCAGGTTGGCCTTGAACTAAAGATCTACCTGCCTCTGCCTACCAAATGCAGAGGTTAAAGGCATGTAACACCATGCCAAACTATGAACAGTTAACATCACTGTTTTACCCACCAACTCTAAAAGTAACTAATAGTGAACTGAGGCTATACCCTATCTACATAAACACATGATTTCCATTACTGCTTTTCCTAAATACATTATACTAACACCAGTAATGGTCTCCACATGACTTAAACACTGGCAAGAACATAATACTGGGCCTTTCTCTAACTAGAACAATGTTTTTAAGTTGGCAGCTGCAGAACTGTAGAGTGTGCTTCTACACTGATCTTCTGTTAATGCAATTAGCAATAGGCTTTGCACATAACTTAATAAATTCTTGAGTCGTTAAACAAAAGAACAGGCTGGGTTTGCCATACAATACTAGCCATAAACATGCTCCAAGCTGACTATCAACAAGTGCTTTTAAACTGCATGATTTTTCCCTGAAACTAAACTAAAGAACCAACTAATTTAAGGAGGGAATAATCTAAGGTTGAAGGCTGACTTTTTTTTTTCCAAAAAAATACAAAGACAAAACACTACTAAACTAAAAACATAATAATTTAAAAAAAGTGTGGTGAGCTGATACAAGAAGAAAAAAAAAAAGGAAAAACTTCCAAGGAAAGTGTAAGTCAATGAGGGGACATGCAAACTAGCAGCATTAACTTTGTTAGACACAAAGAACCTAAGCTAGAGAGGCAGCTCTGTGATAAAGTGCTTGCCTATCATGTGCAAGATCCTGGGCTCAATCCCTAGTACCAAAAAAAGAAAAAGGGAGGAGGAGGGGAAAATAAATGTAATCAATACACAATTTTTAAAAATAAAATTGTTTGCAACCAGGATACAAAGTGAGTAATTATTAAAAAAAATAAATAAGATAATTTTAAATGTTATATACAACCTTTTCAAAAATCAGTTTTCCCAAAACTGTATGAACTATGCCAAAATATAAAGCTTTATATTTTTACAAATTAATTTGCCATTTAAAACAAAGCCACAAATCAATTTAACCAAACTAGAAACTTAGGTATTATGAATTCCAAGTCAAATATTTATAAGACCTATCATATATTAAACAACAACAACAACAACAAAAAAACAGTAACACAGTGCCAGCAGTGATGGTGCACACCTTTAATCCCAGCACTCGGGAGGTGGAGCAAATCTCTGTGTTCAAGACCAGCTGGTTCTACAGAGCAAGTTCCATGACAGCCAGGGAGACACAAAACAAACAAAAGTTACAGAGTTATAGTATGTTTTAGATTTACTGAAAGGCACTATATGCTATTTAATCTTATAAAAATTATCTTTGGTCCTAAATTTGATTTTCAAGTTGCTTGTTATTGGTATAAATCCAATTGAGTTTTGTTTTTTGGTTTGCTTCTTTAGTTTTTGTTTGGTTTTTTGTTTTGTTTTTTGAGACGGGGTTTCTCTGTTTAACAGCCTTGACTGTCCTGGAACTCGCTTGGTAAACCAGGCTGGCCTCAAACTCATGGAGATCCACCTGCCTCTGCCTCCCTCAGTGCTGGGATTACAGGTGTGCACCTGCCTCACAATTCAGTTTTTTATCAATGTTCCCATCTATGATACAATACAGTTAGAAAAGAAAAGCCAGAAGACAGGCAGAGTAGTACCTGTCTGTAAACCCAGCACTTGGGAGATAGAGGCAAAAGGATCAAGAGTTATGGCTAGCAGCAAGTTTGAGGGCAGCTAGTGCTACATGAGATGTTGTCTTTAATAGAATAATTGTGGAAAAGGGTAATGTATTTAAAACCACTTACTAAACAAAAATAAACTAGATCGAAATCATAAGATCTAGTTATCTGAAAAAACGTTTTCAAACTTCATTACATATACCTCAAAAATAAGCTAAATACTGAGCAAGCCTTCAATTTCATTTTTTTCTTTAATGTCAGAGCATACAGAAACAAGGCAGAAGGAAAGGCATAAAATGAACACTTTGAGTAATCTGATACATACAGGCTAGTTACTGACAACACAGAAGATGGGAATTAAAGTCAAATGTCTAATTATCACCAAACTTGTATTATATATCAAAGTATTTGATAATTATACTTTTCTAGGAAATTAAAAAAAAAAAACACTCGGGAAAGGCAAAAAGGATACCATGGGAGAAAAGAGGATATTAATAATTCAAATCCACAATCTACAAAAAAAAGAGAGACGAAACCAAGTAGTTTTACAAATGGAGTCTGTCCAACTTTAAATAATAAGATCACTTCTATTAAACAGACCTGTTTCAAAAAAGAGGGAATGCTCCCCAATTCATCTTACAAGGTTAGCTGGGCACAGTGATACGCACCTGTAGAGAGAAAAAAGAATCAATTAATAGGATATCCCATTTCCTTATTATCCAAAACTTACATTTAGACTTAACCAAAATAACTTTTGGAATGACTTAGGATTTTTATTACCATTTTGTACATGTATGCATGCACACACACACTCCTATGTACAAAAGAAATTAGTAGGATATTTCCAATTTACATTCAGGATTCTACTGTAAGTTGCTCTTCTAACTCAAACCTGTTCAATTGTTCCTAACAAAACTATGCTGTCAGAAAGTGCTGGTGATGCAGCATTTCCTAATATGCTTTAAAATTATCTATGGGATTTTCTTCCAAGGCAAAGAACCATTTAGCAATTCTGTGTTCTGTTGCACTGTTTGGCATGAAATAATATGTAACAAGGTACATATTCTTTAATGTAATTATGCAAGCAATTATAACTATATGGTGACACCTGCCATATAGTAATGATGATACCATCAATCAGGGCTCTATTTTTAAGATGTTAAAAATAGAGGAAAAAAAAAGAAAAGTGTATCTCAGAATCCATGACATGTGGTCATGGGAGTTCAGCAATGTTGTAAGATCAATTCACCATGCTTCTTATTAAAAAAATAAAGTAAAACAGAAAGTAAGAAACTGGTATAGGTCACCTGCAGAGCGCTTGTCTAGCTGGCATACAAAGGTTCAATCCTCAGCACCACTGGGGGTGGGGGTAGCCCGTAATTCCAGGGGCTGAGGCAAGAAAAATCTCAAATTCTATTGTAGCTTGGGCTAAAGAGTGAACTGAAGGTCAACATGGACAACTATGAAAAAAATAATAACGATTAAAAAAAACAGGACCTATGGGGCTAAAGATGGTGTAGTCAGTTTGCTGAAGTCCTGGGTTCAATGCCCAGCATCACATGCATGCTGCTGTCTGAAAAGCGATCAAGTATCTAGGAGCTGGGCATATACATGTCTATAATCCTAGCATTCTGGACACAAAGGCTAGAAATGTCACAAGTTCAAGGTTATCCTTGGCTATATACAGCTAGTTTGGGAACTGCCTAGGATACATGGGGATGGAGGGAGACAAGTACAGCTTGGTAAAAGAACACTGGTCTAGCAGATGTTAATCACTGAGTTTAATCCCTGGTACCACCGAAAGGTAGGGGGAGAACTAAAAAAACACCTCACAAGGACACAAAGATAGTTTCCAATAAACATAAGTGCAAACACAATAAAAATCTGATCATTTTTCTCAGAAATTTGAAAACCTAACCCTAAAATAAGTAGAGGAAAAAAGCTATGATAATCCTTTAAAAGAAAAGAACATGTTAAAACTTAATTATAAAACTATCATCCTTAAATCAAGGTGGCAGTAACAGAACTAGCCCAAAAGGTCAATAAAAACAAAGAGAAACAAAAACAGATGTGAAGCCAATGAGATGGCTCAGGGGTAAAGGAACCTGCCATCAAGCCTGACAACCTGAATTCAAATCCCAGCACCCACATGATGGAGAAGACTCCTTCAGGTCATCATCTAAGCTCCAGACACACCCGTGCTCGTCAACACACAAGTATGTAATTTAAATGTAAACAAATAAAAACACATGTGCAGATTTATGGAATATACTTCAGGGGAGACAGACTGAACTATTTGAGGAATTCAAATGCAAAAATAAATAAGATCCCTACATCTACCATAGAAAAAAAATTTCCAGATGAACTGTATATAAGAAAAAGTGCACAGACCCTGGCACTGGTGGCACAGGCCATTAATCCCAGCATTTGGGAGGCAGAGGCAGGCAGACCTCTGAGTTCAAGGCCAGCCTGGTCTACAGAACAAGTTCCAGGACAGCTAGGGCTACTCAGAGAAACCCTGTCTCAAGAAAAAAAAGAAAAGAAAGAAGAGAGAGATAAAGAAAGAGAAAAAAGAAAGAAAGAGCATAGTTATCATGATTACTCTGGAGTAAAGAGTTCCTAGACAACACAAGACACAGCAAAAACTGGCTACCTTCACATTAAGACCTCCTACAGAAAAAGTAAATAAGGCTTACAAAAAAAGATATTTTCAGTATAATCACAAATCTTTAGAATTCAGAATATAAAAATATGCACAATCCATAAGAAAAAGGCAACAGTCAAACATACAAGTTGATCAAGGATATATGCACAAACGATTTCTAAAAAACTCAAATGGCCAGTAAATTTGGAGGGAGCAATTCAGCCAACTACAATAATAACCGAAGAAATAGAAAATAAACACAGCAAGGAGATTGAATTCATACAGATTTGAGAAAAACAGCAAAATCTAATCTCTTGGCAATGATCAGTAGAAATAGGCTCAGAAACAACTGGTGAGAGTGTCAAATGAAATTTGGCATTGTGGCAAGTCCCAGTAAAACTGACAATGCACACACAAGACTTCCTCAATGCAGCAACCGTACTACAATCTTAAGATACAGAACTGTTTGAGGATGTTCACAGCAACACCAGTGGAAATTGCTGAAACTGCACACAGCCTATTGTGTCCTACCTCCATAGAAATAAATAGACTGTAGTGTTTTCATACATTAAGATACAGTATTAAAGAAAGCTGGCCTAGCATCCGAAAGGACCTGGCTCTGATGCCCAGCACTGCTTGACCCCCCAAACAGTATGAAACTACAACAGCAATTTTCAAACTGTGGTTTCAGGGCTCTTAAGCTTCAAAAATAAAGGACACAAGGTTTTTATGTCACTCATCCTTAAGAGAAATTTAAACTTAAGAGTCCAGTACAGTGGCACATACTTATCACCTAAGCACTTGAGAGGTTAAAAGCAGGATTGCCACGTTTCGGGCCCCTTTAAAAGTGGAACTTGTCTTTTTTTTTAAGAGACATTTAGAAATATCAACTCACTAAAAATCGTATTATATATAAACATGAATAACATTTTAGAAGGTTAGGGATTTTTTATGGGTTATGGTTTTTTAAAGTGAAACTATTTTGCATTTCTTCAAGGCTTTTTAATGACTCACTTCATAGAAGATAAGTTCCAACTCTTTCTGCACATATATGTGACATCATGAATCATGTGTTCTCTAATACTTGAACAATGTACAGGTGAATGTGAATGGAAAGGGTACATAACAGTACTGTGAAAGTAATTTTGACCTCATGGACCTCCTATAGGAGCATCAGGGATCCCCAGAAACCCCTGCAGCACATTGGAAAGCCAATAAATTAGATGTCAAAAACTTTGTTTGGTAGCCAGGCGTGGTGGCCCTCTTAATCCCAGTGTTCAGGAGACAAAAGCAGGCAGACGTCTGAGTTTGAAACCAGACCAGGACAGCCTGGGCTCCACAGGGAAACTGTCATTAAAGAAAAAAAAAGTTCAATGTTCAGTGTAAACAATATATACAACAATCCACAAGGATATAATTAAAACACAGAAGGCAATACTTGATACTGTTTTAGTTATATACATATTAAAACAATGCTTACAAGTAAAAAGAATGGGAATGAAAGGGGATGCACCCTTGGAGCTGTGAGACAATTTCATCAAAAATATGTATGTGCATGTGTACACATCACACACCACAACAAACTAAACTTTGATAACTCTCATTAATATTTACTTTACAGTAACGATGAAATACTCATAACTTTGAAACTTTAATTTTTACAAGACAAATGGCTACGTACATTAAGACCATGTAGTTTCTTTAAAGTGTACTTCCTGCTGAGCAAAAAAAAAAAAAAAAAAAAAGGGGGTTTGAAGATTACATGGCTTGAAAAAATGTTGTCTGGAAAAACAATTTGGCAGGAATAAGGGTAGGTTGGCCATATTCCAATCAGATATGGGCTACGGCTAGAAGTTGCTCAGCACCTGGGTTTGACCTGCTGTCCTAACAAGATAGGTGTGCCTTAAAATGAATATCCTTTGGTCAAAGAACATACTGGATAAATAACTGAATTTGAATAGCTGGAAACTATTCGGCTAATCCAAATTTACTGCACCCAATAACTTAGATAATTGTTTGGAGAGATAATGATCAGCTGCCAGGTACTGCTTGGGGACAAAGACAAATGAGAACCTGTCTCTACATTCTATTTAGAAGACAAAAATGCAAACATACAGTTAAAACATGAAAGTTTAAATACTAAATTAAAGATATCCACATTGTTCCATGGACAAAAAAAAGAAAAAAAGAAAAAGAAAACAACAACAACACAGGAAAACTGATAGTGTTAAAAACAGAAAGAATAAGAAATGGCAGTTACTTGGGAAACATGAGCTTTAAACAATAATTCCTATAAATAACACTGGTCATCTGTGCACTGGATAAGTTTGTTTTCAGCTATGTTAAGACACGTTAAGACACTTCAAATGGTGGATGAGAAACTAGGTATGTAGGTATAGTAAGAGACACTGAACTAACAGATTCCAGAGAGAGAGGCTGGAAATCCCACCATAGGAGACAGAAAAGGCACACAGAGTGTGTGAAACAGAATGCTTTTATGTGACAAACCCATCACCATGTAGCATAAATTTCCTGACTTGGGAATTATTGGCTTTAGGAAAAGGTGAAGTAAGAGGTACTGGTTAAAGCAAAGAGAAGACAGGTGAAATTTCTGTATAATAAGCAAACCCAAGAATACTTTTAAGGATGGGAAAAATAACCAGCAAAGTTGCAGGAGACCAAATCTGGCAAGTTAAATTAATCTCTACATTTGGAGTTGAGGCCAGCCTGGTCTACCATACCATACCATTCCATACTCTTGAGTTCCAGAACAGCCAGGAGGGCTACTCTATTTCAAACAAACAAACAAACAGAATAAAATAAACCAGAGAGAGACACTGAATTGAGAGAGCTCCATCCCAAAGGAGGCAGGCGAAGCTGTGCAAAGGCAGCAAAGCTAAACAGAGAGGTAGGACAAACCTTACATAGAGAAAGAAAAAAATCAAAAATTGGAAGAGTCACTGACAACCAGACAGCCAGTTAGCCTTTTCAGTTAGGTTTAAAAACAAAGAAAGAAATCTA
Organism: Meriones unguiculatus; assembly: GCF_030254825.1. NCBI lineage: Eukaryota > Metazoa > Chordata > Mammalia > Rodentia > Muridae > Meriones > Meriones unguiculatus. Next base: position 2,685,826 of record NW_026843706.1, on the reverse strand, counting down.
AGCCAGTTGTGGTGATTCACATGCCTGAATCCCCAGTACTCAGGAGGCTGAGGCAGGAAAATTTGGAGATTGAGGCCAACCAGGCTACTTAGTAAGACTAGGTCTCAAAACAAACAAAAATTAGATCTTTGATAAGGGTGAAGGATTTTAGGGGCCAGTTAAGGGTTTTTTCAACTTAAAAAAAAATGCCACTGTACACAAGCGCAACTAATACACTATCAATGACAAGGCAAGTCTAAATATTGGAGACTAAACATTTACAAGCCATGGAGGGAAAAATGTCTCTGAAAACATCTACAAGCACATTTTTTGAAAAAAGAAAATCTCACAAAAAAAGAAAGAAATCATCACCTATCTGAAAAGTGCACAAAAATTTAAAACTAGCATCTTGTTTACCCAAGATGGAGATGGTAGCAAGAGTTAGTGTTCCACCAGCCAGTCCTTCCAGGTAAAAAGAACTTTATATATACTCATTCCTGGTGGAAAATATACACTTCCTAATCTTCCTAATCATACAACTTGAATCTGATTTCATCTCAAATTTGAATACCTCCTAACCTTTTATAAAGAACTGCTTACCTGTACTAATTAAATGTAACAATTTCACACTATATATTATGCATTGACTGCTTCCCCCTTCTCACACATACCCAAGAACTACATCTTAAAAGCATTTTTTAAAACACTGTTTGTTTATTCTTGAGACAGGGTCTCACTATATAGCCTTAGCTGTCCTGGAGCTCACTATGTAGACCAGGATGGCCTGGAACTCACAAAAATCCGCCTGCCTCTGCCTCCTAGTGCTGGGGTGAAAGACATGTGCATGTGCCATCACTGCCTGACTTAAGAACTTTAAAGCTTGACATGACCTCTATGAAAAACTCTCCCAGTCCCTCCACACTCTTCAGGAGCACTATCTCCAACCTGTTGCTGTCTACAAAAGTAAAAACATGGACAGTGAATAATTATGAAACTCACAGATTTGTGGAATAAAATTCTAAGAAACACATTTCCCACATGACAATGCAGGAAGGCATGGCTTAGCAAAAAAAAAAAAAAAAAAACCTTAGTTGGGCCTCTCTCACCAGGGAGAAAAAAAGATTGCAAACAGCATCCGAAGGCCACTGCTTTTTAATAATCATCCTTCCAAACTACTTTTCAAAACTGGCTTCCAAAAAAAATTACCATGGGAACACTTGTAGGTTCATTTCACGTCTTCAAGTAGCACCAGTCTTAATTTTCAACAACGGCAAATTAAATTCTAGGAAACCATTCTCCTTTTACTTCGGAAATATCAACAACTCTGAGCAAAATGTTATTTACGGCGAGTATAGAAAAGGGGAGCAGCTGTCCAACGAAAACAGATCATTCAAAATGTAATAAAATCTTTTTAAAAGGTAATAAAATTTGGCTTCTGACAACTCTTGTAATCGTCATCACGATAAAAACACCAGTCAACCTACAACCTATTTCTCTCCAACTTACCGTAGCCCAACCGAACTGATAGCTATCAAGCACAGATCGGATGTCATCCTTCCAATCTGAGGGCTCCCCTGCTGCGTCCCCCAAAGAGCAGAAGCCCCTCCCTGTAAGTCACACTGCAACCCACCTTTCCAAGCCTCAATTCTTACCACTCCCTACCTATGCTATCCATTTCGGCCAAACAGTAAATACTTGACGTTCTCGGAAGAAACTTCACCCTTGAAATGCCCTTTTGCCTGTCTGGGCCACCACCTAAAAACGCTCCAGTTTGTAACTTCAAAATGCCACCTATTTCAGGAAGCCATACCGGCCGCTTCAAATGGAAACCAGGTCTCCTCGGAAACACAGCACTCGGACGTGGCGTTCGCGAAGCCCCTAGCAAGCTTCCAACGTTGGCTCTTCTACCTCCGAACCAGCCTCCGGCAGCCACCACGTACAAGAACCTCCTTCATCTTCTTCGGCACCTAACACTGCTAACATGGGACTCCAAGTTCACCAGGAAAGTTGCGCGGGGTGCCCTCGGAGGAACTTTCACGGGGGTGGACCTCACAAATAATCTAGCACAGCAGATAAACGTACGCTAGATAATACATCACATTACGTTGTTCAGTGAGGAAACAGCTTCCTTCCTTTCTAGTCCCATCAAAAAGAAAAAAAAAAAAGCAGCGTATGCCAAAATTTTAAACGCAGCCTCCAATAAACTTGTTTGCACACACACACGTACACACACACACATAAAAAAAAGAAGAAGAAAGAAAAAAAATACAAAAACTTCCCTCCGATAGTCAAGTCTTCCGCTTTCGTAGGATGCCTTTCCCCCCTATTGGTCAAAAGAGTGGTGAGAACTTTCCCATCATTTTTCTGTTCTTTATTCACGGACTAGTGAAATCAACGATTGGCGGAGAAACCACCGCATCAGGGTCACCCTAACGGCCACGTCTGACTTTCTCCGAGATAGCAACAACAACAACAAGAACAACAACAATAATAATAATAATAATAAAGTGTCGGATCCCACTACTGCCACCTCTCCAGATCACCCTGAAGCGGCAAGCACCAGGGAAAGGCTCGGGGAACGGCTGGAAGCCCCGAGGCAACACAGATGGAAGCGGCTCCGGCGCCAGGACCGCCGCGATGGCCGCCTGCGGCTGCCGAGCCGAAAGGCAGCGGAAACAGCAGCTAGTCACGGGGCTGTGGGAGGCTGGGCAGGAAGGTGGCGCTGCCGCCAAGCTCCTGGAATCCGAGTGCTCATCATGGCGGCGAGGGCAATGGCCGCCATGGGGAGGGAACACGCCCCTCCGCACACACACTCGACGCCACGCCCGGGCTCCGGGGCCCGTCGCCAGCGCCGCCGCCGCCGCTGCCGCTGCCCGCTCTCACACCCCCCCTCACGGGCTGTAGCGGAATTTTCTCCTAAGACGCCGCCTTCAAGATGGCGGCTCCCCCTCCCGGCAACCCCCCCAGTCGTATCCTGCAGCAGGCGCCGATCCGCCGCCATCTTGTCCCCCGTCCCTCTCCCCCCCCCGCCGATATTTACATAGCGAAAATCGGCCCGGCCGGCCTGCGGCCTTCACCTCATGCCTGCAGCCTTAGCCTCCTCGCCAGGCCTAGACCCCGCACGGTGCCCCGGGTCGGCCGCGTCGCCCAGTCAGGACCCCTCAACCGCCTCCCCAACCGCCGGGCAACACTGCCCCGGTCCCCGCCCGTTAATAGAACGCGCTTCAACCGCCTTTCCGAACACCCGGGAGCCACCCCGGGCCTAACTGCGGCCTCCTCGGGGCCTGCTCGGCGTCGCGCGCCACGCCACCCGGCCTAGCGCGGGAGGGCGCCTTGCGGGCCGCCGACCAGGCCCGGACCAGGCCGCCGCGCGCCTACTAGGCCCCACGACCGCAGCGGCACCCCGGACTCACCGGACGGGCGTGCGACGGTCGGCGACGGTGGCGGGTGCTGCAGGCCGGCCTTTCTCTGGAGCACTGGGCCGGGCTCCGGCTGGTGGGGCGGGCGGAGGGAGGGAGGAGGGGCCGAGCTCGGAGCTGACAAAAAGCGGCCCAGCTCCCCGGCACGGGCCCGCCGTCAGCACGTCACGTCACCGCCGGGGAGAGAGACCCAGGAAAATGCGGAAGGGTAGATGGGCCCCCTCCTCCGCCCGGTGGGTCTCTAACGCCCCGGGTTGGCGCCGTTCACGCCCTGCAACCGGGGAGCCCAGTGGCTTCGCTGCGGCGGGGTCTCCGGCGGCCTGAGTTTCCGTGACAGCGCCCCCCTTCTTTACACCTCCGCGCTCCCGTGCACACACACCGCTACCACCGCCGCCTCGGCTGTAAAGTCTGCACGAGGCCGTGGTCCGCCGACCCTGTCGAGAGGCGGGAGGCCCCGGCCACCCCCCACCATGTTTGTGGGCCGCAACCACCCCCTGGGGGCCTCCGGGGAGACCTACCGCCTCTCTGCGAGGGTCCTGGCCTGAGGCGGTGGCTCGAGTTGTTTGCAGGCCCTCAGCCCCCCCCCCCCAACCCCCCGCCGTAAATGTGTGTGTGTCTGTGTGTGTGAGTTGTTTGGTTTTGTGTTTTTTTTTTTTTTCATCCCCGGTGCCTGGGGATGAAGATAAATTTAGCAACCCCCACCGTCCCCTGCCTTCCTTTTTAAAAAACAACTTTGAAACAAAATGAAAATTGGCTTGCCAATTTGAACGGTGCAGGCAAGTGGGGGCTACCTAGAACAACTACCAGACCCCCCTCCCCAATTTTTTTCAATAAATAAGCTTTCTGTCAGGAAGCCAAATTGGTCTTTGGGGGGGGTTACATGTTGAAGACTTTTACACTGCAGTGAACAGGAATTTTTGGTGGTATAGTTTTCTATACATGTGTGTTACACTGGCAGTGCATGAATTGTGACGTGTATGTTATACATTCTACAAATAAGTACGAAAGATTTTTAAATTAAATTCTTAAAGTTTAAGAAGTAGAGAAGGAATATCTGGTTGAACAATATATACATACTTAAAAATACAAATTTTTTTGTTTTGTTCAGTCCAGATTACTATGTTACATTTTTTTTTCTGAGCCAGTGTTTCTCTGTGTAGCCCTCTAGCTGTCCTGTCACTCTAGACCAGGCTGAGCTGAGAGATTCACCCGCCTCTGCCTCCCTAGCGTTTAGGATTACAGGCATGTACCACCACCAATTCTATACTGAATTGGGCATCAAAATGATACGTTAAAGTTACCAGTCAATCATTAAATGGTGTACTTCATACCTTAATGTAGAATCTAACACGGTGTAATGTTTTGTGGCATACTGTGGGATAGAAGACAATGTTTGGGAATAGAGTCCAGGCTGACAATTAACTTGCCTCAGCCTCCCAAGTGCTAGGATCGCTGGCATGTGCCCCTAACACCCACCCTGATACACTGGCCGAGATTGTGTTGATAGCTGTTTACCTATAGTTAAGACATCTTTAATTAGCAAAGAACACAAAAATAGTAAAACAAGTATATGGGAAATGTCTTTAAACATGGAGGTTATATATTTTCATTCCAAGAATCTAAATTGTTCTGTCAGCCATCTTACAATCATAATTTTTTTTTTTTAAAGGGAGATCGGCATGGTAACTTAAACCTGTAATCTCCAAAATCCAGAGGCAAAATCAAGAGGGTCTGGGCGAGTTCCAAGCCAGGCTGGGCTATTGAGTGACACTCTGTGTCAAAAGAGGGGATGGTTGGGGAGGTGGAGACTCTTAGGTACAACCTGTACTGAGGTTAGAACAGAAATTAGCATGGACGCTGGGAGAGAATAACATAAATTTGTAAAGTGTTTTATCATTCTTTTTTCCTAAGAATCTACTAGTAGATCTATCTAGTAACTATACAGTGATTTTCTTGGGGGGGGGGGTTGGCTTCCTGCCATCAAAAAAAATGTATTTTCAAATATTAATGACATCTTCATCATATATAGAAAATTCAGGCTTTGATACAGGCTGTGTCCCCATAAAAATAAAACTAAGCAAGATTACTTCAAGTGGAAAAAAAATAAGAAAAGGTCAGGTGTGTCACACACCTTTAATGTCAGTACTCAGGAGTCTGAAGCAGGAAAATCAAGAGTCAGTCCAGCCTGGACTATACAGGAAGACCATCTCAAAAAGTTGAAAAAAAAAAGTTGGCAGGCAAGCACTCCATTTCCAGATGTTGTGGAAACTGAGAAGGAAGGATTCTTTTGGTCTGTCTTAAAGACCAGCCTCCCCTCAAAAAAGTATATGTGTGTGTGGGGGGGTAACTTATGCAGTCACATTAATATAGTTTTTTTTTTTATAATTATAACCAGTGTTGAAAGTACTTTCTAAGGGCCTCCACTTAATACTAGGTTTCCCCAGAAAGGAATGTCTCTATCAGCCACACAACCATAAACAGCAGGTTCAAAACAAAAAGACGTAAAGTCAGCATTCTTGTCAGTTTTTCCATTATTACCACCAACTACTCTTATCAGTTGCTAAGCACTTAAGAAAGGAGTATTTAAGGAGAAATAAGGAAAAAGATGCTGCCTCAATTTACAAGATCATAGCAAGTTATTGGGTAGTGACAGTGTCCAAGAGGCCTTTATGATTACTTGGCATATATGAAAAAAAATTAACTTTGATGGGAAAAGGGAAAGGATGGCCTAGTTCTCTTGCTTAAATTAAATATATTTCTACCAAAGTGCAATAAGAATCCTACTGACGATTGCACAAATAGAGTCAACTATATATAAAATTTTTTTTTTCAAAACAGGAAAGGTAGCAGGGGGCGTAGCTCAATTGCCTACTATGTGCAAGGTGCTGGATTTGTTAGCCAGCACTGACTGCACCCAAAAATGAGGGGGAGGAGGTGAACTATCATTAAAAACTATATTACTTATGAAAGTATACTTGAACCTTGAGTGTACCTAAACATTACTAAAAGCATTTGTTAATCAAGCTTTGGGTGATTAAGCACCAGACACCTTGTACTTTCGATTTCTAATAATGTTATTGACTATAGAATCTTGGGCATCACTTCTCTGCCTTCTGGCTAAAATGGAGTGTTAGAATCTTGGTGAAAGGAAGCAACAAGGATGCAAAGGTTCCCTTTGCAGAATTTTTGTTGTTGTTGTTGTTGTTGTTATGTTTGTTTGTGACAGGGTTTCTTTGTGTAACCCAGGCTGGGGACTTGGTAGACCAGGCTGGCCTCAAACTCACAGAGACCCACCTGCCTCTGCCTCCTGAGTGCTGGCATTAAAGGCGTGCACACCACTGCCTGCCTTGCAGAACTTTAAAAAAAGAAGCTATGTACAATAATAAAAACTGTCCTGAAAGCCCAGCATGGTGGTGCAGGCTTATCATCTCAAGCAAAGCAGAGGCTGAGGCCAGCCCAGGATGCATAGTTAGACTCTGTCTCAAATGACTAACAAAAATATACTCTTAAAGTGCTTTCACTTTTCCCAGCTAAGTAAATACAAACTAAGAGGAAATTTTATCTGGAGAAACTAAGAGCAGAATATTTCAAAAGCCTATACTAGAAATATAAAATGGCTGATTTCAAAGCAGTTAACAGAGTTTTGATGGTGTGCTAAATATATGTATTTGTTCCTTCAAAGCTGTTCGTGTATGTTAAAAAACATCCAGTCAAGGTTTTGCGGGTGTTTTAATAACAGAATTTCTGACATATTTATAGGTGCTTGAACCAGAAGCCACATGAGGCCTTTTGATCATTTCCCCAGAGAAAGATTAGTGCAAAAAGAAGCTGATTTGTACTCCACATCTATCACTAATAGGAATATAAACAGATATATTACTGGCTTACAAGCAAATATAGACTTTCTTGAATAAAGTTGTGATGATACATTTATTTTATATCCCATCGGTTTAAATTTTTTAAATTCCTATAAAAATTTTCTCTAGAAAAATTTTAAATATTTCTATGAAAATATAGAAAAGCTTTATTTTTGTCTGAGCATACCCTATAAAAATTAACCACTTGTCTAATATTTGATACTTAAAATATACTTAACAGGAGCAAGAAGAAGAGTTCAGTTGCCAAATAAGAATTTTTAAGTCTCCAAGCTTTGTGCCTTCCCCAAGGAAAAGAATTTTGAAATGATGATTGACAAGTAGGTGATATTTCAAGCAATGTATTTCATATGAATCATTAGTTGACTAAGATATTGTATAACTCCCAAAACTCACCAATGGCCAAATTCTCCTCATGCAGTATAAATAACAGGACACAACAAACCACCTAGCTCTGCTCAGAAGGGAAAAATCAATACAGTGGCCTAGAAACAAAAGCAGTCATGAGGAATACCCCTGGTGCCCAGATTTCAGCCACTACTGTTTTTCACGGAAGACATCAGGGCTCCTCCAAGAAATGACTGAAGAACAGAAAAGCACACGATGATCCAGGAACACCTTCTACCAGAAAAAGCAAAAAAAAAAAAAAAGAAGGCATCTAAGTTTAATAACGGTGTATCAAAAAGGTCCCGGCGACCAGTTCAAAGATTCCAGCTGGCTTAAGTTCAGAAAATGTGAACATCAAAAGAATACTAACTTCTACGGCTTGAGACACACTGGATATGTTCATGAATTTAGGAGGCCTTAAAGAACATCGACTAGGAGCAATGCTTGCACAGCTTGGTGGAAGTGTAAAGAGCTGTACGGGTGTGCTAGCACACACCTTTAATGCCAGAGCAGGCAGCTCTCTGTGAGTTCATGGCCAGCCTGGTCTACCAAGTGAGGCCAGGACAGCCACTGCTACACAGAGAAACCCTGTCTTGACAAAAAAAAAAGTGTAAATAACTAATAAATTGTATGTAAAATTTGAGGGGTTGATTTCTTTTCAGTGACAGGGCTCAAACGTAGATCCTTCGGCAAGCCCTCTAAATTGAGCTACAGCCCCAATCCCTGTGTGTTGTTCTTCTGTTTTTGCTTTTTGTTATTTTTTTTTTTTTTTTTTTTTTTTTTTTTTTTTTTTTTTTTAGATAGGGTTCCACTATTTAGCCCAGGCTAGCCTGGAACTCATAACCTGCCTACCTTTACCTCCTGGACTACAGGCATGCGGTATCAGGTTCACCACCTTCAGATGGTGATTTTGATGGCATGTAAATTATATCTTTCTTTTTTTAATTTTTTTTTTAAATTATCACCTTTGGAACCCACCTGAGGAACCCACTCATTATATTGAAAGCTAGTGAAGGGGAAAAAGGCGCTTGCCCCTTAAGAACTGTTCCTCAGATTAACCAAATGGTTCACTAGGGTACTCTTTAATTAGAAATATTCCCGCTAATAAATGAAGAAGGCTTGATAAAATTAGATTATCACCATTTTGTAGCCAAAATAACAATAATAATCTTGGTAACAATACTCAATGGCTGCTAAGCAAAAGGACCTCCAGATGTGTACCCCATGATGGACATATACAGTGTCGCTTGCTTTAACTACTAATTTATAGGAAACACCGGACAAAGAAATACGCCAATGAAAAGCCATAGATGTGACCAACAACATGTAAGTATGAAGAAAGTCTATAAAACAAATGGTCTGTTTTCTTCTACAAACAAATAATAAAGGAACAGGTGGAAAAGGAAGCCAGTAGGGTAAACAGTACAGGGGAGGTAGGTAGAGGCAGGAGGATCCCAGGCTACATAGGCCAGCCTGGGCTACCGGAATTCCTGTCTCAAAAACAAAGAAGAAAAAAAAAAGTTAGGCCAGGCGGTGGTGGCACACGCCTTTAATCCCAGCACTCAGGAGGCAGAGGCAGGCAGATTTCTGTGAGTTCGAGACCAGCATGGTCTACAAAGTGATTCCAGGAGAGCCAGGGCTACCCAGAGGAAACCTGCCTCAGCCTCCCCACTGAGAGTGCTAAGATCACAGGCATGATCATCATGCCCGGCTTTTCCACTCCAACCTTGATTCAAACAAACAAATTAAAAACTGATGAGCGAATTGAAAAAAATAATAAGCTATACGGCTAAAAGAAACAAATTATGAGGGGGGGGTCGGCGGGGGGGGGGAGGGAGCAGTAGCACACACCTGTAATCCCAACACTTGGAGAGGCAGAGGGAGGCAGATCTCTGTGAGTTTGAGGCCAGCCTGGTGTACAAATAGAGTCTAGGACAGCCAAGGCTACACAGAGAAACCCTGTCTCAAAAAATAAAAAGTATGAATTCATTTAGGTATGATGGTGATGGTATCAGTATATTTAAAAATTAGTCCTCATTATTTAGACATACAAGACCAAAATGTTTACAGGTGAAATAACACACTGTCAGGGATGGCTTTTTAAAAACATGGCGTGGTTGCGAATGAAACAGGGATTGAGGACAAAGTGAAAGCATGACCGGACAAGGGGTAAAGCTGGATGGCAGACATAAAACGATTTCTTGTATTATTTTCTTTGCAAATATATCTGAAATTTTCTTTCCTTCTTTTGAAACAGAGTATTACCATGTAGTTTTGGCTGACCTGGTACTCACTGTGTGGCTGTGGCTGTCCTCAAATCCTGTCTCAGTGTCTCGTATGCTGAGATTACAGGTGTGAACTACAATACCTGCCTTAAAATTTTCCATAGCGAGTTTAAACCCTATATGCATATGGAGCCAAAGAAAAGAGCTAGCTTCCAATTTCAAAGCATCTTTGAAGTAGGCAAAGCAACACACATCTAATCTTTGTCACTTTTCTATGGACCATATGAACATTGCTTGTTTCCAAAACAATCATCACAATCACGCAGTTAAGTGAATAAAAGTGCACTACTTATTACTAAGCAAACCATTCTGATAGGCTGGGCACACAGCTCAGGAGCTATCACACACGAAGCCCAGGCTTCAGTGCCCAGTACAGAAAGGACAGAAAGGAAGGAAGGAAAAAGGGAAGGCAGGAAACAGCAATGTTTTCCAAATTTGTAAGGGATGACTTTGGTAAAGAAGCCCGTCCGGGACCCATCTCCTAGAAACTCCAAGCAATCACCAACTGTGCTGGAACCCCAGCTTCCTAATTTGTTTTATTTTTGGCTTTTCTTTCTTTTCTTTTTCTTTTTTCTTTTTTCTTTTTTTTTCTGTTTTGTTTTGTTTTAAGACAAGGTTTAATTAGAAATTCTGATCTAGCCTGGTGTGATAGTGCATGTCTTTAATTCCAGCACTCCAAGGACAGAGGCAGTGGATCTCTATGAGTTTGAGGCCAGCCTAGTCTACATAACTAGTTCCAGGCCAGCCAAGGATACATCGTGAGACCTTGTCTTTAAAAAAAAAGAAAAAGAAAAAAAAGAAAGGAAAGGAAAAGAAAAGAAAGGAAAGAAGGAAGAAGGAAAAGAAAAGAAATTCACATTTGAAGCACTTGGGAAGTAGAAGCAGAAGGATCAAAGGTTCAAGGTCATGTTTGGCTATACAGTGGATTCAAAACCATCCTGCATGAGTCCCTATCTTAAACAAAACGAAACAAAAATGAAATGAAAAGATTCACATTTGGACCAGCAGACTGAGTCAATTATATGTAGTTCTCCAAGGTAAACAGGGCACAGACCAACCCATTGAGACCCAAATACAATGAAAAAAAGTAAAAAGGAAGGGTGAATAGTCTCCCTCGCTTCTTTTGTTGTTGCTTTTAGTTTGATTTTGAAACAAGCCCTCATGTAGCCCAGACTGGCCTGGAATGCAATATATACTCAAGGTTAGCCTGTGCTTTTGTTTCTTCTCTAATAAATCTTTCCAACGATCATCAATATTGACTCTTAATGCTTCTGCTAATAAATTTACATTTTGAAGTTAGGCATAGTGGTGCATGTCAGTAATCCTAGCACTTAGGAGACTGAGGCAGGAAAATGGCAGAGAGATCAAGACCAACCTGAGCTACATAACAAGACCTGTCTCCAAAAGCAAAAATCAAAACAAACAAGACAGCTTTTAAGTCCTTAAAACTATCTTATATTGGATCACTAAGATGGCTCATCAGGTTAAGGCACTTGCTACCAAGCCTGACACACTGAGCTCAATCCCTATGTCCCAGAAGGAAGAAGGAAAGAACTAAATTCCACCGGTTGTCCTATGAATAAATATAGTATGAAAATAAATAAAACTATCTTAAATCTATTCAATCTTAAATCTATTTTTGTGTGTGGTGTAAAATAAGGATTCCATTTAGTTCTTTCTACATGTAAAATCAATTCTACGAAGATCACTAAACATGGCCTGGAATGGAGCATGGTGGAGCATGCTTTTAATCCCAGCACTTTGGAGGTAGAAGCTGGCGAATCTCTGAGTTAGAGGTCAGCCTGATCTACAGAGTGAGTTCCAGAACAGCCAGAGCTACACAGAGAAACCCTGCCTTGAAAAACAAAATCACTAAACAGTTGATCCTATCTCTATTGATTTGTAGCACCAACTATTATTGTTGGAGCTGTGTGTTTGTCTGCTGAGGATTGAATCTTGAGCGTTATGCCAACTAAGCAGGGATTCTACCATGTCCTCAGTTCTATAATACATTATTTATGCATAAGAATGATTGTATGGTCACTCTTTTTAAAAATATATATATATTTATTTATTATGTATATAATATTCTGCCTAACTGTAGGTCTGCATACCAGAAGAGAACACCAAATCTCATTCTATGGCCACCATGTGGTTGCTGGGAATTGAACTCAGGACCTCTGGAAGAGCAGCCAGTGCTCTTAACCACTGAGCCATCTCTCCAGCCCCCTCTATGGTCCCTCTTATACAATAATCTGCTCATCTAGTCCTACAGAAAAACCACCTTGTATGAATTACTATAACTTTATTATGTCTTTGTTCTGCTACGTCCCTCTCCACTTCAATCTTATTGTCATTTTTTTTCAGGATTGTCTTGCTTCATCTTAGAAACTTCTATGTAAAATTTAAAAATAGCTCACCAAGGATCTGGAGAGCTGGCTCATTGGTTGGAGCACTGGTTGCTTTTCCAGAAGACCTGGGTACAGTTCCCAGCATCTACATGAAAATTCACAGCTACCTGTACTGCAATTCCAGGGGGACATTACACCCTCTTCAGGCCTCTGTGAGTACCACTTGCCAGACACATAAACTAAAATACGTCATCAGGATTTCAATACATCCTGATGATTTCTCAGGGCTTGTCTTTTGGTTTGGTTTGGTTTGATTTTTTAAAACAGGTAAGGTATCATTATTTTTGCCCTGAATTTTGTCCAGGCTCGCATCAAATTCATGATCTTCCTTGCCTCATCTTCTCCTAACTGCTAGGATAAGAAGTCTGGGCTACCACTATCCCTGCCTCACTCAAGTGCTAGACTGCCAACATGAGCAACATGCCAGACTTTAAAGAATTTTTTTTGCTCCACAACTTCCTCATTGATGTCCCCAAGGGCAAACACCTGATTTTTATTATTCCTTTTTTCCCAGGGTTATATCATCCCTCACACTAAAACAACGATCAAAAGTCTCATAGCAAGATAGGCTTTAAGTGCAAAATGCCTGGTGCTTAATCACTCAAGGCTTGATTACCAAATGCTTTCAGTGATCTGAGATGCCCTCAAGGCCCTAATGTACTTTCACTGATGATTCAGGTCTTAATTATAGTACCATCTCTGCTCACTAGGATTGCAGGTGTGCAACACAACCCTTTGACTTTGATGGTATTTTTAAAAACCATATTGAATTTATAGACTACTTAGAAAGAACTTTTACACTGTGGGAGCCAGGCATAGTGGTGCATGCCTAGAATCCCAGCACTCAGAATGTGCAGTATCAGGAGCTCTACATCATCCTAAACTACGCAGCAACTTGGAAACCAGCCTTGAGCTGTGTGAGACCATGTCCCTGAAATTCAAATGGAACAAACTCTAACTACTCACTCACTTAGCTACTCTTTTCTTTCATATATGCTTCAGAAAAACTGAGGCTGGGAGAGTAAAGAAAGTTGAGAGCTGGTGGGGGAGGGGGTCATTTTTTTTTCATGCAGGGTCCTCCTAAAAATCAGTACCCCCTGCAACACACACAACTACCTTGTAATCACCCTAGTCTTAATTTGCTCCTTTGCTCCCACGAATTGGAAGCTCAAATACATCACCTTCTTGAGAAAAAAAAAAAAAAAAAGAAGCCTTGAGAAAGTATTTAGGTTTGAGTGTCTTTAGGCCCTCTCTGTTGTTAATACCCTGCAGATGAGAAAGGTATGACAACTCTTTTTTATTCCTGTATTTCATTTTATGTGTATGTATGTTTCACCTAAATGTATGTCTCTGCAGGAGTTACAGGTGGTGGTGAGTTCCCATGTAGGTAGGTGCTGAGAATTGACTCTGGGTCCTCTGAACCACTGAGCCATTTCTCTAGCCCCAATATTCTGCTTTTCTTCACTTTTGAGCCTGCATTTAATGTGATGAATATGGAAGGATGGTAATTACTCCCCAATGGATTTCTCTTCTTCCTTATAATAAAGAAATTTTAATTAGAAACAGGGTTTTGCTGCTAAAATATACACTTCCTGGTCCCCTTTGCCACTAGTTGTCACCATATTAATACAATGCAGGAGGGAGAGATGGGGTACTGCTATATTCTGTATTATAAAGAAACATTTGTACTCAATATTCGAAAAAGGAATCTGCGTGTACATGTTATTAATAGCTTAGAAAGTATGCACTGTTACTTGTTGGCTTCTTTTGCATTAACCTCCCTCCCCCAACCCACATGTCCTGGGAGGAGCATAAGGTTGATAGCAGCAGAACCTAACTAGACTCAGCCTTTCACACGCCTGAGCTCAAACATCCGCAGAATGAGGGAAGAGTACACAGGGTGATAACAAGGGAAGCACGGAAAGCACAAGTCTCAGAAGCGAGGTTAAGCATCTGACCAGAGGGCCATGACTGCAGAGATTGCTGACTCCTTTTGTCTTCCCCTCCTGTTATTACCCAGGGCAGGCTGGAGATGAGATAGAAGGCAGGGGTTGTTTTGTTTTGTTTTGTTTTAAAACATGTTGCTCTCTGCCTTTTCAGATCCTCCGCTCTTTGAATAAAGCACAACTTAAATATTCAATTCCTGTGTCAGCTCATTGGCCTGCAGGGATGCAAGGCAATGAGAATGCAGGCGTACAGTTTACCAGACGACCAACAGAACTGGGGAAGACAGGTTAAGTGCCTCTTCAGGGCCTTTTAAAATGTGATGTCTGCACTCTCTTGGGTTCTTTTCTATTGCCTGATGGCTTGTGACATGACAGCAGGCTGACAGGGCTACTTGGGATACACAGATAAGAGGCTCGTGTTGAGTTTGGCATAGATTCCTGCCAACCCTGGACCTTCCATCACCACAGGATTCCTTTGTGGGATGGAAATATGTTGTACTCATTTTTCAACTCTGTTTCATTTGAGGTATTTAAGCCTCCACCAACCCTTTAACTTAGGTAGGGGAGAAAAGGTTAGTGGGGAGAGGGGGACACAGACCCTTTACTTCTCCCAGCTCTTTAGGGTTGATGGGTTCTGTTTGGTCAATACCGAATCTCCATCAGCAGCAAACACAGCAAGCAGTCTCTTTTGTCTATCTCTCCAAGCCACTGTGCCACAAAGCATCTTTCCCATGTCTCTCCAAACCGCCACACCATCCATGTCTGGTCTCTCCAAACTGCTATACTTTCTCCAGCCTCTCATATTTATATCCTCAGAGTCCTTCCTAGACCACCGCTTTCCATACAGCATGCGGCAGGCTGTTAGCAGCTGACAAAGACCATGCCCCACACAAGACAACTATCAGCTGTAGACAAACTAAAGCCCCAACTAAAATCCCACACTTGGGATTAAAACAAAAACATATTTACACAATATAACTGAGTTTTTAAAGAAACCAAAACTTCCATTACAGAAATATGGTTAAATAGTATAAAATGTATGTGTTATGAAGGCTCGCTGAGAGAAGCACTGAGCTCTAAACGCTTTCTCTTCTTTAGCATACACTCGTAAAACTGTAGCTTCCTTCTCAGTGCCACTATCTGTATCTCTCGGGCTGTGATAGATTGTTTTGTTGTTGTCACTGGTTTTCCTTTTAATCAACTGTGTGTGTGTGTGTGTGTGTGTGTTAAAGAGAGAAGAGCTGGAGAGACAGACAGACAGACACACACACACACAGAAAGAGACTCATACACCATATACCATAGCACACATGGAAGTCCAGAGGATAACTTGCTTGCAGGAGTTGGTTCTCTTCTTCGACTATGTAGGTTCCAGGATTGAACGCTGTTGGTCAAGCTTAGCGGCAAGTACCTACTGAGCCATCTCACAGGAACCCCTCAGCTTTTTCTTTTTTTTAAACCTAATCATGGTGTCTCTTCGCAGCAATAGAACAGTGACTAAGGGAGAGGTTAGTACCAGGAACCGGGCTATTGCTGTGGAGGCCCAGAGAGGCATTTGCCTGAAGCCCAAGAGAGATAAGTGTGTTGCAAGCTAAAAGGAGTTGGAGAGAAGAGAGGAATATGGTGGTTTGAATAAGAATGGTCCACATAGGTCCATATATTTGAATTGTTAGTATCTTTATAGCAACATAAGAATGACTAAGACACTTTGTCTCAAACATAAGCAGATAGATGGATAGATAGATAGATAGATAGATGATAAATAGACAAACTGCAATCTAAACTGGGCCTGATATGTCATGCCTATAATCCCAACACTCAGAAGGCTGAGGCAGAAGGCGTGCAGCAAGTTCTAGGTTAGTCTTGACTCCAAAACAAAAAACCCAGTCTACTGTACACTATTTGTATAAAATAGAATTTTAAAACTATTGGAAAAATTATCATTTAAGGCAATCTTAAAATGTTTAGTTCATTTTTCTGGGTCCGAGTGTTTTGCCTGAATGTGGGAAAGTACACCACATGTGTACCTGGTGCCTGTGGTCAGAAGGAAGTAACAGATCCCCTAGAACTGGCAGTACCATGTGGGGTCTGGGAACTGAACCTGGGTCCTCTGCAAGAGCTCAGTGAGTGCTCTTAACTGCTGAGCCATCTCTCCAGTCTCAAGGGGAAAAAATGGACTTTTTTTTGACACAGGGTTTCTCTGTGTAGCCTTGGCTGTCCTTGGCTCTTTTTGTAGACCAGGCTGGCCTCGAACTCAGAGCTCTGCATGTGTCTGCTTCCCTGAGTGCTGGGATTAGAGGCATGCACCACAATAGTCTTCTAAAGTATTTTTTAATGATTTATTTTATTTTATTTTTGCATGCACTGGTGTCTTGCTTGCATGTATATCTGTGTGAGGGTGTTAAGAGTCACTGCAACTGGAGTTACAGACAGTTGTGAGCTGCCACGAGGGTGCTGGGAATTGAACCTGGGTCCTCTGAAAAAGCAGCCAGCGCTCTTAACTCCTGAGGCATCTCTCCAGCCCCAAGAAGTAATATTTTCAAATGACATTTTGAAAACATTAGGTCAGCATGAGTCTGGGGGTACTACTGGGGCCTGTGGTTCTCTCTGGAAACCGCCACAAGGAACTGTCACCTAGGAGCTTACATGTTTTACCAGAGGGGAGAAACTGCGCATTTTGAGTACTCTTGATGAAGGTAACTGAAAGGACTGGCATTAAACTGGTAATTTCAATGGGGGGGGGGGTCACAGTAGTAAAAAATATTATTCAAATGTTATAAAACAGTATTGGGGAGGTGAGGTAGGTAGCACATGACTATAATACCACTCCAGGGTAGTCTGAGTTTAAGGTGGGGATATTTTGTCTTCTAAATAAATAAGTTTTTAAATACATTCGCTCGCTTTCTGCTTTGTACCATGTCACATGCTAGTAACAAGGAATCCACTGCAGAAACTACACAGGTAATAACTTTAGACAGCGCGCATAACATAGCATAACATTTAATATTTAACTTACGTAATGGCCCTTCAGTTAACAATGTTAGCCCAATCCGCTCTTGAAAATTAAGCTGGGTTTTAAGCAAAGACTCCCCCATTCCTGAACCAGATATATTCAATAGATATGCTAAAATAGAGCCCAGCGTGTAAAGGGCAGCGTGGGGTGACACATACCTTTCATCCCAGAATCAAAGGCAGATGAATAAAGCTCTGTGAGTTGGAGGCTAGCCTGGTCTACATACATATGGCATCCAGAATAACTAAGGTTGCAATACACCGAGCCTTTTTTTATTTTTTTAAGAGGGGGGGCTAAAATAAGTGATTATTTAAAATTATACTTTAAGAATAAAAGTCACTAATTACAAGACATAAGAATTCTTCGTCTGAGACTATCATATGTAACAAATTTGGATGGTGCCCTGGTCTTGAATGAACCACAAATGTTTTCTGCTTATTTATTTCTTTTAGCATACAGACATCAAGCAAAAGAAATAAACACCCCGAAATTGAGAACAAAACAGGAAGAAGCAGCTGGCAGAACTGTGGAAAGTTTTGTAATTCTGGCAACGGTGAGGCAAACCAAGGACACAGCAGGAATCTGACAGAGGAAAATTAAAATTTCAATGAAGTCTGAATTGTGCATACAGGACTCCTAGGTGCCTGGCAACCCAGCGTTTTGATAGTACCACTGTGTGTGTGAGGGGGAGGGGCGTTGTGTTTCACACGAAAATCCAGAGAGAGAGACAGAGCCATCCATGAGGTGGTCTGCCGAGGCACTTGGAGATTTTGCGTGAGATAACTGACTGGATAGAAAAACTAGGATTAGGACTAAAAAATCCAGCGCAGCCTGTGCTCTGCAGCAGAGCTGCGCACACTGAGATGCTCACACAGTCCTGGGCTGCTGTAAACAGGCTTCTTTCAACGCAGAGGGTCCAGGTCTGGGCCTGAGGGTGGGTCTGCCCTTGTGGCCAGCTCCCACAGGGAGGCCCCAGCTTGCTGCAGCTGCTCTGAGCAGCGCGGGGTTCTGGCATCCTGCAGAGTCTGGCTTCTGTCCCACTCCACCAAGCCTGGAGTCCTGTCACTGGTGAGTCACACTTTGCACTTACCTGCCAGCGCCTGCTGCTACAGAGATAATGGGGGCCAGGAAACGGCCAGAGCCCATTCCCTCAGCTGGCCCCGGGGGCACGTTAGCTTTTACCCCTGTGCCTCAAAGACCCAGAAATGTTGGACCCAGCACAAGGAATCTGGCCGCTCTGGAGACGAAGGCTTTCGCCGAAGGCCACGCCCCGAGGACCCGCAGCCTTCACAGGTACAGCAGAGAGAATTTTGAAAGAGATGAGCGATACTGAGAAGACGGAGCCCGCACCAGAATAGATAGGGGCACACAGATAGAATCTGTTCCAGTTCAGAGCAGAAACGATGGCAGTTTACAGAGAAGGGAGCCCTGAGCTTCAGAAGATGGTTATCTCCAAAATGAAAGACTCGACACTCCAGAAAGACCTGATTACCTACACGTAGCTACGTTTGCTAACATTTTTATTTTTCAATTACAAGAGGAAAGCACCCTGAAAGGCAGGAGAAATGCACTGACAGCTTTTGGGGGGACCTGCCTTCCCAATGTGCTCCAAATTTAATGTCCAAATGCATGTTGATGGTATCTGGAGGTAAATCGGCATTAGGTAAAGTCATCAGGATAGGGCTCCCATAAGAGTTACAATAGCTGGAGCTAACACGGTACTGTCCTGTGAGGCTCCCTGCTACAGAATTTTAGAGCAAGAAGGTCTGCACCGGATGCTAGATTCATGGTCTTGAACTTTCCACCTTCTAGAAGTAGGAGTCAAAGAACTGTTTGCTCTCTGTAAATTATCGATTTTCCTCTGTTTCATTATAAGAAACAGAGTAAGACAGCCCTCAAAGGCAACTTTCTAGTGCCTGATTTGTTTTCGTGTGTGTGTGTATCCCATTGTGTGCGTGTTTTGTTTTCTGCATATTTTGTGCTTCGTTGACAACTAGTGCTTTAGAAACACTGGAGGAAATATGGATACTGACTCTCCCCTACCTCCCACGGCCAGTTGTTAAGTCATTTGACTGAGTTGGTTCAGTGAGTCTGAGATTCCTGCACAGTACTGAGCCTTTGATGTTTCTAAGAGGCCACAACCCTAGGCACACATCACAGCCTCCAGAAGCACCAGGATTATAACTAGGTTCTCTTTGGTCTCATCTAGCTGCTTTCCCAGAAACGGCATTACACCCAGCTGGTGGGCTCCACTAAATTTTAGCTGATTGCTGTGCTTTTGATAAATCATGAAGCATAAATTTTGCCACTATCTGATCAGGGACAGCATATTGCCCATCTCTGACGCTTTCTCTTACTCTAGAGAGTTTTTCTTAGCTGTCTTTCCTTCGTCATCTTTTAACCTTCTAGTTGGTCTTTCATTTCATTCAGCACTACAAATACCATGGAACTCCTGGCCTTCTTTTAACAGCTCACCACCAAGATTGTCATTTTCTCCCTATTGTCCCAGGCAGGAACTATTCAAGCTCTGTTTCAAAATACCATCCTGTTTAGAGAGTGGTAGAGCTTTCTGTTTGACTGGATTATCTCTCTCCCCCTGGGCTAGAATGGGAGTGGTCAGGGCTGAGTACCATTTCCTGCCATGCACACAGTAGGACTTCTGTCCAAAGGTAGAGGGGGAAGGAAAGGCCCTCCCATCCTCTGGGATTCAGCTTCTGTAATGCGGAGCTGAGGATGAAAGATGCCTTTCCTTAGGATGAAACCCTAACCCTGTCCTGGTAATATTATAAATTCGTGCACTCAAACTCACCTGATTATTTCAATCCACTTCAGTTTTTATTAATGCTGAAGTTATCTCAAGTTTTAAAGGAAGTTTTAGATTTGTACTCCCAAAATAAAGCTTCTATCACGAGTGGGTGGGGCACGGTGTGGGAAGGGATTTGTATTCCAAATGCCACATGTTTCATTGTTCAAACTAATTTAGTAGGTTTTCTTCAGTGTTTCTCCATTTTTTGGTCATATTTAAAAACAACCCGAAGACATAAAATGATTGGGTGCTTTGCTCCCCCTCATTTATTTATTTTACTTTATTTTGAGACAGGCTCTTGACAACTGTTAGGGGTGTTTGCACCTGTGCATGTGAGTATGTGTGAGTGCGTGCATGTGCATCTGTGTGTGTGTGTGTGTGTGTGTGTGTGTGTGTGTGTGTGTGTGCGTGCGTGCGTGCGTGCGCGCGCGTGCCTGAGTGCGTGTAGACAGACAAGATTTCACTATGTAGCTCAGGCTTGCCTCTAACTCGCAGCCATACTCCAAAACAATTTTCACCAGTTAAGTGGCTGTTTCGTTGAGGCATTTATTTACCAATTTCCTTATCTCGTTAATTTCTAAGTCTTCTACCTCAATCATATTTTTTTAGAGGTGAAAAATTTAAGTTTGTGGGCTGGAAAAATGATTCAGTGATTAAGAGCACTGGCTGCTCTTCCAGAGGAAGAGCAATTCCCAGCACCCACATGGTGGCTCACAACCATCTATAATGGAATCTGATTCTCTCTTCTGATGTGCATGAAACCAGAGCACTTATATACATTAAATAAATAAATACATCTTTAAAAAAAATAGAAGTTTATTTGGTGATAATATAAATTCATGCTTTCGCACTTGATTATCTTAATCCACTGAATTTTTTATGATGAGAAAGTTTAAAATCGACTCTCTTCATTTTGATTCCTTCTTTCCTTCCTTGTGCTCTCCCTCCTTGCCTTCCTTTCTGTTATCTTTCTTTTTAGACAAGATGGCAGGGTCTCCTGTACCCCAAGCTGGCCTCAAACTTGCTATGTAGCTGAAGATGACCTTAAATTTCGAATCCTCCTCCCTCCATGTATTGAGTGCTAGAATTACATATGTAATTGTAATGCCTCCACACCAGGTTTACTCGAGGCCGAGGATCAATTTTTGGGTTTCTTGCAAGAAGCTGAGCTAGATCCCCAGTCCTCTCTCTTAACAACATATTTATTTATTGGACTCATCACACTGTACAACACATCTCTTGAACTTCTTATCCCTTTTCCAATACTGTTTTCCGTTCATTTGTTGGTCTCTGCATTCCATCCTGGGATAACCAGGCTGACTTCATTGTTGTTCTGTTTTGTTTTCTAAATTTCAGGTGGTCATATTTGATTTCTTTAGCTTTCGGGTGCACCCCTCTCTGGCTTTTGACAGTTGTCATGTATCAGCTACCGCTCTTGTGAAGCCCATTATGGCTTCAACTCTTCCTTATATCCCAGGCCCTGGTAACCATTGGCCTGCTTCATTCCTGTTTTAGACTGAATGATGGCCCACAAAGATACCCACATTCTACTATCAGAAACCTGTGAGTGTTGCCTTATACGGCAAAAAGACTTTACAGGATGTGATTATATCAAGGATCCTGAGAAGAAATCATCCGGTGTTATCTGTTCATCCAGGCCCTAAATGTAATGACAAGAATCCTTAAGACTGAGACAGGGAAGGAGGAAGTAAGACGTGGGGCTGGATACCAGACAGTGTTGTAATGTGAGGAAGGACTGGGCTAAAGAATGCAGATGGCCTCAGAGCTAGAAAAGACAAGCCCCTGCCAATACCTTGCCTTAAGCCTAATAAAACAAGATCTGAACTTCCATCCTCCAGAAGTGCAAGAAAATACATCTGTGTTCTTAAAAGCTGCTCAGTTTGTTGATAATGGAGTAAGACGAAATGAACACACATTCCTACAGTATACTCTCTCTTTTTTCAAAATGTCATATATAAGGAAACTTAAAATTATTTTTAACCCTTTTATGTCGGGCTTCTTACCCTGACAGACTGCATTTCAATTTTACCCATCTAACTAGACATGGTGCCTCATGCCTTTAATCTCAGCACTCAGAAGGCAGAGGCATGTAGATGTCTGTGAGTTGGAGGCTAGCCTGGTATACACAGAGAATTCCAGGCCATCCGGGGCTACACAGTAAGACGAAAATTCCTCCATGTTTATGTTCTATGTATTTTGCCAGTATAAAAAGAAAGATTCACCCTAACTGGTAAATAAATCAATAGGCCTTCCTTTTAAAGTGTGGACTAGAATTCTTCTGTATACAGCATTACAGATTGTTTATCAGTTCACCAGTTGAAGGACATCTTGGTTGTTCATAATTTTTTTTTAATAAAAGCAAATGGTCTTGGTATGTAGCTCAGGCTAGCTTTGAACTCTTTATGTAGATCAGGTTGGCTGTGATCATCCAGCTCCAGCCTCCCTTAAAATGGGATAGAGGCATATGCTACCACACTTAGCTTTCATTCTAATTTTCTATGAATAAAGCTTCTATAAATATTTGCATATAGGTTTTGTGTCATATCAATTTTCAATTCACTTGGCTAGTTAGGAAAACTCATAAGTATTCATAGCTTTTACAAGGTGGAAACAATTTAAATATCATTACCAGAGAAACAGATTATTAAGTGACACAACAAAAAAGAATTATAGGCTTTTTAAAGCCAAAGTTATATTTATAAAATCAAGCCACAAGCTCTGAGTTCCAGACTTCTTTTCTAGAAATCAGAGATATTTAAGAGATCAAAAAAAAAATCATCTTATTCTATTGGGGGCGGGGGGTGGATTGTGCACGTGGGAGTGCCCACACATGCTGTGGACACAATGCTTATTTTCTTAACAGACGAAGAATACTGGCCCTAAGGAACTTACATCTTTTGGCAATCCTGCTCTTTGACCCAAAAGGAGAGATCTCTTATCCCTCCAGACAGCTGCTTGCAATGCAACTCAGGTTATAGCCGCCCTCCTCCTGGCTTTGTATTCTTGGCATACCCCAAAAGGAAAAACAGAGATAGCCCAGCTTACACAGGATTGCATCTCCCAACAATATACTTGGAGAGAAAATAGACTGGCTCCCCTTCTACATGAAGTAGACAAAGTGTACTCTGCTTAATGTTTTGCCCCTAGGACTATTCTTCCTCCTCCAGTGCCCTGCAGGGGCTAAAATGCAGCTACTGTGATCTTTTGATGGTGGTAGGTCTGTACCCTTTCTCTGTTGGCTGGTCATGGGGAACTTCCAGAAAGCTATAAATGTGGATAAAAGGAGAAATACCCTGATAGCCTCAAATGCAGTGGCCATCTGAACCACCTACCTCTTCATGTCCTGTAGTTCACCTGTGCCTTTTAAACTAGGAGCCAAATCAACACAACACAATCACGTGGTGATGGAAAAGTGCTACACGTGTTTAGCCTAACTCTTTTTTTTATTTTTTTATTTTATTTTTCTTTATTAATTAGACTTTACTCAGTTTGTATCCCTCCCCCGTGGTTCCCTCCCTTCTCCTGTCCCAATCCCTCCCTTCCTCCACCCTCTGCATGCATGCTCCTCCCCAAGTCCACTGATAGGGGAGGACTTCTTTTCCTTTTAGCCTAACTCTTGATGCTCATGTTAAGAGCCTTAAATCATCCCCCTTCCATCTTCCAGATCTCCTGTCTGACCATGTCTCCCAGAAGCTGGAGGGCAAGGAATCCTGCCAGTCACAGTCCCTTCCTGTGACACAGAAGGGTAGAGTGAGTCTGGAAGGATGGGGAAAGATATTCAGCACAGCCCATAAATGGCACTGATGTCACTGTTGTGGGTTTTCAAAAGCCTTAAAGCCATTCTTGGAGAAGTTCCAAACAAAACACCACTACACACTCCTTTCAATTTACATAGTAGTTCCATTCTTGGAAAATTCCATGTACATTCAAGCCATACAAAAACCATTTTGAGTTATTCCTGCTTCAGCAGCAGTATGTTAAAACCAGAGCTATACAGACGAGAGTGACATGGAACTCTGTGAACCTACTCCTTCGTTCTCTTTAAAGCCATTTGAAAATAGGAAACGAGGACTTTGGAGAGATAGTTACAGTAAGTCTTTCAAATAAATGAATGTCAGAGGAATATTTGAAAACCATGTACGATGCGAGGAAAAAAAAATCTTTCAGGAAGATCACATGCAGTTAGAGACATGTGACATTCTTGGCTCCTGCCCACTACTCATTAAGAGACCCTTGTCAGTAGATTCCTGTTAATTGCTATAATGACCAAGATGTTCCCCAAGTTTTTGAAGCACACCTTTAGAGGATTCTGCCCACAGTAATACCTGCTCTCCTAAGGTAAAACATTTAACATGGCAGAATTTCCGTATGAAACTTTAAATGTTTAGTGTTTGGAGCCACACTGAATGGAAAAAAAAATCATTTCTCAATTTATGGCTCCACATTTAATTCAGCTTACAGATAAAGTCTCTGACTCCAAAACTTTCATGTCTTCTTTCTTAGTTCCCCGTTATACAACAGTTTATCATCATGCCTAAACATAACGACCAACATAAAAATGATCATTATCTTAATAATTTCATGAAAGTGTGTGAGGGATAGCAGCTGGAGAGATGGCTCGGCAGTTAGTGTTTGCTGATCTTTCAGATAACTGGATTTGGGTTCCCAGCACTCACATGGCAATTCACAACTGCCCGTAAGTGCAGTTCCAGGGAATCCGATACTCTCTTCTGAAATTTGGGCACCTACATACATGCATACTTGCACACAGTCACATACCCCCCAAAAAATAAAATAAAATAAAAAAGATAAAAATGGTCAGGCATGGTGGTGCACGCCTGTAATCCCAGCACTCTGGGTGGCAGAGGCAGGTGGATCTCTGTGAGTTTGAGGCCAGCCTGGTCTACAAAGTGAGTTCAGGACAGCCAGGGCTGCACAGAGAAACCTTGTCTCCAAACAAACAAACAAACAAACAAACAGAAGTTTCTGATGTTTTGCTAAATCTTCTATCCTTTCCACGTTATTAGTTGACATTCCCCTGAGAAGTGTAGCTTTTCCTCATAAATATCATTCTGGAAAGGTTGAATAAAATGCAGAATTTTTCATTATAAGTGATTAATTTACATAGTAAATAATTAATTTAATTTTTTGCAAGTGCTTATCCACTTTATTCCTCATGTACTTTTCTGAGCTAAATCCTACATGTGAATAGTTAATTTATTTAACTTTCATTTTTAATTCATTTTTTGAGACAGGGTCTCTCTATGTAGACCTGGCTAGCTAATAAACTTTTTAAGGTTTATTTAATTACGTTCTGGGTATGAGTGTTTTTGCACTCATGTATGTATGTATGTGCCCCATGTGCATACCTACTGCCTTTGGAGGTCAGAAGAGGGTGTCCTATTCCTTGGGACTTGAGTTACAGGTGGCCATGAATTGCCACGCAGATTCTAGCAGTGCTGCTAACTGCTGAGCCAATTTTCTAGCCCCATAAGCAGTTAATTTAACATATTTCTATTAACAATACTATCCATCATGATTGTGAGCACATGATATGTGTGGGTGTGGGTTGTGGCATGCCTCACTGAGTATGTGGTGGTCAAAGGACAACTTTGTAAAGCTGGTTCTCTCTTTCTATCTTGACATGGCTTCCAGGAACAGAAATCAGGTCATCAGACTTTTTGCGGCAAGCACCCTCCAGCCCCACTATCTCCTTCAGATACTACCAAATATTTTCAGATTTTTCCCTAATTGGAAATGAACATCATTAATTAAATCGTGGATTTTCAAACAAAATCCATCTGTCTTATTTCAGTGCCACCATAAGCCTTTAGGAGCCATAAATGTCATGACTATGTGCAATGGAACATGATCCCATTCAGCCTTGAGAAATTACTGAGTCACTGATTCTGATTTTTTTCCTCTTTTTCTTTTTCCCCTCCCCCTTTCTTTCTTTTTTTTTTTTTTTTGCTGGCCTCAAACTCAGAGACCTGCTTCTGCATCCCGAGTGCTGGGATTAAAGGCATGCACCACCATGTCTGGCTTGAATGTTACTGATTTTTAGCACCATAAAAGAAATCCCTGGTTCTTTGTGTACTTTTCCTGCCCCTTATCTGGAATAAACTATTCCTGCAAATGACAACTCCCCTTTAATGGGGAATGAGAAGTCAACAGCTTGAGCACCAGTGGCACTCATTACAAAGCTGGAAAATTCATACATATTTGCAGCAGACAAACTGCAGCAGCCCCTTATTCTTTGCCTCCCTGCTCCTGTATGTTTAGGTTCCTGTATGAGCTGCTCCTCTTGAGATTAGGAGGAGCTATTGCTTTCAGCAGTATATGGCAAAGGTGGAGGTATAAGATTTCTCTCTTTCTCCTCTCTCCCTCTCTCTCTGAGACAGGAAGGAGCTCATGTAGCCTGGGATAGCTGAGGATGACCCTGAATGTTTAAGCCTTCTGCTTCAACATCCAGAGAGCTTGGATTCCAGGAGTATACCAATGCACCAAGTTTATGAGGTGCTGGAGATTGGACCCAGGCCCTTGTGCATGCTAGGCAGCACTCTATCAACTGCTAGATCCCCAGTCCTGGTTTTGGTTTTCATCTAAGTGCTAGGATTAGGTGTGCACCATTGCAGCCAGCTTTTATTGTTTGGGATTCTTTTTACAGTGCGTGTGTGTGTGTGTGTGTGTGTGTGTGTGTGTGTGTGTATTTGTGGATGAGCGCACTATGGTGTGTGCATGTGCAAGTCACAGGACAACTTATGGGAATTGGTTTTCTCCTGCCAATTCCAGAATTAAACGCAGGTCACCAGGTTTGGAGAACCTTTACTCACTGAGCCATCTTGCCAACCCATGCCTTTTTTTTTTCTTTCTTTTGAGACATTACTCTTGGCAATCCTCCTGCCTCAGCTGGACATGATTATATTATGTGCATAATGATTACACAATGGTTTGTCCCCCTTGTAGGGAGACCTCCTCCCTTACTGGCTTTACAGAAGCAAAATGACTACCAAGAGAGCCATGTGGCAAAGAATTAGAGACAGCCACTGGCTGACCACCCACAAGAAACTGAGGCTAAATGTGGCATTTTGTGTTTGTAAAGAAACCACAGCCCAGGCAAATTGATTTTTGGTTTGGTTTTGTTTTGGGTGGGCAAGAGGAGACTGGGTATGGAACCCAGGGCCTCAGGCATTCTAAGCACATGCTCTCCCTCTGTACATTAAGATCTGTGAGGCCCTGAAACACCCCGCGCAGATACTGCTTAACTCAGACTCTTAGGTAAGCCATGTTCAGACCCCTTACTCCCAGAAGTATGAAAAAGTGACATGTCTTAAACCTCTTGCTATTGAACAGGACTAGAAAACTGATATAATTCTATTTTCATTTTTCAGATTTTGTTTCCTTTTTTAATGTGTGTGAATGTTTTCTCTGCCGATATATCCGTGCCTGGACACTTGAGCACTTGGTGTCTGGAAGTCAGAAAAAGATATCAGACCCTCTGGAACTGGAGTCACCACGTGGGCACTAGGAATGGAACCTGGGTCTTCAGCCAGAGCAACCAGTCCTCTTAACTGCTGAACTCTCTAGCCCTGTTATTCTCTATCACGTGCTTACAGAAACGTTTTCAATTCAGTCTTACCATATGGCGTTTCCTTTAATTTCTTGGATTCTTAGCCTAATGAGACTCTTCCTTGAAGGAGCAACAACAACAATGAAGATAAAGGGCCTTTCCTTTTGTGTTTTCCCCTTCATTAAGGAAAACAATTATTCATTCGTTTTAAATCTTAGTCTTGCTTGTTTCAGTAACTATATCTGTGAAAGCACTCAGCACAAAAAAAAAAAGAAGGCCCAAGAGTCCCTTCAATTGTTAACAAAAAAATTCCATTAATGTAGCATTTTATGGCTTTCTTTTTCAAGACAAGGTTTCTCTGTGTATCGCTGGCTATCCTGAGACTCTCTCTATAGATCAGGCTGGCCTTGACCACCCAGCAAAAATATTTTTCCACGTGTAAGTTTCTCTAATAAATTTTGGAATAACACTCAACTCACAGAAATTTGATTGAGGCAAAATTATCTTATAAATTATTCTCTTGCCAATAAGTATTCATTCTCCCAAACAAGGTACCTCAATGTTTTGAAATGATTAAAAAAAAAAATAGTTAAGGTCTGGTGAGACAGTTCATGAGGTAAAAAGTGCTTGCTGCTAAGCCTATCTATCACCCGAGTTTGATCCCTGGAAGCTGTGAGTGGGTTGGAAGAAAAGAACTGACTCCTCTTACTGTAGCACATGCACAACCATACCCCTCCCCAAAGAGTTAATAAATGTAAAAGGAGAAGAGGAAAAATACATCATTTATATTTTAATATTTCTGCTTAAAAAGTAGGTATTTTTTTTAATGGATATTTTAGGGCTAGGCATGGTGGTGCACGCCTTTGATCACAGCACTCAAGAGAAAAAGACAGGCAGATCTCGGTGAATTCAAGACGAGCCTAGTCTACCCAGTGACTTCCAAGACAGCCTGGGCTATACAGAAAGACCTGTCTCTCAAACAAACAAAAATGAGATATTGGTTTATTGTTCAGTTGAAATGTTGTTATCCTGATTAAAGAATCCCTCGGATACATTTTAAATACCCTTTTGTTATTTCAAGTACATCGCTTAACAGAAGGCATCAGAGAAGAACGCAGCCTGGCTGGCCTCGTGGCACAGTGGTAGCAAGTCCGACTCCAGAGTAATGCAGCCTGACAAAAAGGCATTTCCCAAAAGTAATAATTCCAGCAACAGTGTCTCTATTGAATGAGACTTGACAATAAGTATTGTGAAATACCTCATAACTATCCCGCACAGGGTCGATAAGTGTTTCTATAATGAAGTTCATAGAAAGTAGCTTGGCTAGCTTTACAGGAACATCAGAAACAATGGGTAAATTCTGAACAAATGAAAAAAAAAAAAAAGAAGAAGAAAAAAAGAAACCAGAGAGTAACATGTCAGAGACTTTTCTCACACAGCTTCACATGCTGCTTAAGGCTCTGTTCTAGGATATGAAACTGTTTTATTCAGATTAATAATGCACGGGAAAGGCTAAGGGGACCTTGAGGAAAGCATCCAGGTTTTTCTTTAGCTTTCTTCTGCTAAGTCTAACATAAAACCTGGTATTTTAAATAAGTTGCTGCTAAACACAAATGAGTGGATAATTCAAAGAAGGAAGGGAAGAGGGAAAAAGGGAAAGGAAGTGAGTCAACAAAATGGTCCTAAGTGACTTTATTAGAATGAAATACATTTAAATATCAGAGAAGGGGATTGGGGAGATGGCTCAGTGGGCAAGACATGTGCTACAGGAGCATGACGATCTAAGTTGAAATCCCCAGCACCTGTATCTCTACTACTGTGCTGGATGAGAACAGGAGGGTTGCAGGAGCTTGCTGGCCAGCCCCTCTGGCTAAATCAACACTCGAGGTCCAGCAAGAGACCTTCTCAAAAAATAAAATGGAAGACAGGCACAGTGGTGCACACTTGTAATCCCAGCACTCAGAGAAGCAGGCAGATCACTGTGAGTTTAAGGCCAGCCTGGTCTACAAAGCGAGTCCAGGACAGCCAGGGCTACACAGAGAAACCCTGTCTCGAAAAAATGAACACACACACACACACACACACACAAACTGGAAGCCCAGCATGGTGGCTATAATATGAGCATTTAGAGGGCAGGGATAGGTGAATTGGATTGCTATGAATTCCAAGCCAGCCAGGTCTACTTAGTGAGTTCCAGGAAACCAAGGTTACAAAGTGAGACCCTGTCTCCAAAGACTAATAATAATAATGTAATATAGAGATCAATAGAGGAAGGCTCCCACGGCCTCCACGTGAGCATGCATGGGAGCCATACCTGCACATACGTTGTCTACCAGGCATTCATGTGGCACACATGTACACACACACAATTAATTATAAAAATAAGTTAAATATCTGAGAAGAAATGAAACAGCCATCCAAAAATCTTGGTGAAGGCTGCAGATTTTTCCGCAAATCAATCAAAGAAGTTGTTGTTGGTAGGACAGATGAGTGAGGATTATGTGCACATCCTGCATTTTAAAACTTCAAAATCTCTATTTTTGTCTCTAAAAAGGAGATTAGTCAGACCTTTGAATTTATGAGAAACTGGAGATCTACAGTCCAGATTTCACAAATCACAGTCTCTAGCCAAAAGTAACCTCAGGCAGGGTAAAGGGACAGTAATTAATGATGTCACACGTCTGCTATCTTAGCACTTCAGAGGTGAGAGCAGGAGGATCCTAAGTTCCAAGTCAGCCTAGAGTACACACTGGAGGACACAGCAAGCCCTGGGGGGGGTGAAGGGTGGGGCTGGGGAGAGAGAGAAAGAAAGATTTTCTCCATAGTATACTACGGATACACATGGATGATACTGCCCTCCAGGGACAATTTTAAAAGTTTTTGCTTGTTTGT
Source organism: Meriones unguiculatus (assembly GCF_030254825.1). Lineage (NCBI taxonomy): Eukaryota > Metazoa > Chordata > Mammalia > Rodentia > Muridae > Meriones > Meriones unguiculatus. The sequence continues at coordinate 2,655,222 of NW_026843706.1, read as the reverse complement.
TTATTTGTTTTTTTAACACAATGAAATAAAACTGCAAAGCATAAATACTAAGAGAGTATCTTTAAAACCATAAGTAGCCGAGAGTGGCGGCCCACGTGGGCGGCAGAGACCCTGGCTGACTTGGAACGTTTTACGCAGACAGGCAAGCCGTGAATTTACAGAGATCCACTCGCCTCTGCCTCAAAAAAACAATGAACAATTCCACAGGAGATAAAAGGCCTTAGCACTAAGAAATAAAAATTAGCAGCCAAGCACTGGGAATAACGCGGAACATTTTTAAATGAAAAAGAGAAGTTATTTTGCCATCTAGGATTGTATACTTAGGTAAATACACTTTCCAGTGTCCAAGCAAAATTTACAAGCATCCAAAGACACAATATAGTTCTCCTAGATTCACCAAACGAAATGTAATGATTTTTGGTGTCAACCAAGATGGAGTAAATTCCCAATAATCACTCTTCCCTACTTTTAACAACTGAAATCTCTGAGGAAAAGAAAAAGAATTACCTGAGGACTCTAGGAAGCAAGCAAGAAGAGCTTGATCTGGAAGAGAGATCAAACGGATCTTCAGCGAGCGCCTAAGCGTCTAGAGACCTAGCAAGTGGGCTGTGAGTAGATAAAGGCTCTCGTAGCCCCGCCCCGCTGGAAACCAGGGTTTGGTCCACGTAGTCGGCCTCTGACCTCCACATAAGGGCTGTGACGTGCAAAAACGCACAAGCAGAATTTAAAAAAAAAAAAAAAGAAGAAAAGAAAAAAATACTTGAAGAGGTAGGTGTGTTGGCGCATGCCTTCCTCTGCTTTGGGCAGAGGCAGGCCGATCTTTAGGAGTTTGAAGCCAGCCTGGTTTATATAAGGACAGCCACAAATAATGCTCAAGACCCCTAAATGCAATCTCCAGAAGCAAAACAAAGCGAAACAAAAACTTGAAAAAGTGGCTTGCCTGTAATTCCAGAACTTGGGAGATGGAATCAGGAAGATCTGGAGTTCGAGACTAGGCTCAGCTGCAAAGCAAATTCAAGGCCAGCCTGGGTTATAGCAGACCCTGTCTCAAACAACAGAAATGGATATGAAAATTGATATGATTTGTATTGGAACTGGTTTCAGCCATAACGAAGAATGAAGATATGTCATTTAAGGGAAATGGATGCAACTAGAGATAATCACATTAAATGTAGCCATTCTCAAAAGATATGAATTTTATTTTTCCTCTCATTTATGGTTCCCACATAAAGTCGCATGTGTATAGAGTAAATAAAAGTAGAATTGAAATTGTCTAGAGGGACTAAAGAGATGGCTTAGAGGTTAACAGAGCTTGCTGCTCTCGCCTGGAACCCAACCAAGTTCAGTTGCCAATACCCACCTGGTAGCTTACGGCCACCCACAACTTCCCTTCCTTCCTCTTTACTTTCTTTTTGAGACGGGGGGGGGGGGGGGTTGGGGGGTGTCTCCCTATAGATCCCTGGCTGTCCTGGAACTCACTATGTAGAGCAGGCTGCCCTAGGATTCCCAAAGATCCACTTGCCTCTGCTTCCTGGACGCTGGAATTCAAAGTTGTGTGTGCCCCTCCAAATGGCAACCGCCCACGACTCCAGTTCCTGGAGATCTGACTCCAGGAACTGGAGGCCAGCTCTCTTCTGGCCTCCATGGGCACCAGGCACACCCATACGGTGCATTTACATACATGTAGGCGAAACACCCATACACATAAAGTAAAAAAAAAAAAAATTTAAAAACTTTTTTTTAAAAAAAAAAAAGAAGAAATTTTCTAGAGAAAAGGGGGACTAGTGGGAAGGGAGAGAAAAGAGGTAAAGGAGAATGTTTTGGAGGAAGATATTCTCAAATACAGAATGTACTTGTAAAATATTTAAAATTACATTTTATTCACTGGGGAGCATGTAGCACATTGCACAAATAGAGACCGGAGAACACAGTTCTGGAGTTGGTTTTCCCCCTCCTCCATATGGGTCCTGGGGATAGCATTCCTGCTGTGAGGCTTGGCAGCAAGCACATAACCTCTAGACCAGGCAAGAGAAATTTATTTTTCAATTTATTTCATTTTATTTTATTTTATTTATTATTAGTTACATCTTATTAACTCTGTATCCCAGCTGTATCCGGCTCCCTCATTCCCTCCCATTCCCACCCTCCCTCCCTCATCTCTTCCCTGTCCCTTCTCCAAGTCCACTGATAGGGGAGGACCTCCTCCCCTTTCATCTGACCCTGCTTTATCAAGTATCTTCAGAACTGGCTGAAAGGTCCTCCTCTGTGGCCTAGCAGGGCTGCTCCTCCCTTGGGGGGGTATTTTTCAATTTTTAAAGGAAGTGATTCTTACAGGGATAAATTACCTACACTGTTCACCCTGCTTTTTTTCCAACATTGATTTGAGGCACTGTAAGAGGTGAAAAAAGAAAAACTGTGAGGAATCCCATCTTTATGTCCTCTAAAAAGTGCACTGCAAAGAAAACTTGAGCAAGCAACTTTTTCTCGTGCGTGAACACAGCATGAATCCCAGGCTTACCTCTAAACTGGATAAACATTCGTCAACCTCAAAGCAACATCACAAAGACCTTGAGCACTGGACTATGATATCACACAGCACCCGGACTAAACCCTGAGTAAACCGTAGATGAAATAAGTGCAGAGTAGCTGGGCAAAGGCTTTGGAAACTGAGCTGATAGCAGAACAGCTGCACACAGAAGATGAAATACAATTTAAATCAGAGCCTAACCAGACTGATAGCCTGACTTCAAGGAAAGGACCTTGAAACTCACAGTGCAAATATTCAAGATGTCCACTATGCAACACAAAATTACATGACAGCCTTTGCCTAAGGTTTGGTAAGCTCTGGCTTCAATCCCTAGTACCACAACAAACAAAAACAGAAACAAAACTTGGTACATAAGGTACTAAGAAAACATCACTAATTCTTGAGAGAAAGACATCCAATAAATATCAAAAAGCAAGGTGACCTAGATGTTGAAATTAACAATGACTACTTCTTATGTACATGAATATTCTGCCTGCACTGCATACTTGTCTGGTGCCCTCAGAGGTCAGAAAAGGAGCCTCTGGAACTAATGGTTTGGAGTTGCCGTGTGGATGCTGGAAATTGAACCTGACTCCTCTGCAAGAGCAACACGTGCTATAAATCACTGAGCCATTTCTCAAGTCCCCTTTAAAAATGACTTGAAAGCCATTATTATAATACTACTCTGTGAGGTTAAGGTAAACATATTTTTACTTTTACTTTCCAGTGCTTGCATCTGCTACAGGAGTATAAGCATGCTTTAAGTAAATGAAGATATAGGTCTCTGCAGAATGTAACAAAATTATAGCCAGGTATGGTGGCACACATCTTTGATCCCAGCACTAGGAGGCAAAGGAAGTCTCTGAGTTTGAGACCAGCCTGATCTACACAGCAAGTTCTAGGATAGCCAGGGATATATAGTGAGGCTCTGTCTCATAAATAAATAAACAAGCAGGCAAGTGAACAAATAAAAGTAAATTCGACATTCAGGAGGCTGAGACAGGAAGTTCAAAAGTTTGAAGACAGCTTGGGCTATGTACAGAGTTCCAGGCCAGCCTGGGCTATATGAGACCATGTCAAAGAAAAGAAGGAAGGAAAGAATTGATGATCAATAGTAATAATGCATTATATGAAATTTAAAAAAAAATCACTAAGTGGTCTCATAAGAAACACACACACACAAGGTTCTTCAGAGAAGCAGAATCAATCCAGCATAACATATACAGGCAAGGCCAAAGTTTGTAGGAAACAGCAACAGGCTAGAGATCAGGGAAAAAGGTGATACTGCAGGCTTGAGTCCAAAGGTAATCAGTCTGGAAGCAGAATTCTTTCTTCCTTAGGGGAGGTCAATCTTTACTCCCAAGGACCTTGGTGGGATGGGTGAGGCCCTCCTGCATTACAGAAGATAATCTGCTTCACTCAAAGTCTACAGGCTTAAACATTAATCCAATCCCAAAACTAGACTCACAGCAACACTAGTGTTTAAACAAAAAAGAGGTACCACAACCTAGCCAAGTCAGACGAGAATTACTCATTAGGCCGACAGGAAAGCCCAATGAGTAAAGGCACTTGCTATCAAACCTAACAACCCCGAATTCAATTGCTAGGATCCATCTACATGGAGGAAAGTCTTCTGACTTCCACATGCGTGGCACGGCATGTGGATGCTCCTGCCACAAATAAACAAAATGTAATAGTAAAATTTAGCATCATAGGTGGCAGAGAATAAAGTCAGTGAGTTTGAATCTAGATCAATGGAAATTCAGAAATCTGAAGAGGGAAAGGATAGAGGATTGAAAAAGAGTTAACAACTTCAGACCTATGAAAATATATCAAAAAAGGATAACATTTGTGACAACACAGACATAGGAGAGCACACAGAACCAATAATAATAATAATAATAAAATAACTGAAAGCTGAAAATTGGAAAAAGAAAGATATTAAAATTCAAGTTCAGCAAACCCAAACCAAGGCAAACTCACCAAAAAGAAAAAAATAATAATAATTTTCTTGTTATAGGCTCTTGTTATTTCTGGTATCAAGGGCATTCTCCTACCTGCCTCAGACTCCCAAGTAGCCAAGGCCATACGTGTATCTCATCATTTTAGACTTTAAAATGTTTTGTTCATTCTTCTCAATCACATGGAAGGTATTTATAAAAAGATCACATATAAATGACAAAAAGGATTCTGTTTCTGTACTTTTAAAATATTTTTTTTAATTTTCTTAATGCCTCTCTTATACCTCTATCCCCTTTCCAACCCTTCTCCACGCTAATACTTTTCAACATCCCAACACCAGGTAGGAGAGAAAAAAAAGGTTAGTGAGGAGAGGGGGTGTAACTCTCTTTAGCTACTTCCTGCTGGTTAAGGCCATTGTGTTCCTTGGGGCAAGTCCAATCAGGATATCTCCAACTTTTTGTCCAACTTCATCAACAGCGACTGGAGCAGCAGCTTTCTTCTTTCCTGGAGCCCGTTTTCTCTTTCTGGGCTCTGGCCTTTATTCCATCTCCAGAGTCCTCAGAATTAAACTATCTAAAGCTGGTAAAGAACCACCCTCAGAGCCTGCACCAGGCAAATAGTTTGCTATTGTAGAAAAATCTGAATTAGTCCCATATCCCACAGCTGAGATTAAAACAAAAACACATTTATGTAACATAACTGAGTTTTTAGACACCAAAACTTTCACTACAGAATTCCAACATATTTCAAAGAATCAAGATTAAACAAACCCTTTCTTGAGTGAAAAGAAAAATGCAAATAAAAGGATAATATAAAAAGTAAATGTCGGGGCTGGAGAGATGGCTCAAAGCTTAAGAACATTGTCCTGACTGGCTGGAGAGATGGCACAGAGGTTAAGAGCAGTGGCTGCTCCTCCAGAGGTCCTGAGTTCAATTCCCAGCAACTGCATGGTGGCTCACAACCATCTATAATGAAATCTGGTGCCCTCTTCTGGCACTGAGGTATACATGCAAGCAGAACACTATATATAATCAAATAAATCTTAGAAGAAAAAAAAAAAAAAACAACACTGTCCTGAGTTCAATTCCCAGCAACGACATGGTGGCTTATAACCATCTATAATAAAACCAGGTGCCTTCTTTTGGTGTTCAAGTACACGTGCAGGCAGAATGCTGTATAAGTAATAAATAGATAGATAAATAAATAAATGTTTTTTTAAAAAAGTAAATGTTTAGGCTATGCGTGGTGGTATATGCCTATCATCCTGGCACTCAGGAGACTGAGGCAGCAAGGATCAAGGCCAGCCTTGGATACATAGGAGTCCCCTGTGTAACATTCCTGTGTAGACACAAATAGGCTATACTAAATAAGTCATGTGTTCCAAGTAAATCATGATTTAACAAATGATTCTTAGATAACACCAAAAGCCACAATGAAGGAAACAATGAATAAAATCTTCATCAGCATTTAAAACTCTGGTCACCATCAATGACATGCATAGAAAAGTCACAGGAAGGGAGGCCATATATACAAATCATAGATCTGATAAGAGCTTTGTACCTAGAATAAATAAAGAACTTGGAACAACTGAATTATAAAAAAAGAATATACAGTATAAGCAAATGTCAAGGGATCTAGGGAAACAGGGTCTGTATTTCTCCAAGGAATGCACAGACAACTAGTAAACACACAAAAAAAGTTCTATGTTATTAACCATTATGAGAATGCAAGTCAAAATGGCAATGAAGTGACACTTTACCAACTAGGATGGTTAGAATTCTTTTTAAAAACTTTTTTCCTTTTTATTTTTTAATTTATTACAATTTATTCACTTTTTATCCTAGCTGTAGCTCCCTCCCTCATCCTTCCCAATCTCACCCTTCCTTCTTCTTCCTCTTCCTCTTCCTCTTCCTCTCCTTCTCCTTCTCCTTCTCCTTCTCCTTCTCCTTCTTCTCCTCCTCCTCCTCCTCCTCCTCCTCCTCCTTCTTCTTCTTCTTCTTCTCCTATTCCCCTCCCCAAGTCCACTGATAGGGGAGGTCTTCCTCCCCTTCCATCTGACCCTAGCCTATCACGTCTCTTCAGGACTGGCTGCATTGACTTCCTCTGTGGGCTGCTAAGACTGTAAATAGGATAGACGTCAGAAGAGGGAGAAAACAGTGAACAGGACAGGAGCCTACCACGGAGTGTCTATGAAAGACTCTACCTAGCAGGATATTGAAGCAGATACTGAGACTCATAGCCAAACTTTGGGCATAGTGCAGGGAATCTTATAAAAGAAGGGGGAGATAGAAAGACCTGGAGTGAACAGGAACTCCACAAGGAGAGCAACAGAACCAAAAAAATCTGGGTTCAGGGTTTTTTTTTTTTTTTTTTTTGAGACTGATACTCCAACCAAGGACCATGCATGGAGAAGACATAAGCTTCCTGCACAGATGTAGCCCATGGCAGCTCAGTCGCCAAGTGGGTTCCCTAGTAAGGGGAACAGAGGCTGTCTCTGATTTGAACTCAGTGGCTGGCTCTTTTAAAAAATGTTAAAGATGTTATTTACATAAAGGTGTTTTACCTGTATGTACACCTGTGCATGTCTATGTACCTCTGTGCAGCAAGTATGTGCAGTATGGTGAAGTATGTGTGCAGTTTCTATAGAGGCCAAAGACGGCATTGGATCCCCCAGAACTGGAATTATAGACAATTGTGAACAGCCATGTTGGTACGGGAAATCGAACCCAGATCCTCTCCAAGAGCAGCCAGTGCTTTTAACAGCTGAGCCATCTGTTCAGGCCCATAGATGGCTAGAATTTAAAATCTATAACAGTCAACAGTAACTCTGATTTATTGTAAGAACAGAACAAAGAAAATGGCACAGCCACTTTGGAAGAGAATTTAGCAGGTTTTTTTGGAGGGTTGTTTGTTTGTTGTTTTTACCAAATTAATTATATACTTACTGTATTTTCCCCAAACAAATTAAAAACAGGTCAACATATAAACTTGTATGTTGGTATAATGTTCTTGTGGAATGTATACAATTTACCCTTGTTCATTCAAATGCTGATTTCTCTACCCCACTATCTGGTTTCAATCTCGACATTGCATTGTGATGTTTATTCTAAGCATCACTTGTTTCAAGTTTGTGTAAACATGCCACCATTTGTTCTCTGCATTGTCCATAAAACAACTACGCAATGCTGTGCAATGGAGAGAATAGGAGTTGGAGAGAGAGATCAGCAGGAGAGGACTTGGAACCACCAAGGAGAGAGGAACCAGACCTAAAATATGACAAAAAGCAAGTATAATGTGGAAATCTGAATGATAGGAAACTGTGTGGGCTTGGAGGTTTACTTTGGAGTAATCATTGCTCAGCGTTGTGCTCTAGGTTAACTAAATACATCCTAGTTTCTGTCTCTGTGTGGTGATTTGGGTATACAGCTGGTTTAGGAATAACCACTGCTTAACTAAAAGATAAATAGTAAATATTAATAATCGACAACACTTGTATATGAATCTATGTAGCATATTCATGAATAACTGACAAACTGAGCCAGGAGTGGTAGCATATGCCTGTAATTCCAGCACTTGGGAAGTAGAGAAAAGGGAATCAGAAGTTAGTTCAAGATCATCCTTGTCTACATAGCAAGTTCAGGGCCACCCTGGACTACAGGAAGATCAAACTGTAGATTATAGTAAATTAAACAGGAGCAGATCAAAATAGAAGTCATGTCTCAACTGAAATGTAAATATTGTAAAAACATCATTTTTTCTTTTTTTTAAATTAATTATTTTTTATGAATTACAATTTATTCATTTTGTGTCCCAGCTGTAGCTCCCCCATACTCTCCCAATTCCACCCTTCCTCCCTCTTCTCCTCCTATGCCCTTCCCCCACAAAACACCTTTTAAATTTATTTGTTGAGTTTTGTTTTGTTTTGTTGCTGTTTTTGGTTGGTTTTGGTGGTTGCTAGTGATTTTAGACAGAGTTTCATTCTGTAGCTCAGGCTGGCTTTGAACTTGTGGCAACTTCCTGACTCTGTCTCCCAAGTGTTGGATGGCTCAGTGGGTAAAAAAATACTTGCCCTGAAACTTAATGACCTGAGTTTAATCCTGGTATCCACATGATAGGAGAGAGCTGATTGCCACAAGTTGTCCTGTGACTGCCACTAATTCATGCTGTGGCATTTACAGACACATATGCACACAAAGTAATAAACAAAGTGTAAAAGGATTTAAAATTATGTATATATATATTGAGAAAGGCATTAAATTAATGGAGCAGAATTAAGGGCTCAGAAAGAAACCCTTATATTTTATAGTCAACTGATTTTGACAAACATTCCAAGACCAGTCAATGAGGAAAAAAATAATCTAGTCTCTTCTATAAATGGTGTTGAGACAATCAGATACACACACGCAAAAATATAAAATTTGACCCTTCTCATACAACATACAAGAATTAACTTAGAGTTGATCATCACCCCGAACATGAGCTAAAACTATGAAACTCTTAGAAGAAAATACAGGAGCAAATTTTCATGCCCTTGGATTTGGCAATGGATTCTTAGACCAAATACCAAAAGTATATCTAACAAGACAAAATTCAACTGTACTTCATCAAAATTACAAGTTTAAAGCTATAAATGATAACACCACCTGAGATCAGATTTCTAGCCACAGAACTCTAAGAATAAATTTCTGTTGGTTAAAGCACCCAATTCATGGTTTGTTATAACTACTGCAAAGACTAATGTACATACTAAAATATGCAACAACATGAAAACCTTGGAAAATCATGAAACGAGGTCATATATGAAACAAGGCCATATATCATATGTCTAAGACAGGTAAATCCGCAAAGAATAAAAATGAGTTAATCCTTGCCAGGGCCTGAGTAGTGATAGGTTGAGAAACAAACGAATTATGGGTTTGATGCCAAATTAGCACTTATTTACAGAATGGACTAAATAACTTATCTACTCACCTACTTCTGTTTTCTAAAAATGTATTGTACTTTCACATTTTGGAATTAGATAGGAGTGAGACTAGGGCTCCGTTGGCTGAGTACTTATCTAGCATATAGGTAGCCCTGAGTTCAATTCCCCAGTGCCACAGAAAACTGGACATAGTGGCACACATCCAGCACCCATGAAGTGAAAGCAAGAAGATCAGAAATCCAAGGCCATTTTTTTTTTTTTTTTTTTTTTGGTCCTTGCAACAGTGGGGCTAGTATAGGAGTGATGGATTGCACAACTTTGCAAATATACTAAGTAAGAACCACTGAATTACATACTTGAAAAGGGAGAGTTTCATGGTCTATGAATTCTATATAAATAAAAGAGAAAACAAAAAACACTCCAAGGGTTTGGGGTCAGAGATAGAGCTCAGTGGTAGATCACCCGTCTAGTATGGAAGGCTAGGTACTGGGTTTGATCCCCAGCCCAAGTGAAACGGGTAGCAGCAGGAAGGCCATAAATCTAATGACAGAAAACAAGATTTTGTCAAGAGTAGCAGTGCATAATCGTAATCCAAGTACTTAGGAGGCTGAGGCAGAATGACAGCCATAATTTCAAAACCAGCCTGGGCTACATAGTGAATTTCAATTCAGCATGGCCTGTATGTGTGAAGCTCTGTCTCAAGAAATGAAATGAAACAAGCCAGATGTAGCGGCTTGTGAGTTGAGTTCAAGGGCAGCCTGGGCTACATAGCAGAGTTCCAGGACAGCCAGAGCTACACAGTGAAACCCTGCCTAAAAAAAAAAAAAAAAAAAAAATTAATAATAAAATAAAATATCTCTAAATATAAGAATTAGCAAAGCTATTCAGTACTACTTAAAAGTCTTGCCAAACTTTCAAAGAAAAGATATTCTCACTATATTGTACAATATATTTTTAGAAAACAGAAGTAGGTAAGTAGGTAGGTTATTTAGTCCATTCTATAAGCTAGTTCTAATTTGGCATCAAACTAATACGTTTTTGTTGGTGCTGGTGGTGGGGTTATGGGGTTTTGTTTGTTTGTTTGTTTTTTTGAGACAGGGTTTCTCTGTGCAGCTCTGGCTGTCCTGGAACTTGCTCTGTAGACCAGGTTGGCCTCGAACTCACAGAGATCAGGAGTAAGGTCTCTCCTTCCACCATATAGGTACCAAGGCTTGATTTCAGGTCCTCAGGCTTGGTAGAAAGTGTTTTATTTCTACCTTCTTATCTTGCTGGCCATAAAACTTCTATAGAATAATAACAAACTCAATTTTAGCAATGTATTAAGAAAGTAATGGATAATAGGAGAGGAGGGAAGGGGCTGTGATTAGGATGTAAAATGAATAAATAAATTAATTAATGGAGAAAAAAAATAATGTGGAGTGGTCAAGTATGCTTTTATGAGTAGCTGTGGTGTTTTGAATAGCCCCCACAGGCTCATGTATTTGAATGCTTAGTCACCAGTTGGTAAACTGCTTGAAGAGGATTAGGGATGGCCTTGCTGAAGAATGTGTGTCACTGGGCTTTGAAATTTTGAAAGCCCTCACAGACCCAGTTCTTTCTCTCTGTCTGTCTCCATCCTGCAGATCAGATGAAAGCTCTCAGTTACTGCTCCAGCACCATGACTGCCTGCCCGCTGGCATGCTCCCTGATGTTCATGGACTAACCTTCTGAAATGGTAAGCAAGCCCCCAGTGATATGCTTTTCCGATAAGTTGCCTTGCTCATGGTGTTTCATCACAGCAATAGCACAGTAACTAAGGCAGTAACACATCACAAAGAATTTCACATCAAAAGACCTAGATTCATGTTTTAAACATAAGAGATAATAAATCCTCATTTATTTAAAACAAAACAAAAAGCTCCTTCAGAATAATAAAAACACTATAGTAGAGGTAGAACTTCCAAGGAAGACAATAGTCAAATCTTCTCCTTAAAAAAAAATGATTATAAAGTTGGGCAAAATTTACCAAGACAACCATCCAATCATCTGAGAAGTGCCCATGCCTGAAAACTTTGTGGGAGAACAATGAGAGGCAGTGATACTCTCTCCCAGGTCTGCTCCAAGAACACCCCCCTTTCCCAGTTTGTTACCATAGAAATTCTGTGATGGTTGGGTCACTTATGGGAGCTGGCCGTTTTTTCAGCCACAGAGCAGTTTCACTCAAGTTGGGCAGGAAGTGATATCAACGAAGGAACTACCAGAAGAAAAAAAAAGTGACAATTCAGGTAAAGGTTGAGATGGGAGGATTAACATCTTTTTTAGCCAGGGGTTGATATAGTGAGGCACATTTCTTGAGGATAAAGGTGTCACTGTATGAGGAAGATATAATAAGAATAGAGTGTATATATGTATAAAAGGCCTCAAACCACGTGCAGAGAGAGACAGGTTAGGGAAAGAGACTATATCCGAATTATACCACTTCCTTAGAGCCACCAGAAAAAAAAAATGCAGCCTTGCCAGTATCTTCACCATCACCAAGTGAAAGCTGTTTCAGACTTTTGACCTCCATGACTGTACAACAGTAAATTCATATTTTTGTAAACAACTACATTTGTGGCAATTTACTACACCAACCAGAGAGACTAAATAACTATCAACAAACTCAATCTGTCTGATGTTTTCAGACCATTCTATCTAACCGCTTCAGAAGACACATTCTTTTCAAGCACACATGAAACGTTCTCTAGGATAAACTGTGTCATAGGCAGTAATAAAACAAGTCTCTATACATTTCAAGGAACCGAAATAATAATGGACAACAAGACAATAAAGCCCACACCTTTAATCCCAGTACTCGAGAGGCAGAAGTAGGCTGATCTCTGTGGTTTTGAGGCCAATCTGATCTACAAAGAGAGTCCAGGACAGCCAGGGCTCTTGTTACACCCAGAGAGAACCCTGTCTCGAAAAAACAAGACAAAAGGTTAAGACGGGGCTGGTAAAATGGCTTACCAGGTATAGGGGCTTGCTGACAAGCCTGACGACCTGAGTTTGATCCCCAGAACCCATTCTGGGGAAGTTGAGAACAGACTTGTGCAGCTTGTCTGCTAACTTCCATGGACACGCCATGGTGTCCTTACTATTCACCCCCCCACACACACACCATAAATAAATAGATGAAAAATAGTTGTTAAAAGGTTAAGAAAGAGGACTGAAGAGATGGCTCAGTGGTTAAGAGCACTAACTACTCTCCCAGAGAACCTGGGTTCAATTCCCATAACCAGATGGCAGCTCACAACTGTCTGTAACTCCAGTGCCAGGAAATCTGACACCTTCACAGATATACACACCAGTAAAAAGACCAATGCCCATAAAAGAATTTTTAAAATGAAAATATTTTTTTTAAAAAAGAGGTTAACATAGTAAAATGTGTTATGTGATTTTTTTAAAATCACAATTTAAAATGTAAAAATATTGCATATTTGGGAGAAATTGGAAAGGAAAATAAGTTGCTTGTTTTCAAAGACAGCAGACCGAAGGAAAACAAATGGATAAACTTTTTCAAGACACAGATAAGGCCCCGCTGAAAGGACAAAGTCTCTAGCGTTTATCGAAGCTTCCATCAGAAAAGTGTTGCAAAAGAAACTTCAAACAGACCCAAAAGAAGCAGAAAAGGAGATAATAAAGAGAACACCTGGAGATGGCTGGCCCAGGGACTAAAGTGCTTGCTGCACAGGCATGTGGGCCTGAGCATGAGCTCGAGCCCCTGGGTAAAAGACTTGTGAACGCCCATGCCTGTAACACTAGCGTTTGAGGTCTCAGACTTCCTGGCCTTCCAGCCTAGCCAAGAAAAGGCAAGCCGTGGGTTCAGTAAGAGACCCCATCTCAAACATAACAAAACAAACAAACAAAACCCCGCAAAGAGTGACTAATGAAGACGCCAATGTATTGGCTTCTGCGCGGGCAAGGAAGAAAGTCTCTACCCTCACACAAACATTACCCACGCAGATAACACCAGAAATCAATGTGAAAACGGGACCATAGAGAATAAGCAAAGAAATAAAAAAAAAAAAAAAAAAAACATCATGAAAATAAACAGGACATAGCACTACAGATTCCTGAATGAAATCAGGGATATCATTACAGATTCCGAGAACATCAATGGACAATAACAGATCAACACACAAGAACTTGACAATTAAGATGAAATCTGCCAATTCCTTTAAAAACACAAACTACCACGACCAGAGTGGTGGTGCATACCTGTAATCCCAGTACTTTGGGAGCAGATGCAGATGGATCTCTGTGAGTTCGAGGCCAGCCCTGTCTACAAAGTGAATCCAGGACAGCCAAGGCTACACAGAGAAGCCCTGTCTCACAAAAACAAACAAAAACAAAAAAACCCACAAACCCAATATGAAACACAGTTTGTATAGTCCCATACTTTTTCAAAATAAATTTAAGGAAAAGAAAATTAAAATTGAAAAAGAAATTTAATTTTGTTGTTCGGTTTTAGGAGACAGGATCAAATGCTATGTAGTCTTGGTAGGCTCTGAACTTTCGATTCTCCTGCCTCAGCCTCCCAAGTGGCTGGAATTACAAGTGAGTGCTACCGTGCCTGACTAGTCTGGAGTTTCTTAAAGAAACCGATTTTTTTTTTCTTTTTAGTGGTTCAGAGTATGCCTTTATGAGCTTTATGAATCTTACGCACTTGCTCTAACAATGACCCACATACTCCAATACTCCACCAACAGACACTGAATTCTTTTTTTTTTTTTTTTTTTTTTTTTTTTTTTACATAGCTAATAATATTTTGACAGGAGCCTACGACACAGGGCCTCTGAAAGACTGTACCCTGCAGGGTATCAAAGCAGATGCTGAGAAACATAGCCAAACTTTGGGCAGAGTGCAGGGAATCTTATGAACGAAGGGGAGATAGAAAGATATGGAGGGGACAGGAGCTCCACAAGGAAAGAAAAAATCTGGGCACAGGGGTCTTTTCTGAGACTGATACTCCAACCAAAGACCTTTCATGGAGATAACCTAGAACACCTTCACAGATGTAGCCCATGCTAGCTCAGTGTCCAAAGTGGGTTCCATTGTAATGGGAACAGGGACTGTCTCTGACAAGAACACAGTGGCTTGCTCTTTGATCACCTCCCCCTGAGGGGGAGCAGCCTTACCAGGCCACAGAGGAGGACAATGCATCCAGTCCTGCAGAGACCTGATAGGCTAGGGTCAGATGAAAGGGGAGAAGGACATTCCCTGTCGGTGGACTGGGAGAAGGGCATGGGTGGAGAAGAGGGAGGAAGGGTGCAATTGGGAGGGGATGAGGAAGGGGGCTACAGTTGGGATACAAAGTGAATAAACTGTAATTAATGAAAAAATAGATAAACTAAGACACTGAGTTCTTAAGCTTAAAAATTCCATGTGTAATGGTCCATGTGAACTTGGTTTTGGAAAAATAGTTTGGCAGTTCCTCAAAACGTTATAATATATAATTACCTCGGCCCAGCAATTCCATTTCTAGGTATGTACCTAAAAGAATTGAAAGCAGGTGTTCAAACAAAGACCTGAACAAGAATGTTTGTTGCACCACTAGCTGCAAATGGAAACAACCCAGATGTCCATCAACAGATGAATAGATAAACAAAATATGGCACATTATGCACTTCCAGAAAGGAATGAAGTACTGCCACAGGATGCAACATGGATGAACTTTGAAAACATTATGCTATGTGAAAGAAACCAGACACAGAGGAACACAAAGTATGTGGCTCCATTTACATGAGTTATCCAGAGCTGGCAAATCCACATAAACAGAAAACATGTTAGTGGTTGTCAGGGGCAGGGGGAATAGGAATGGAGAGTACACGTACTTCATGGGTATAGGGTTTCCTTCTAGGGTGATGAAAATATTCTGGGATTAGATAGCAGAAGCGGTTGCACAACATTGTGAAAGTACTTAATGTCAACTGTGCATTTCTTAAATGGCTAAAATGAGATATATTATATTTTGTACTACAGTAAATTTTTTTTTCAAGATAGGGCTTCCCTGTGTAGCCTTAGCTGTCCTAATTCACAGAGATCCGCCTGCCTCTGCCTCCCCTAGTGCTGGGATCACAGGGGTGTGCCACCACTCCCGGCTAGTAAAAAAAAAATTAAATCAAACACCACAAACAAGTTAGGTTCATTTCATGGATGCAAATCAGTGTAACCAATTATAGTGATCAACTAAGAAGAAAGATCATAAAATCATTATCAGTTTTAAAATTTTTATTTTTATGCATATGACTGTTTTGACTGCATGTGTGTCTATGTGCCCCCTTCATGACTGGTGCCCATAGAGGCCAAAAGAGGAACTGGAGTAACAGAGGTTTGTAGTTACATGTGGGTACTAGAAATTGAACCCAGGTCCTCTGGAAGAGCAGCTAGTGTCCTTAACTGTTAAGACATCTCTTCAGCTCTCAAGGAGTTTTGTTTGTTTTTGTTGTTGTTTTTGAGAGAGGGGATTGTATGTAATCCAGGCTGGCCTTGAACTCGGGATGTACCCAAGGTTTTCCTTGAAGTCCTTGAGAACCTCTGCCTCTGCATTGCTGGGATTACAGGTGTGTGGCACCATGCCTGGCACAAAATCATATCAATTGACCCAGGAAAACCATCCATAATTTCACCAAACATACCTGTTAACATTTCTCAGAAACAAGCCTGAGAGATGACTCCAGGCTGAAGGGCACTGACTGGCTGCTCTTGAAGAACACCTCCATTCGATTCTCAACTCTCTACCATGGCTTAGAAGCTTGTGTAGCTCCAGTCTCAGGCTTTCTGGCTTTCATGGGTACCAGGTACACATGCAGGCAAAACACTCACACATAAAATAAAAAGAAAACTTAGGAAAAATTCTTAGAAACTAGGAACAGAGTATTTCTTCATATTGATAAAGAAAACTGCCAAAAAAAAATTCTTGTAGCTAACAGTATACACACTGGTGAAAGGCAAGGATGTCATCTTATTCAACATGATACTGAAAATTCTGTAGGGGGAAGTTTAATTGACCAGAAATTGACTATACTGTTCCTTGTTTTAGATGATATAATTTTCTCTCTAAAAAAAAATTTATTAAAGTTAGAGGCTATCTTAGTAGTTAAGAGTGCTTCCATTTCCTGCTGTTCCAGAGGACCTGAGTTCAGTTTCTAGCACCCAGTCGGTTTTGAAAGGAAAATGCATCAAGGTAAAACAAAACAAAACACTCAACCTAACCTCATACCTCAGAGAAAGTTCAAAAGACACTGCAGTCTTACATGTAAAACAAAAACTTCAGGGGGATCTGGGTCCAGATAAAGCATTCTTATCTGGTAAGATAAAGTTGACATCCAAAATATCATACATACCATGAAAGGACCCATTTGAGGATGAAAAATCAAGCTACAGATGCAGGGAAAATATTTTCAAACCACAGATTAAACAAAGCATGGGTGTCTCAAAACAATAATACAAAAGCAAATAATCAATACAAAATGAGGAAAAGATACGAACCACTTTTGCCAGAGAGATATACAAAAGGCTAATAAGCCCATGGCAAAGCATGTGATACTATTAGTTGCTGGAGGAATTGCTTCATGCCCATCAGAAGAGTTCAAATGAAAAGTGGTAGAAGCAGGTGGAACTCTGTGAGTTTGAGGCCAGCCTGGTCTATAAAGTAAGTCCAGGACAGCCAGGACTGCACAGAGAAACCTGTCTCAAACAACAAAACTAACAGCAAAACAAAACAAAACAAAAACAACAAAAAAAAAAAAAACAAGAAAAGTGGTGATATCAATTCTTGGCAAGGATTCAGGAAAACTGGACACATCGCTGGAAAGAATGTGAAAAATGAAACAGTGGGGTCAGGGTACAGCTCATAGAATACTTGTCTGTTATATCCAGGGCCCCAATTCCCACTCCCTAGCACTGAAAAAGAAATCTTACTGAAACATCAAAGTTTCTATCTGGGAAACAACTTGATGGTTTTTTTTTTTTTTAAACCTAAACATGATGTTGCTGTTGCAAGACACTTGGGTACATATTCTAGATGTAAGCCTTCTGTTCCCTGGGATTTATGCCAGGAGCACAAGGCTGATGTAATAGCCAAAAATGAATTAACAGGTGTTAGGGATGTGCTTAGTGGTAGAGTGCTTGCCCAGCATGGGAGAGTCTTAGTTCCATTCTCAGAACAGAAAAAAAAAAAAAAAAAAAGTTAGCATGAGGGACAAACGAAGTCTATCTACTGTTGTCACTTAGGTTTGACCCTGAGCCAGAGGCTTTATCAGCATAGGCAAGGCCTGGGGTTTGACCTTCAACATGGTTAAAATGTATTTGTGTGTTCTGGAGGTTCTGGCTAGTGAACTAAATCAGTAGAAAAAAATTAAAAGCATCCAGATAGGAAGGGAATGAAACTGCTGTGACTTACGGAAGAAATGATCCCCTACAAAGAAAATCCTGTTCCAGCTTATCTGGGGTTACACAAAGAAACCCTGTCTCCAAAAAAAAAAAAAAAAAAAAAAAAAAAAAAAAGTAAAATCAAATCTAATGAAGTACACATGTGAAACAAACAAGGAAACAATCTCTACTCAAATCAATAAACACATGCTTTGGAGATATAAGGCATAAGGTCAATATGCAAAAATCAATTGTACTTTATTTTTGAGAGGGAAAGTTGTTTTGTTTTTCAAGACAGGGTTTCTCTGTGTAGCCCTGGCTGTTTTGGAACTCAGTCTGTAGACCAGGCTGACCTCATGATCACAGAGATCAGCCTGTTTCTGCCTCCTGAGTGCTGGGATTAAGGGCCTGTTCCATTACTACCTGGTTTCCACTGTATTTTTATATCCAATTCAAAAGTGAAAATAAAAAATAATAATATCAAAAATTGCTAGTTAGTAATTAATTTAAAGAAACAAGTAGAAGACTTGTACACTGAAATTAACAAAATATTAAAGGGAAGTAAGAGAGTGACATATGTAGAGATATTCCACACTTAGGAATTGGAATTATCACTATTTTAAAGATCGTGATTCCCTCCAAACTGGGTCTAGAAATGCATTACAGTCCTCATCAAAATCCTCAAAGACTATTTTGGAGAAATTATCAGGCTGGTCCTAAAAGTATTTGGAAAATCAAAGACTTAGAATAGCCAAGACAGATTTCAATATAAAAGAGTTGGAGCTATTGCTTGGTGGTAGGGCTCTTGCCTGCCATGTGTGAGGTTACTGTCTTCTATCCTCAGCACTGTCAGACCAAATCAAACAAAAAAAATGTAAAGCTTCTAGAAGAAAACACACACACAAAAATAGGAATTAGGCAACGAATTCTTAGCTATAACACTAAAAACATTCCACAAAAGAAAGACATTCTGTACTTCATGACAATGAAGTTTCTGCACTTCAAAAGATATCTTGAAAAAAAAAAAAGGCAAGGCTGGGAGTGTAGCTCAGTGGTAGAGTGTGCTTGGTACATGCTAGGCCCTGGGTTCAATTTCTAGCACCAAAAGCAAAAAGCAAAAAGTTTGAGCGTGTAAGTCAATGGTAGAGTGCTTGCCTGGCACATGTAATACTGTTGGTTTGATGCCCATCACACAAAACACAAAGAAACCCCCTCTGGCATACACCCACCCATGTGCCAGCAAGACGGAGATTGATTAAAAAAAAAAAAAAAAAAAGATAGGATAAATATCTTTAAAACAAAGTCTGGGAATGTAGCTTAGCGGAACACTGCTTGCCTAGCGTGCCTGAGGCTCTGGTCCTCGTTTAGCTCAATCCCTAGCACCACTTATGACTAGGTATGGTGATACAAACCTTTAATCCCCAGCACTCAGAATGCAGAAAATAAGTGGATCTCTATGAGTTCAAGGCTAGCCTGGTCTGCATATAGAGTTCCATTCAAATCAGGGTTATATAAGAACAGCTTGTCTCAAAAAATAAGCAAACAAAAACAGGTATGGCGGTACAGGCCTGTAACCCCAGCACTTTGGAAATGAGAACAGAATAATCAGAAGTTTAAGGTCATTATGGGTTAAACATTGCCTTTGAGTCCAGCCTGGGCTACATCAGTAACTGTTTTTAAAAATTAAAATGAGGGCTAGGCAGTACCTCTTAGCACTTGGAAGACAGAAGCAGGCAGATCTCTGGGTTCAAGACTAGCCTGGTCTACAGGTGAGTTCCAGGACAGCCAGAGCTACACAGAGAAACCAAGTCTTAACAAACAAACAAACAAAAACAAATGGACAAACTAAAGACAAGTTGGATGACTGGAAGTATAGCTCAGTGGTAGAGCATTTGCTTACCATGTGCATGACCCTTTGGTTTAATTGTCAACAACAACAACACACACACACAGACACACAGACACACACACACACACACACACACACACGGGCATGTAAAAGTTGTTTTTTTTTGTTTTTTTTTTTACCAAATATGAATCACTAAGCACATAGAAGATGTTCACTGTCATTGGTTAAGAAGATACTAACTGAAATGACAACCACTGCACACCCACTAAAATAAACATGCAAAAGACAGTATAAAGCATTAGAGAAAATTCAGGGAAACAGATCCTTCTGTATTGCTGATGGGAATATAGAACAAAGTAGCTACTTGCAAAAGCACTATGAGAGTGGCTGAAGAGATGGCTCAGAGGTTAAGAACACTGGCTCTTCCTCCAAAGGTCCTGAGTTCAATTCCCAGCAATCACATGGTGGCTTACAACCATCTATGGTGAGATCTGGTGCCCTCTTCTGGCCTGCAGGCGCACATGCAGGCAGAACACTATATAAATAATAAATAATCCTTTAAAAAAACAACACTATGAGTCTCTTTAAAATCAAAATGAGCCAAGTGGTGGAACACACCTTTAGTCCCCAGTGCACTTGGAAGGCAGAGGCAGGTGGATCTCTGAGTTCGAGGCCAGCCTAGTCTACAGAATGAGTTCCAGGCTACAGAATGAGTTCCAGGACAGCCAGGGCTACACGAAGGAACCCTGTCTTGAAAAGAAAATTGAAAAAAAAAAATGAACATAGATTCATCACACAACCTTCCTAGGAATTTGCTGCAAAGAAATGGAAACTTCTCCCTATACAAAGACTTACATATGGATGTTTACATCAGCAGTATACTCATAGTTCAAATGTTTACTAATGGATGGATGAAAAAAAAAAGAATGTGGCATATCTTTGCAGTAGAATATTATTCTGCAACAAAGAGGTTAAAATCGACACTAACTACAACATAGATGAATCTAAAAAAAATATTGAAATGGAAAAAAAAATGCAGATATGGGCCTGCAAGATGGCTTAGTAGGTAAAAGCACTTGCTGTCAAGCCTCATGACCTGAATTTGATTCCCCGGCCTCACACGGTGCAAAGAGAGAACCATGACCTCCACACACATGCCGTGACACAGGGTCCCCTTGCAAATAAATAAATTTAAGATGAAAAACAAGTCAGATCAATTAAAAGAAAAGAAGAGCAACTCAGATGCCAAAGCACGACATATGGCAGGATGTTACAGGTTGTTTCTTGGAGTGTGAGAATACCCTGTATCTTGTTTGGCCTGACAGATACATGGATATATAAACCAGCCAAGCTTGTCAAAATAAATTCTTGAGATTTGTACATTTTATTGACTATAAGATATCCAAATAAACAGGAAAGACCTTATTTGATTTAGTCATTCAAGTCTCATGGAAGGTGAATACCTACACCCAACCTGTTCTCTGACCTCTCCCAGTGCACTGTGGCAGAGGTGTCCGTACATACTCTCTCACACATGCGCACGCACGCACACACGCACGCACGCACGCACGCGCACACACACAAATGAAGTGCAATAGGGAAAATTAACAAAGTAAGAAACTGGTCTTTTGAAAAGAGTAGTAAAGCTAGGCTGTGATGGTGCACACCTTAATCCCAACACTCAAGAGGCAGAGGCAGGTGGATCTCTGAGTTTCAGACCATCCTCAGCAATGCAGAGAAACCCTGTCTCGAAAAACAAAACAAAACAAAAGTCATATGGCTAAGAAACAAGAAAAACAAGATTATTGGATTAGTGTTTTTGAGACTGCTACAAGGCTGTTGGGTTTTGTTGGATTTACACAACTCTTTGGACAAGGTTGATGATTACAAATTATGAGGTCTCTAGGGCTTAAAGAGATTCACGAGGGAGCAGAGTTCTTGTTTAAGTACACGTTATCTATTTTACTAACCCTAAAATGCTTTCCTGGTTAGTTGACATTTTTACTGTTACATTTTAAACACACACACACACACACACACACACCTTATTACTTTTGGAGTATAACACTTAAAAAATATTATCTCTGCTAAGTCTGTTTCCATGTTCATTGTGGAGAATATATGATTCACTGTAATGGGAAATTATATATTGTTTTTTAAAAAAAACATTTATTTAATTTTATGTGTAGATGTATGTCTGAATGTATGTATGTGTACCACATGCACGAGGGATTCCTCAGAGGTCAGAAAAGGAACTGAATCCATTAGACCTGAAGTTACAGACAGTTGGGAGCCACCATGTGGATGCTGGAAATCCAACGGGAGTTCACTGCAAGAACACGTGCTCTTAAACTGCTGACTCATCTCTCCAAGTCCCTGTTTGCTTGAATTTTGAGATAAGAGTCTCACTATATAGACTAGGCTGATTTGTAGAGATCTGTCTGCTTCTGTCTGCTGGGTGCTGGGATTAAAAGTGTGCCACCACTTCCAGTTAGAAAATTATATTTGGTAGGAAATACTTGCAAGAAAATCAATTGCAATGGATACCTCAGCCAAGTAGTGACTAAATTCAAGGTTTTACTTCATTAATATGAACTTGGCATAGCTTGGCATGGTGAGGCATACCTTGGCACACTGAGGCATATAGTCCTATAGTCCTAGGACTCAGGTTACTAAGGCATGAGGATTGCAACCTTAAGGTTGGCCTAGGCTACACAATGATGTTTATTTGAAGAAATAAAAAAACACTTGCTACATTTGGCTTTCTCCCTATTCATCTATTAGAGAAAAACAAAGCTGTGCTTCTAATAGACTCGATGATAAAAGTGATGTGGTGTTTGTGTAAGTGACATTTGTTCCTTTGACTGTCCTCTTTCTTCTTTGTATTGAGGTGAGTGATAATCAATACTGTGTGTTAAAGTCTCATATCACTCTGAGTCAAAATAATTATTTCCTCTCAACGATTTCCACAAAACACTTTCTAAATCAATATTATCACCTTTAATTTTAACCAGGGCAGAATGAAAGTTACCTCATAGCTTCATTTTATAATAGAATAAATGTACCATAAAACATACTTAATCACTCCCTGACTAACATCAAGGTGATTTACGATTGTTGCCATAATAAATAATGCTACAATTAAAATCTGTACATGTATCTCTTGAATAGGAGCAGTTTTTCTCTTTTGCTTATTTTTTTTTAATTAGTGAATTTATTTTATGTGTGAGGGTATTTTGCCTGCATGTACATATCTAGGAGAGAGTGTCTGATCCTCTGGAAACGGAGCATCAGACAGTTGTGAGCTGCCACGCGGGTGCTGAGAATCAAAGCTGTGTGCTCTTAGCTGCTGAGCCATCTCTCTAGTCCCATTTGTTTTAAAATAGAAATTTAGTGGGGTTTTTTTTCCATCAGTAGAATGCTTCAACCAGTTACATTTATTTATTATTTATTTTGTGGGGAGAGGGGCATGCCATTGTGTGTGTGTGTGTTTGTGTTGTGGAAGGGGCTGGAATCAGAGGATCACTTAAGGGAGCCTAGCTTTTCCTTACACTATGTGTGTCCTCCGTATCAAAACTCAAGTTGTCAGGCTTGGTGACAGTTTACCTTTACCCACTGAGCCATCTCACCAGCCATGTCCTGTCTGGTGAGCTTTTGTCGTTATTGTTGCTGTTTCTCTCCCCCCCTCCCCCCCGCCACTTGTTTGTTTGTTAAGACAGAGTCTTTGTATTCCAGAGTCTGGTCTCAACTTTGAAATCCCGTTGCCTCGGGGCTGGAGAACTGGCTCGGTGATTAAGAGCACACACAGTTCTTCAGAAGATTCAAATTGGATTCCCAGCGCTATCAGGCAGCTCACAGCCACATGTAACTGCAGCTCCAGAGCATCTAATGCCTCTGGCCTCTGCAGGCACCTGCTCTCCCAGACACATCCCTCTCCTCCCCTTGCACACATCTATACACATAATTAAAAATAATAAAACATAAATCTTAAAAAAATATTTCCGCCTCAGCCTCCAAAATGCTGCTAGCTGTCTCAAATGGCCCTCTTTTAAGACTGCCTCATCGGTTGACAATTTTCAGGGAGAAATATGTCCTGACACCACTGACGATAAGGTTTTCTTTTCTTTTTGTGGTGCTGAAGATTGAAACTGTGGCCTCATGGATGCTAAGCAAGCACTCTAGCACTGAACTACAAACCCTACCCTGTTATTACTTTAAGGGATGAGCTCTTTCTACATTCCGCGCCTAGAACTCGTGAGATCAAGAGATTTCCCCTTAGTCACCTGAGTAACTGGGACTACAGAGCAGGTCTAGGTCATACAACCTCATTGTTAGTTTTCCTGTTCCTCAGAACTAGTCTGAGTTCCTCACAAATGCAATTTGGTGATATCCAAGTTTTCTCTTTCACAGATTATTCACATACGCGCATATGCATGTTTCACAAGAGGTTTTCCATGTTCTCATAAACCTGGAACCAGAAGTACTGTTTGCTAATGCTGCTTTATTCTGGACTGGGAATGTGGTTCTGAGGTGGGGAGCTTGCCTGTCATGTGAGGTTCTAGCTCGATCTTCAGCACCACAAAGTAATAATAGTAATTCTTAATTCCCTAGAACATAGTGTAATTTTTCTGATGCTCAATGTTTGCAAGCATTACCTTAAGCGGGAATCATTAAGGGTCCAAACCAGCCCTGCTGATGCACACTTGCAAACTCAGCACCCAGAAGGTTAAAACAAGGGGCTTGTAAATTAAAGACCAGCCAGCCTGGGCTACAAGACCAGCAAGAACCTGTCTCACAAAATAAATAGGGGATTGGAGAGATGGTTCGGTGATTAAGATTGCTTGCTGCTCTTGCAGAGGACCTGGATTTGGTTCTCTGAATCTACACCATAGCTCACAAGGGTGGGAACTCCAGTTTCAAGGATTCCAATTACCCTCTTCTGAGATCCATGGGCATTTCACATATGTGCCACACAAACATACATGCTGGCAAAACACTAATACATGCAAAATAAAATCATTTTGAAATTGCTTTTATTTAAATGTCTGTATGTGTCTGTGAATGTATGACATATGTGTGTGCCCGCAAATACCAGACAAGAGTTTTCGATCCCTGGAAGTGGAGTTAGAAATGGTTGTGAACTATCATGTGGCTGCTGGGAAATAAACTTAGGTCCTCTGGAAGAGCAGCCAGTGCTCTTGACCACTAAGCCATCTCTCCAACTCCCATGAAATAATTTAATTTTTTTATTTTTAAAAATGTTTTCTATTTTGTAATTTTATTTTCTCTACATATGTATTTATGTATGTATATGTATGTATGCATGTATATATTTTATGTATATGGGTACTTTGTCTGCATGTAGAGGTGCATACTGGAAGACAGTTGTGAGTTGCCATATGGGTGCTGGGAATCGAATTCAGGACCTTCAGAAGAGCAATGAGTGTTCTTAACCACTGAGCCATTTCCCTAGTCCCCAAATGTTTTCTATTTTATTTATGTGAATGTTTTCCTAGTATGTGTACTATGTGCATACAAGCTGCCTTCAGAGGTCAACAGAGGGCATTGGATTACCTAGAACTGGAGTTACAGATAGTTGTGAGCTGCCATGCAGGTGATAGGACTTGAACCCAGGTCCTCTGCAAGAACAGTAAGTAATTGGTGAGCCATCTCTCTAGCCCCATGAAATAAATCTTTAAATAAATAAAATGAGTATTTGTCCACTGTTTTCGTAAACAGTCATCTAAGTGGTAAAAATAAATTGTCTGGGGTGCTAGAGAGATGGCTCAGTGGTTAGGAGCATTCACTGCTCTTCTGAAGGTCCTGAGTTCAATTCTCAGCCACCCACAGGCAGCTCACAACTGTCTGATGCCACCTTCTGGTGTGTAGATACACATGCAGACAAAGTAATCATGTGCACAAAACATGTAAGTAGATCTTTTTAAAAATTTGTCTGAGCCAGAGAGACTCTGTTTTCTAACGGTCACTGGCGGTCAGCCCGGGGCACAGAGAAAACTCCATGGGGATCATATCGCTCCGGTTCTGTGAAAACCACCTCTACCCACTCTCTGTTCATTTCAAACAACTGCATTCAGTATACAGTCTTCGTGTGAATATACACAAGGACCTGCCTCCTGCCAGTCTAGAGCAGCGTACTGGCTAGATTAATTTGTCAAATTGACACAGGCCAGAGTCATCTGAGTGGAGGGAACCTCAATTAAGGAAATGCCTCCATAAAATGGGACCGTAGGCAAGCGTCTAAAGCATTTTCTTCCTTTTTTTTTTTTTTTTTTTGCATTTTCTTAATTAGTGACTGATATGGGAGGAGCCAGGCCATTGTGGGTGGCGCCACCCTGGGCTGGTAGTCCTGAGTTCTGTGGGAAAGCAGACTAAACGCAGCACGAGGAGCAAGCCAATAAGCAGCACTGCTTCACAGCCTCTGTCTCAGCTCCTGCCTCCAGGTTTTTACCCTTGTTTGAGTTCCTGCCCTGACTTCCTTTGGTGATGAACAGCCATGTACAAGCCGTAAGCCATGGATGGGAACGGTGGCACACGCCATTAATTCTAGCACTTAGAAGGCAGAGGCAGACATGTCTTCGTGAGTTTGAGGCCAGCCTGGTTTATAGAGTTCAGGGACATCCTACACAGAGAAACCCTGTCTCAACAAAACAAGTGTGTGCCAGATAAACCCTTTCCTCCCCAAGTTGCTTTTTAGTCATAGTGTCTCATCACAGCTGCGAGACAAGCACTAAACCACTAAAGCAAGGCAATGTTTGTCTCACCCCCATTTCCCCCCCCCACCCCACTCATTTGTATTATGTATATCCATCTTTCTCTTGTTAAAATTTTTCATCTAATCTGTCTTTGGGGTTGTGTTTGTTTGTTTCTTCTGATGCTGCAGACGGAATGCAAGCTTCATGCCAGGCAAGTTCTCTATAACTGAACTTCAAAATTCATCCTTTCCTCTGACCTCAACTTGTCATCATTTACATATGTGATACCTTCAGCTTTAAAATTTTCGCTTTTCTGTTGTTGTTTTTTTGGTTTTTTGATTTGTTTTGTTTTTGAGACAGGGACTGTCTGTGTAGCCCTGGATAACCTGGAACTCACTCTAGAACAGACTTTGAACTCAGAGATCCCCCTGCCTCTCTGCCTCCAAAGAGCTGGGATTACAGCCTGGTCTACAAAGAGAATTCAGGACAGCCAGGGCTACACACAGAGAAACCCTGTCTCGAAAAACAACAACAACAACAACAAAATGGCTCTTGGGTTGCTTATTATGCTTGCACTCCAATTATTAGAAGCATCTCTTATGTTTTGTCTCAAAATTGAATCTTAAAAGACAAAAACCAGTACAAAACATTTTTATTGCAATAATTCAAAAACTCATATAAGGAGCGCTGGGAGGACAAAGCAATGCTTTTCCTGGCTCAATCATGACACTGAGCAGCAAAGCGTAAGGAGTTGCGGTGGGGAATACCAGAAAACAGCAGCAGAAACAGTTAGGTACCAAAACCCATGAGATGCTGAGGCTACAGAAACCATCTCTGGCTTCTTAGAGAGCACTCAGTGCTTTGTCATGATGGCTGGGCTTTCACTGACTTAGCATGACTACAAACACCACCTTGAATTTCAATTTTTAATTGAAGTAAATTTTTTTATGTATATGGGTGTTTTGCCTGCATGTACATCTGCGCACCATGTACGTGAAGTGCCCTTGGGGGGTGGGGCAGAAGGTTTTGGATCCCCTGGAAGACAATAACACCCAGTCCAGGACCATTAAGACTAAAGGTTTTTTTGTTTTTGTTTTTTTATAATTTGAAATTTTATTAGTCTGTGTGTGAGTGTGAGCACATATGAAGGCCAGAGAACAACTTTTGTGAATATGTTTTCTCCTTTCACTATGGATTCCCAGGATAGAACTTAGGTCATCAGGCTTACCTGTTAAGCATTTGTTAACTGTGGAGCCATCTTGCCAGCCCTCAATTTAAGTTCTTAAAATTTGGGAAATGGAGCTTGGAGAGCTATGAGATTGCAAAAGTCCTGAAAATCCATTAGAAAAACCGCAGAATGCAAAAAAAAAAAAAAAAAAAAAAAAAAAAAACCAGCCATGTCATGAAGGCTTCAAAGGTACCTGGTGACATCATCCCAGTAAAAATGATATGCTTTAAAAGGCAAAGGGTTAAGCAGGGTACCATGGCTCGCGCCTACAATGCCAGCAGTTGGGAAGCTAAGTCACGATTGCTGAAAGCTCCATAGAGAATTACTGGACTGCATGGAATACGGAGTGAGAACCTGTACCAAAACAAACAAACAAACAAACAGGTAGGTTGATAAATAAGCAAGCAAACAAGCTGAAGGTTTCAGGAGAGAAAGCGAGGAAACTGGTGGAAGCAAAGACTCCTTTCCACTTGAGTTTGGGCTTCTAATTTAACCAACAGGCATTATTTGCTTTGGAGATTAATTCAGCCCTTTAAAAATTTCAAATCCACTAAGGCTTTACAGTGCTGAAGTTACATTGTTTTAAGACGAGATAAGATTTCATCCTAAAACGAAATACAATAAGCATTCTTGCAACCCCCACCCCCAATTTCTATTCTAAAATTAACCCATCACGTGCTGTTGGCGTTATACTTAATTGGAAATCTAGATTTAAAAACCGGAAACAAATCAATCTTTTATTTCCAAGTAGAAACAAAAAAAAATGTGTTACTTAAGGTTTATGGCACACAGTTTAGGGGAACGCATCTAAGCAAGGAATGGGAAGCAGACATGGAGGCGTCCCAAGCAAAAGATACGTGCTGTAACACGCTCAGCGGGGCGGATGTTTTGCACAAGGTTGCCGTGCGCACCAGGAAAAAGCGGCGCATGCATCCCTGCGCACGCGTCTGGAGGGATTTGACTCCTTCAGGGCGGACGAAAGAGCGGGGACCTAAAGGAGGAGGCCACTCCTCATTCGTTTTGGACGTTCCACGTGGAACAAGAGCATGGCGTGCGGTGGAGGGGGGGGGGGGAGAGACCATAGCCTAATGGCTCCGCAGGCAAATTACAGAGAATGCGTCAGCTCCGCTCCCTGACTGCTCTGGGCCTACCCCCTTTTTCCCAGCCTCATCACTTCCTGTCTGACTAGCACACGCTTCAAGGGCTTGTTTCGGGCCGGAAGGAGTCAAATATCTTCCCTTGCTCGATCACCGGGGTGCTGCGCACTACGCAGGCTCGGCAGCACTTCGGGAAGTGGCAGCCGACTCGGGAGGGGTCGGTCTCCGCCTATACTCCCACGGTGGCGGCTGCGGCAACAAGGCTGGAGGGAAGGGGAGGGGCGGAGAGCGTGGGCCGGAAGTGAGCTCAGCGGAGGTCTGGGATTTGGCAATCCTTCCGCGTGGCGACTGCGCACGCGCGCGCCTTGGACACCGCGGCTTTTCGCCCTGTTGCCCCGCCCTTAAGACAAGGATGAGAAAATAAACTGGTTCCCAAACAACTAAGCATTTTTATTACAAAATTGTCTATTCCGGGACCTAATACTCCCATGTCTTTGGTATGGCTTTTTTGTTCAATGGATTTTTTTTTCCTGTTCAAAACAGGAAAAGCCTTTTTCCTCATTGACAACAAATGACTCCAATCAAATATATTACTGTAATTTTACATGTGGTTGTACTCTGGTGGAATGACTGATGTGTGTCTGCAGCAATAACACACTTATAAATATTATGTTTTTAGATCTGGTGAGATGAGTCAGCCAGTAAAGGTACTTGCTGCCTATTCTGACGGGGACTCATGATAGAAGTCCTCAGACCTCCACGTGGACTGTGACAGTGCCCCTCACACTATAAATAAGTGTAATACTAAAAATTGAATAAGCAAATGTTTTTAGATGTTCTAAAATGTCGGAACTAGAGAGAGAGGGCTCAGCGGTTGGAAGTACTTAACTGCGCTTGCAAAGGACTGGCATCCTGCTTTTAACAGTTCCAGAGGAATCCGATGCCCCTGACTTCTGCAGACACTTGCACACACGGGCATACCCAGACAATACACATACCCACATAATTAAAAAATTCGTACAAAGAAATCTTTAAATGGTACTATTATTATTATTATTATTTTTGACTGCATGTGTGTGCGTTTAGTGCACCGCGTGTGTGTCTGGTGCCTGTTGGAGCCAGAAAGGGCATTAAGTCTCCTGAAACTAAGGTTACAAACAGTTGGGTGGCCGCCACGTGGGTACTGAGAATCGAACCTGGGTCCTCTGTAAGAGCAGCCAGTGCTCTTAACTGCTGAGCCATCATCTTTCCAGCCCCTAAAAGAAAATCTTTAATATACATAAAAGTATATATTATATCATATATATTATATAACATATGTGTAGACTATACACACACACACACATATGTAGGACCAGTTTGAACTCTGGGCCTCTGCAAGAGAAGTAAGTAGCTTAACTGCTGAGCCATCTCTCTAGCTCCATTCATTTATAATAATAATAATAATATAAATATATTATTTTTAATTGTTTGTACATGTGTGCATTTGTGTCCTCAAACATGAGTTCAGGTGTTCACAGACACCTCCTATCCCCCCGGTGCAGGAGTTCTAGGTGGCTGTGAGGCACCTAATGTGGGTGCTGGGAACTGATTTTGGATCCTCTGCAGGTACAACATGAACTCTTTATTTAGCCACCTCTTCATCCCCCCCTCAACCACCCAACCCTATTTTTTTTCCTTTTGTTTGAGACTGGGTGTCATGTAGCCCAGAGAGGCCTGGACCTTGCTACTTAGCCAAATGTGATTAATCTTCATGGCCAGCTTCCCTGGGTTTAGAATCACCATGGATATACACATCAGGATGTGTCTAAGAGTGTATTTCCAGAAAGGTTTAACTGAGCAGACAAGACTCACCCTGAATACAAACAGCAACGCCTCCTCGTGGGCTTGTGGGCTGTGTTCCAGAACTAAATAAGGAGAGTGCAAGTTGAACACCAGCACCAGGTGTCTGCTTCCTGACTATGATACAATGGAGCTGCTTCACATTCTTCTGCTTTCACAGCCATCAAGAACTCCCAAACTATAAGCCAAGACAAAGCCTTCATTCCTTAAATTGCTTTTTTCCAGTATCCAGAAAACCGATACTGCTAAGGCAGGCTGTTGCTGTGGTAAACCTGCGTGGTTCTTGGATCTTTGGATATTATTTCCAGGAGGAACAAGGAAGTGTCTAGAACTAGGGCCTAGAAAAGCTAAAATGCTGCAAGCAGAGCTAAACTGGCTATTCTGGTGAGAATTTTTTTTAATTTATTTTTTTAATATTAGTTAGAGTTTATTAACTTTGTATCCCAGCTGTATCCTGCTCCCTCATTCCCTACCAATCCCACCCTCCCTCCCTCATCTCCTCCCTTCCCCTTTCCAAGTCCACTGATAAGGGAGGACTGCCTCCCCTTTCATCTGACCCTGGTTTATCAGGTATCTTCAGGACTGGCTGTAAAGTCCTCCTCTGTGGCCTAGCAGGGCTGCTCCTCCCTCAGAGGGTGGTAGGTTAAAGAGCCTGCCATTGAATTCATGTCAGAAATAGTCCCTGTTCCCCTTACTAGAGAAACCCACTTGGATACTGAGCTACCATGGGCTACATCTGAGCAGGGGTTCTAGGTTATATCCATACATGGTCCTTGGTTAGAGAAACAGTCTCATAAAAGACCCCTGTGCCCAGATGTATTTGGTCCTTGTGGAGCTTCTATCCTTTCCACGTCATACTAACTCCCCCTTCTTTCATATGATTCCCTGCACTCTGCCGAAGGTTTGGTTATGAGTCTCAGTATCTGCTTTGATACACTGCTAGGTAGTCTTTCAGAGGCCCTCTGTGTTAGACTCCTATCTTGTTACTTGTTTTCTCCTACGTCCAATGTCTAAAAAGACCACAATGCTTAGAGAAATATACAAGTGGAGGCCCACTTTTTGAGATTTCAAAAGGGAACATGGATTCTAGAGGTGATTCTTGTTATATATTTTGGTAAGGAGGGAACCCAAACAGAAAACAGGGGGAAAGTTCCCTGCTCTAAAACTACCACCTAGTCACAGAGGCCGCTGTAGCTTTAAGGAGGTTGACTAGAACCTAGATTGAGTTGACTAAAAACAGAACTGACAGCTTTGCCCATGTGGCCTTCATGCAAGATGCAAGAATACTAAGGGACAGTAGGGTGGTATCATAAAATTTGCTAAGACCCAATGAGACCAAGAAATGTGTGGCAGGGTGGGAATCCTTCCTTCTGAGGAGACCGAGAGGCCATTGTGTGACGATCTAGAGGTGAGGCCAAAATCGCTATGGAGACCACAAAATAGTGAAGCTGTCAGGACCATGGTGTACCTAGAATTTCTGAAGCCTGGATGATTCCCAACATGAACCTCAGGTGCCTGAGAAGGAGCTGCCTTTTTGATGTTTGCCCTGCTGGGTTTTGGTCTTGCTCTGGCCAGATCTTTTGTTCCTATGCACCTATTCCTCACTGTGCAAATGGGACTATTTATCTTCACAAAGCATGCAATTTGTATTTTGATTTTTTACAGGGGCTTACAGTTAACACGTCCTTAGGTCCCAGATGAGACCATTTAAAGGCTATGGAGACTTTTAGAGATGGACTAGATGTATTTTGTAATGAGGTGAAAATAGGGCTTTAGGGTAGATTCAAAGTGGTGCGGTTTGGTTTTATGTGTATAGTTAACAAAGGATGGAGTTGTGAAGATTAATCGTATCAATTTGATTGAGTAATGTGCAACCACCATGGAAACACATCTCTCTGGGTTTGCATATGAGCCTATTTCCAGAAACTGTGAGACCAAGGTCAGAACAAATACCTCACAGGTTGAAATAAGACCAAAACAGAGAACATACCTTGCAGGATCAGAGCTCTGTTTATAGTTAAGTTTTCTTGGTGCTAAAATCAAGCTAAGAGATAAGTCTGTTCTGTATCAAGGCCCTGCTAATTATGGTCCTGGTCTGATGCAGACTGCTGGTAAAGCAACCTCCCCCCAAACCTTGCCGTCTATCTTTGCCTTTGTTCCTCCTCCTTTCAATGTATCTTTTTAAACAATGAATAACTGCCAACTCTCTCACCCTGTGAATACCTTATCTCTATTTAAAACAAAAACATCAAGAAACCAGCGGGGGCAGCCCTCCAAAACTCCCAGCAGTGAGGCATGCCTGGGAGGGGGAGGCAGGTGGATTGTTCAAAGGCTGCCTAGGTCTACAGAGTCCAGGACAGCCAGGGATACTACACACAGAGAAACCCTGTTGCGAAAACAAACAATTGGTAAAATGTATACTTTGCTTCTCAAGATCTTTGCAGAAGCCAATTTAAAAAAAAAATGTGTAAGTATTTCGCTTACATGCATGTCTGGGTACTATGTGAATGCCTGATGCCTACTGAAGCCAGATAAAGGTGCTAGATTGCCTAGAACTGGAGTTAGAGTTATGAGCAGCCACGTGGGTCTAGGAATTGAACCTAGGTTCTCTGGAAGAGCATCCAGTGCTCTTAACCACTGAGCCATCCTCTAGCCCCAGACACTAGTTTTCAAAAATCAGTCTCATGAGTACCTTTTTTTCTTTAGACAGGGTTTGACTTCAGGCTGGCTTTGAATTCAGTCCTCCAGCCTCAATGCTCTGAGTGTTAGGATTATAGGCCTGTTGTTTTCACTTAAAAACAAAACAAAAAGTATTTCATTGAAAGCATCATTAAATGAAGTCTTTATTTTTTTAAAGAAATGAAGTTTATGATTTCAGTTATTTGCACTTACAGCTGCACTCTTTTGTAAAAACCAGCCACACATCTCATTGTTGGGGGATACATACAGAATATAGAAATAGAGAGCCTTTTAGGTAGCATATTGATGCCTCTTATACTTATCAGACTAACTTTAAATCAGGTACATTATACTGAGAATCACTGTATTGACTTAAAGTGAATTTTCAGACCACATGGTACGTTGTTGAAATTCACACAGATGCTTGAAATTAATGACAAGAGATTCTGGTTTCAGTTCGGATGAAATTACTTAAGCCATTCAATATTTTCGGCCTCATACCAGAATTTCTATTATAAAGTATCTACAACACATGGGCATAGATATAAAATTAATGCTTGATTCAGAACCTTATTTTATTTAAATATATTCTTCATGCAACCTTTCAGAGCCAACCAAATACATAATGTCAATAGGTTTTCTTAAAACTCACATCCACGGTTCTAAACCTCTATAAAGCCATTTCAGTAACCCAAAGAGTACAACACAGTAACTGTAGCATTAAATCCCATTTTATGGAAATAAAAATATTACCAACAATCAAAAGTCAGGGACACCACTATTTAGTATGTATTTCTCAACTCTCTAGAAACTATCAAAGCCTGTACTCTACCCCAGGGCCCTTTTTTTTTTTCCTTTAAACTTAAACAGCAATTCTCATGTCAGCTGGAGTTGGAAAGCATTGCTCTAACAGAGTATCTAATAGCATAATTCACACCATAATCCTGCCAACTAAGGAAAACTAGTACAGCTAGGGACAATGGAGCCAATGGTAGATTGCTTGTTCATCATTAAAGAGACTCCATGCTATCCATAGCTTACTAAAACAAAGACCTCAAAGAAACACAACCTGGACGGGAGTTTGTCAACTGTCATTCATCTCCCCGTCATAATACTATTTGCCAGTGGGGGAAGACTGAGACTTTAGGCATAAATAATAAAGACACAGTCTCGTGAGAAGTTCTGGTGTTGGATTTGTAGGGTTCCTTTCAGGAAAAGCGTAAGAAAGGCCCACCTGTGCTAAGGGAATGAGCACTCAACTTCTAAGAGCCATGCTCATTTGAGCCGCTGATCTTCTTCTCTGTTCAAATTTCAGATAACAGAACACCAGATAGGAAGACAAATAAAGGGGTGGGTCTTTAGTTTTTACTGATATAACTGTCCTTCACCACAGATGAATCATGAAAAAAAAAAAAAAGAGACTGTTTTCATTTTAGATAGGTTCATATGTATGCTATAGTAAAGGGTGATTGTAGCGAAGTTTCATTTCAAACTTTCATTGATTAATAAATCAGAATATTTAACTTTTGCTAAAATATATTTGATCCAATATAGTATATAGTATACCACTTTTCACATTTACTTGTAGGCCCTAAATTACAAGTAGAGGTTAAAATTTCATCACCAAAATGAGAATAAACTTACAGCTACTAGTAAGTTAATGAGCTACAAAATT
Organism: Meriones unguiculatus; assembly: GCF_030254825.1. NCBI lineage: Eukaryota > Metazoa > Chordata > Mammalia > Rodentia > Muridae > Meriones > Meriones unguiculatus. The sequence continues at coordinate 2,620,332 of NW_026843706.1, read as the reverse complement.
AATTGCCTACGATTGCTTTAAAACAAAACAAAACAAAAAACCCTCCTAGGCTATTAAAAGAAATCCTAACTCCATCCCAAGGGATTGGTTTTTGTTGCTTAATTAATTTTTATGGGCAATGGTGTTGCGTGTGTGTGTGTGTGTGTGTGTGTGCTGGATCCTGGAGTTGCACACCATTGTAAGCTGACGTGTGGGTGCTGGGAATTGAACCCTGGTCCTCTGGAAGATCAGTCAGTGTTCTTAACTGCTGAGCCATCCAGCTCCTCCAAGGCACTGTTTAACTTTGATTCTTCAGTCATCATCTACAGTTGGCTTAATGGTCACTCCTCTTCTTATCTGACCCCAACCAATTAAACTGCAAAATAAAAATAGAAGAAATCATGAGCTTTATCCCAACGGCAATGGCATCACTACACAATCATATGTCTCCTTTCTAAATTCAGATATCTTCCCAAAGCTGCTTCTCCACAATGAAAGCTCACAGTTTCCTTAGATTCTAAAAACCAGATAGATGGCTACCAGACAGCATGACAAGAAAATAAAAAACCTGCTGTCATATACACCGGTAAGTTGGATGCTGTAAATTCAAGCATTTGGGAGACAGGTAAATGAGGAGTTAGTTCGTGGCTACGTATTAAGTTTGTGGCTAGCCTGGGCAACAGGAAATCCCATCTTAAAAAAACAAAAACTTGCCAGTTGTGGTGGCATTTGCCAGCACCTGGGAAGTAGAGGAAAGTAGAGTTCTGTGTTCAAGGACAGCCTAGGCTACAAAGTGAGACCTTGTCACAAAGAAAAACAAAACAACAACAACAACAAAAACCCTAAGTGCTAAAGAGATGGCTCAATGGTGAAGAGCACTTACTGCTCTTGCAGAGGACCTGGGTTCAGTTCCTAGAACCCATAAGGTAGCTCACAATCACAGCAATCCAACAATCTATTCCAACTTCCTTGGGCACTGGGGCAAGCATGTTAGTGCACACACGTAATACTCAGACACATAAAATAACAATAAAAACAACTCCCCAGAAAGAATATATTTGTCTTTAACACCCTATTAAAAAAAAAAAAAACCTCCCCAAAAAAACAATAACAGCTCTAGTAAGTTTTGTCTGTCTGTACATGGATTTTTGTTTGTTTGAGAAGTTTCACTATGTAGTTTTGGATGACTGAAAGTTGCTTTTTTAACCAGGTTGGTGTTGAACTCAGAGGTCCCCCTTCTCTGCTTCCCGTATACTGGGATTTAAGGCCTGTACCACCACACCCAGCTCAGATTTAAAAGCAAAATAAACCCTAATTTTCTTTGCTTGTCTTTAGAAAATATTTCCCACTGACAGTGCCTCAGCACTCTGTGGCCTTGGCTGTCCTGGACTTGCTTTGTAGAGCAGGCTGGCCTCAAACTCACACTGATCCACTTGCCTCTTTCTCCCTGAGTGCTAAGATACCACTCCCAGCTGACAGTGCCTCAACAGGCAACAATGTCTTTAGATATCAGCTGGGAAAAGAAAACCACAGCAATGGGGGCTGGAGAGATAGCTCAGAGGTTAAAAGCACCAGTTGCTCTTCCAGAGGTCCTGAGTTCAATTCCCAGCAACCACATGGTGGCTCACAACCATCCGTAATGAAATCTGATGCCCTCTTCTGGTGTGCAGCTGTACATGCAGACAGAATACTGTATAAATAAATCTTAAAAAAAAAAAAAAACACAGCAATAATATAAGCAGACTGTATATAAGGAGATTGCTCATCACAGTAGGACTTCACCAGCAGTGGTGCCACAGCCTTTAATCACAGCCCTCAGGAGGTGGAGGTGGATGGTCACTGTGAGTTCCAGGCTAGCTTGGTCTTGTCAGAGCAGCCAGGGCTTCATAGGGAGACACTGTCTTTTTTTTTTGGGGGGGGGGGTGGTGGTGGAGGTGGTGGTAGAGATAACAAAAGGTTAACATTTGATACACTGTAGAGTTTGACAACTCAGATAAATCTTCTTAGCCAGAATGCAATGAGAAAGAAGCCAAACACAGTGGTGCACACCTGTAATCCCAGCAACCAGGGAGGCAGAGGCAGGTGAATCTCTGTGAGTTCAAGGCCAGCCTGGTCTAGGACAGCCAAGGCTACACAGAGAAACCCTGTCTCAAAAAACCCAACCCCCTCCCAACTTCCACCCCCCACACCAAAAAAAAGAGAATGCATTGAGAGACTGTCACCTGCACAGTATCCAGGAAAGACTGACGAAGGAAACAGGCAGTGAAGAACAGAGTCAAGGCACAGCGGAATAATTTTAGGGAAAATCAGGCTGTGGGACAGTCTAATTTAGAAGGTATATATTTCAGACAAACCAACAGGCAAGGTTAAATGGATTAAAACTGCTTTTCAGAAAGATCCCAAATAGCCACAGGCAGCAATAGGACATCAGACATTCTTTACTATAGCACTATGACAGTGTTTTGAAGACTCATTCTGACTGCGACCTTAAGTAATAACAGGTAAGGCAAAGCAGGACTCTTTGGCTACAACTTTGTAAGTGAAGGCCAGAGCACTATGAACAATGATGCATTGAGGAATGGTGAAGGAAACAGTACTCATTAACTAATTTGAGAACAAAAGAATCAGAAACCAAAGATAAATGTGTGTGTTGGGGGTCGGTCTGGTTGTATTTGGATGCTAATTACTGGTCCTTAAGATCTGGCTACTGCCCAGATAGACCTATCCTTGTTGTGTAAACCTGCCTACGATATTATACCTGGCCAAGGCAGGAGGTAGCCATGGATAAGGTGTCTGTGCTTTGGGGATAGGAGAATCTCAGGAAGGAGAGAGGGGAAAGCAACCATGAGTTAACATGGGAAAGGAACCACATGGGTTGGGAGGAAGCACTCCAAGAATAACGTGAATGGAGTAAGTATTGGGGATTATGGATGGGAGGCAGCTAGATGGGATGGTTTAAGGAGATGGCACTGGATGGGATTGGAAGGTTTGAGGTAGTGTAGGTGGAATATCTGCCCAGCCCAAGGTAAATAAGGCAGTTATAAAACCGAACAGGTGCCTGTACCTTATTATGATAGTGGGTTAGATAACACCACCATAATAATTATAGGGCTAATAATTATTATTAGCCCAACACCATTTATGCTTCCTAGGTAGTACACAGAGCCTCATTTCTAAAAATTATTTCTCACTAATACTAACCCCTTAGAGAAATGGCCAATTCTAAGACTGAAGGAGAGAGGTATAAAACAACCTGGGACATCTTGTGGCAGGAAATAAGTCTGTACCAAAAACAATAAAATACAAGATGGACAAAAAGATACAGGAGCCAGCCCTAGCGTCCCCGCTGACAAAATCACGGACAATTTGTACATCAAAACAAAAGACAGCACGTACAGATCATAGCCTAATGAATTGAAACAGAACCTCACAAATCTGTATTATGAAAGCGGGTAATCAAATAATAGGGAAGAAAAAAAAAAAGAGCCAAACAAATGGACTGATGAAGTTGACAAGGGGAGGGCGATGGAGGGTGGAATCACTGTTTCAGTCAAAAAGTTCAACTCAGGCACAAAACATCAGTGAGTGATAAACACAGGAGGGGGTGAGATTTGCTGAACAGCAGGCTATTTAAATATGCAGGGTCTCCCAACAAATTCCTTTCTTCTCTCTTTCTTTCTGGCTGGGTGTCTGTGCGTGTATATGTGTACTTACATACATGTGTTTCTTTGAGCTAGCCCAGGTTGCCTGCAAACTTGATATGGAGCTGAAGGTGACTTTGGGGTCCTAATCCTTGTGCAACCACCTCCCAAGTGATTAGTCTGTGCCACCACATCTGGCCTCCCAGTTGTTTTTTCTTTCTTTCTTTCTTTCTCTCTCCCCTCACCCCCAAATCCAAGTTTATGAGAAGTAGATCTGGGAGGGGTTGGGGAGAAGTGAGTCTGATCAAAATACCTTTTTTATTTTTGGGGGGGGGGAGGATGCGTGTTCAAGACAGGGTTTCTGTGTAGCCCTGGCTGCCTTAGAACTTGGTCTGTAGATCAGGCTGGCTTTGAACTCAGAGGGCCTGCCTCTGTCCTCTGTCTCTGAGTGCTGGGATCAAAGGCATGCACCACTATTGCCAAGCAGATCAAAATACTCTTGAAAAAATTCAAAAAAAGTTTAAAGTCCAAGGCTGATAAAGATGGCTCAACAGATAAAGGCACTCATCACCAAGCCTGACTACCTAAGTTCGATCCCCAGAACCCACAGAGTGGAATAAGAAGTTGTTCTCTGACCTCCCCCCATGTATACTGAGGCATGGGTGCATCCCGACACAGACACACATAAAATAAGGACATGTAAAAGGGTGCTTGCTGCCAAGCCAGATCACCCAAGTTCACTTTTTGAAATATAGGTTACATCTAAAACAACGGGAAGCCAGTTGCAGTATTTGTCCTAATAAAGGAATACAAATCAAAAGATATTAATACAGCTCCCGAAACCATCCAAACAAGAAGGTGAGAGCTAAAGCCACATTAATTGTTAAGTTCAAGGAGAAGAGTGTCCATATAAATACCAATAAGAACTTAAGTGAACAAACTCACCGCCAATGTTTCTCAACTCTTCTGCTAAGCGCAATTTTTTCTCCTACTTCTGTGCACACAGGATTAGTCAAAACAATCTTGCCCAAATCAGCCTTGACAGCACTGACTCTTCCTCCTGTCGACAGGGAGCCTATGTTGACCATAAGCACTTCATTCTTAGACAGCTTTTGCACCTAGGGAGAGAAATTGGAGAAAAGGGGGAAACAGATAAGAAAATGCCTTCTGAAGAGTGTGGAGGCGCACACCTTTAAATCACGTGCTCAGGAGGCATAGGCAGATTGATCTTTCTGAGTCTGAGGCCAGCCTGGTATACATAGAGAGCAATACTGAAAGACTTGCCACAAAAAGCCACACAAATCAATAGTTTCTGTTTTCGTGGGGACTCTTTAAAACCTAAAGCACATACCTTTGCGGCTTTCTTGTCTCCTTCAGTTCGTACGCCCAAAAGACGTCTAAGCAGGAAATAGGAAATTTCCAGTTCTGTGAATATTTCAGGTAAAGCTCCAACGGCACCAAGTACTTGTCCCACCATTCTGTCAGCTCGGCACAAAGTGGGGTCGATCTTTGTTCCAACTCCTAATAAAAAGTAAAATGTTATGCAGTCTTATTTCTTATCTAAAATACCCTTGGAGTAATTTGCTTCAAAGTCTAGTTAAAAATCGACATCCTTCTACACCTTCTTCCGCTTTCATACACTTAGAGTAAGCCGAACAAAAAAATACTTGTTTTAATTTTGTTTTTGGTTTTGTAAGTAGTTTCTCTCTGTAGCCTTGGCTGTCCTGGAACTCACTCTGTAGAACAGGAAGGCCTCCAACTTAAGAGAGCTACCTGCCTTTGCCTGAGATTTAAGGCCATCACACCTTTCATGAAAATAAAAATTTAGAGCCTTTTCTGGGTGTTCTGATGCACCCGAGTACCATAAGCATGTAGTACCTTCAAGAGCCATAAGAGGGCGACAGATGCCCTGCAAAGATAGTCACAAACTTGTGAGCTGCTTAAAGTACTAGACACTGAACTTGGGTCCCCTGAAGGAGCAGAGCAGCAAGTGCTTTTAAACACAGAGCCATCTCTTCAAGGCCCTTATTTTTTAAGTTATGTGTCTATATGTGCCTTTGCACGTAAGTGTGGCACCAAAAGAGGGTACTGGCTCTCCTGGAGCTGGAGTTATAGATGGTTCAGAGTCACTCATAAATCCAGACATCTGCAAGAGCAGTAGCCATTCCTAACCACTCAGCCACATCTCCAGTCTTTACAGTAAACATTACACAAAGGAGAAATGAATTGCATGTATTTCCTTCCTTAGCTCAAAGACACATTTTGAACTCTTATTCAATCTTGCCTTTTTCTCAGCAATGGAAAAATGGTAAGAGATCAGAAAACCCTTTTTTGATTTGTTTGAGACAGGGTCTTACTTGAGTTAGGTCTTGTAATGGAAGTTTTGGTTTCTTTAAAAACTCAGTTATGTTATATAAATATTCTTTTTTATTTAATAACAAGCGTGGGATTTTAGCTTGGGCTTTAGTTTGTCCAGAGCCGACGATTCCTCCTGGGTGCTGGTCTTTGCAGCACAGAGAGGGGTGTGGTCTAGGGAGTCCTGGAAGAGATAGACTGAGGAGGCTGCTTGCCGCGTTTACTGTTGACAGATTCGTAAAGCCCCAAAAGAACCCATCGGGCCTAAACAGCTGCAAGAAGTAAACGGGTCTGAGCCCCCTCTCCCCACTAACCTTTCTTACCTAGGGCTAAATGGCTGCTGGAAGGGAGGTAGAGGCCTAAAAACCCCAAATAAAATGTTTAAAAACGAGTGTAACAGGGCTGGAGAGATAGGTCAGAGGTTAAGAGCACTGGCTGCTCTTCCAGAGGTCCTGAATTCAATTCCCAGAAACCACATGGTGGCTCACAACCATCTATAATGAGCTCTGGTGCCCTTTTCTGGCATGCAGGTGTATATGCAGACATAACACTGTATAATAATGAATAAATCTAAAAAATAAAATAAAATAAATTTTTTTAAAATGAGCATAAGGTCTTATATCTCCAGTCTAGTTATGCTGTCCACATTGGTCTCAACCTTCTGTGCTAAAGGCAATTCTGCTTCAGAGTCCCAAGTATGTGGGACTGTAGGTACTCACTACCATGCCTAGGTGGAAGTTGTTTTTTTTTCTTTTATTCCCACATCAGTGTGAGTATAATCTGACATTTTTTTCCTTTTTAGTAACATTACATTTGCAAAATTCACACAAAAAGCAATCACCTCCAAAAGTGTGTCACCAAACAGTAATGATAAGCCAGGTACTCTGGTGCAAACCTATACCCAGCTACTTGAAGACCATTTGAAAAAGGGAATTCAAGGCCAATTTAGGCAATATAGCAAGGCAGTATAAAACCAACCAACCAGCCTAAATCCCCAAACAAACCATATATAACCCGTGTTTTGAATGCTAGACCATCAAACTTACTTTGTGCCAGGCACAGTGGCATAGACCTGAAATTCTAGCTGTAACTGGAGAGAATGTTGCAGGAAAACCTAAAGTTCTAGCTCAGCTTGCAGTACAAAGTAAGTGAGTTTAAGGACAGCTTGGGTAACCTTGTGAGATCTTTTAAAAAGAGGAAGAAGAGTGGGGCTGGAGAGATGGCTCAGTGGTTAAAAGTACTACACTCTTCTTTTGTGGGCACCAGGCATGCATGTGGTGCGCACATACACACACAAACACTCATACCACATAAGCGAAATAAATTACATAGAGCACCTGCCTAGCATGTTCCAGCCTTTACCCAAAACTTGGCCAGAATTATTGAATAAATATCTATCCACCAAAAGATACTTTAAAAATATTTTTATTATTAATATTATGCTTGTTTGGAGTGAGCAAGCACCTTTACTTGAGCCAGCTCCAAAATGTCTTCTTCCTGTTTACAATATTCCAAGATGTACCAATAAAGCCAGGTGTGATAGTACACATCTGTAAGCCTAGCACTTGGGCAGCTGATCTAGGAGGGTTGCCTTGAAAACCAGCCTAGAGAAAATTATATGGCAAGACCCTATGTCAAAAATTAAAACAGGGGCTGGAGAGATGGCTCAGAGGTTAAGAGCACTGACTGCTCTTCCAGAGGTCCTGAGTTCAGTTCCCAGCAACCACATGGTGGCTCACAACCATCTATAATGAAATCTTGTGTCCTCTTCTGGTCTGCTGGCACACATACAGGCAGAATACTATATAAATAATAAATATACAAATCTTAAAAAAAAAATTAAAACAGGATGTGGTGGAACACACCTTTAATATCAGCACTCAGGAGGCCAGCCAGGGCTATGTAGAGAGACCCTGTCTCAAAACAAACAAAAAATTCCAACAACAAAAATAACCAAAGGGAGGCAAAGAGATGACTCAGCAGTTAAGAGCACTTGCTGGTCTCTACAGAGGCCCTGGGTTTGGCTTCCAGAACTGACAAGGCAGCAGCTCACAGGCTCTGAAACTCCCAGTTTCAGGGGGTGGGGGTAGGAGGAATCTGATGCCCTCTTTGGCATTTTGGGCATTGGCACACACAAGGTGTACAAACATATATGCAAACAAGATCATATACTGTCGGGAGCGTGACTCAGTGGCCTGCGGCCTTTACTAAAGGCAGAGGAGAACTTGCAAGTCCATCTCCTTTTGTTTGTGATAACAGGTGGGATAGCTTGTGAGGGTTACACCTCTTCCTCAGGCTCCTTATGCAAATTAACCTATTGTTCTGAGATGTTTTACTGGCTAAAGTAACTCCTCAAAGAAAAAAGTGGGCAGAAGGCTGGAGGCAGAGGATGAGAGAACACTTGAGACTTGCTGCCTGCTGCAGCAGTCTGCCTTTTGCAAAGGCTGTTGAGTCTGGACCTTTAAAAAGTTTCCTGTGTGCTGTGTGTTTATTGTATTAATTTTAATCCTCACACCCAACTCAAGAACCGTTCGACTCTGCCCGGCTGGTCCCGGCAATATACATAAAAATAATTCTGTAAAAACAAAACAAGCCTTACACTTTATCTTTGATATTTCCTACAAAACACACCATTAATCTCCACAAATTAAGAGGGAAATGCTTACCAATGAGGCCACCTGGAGCAGCATACTGAAGATCATTATGTTCCGCAAAAAGTGATACAATTTTGGAAAAAATTGGTTTACACATGAGTTTTCCTTCACTATCTTTGGAAACAATACCAGGTCTGACTTCTATCTCCTGGCCTACCTGTAAACATACCATTAGTAATGAGAATTATTGTAGAACAATGTATTATTTAGCTACCAATGTACTAACAAAAAGACCACAAAACTAAAAAGGCGATCTTTCCTCTAACTTCAAGACTACTACTTTTTTAAAAAATTCTTTATTAATTACACTTTATTCACTATGTATCCCCTCTGTGGTTCCCTCCCTCCTCCCGTCCCAATCCCTCCCTTCCTCCACCCTCTGCATGCATGCTCCTCCCCAAGTCCACTGATAGGGGAGGACTTCTTTTCCTTCCTTCTGATCCTAGTCAACTAGGTCTCATCAAGAGTGGCAAGACTACTACTTTTATTGACTTCTCCCAGCTGTGCACCACCATGCCAGATTAAAATTACATATGTATACATAAAAATAAAATACATACATACATATATATATATATATTTGTTTGTTTGTTTATTTGAGACACAGTCTCAATGTAGCTCTGGCTATCCTTTAACTAACTTTGCAGACTATGCTAGCCCCAAACTTGGAAATCTGTCTGCCTCTGCCTCCAGATTTAAAGGTGTGAGGTACTATGCTCAGCTACATTTTTTTTTAAAGGAAAAAAATGAGTCTGGCGGTGGTGATACATGCCTTTAATCCCAGCACTTGGGAGGCACAGGATCTCTTGGTTTGAGGCCAGCCTGGTCTACACAGTGAGTTATAGCACAGCCAAGCCTACACAGAGAAACCCTGTCTCAAAAAACCATAAAAAGGGAAGGAAAAACCTGACATGGAGGAGACAGATGTGTCAACAGTTACAGAGTACTTGCTGCTCTCCCCAAAGGTCAGAGTTCAGTTCCCAGCACCCTCATGGCAGCTCACAACCATCTTTAACTCCAGTTCTGAGGGATCCAACGTCTTCTGGCCTCCCTGGACACACACATACACGGAGACAAACCCCCATAGGTATTAACTAAATAAATCTAAAAGAAAATTTTTTCCTCAGTTCCACTCAACCTTTGCAATTATCAAATAAGCCTGTTGTCATGTAAAATATGCTCCACATTCACAAGAGAACTATAACTGTGGAGATCGACCCTGAAAAGTTCTTAGTTCCGCCTATGCACCATGGCACTCGCACGGCCACCCCCATATATATGATAAACAATCAAACGCATAGCATAACAATTCAATCCAGTTTACCTTTAACACTCCTTTTAGAATACTACCACCGGCTACACCTCCCTTAAGGTCATCAACTTCACAGCCAGGTTTGTTGACATCGAATGACCTGATAACTAAAAGGGAAAAAAAAATTAAGATGAAATAAAGCCATTTCTATTGATTGTAGCTTTAGAATTCTTTTCCAAGTCAACTTCTCTAAAAACAATATAATGTTACTGCTTTAATGCTTACCGAAATCTTACTTATAATAGAAACAAACAAACAAAGCAGAAAGTTTAAAAGTTCATTCAGATGGCTTATTAAGTACACTAATATTATAAGAGTCTCTACCATGGAGTATCATGCAGCTATTAGAAATTAATAGTATAAATTATCTGTAATGGTCTTGGATTGCTTTTGTCTACATACAAAGTGAGTTCCAGTACAGCCAGGGATACACCTGTCTTGAGAAACCCTGTCTTGAAAAAGTGCCAGGTGTGGTGGCGCATGCCTTTAATCCTAGCACTCAGGGAGGCAGGGGTAGGTGGCTATCTGAGTTTGAGGTCAGCCTGGTCTACAAAGCGAGTACAGGAGAGTCAAAGCTACACAGAGAAACCCTGTCTTGAAAAAAACAAAAACAAAACAATGACAACAAAGTCTTGACCTATGTATCTAAGGTTTCTGAATCTGTGTCATTCAACCAGACAAGAATCAAAAATGCTTATATGATGAGGCCCATTATCCTCTTTGCATTGTAACCGTTTATACAGCGTTCACAACCAACTGGCTATTATGACTTAAGGCATACAGAAAAGGACTGGTAATGTACCTCAGTGGTAGTGTGGAGGAGGCTGCACGTGGGCATTTTATTTTTTCATTTGTTTGAGAGAGGCTCTCAGGTTGTAGTCCCGACTGACTTGAGCTTGTTATGTGGACCACCCTAGCCTTGAATTCAAGTGCTTGGATTATAGGTATGTGCCACCATGCTTGGTATGTTATATATAGAATTTCTGTATTATATGGCTTCTACAATACAAATTTACTTTAAAAAACCGTAAGACATTTCTAAGACTGTATGACATATTCTTAGGTCACCCAGGAGAACTTTCCCCCAACAATCATACAAACAGCTCCAAATGAAGACCTAGAAAAAGAGGCCTTTGAAAAAGCTCCTGCATCTTTGAGCAGCAACCACAACTCAGTGAAATCAAACCTATCGGCTTTTCAGTAATGGTATGATATAGTGGAAATTTCAGTTTCTTTAGAAACTCAGTTATGGGGGCTGGAGAGATGGCTCAGAGGTTAAGAGTACTGGCTGTTCTTCCAAAGGCCCTGACTTCAACTCCCAGCAACCACTTGGTGGCTCAGAACCATCTATGAGATCTGGTGCCCTCTTCTGGTGTGCAGGCACACATGCAGGCAGAATATTGCATAAATAAATAATAAGGACTCAGTTATGTTACATAAATATATTTTTGTTTTAATCTGAAGTGTGGGTTATGGAGCTGCTTTCAGTTTGTCCATAGAGAGGGGAGTGGTCTTTTCCAGTTGCAGTTATGTAATTCTGACGACTCTGAGAGGGATGAATATCAGAACCAGGAAGGAGGAGGCTTTGAGGAGAGGGCTGGAGAAGGAAGAAAGCTGCTGCTGTGCTGGTTAACTGGACTGCTGGATATCCTGACTACAAAGATTGGAATTGCCCCAAGGAACTAACTCTAAAGAAGTCTACCCTTCTAACCTTCCTTCTCTCCTACCTAGGGTCGGGGGTTGGAAGAGAGGTAGAGGCATAAGGAACCCCAAATAAAACAGTTTAAAAACCAGGGCCAACAGTACAATGACATCATTGGTATGGAAACTGTAACAGTTCAACATCTTATAATCCCCTACAGAAAATACTTTTGTCACTCCAGGTTGGTCACGGAAAATACCAAATACTAACCACAATGAGTTTTTCAATATAATCAAGACATTATTTCAAATAGGTTTTATGGATTTATCACCACCTCTGCAGAAAGGAGAAACATTACAGGGGAAGCACCAAGATGGAAAAGTCCAGTTAAATGTGACTCACTTACCAATGAGACGGGGTTCTGAAGTAAAGTCTCTTGGGGGCACTGGTATTTTCTTCACTATGTACTCACAGACAACTTCAATGTTGTATTTCAGCTGAGCAGAAATTGGAATAATTGGCGCCCCTTCTGCTACTGTTCCTATGTAACAGATTTCAGAAAAATCAAAATCCTTGGGTCTTATAAAACTTGCTCTATACAGCTGCTAGATAAATCAGAACTAAAAGAGGCCTAAATATGTCTACACACAAATGCCAGTCAAAAAGCAGAAAGTGGTCTCTCTAGAAAGATGACAATATTCTCTTTAACTCCTGCAAATGAATTATTTGTCCTCTAAGGGGAAACTGCTAAATTTACATCAACGGGTTTAATAAAGGCAAAATGCTGTGTTTAAAGCAACAAAACACGGATATTCCTAGGGAGCAGCACTTTAGAAGCTAGAAGATTTCTAACAACACATAATTAACCTTTCCATAAATGTCAAAAGGAAATTAGAGTCTTCGATAATTAAAGACTGGCTGGCCTATGTATTTTTTTCTTTATTAATCATATGTCAAGCAAACTAGTCAAAGAAATAGACCAAAATTAATCAGATTTTAATCAAAATGTATTATTTTTCATGCCAGAACTGGGTTCTCAACGAGGAAAGGCTAAAAAAAATAACCAAATGTCAACAGTAATAGGCATCATGTCTTCTCGGAAAGTGGAACATGCTATGGTACTAGAGAAAGGAACTCTGAAAAGATCACTTTGTTCTTTAAGATGGACACTCTCTATGCAGTCCTTGCTGGCCTCGAACTGGCCTCTGTGCCTCTAGGGTGCTGAGATTAAAAGCATGTGTCATGAGGCCCAGCAGAAAAATTGCTTTTACTTTTTTTTTTAATTCATTTTACTACTACTATGAATTTTTTTCTTTTGGGAGGCAATGATAAATTCAGTGCCTTGTGTTTGCCAGGCAAGCACTCTACCACTGAAGTATACTCTAAGCCCTTGGAATTTAAAACATGTAATGTGACTGACAGCATCTCCAAAGTATAACCTCAGTTTTAACTTTGTACATTAAATTCAGAAAAATATATTTATCTTATCAGGACACTGTATCAGGTCACTAACAAGTACTGGGTAAAAAAACAACACTTATGATACTTAAATCTACTTCATTTTAGATGATATTACAATTTAGTGATCCTCTGATTTATTAGCTATTAAAACTTACCTTGTACAAATGCAAGAATCTGCTCATATTGTTCCTTAGCCTGACTTTCTTTGACTAGATCAATTTTATTCTGTAAGATCAAAATATGCTTGAGTTTCATGATTTCTATAGCAGCCAGGTGTTCAGAAGTCTGAGGCTGAGGGCATGATTCATTACCAGCTGGTTGACAGAGAATAACAAACATGCGTAAGAATAATTAGAAATATCGACAGAATGCAATTTTAAAAACAGCAGGCAGACTGTTGGTTGTGCGGAGCCGTGGGGAGCGTAATTGGGCGGTGAATGCTTAACAGGTAGGGCATTCACTCTGGTAGTGATGAAATTCTGAATGGACCTCCCTCACTGATATTGACAAAATAGTAAGCTTTACATGATGTGCACTCTACTGCCAACTGCTTCACCCTGTATCTTCGTTCACTGCAGCCTCACACTCCTGGTCCTAAGCCAGGAGCTTCCAATGAACAAGTTGTCTTCAAGAGTTTTTGCTGAGGCCTTCTAGCTCAATCTAGTCTGGGCGTGCTCTGGTACAGCTCAGCTCTAACGAGATGGTCAAGGCTCCTCCTTAAATAAGCAACAGTGCACCGTGGTAGGTAAGTTTTGGTCAGCCTGCCTACAGTCACCCCCCCACCCCGTCTGCTCATGTGTCCGATACTATATCCCTTTGCAAACCTCAAAATGCCACTTATGCCTGTGAAATCGCTGAACAGTTCACATAAGGAGTAACAGCGTTACCGCAGTGTGTAACTCCCAGGTTGTGTTACGCCATGGCCATTACTATGAATCAATCAGTTCTCCACCTCCACGGAGAGGCAACTCACTACACAGACCAATGCTTCAACGCTCAAATTTTAAATGGAGGTAGTATGTGCAGCTGCACCATATTATTTTCTGGATACTCTAAGACTTCGCAGAAGCCATAAACCCCAGGACTCTTTTGCTTAGTATTTTGTTTGTGCTGTTAGAAGGAAATGTCATCCTCTGTGACACATTCCTTTTCATGTCTCACTTAGATAACGGACATGGCCTCCAAAGGTTTTAGTTCTTCCTCAAATATTCCACTCAGATTAGTTATCCCTCTGTTTGTCCAAACTAATTCTGATGACTTTACCTATCAACAGAAGAGCTGCATCCATCACTGCTGCGCCATTCAGCATTGTAGCCATCAAAATATCATGGCCAGGACAGTCAACAAAGGAAACATGCCTGGCAGTCGAGAAATAACAATCAGTCTTAAGATCAATCAAAACTATAAGCAGACTGTAGATTTCTTTTCTTTTTGAGACAGGGTTTTTCTGTGTAACACACCTGGCTGTCCTGGACTCTTTCTGTACACCAGGCTGGCCTTGAACTCACAGAGATCTGCCTGCCTCTGCCTCCTGAGTTCTGGGATTAAAGGTGTACACCACCATGCTTGGCCAGGCTTTACTGTAGATTTCAGAAAGTTAAATCACATGGGAACTAGTTCTCAATGTTGTTAAAATGTGTTGTAAGACTTGGTGTTTATAGACTCTGGATCTGATGCTTATGGCTTCCACAGGTACTGGCACCTAGATAAGCGCTCAGACAAACACATCCGTATCATTCAAAATAAACATGAAAAAAGAGAGAATGAAGACTTTCATTTAAAAAAAATACTCTGCCCAAAATATCACTACCCCTGAAAAACTGGAATTGTGTGTCTGAAAGTGAGAGGACAGTACTACTTTAAACTTACGGTACTCAGAGTTATGACTTTAGAATTTACTTTTTAAGCCACAGGCAGTGGCGCACCCCTGTAAGCCTAGCATTCGGGAGGCAGAGGCAGGTTGATATCTGTGAATTTGAGGCCAGCCTCGTCTATAAAGTAAATCCACGACAGCCAAGGCTACACAGAGAAACCTTGTCTCGAAAAACCAAAGCAAGCAAGCAAGCAAACAAACAAACCCAAAAAGTGCTCTTGGTTACTAAGTCATCTCTCCAGGCCCCAAATCACAATTTTAACAAAAAGATATGCTCACACTGCCATGATCTAAAATGGGAATCAAGGATCAGCAAACTGTGAGCTCCAGACTCGGCCTACCACAAACCCATACGTGAGTTTACATGTGTTTTTGTAAAAGAAGAGAAGAAATAAGCACTAGCAACTTTAAGGCCCACAAAACAGAAAACAGTTGCTCTTTACAATAGAGGTATCCTTATCTCTGATAGTGCTAGGACCAGAGTGAGCTAAAAAAGGGTACCTCAGGTGTACATTTTAAGGGGATGCCTAAACAGTTAAAAAGAAAGCCTGGAATGTTGATCAGCGGTAAAGCATTTGCCTGCTAGCATGTGGGGCTTTTGGTGCAAGCCCTAGTGCTAAAGAAAAAAAAAATAATTCAACACTTGGATAAAGACAACTAAATTTCAAAATTAATGCCAAAATCCATTATGATCAAAGCTCCAACATTTTAAATAGAAAAAGGATTATTAACAATGACCTGCCTAAAAGGCATGTTGGCAAACACCTTTAATCCCAGCATTCAGGAGGCAGAGGCAAGCAGATCTCTAAGTTTGAGGCCAGGCAGGCTACACAGAGAAAACCTGCTTCTAAAAACCAACCAACCTACCAACCAAGCTAAAGAAGTCACAGAAAAGCAAGAAAATATCAGCAATATTGTTTGTCTTTATTTAAAGTCTCGACTGGTGACTCTTGCATTAAAGTATTTATCCTGATTATTGCGATTTCTTGGCTTCCCCTCCTTCCCTAGATTTTGGACCTAAGAGAAAAATCTGCCCACTATCTAAGATGGTCTTGTAATCCCCAAAGATGTTAGTAACTAGATACCAGCACCCTCTGGTAATGAACCAACATGTGAAACTATATTCAGAAAATTGTTTGGAAACAAAGCCATTTGTTTTAAAGAAGCAATTGAAAAAATGGCTTCATTCTTTTATCTACTAAACAGAAATGACACTGCTTAAATCCAATGAGTTGTTTTCTCTCCCTTCCTTTTTTGCTCATGCAATACTCACCTTAAAAAAAATTTTTCTTTTAAAGATTTATTTTCACTTTCTGTGAATGAGCATTTCATGTCTGGTACCCTCAAAGGCCAGAAGGGGTTGTGGGATCTCCTAGAACAGGAGTTACAGATGGCTGGGAGCAGCCAAGTAGATGCTGAGAATCAAACCTGGGTCTTCCTAGCCAGTGCATTTAACAGATGACCCCTCTCTAGCTCCCTTATGCAATCTTTCAGTTTGCAGAACTTTTAAAATTAATTTAAAAGGTCAAGTGTTGACCTTTCAATTCTTATCATATAAAATAAATGCAAAATAATGGTAAAGCAATGAAACCATTCAGCAATTAAGTTAGGGTTCAGTGTCTTAAGTACTTCAAAAGGCACAAAGCACAATGTAGTGATTGAAAAGCATAAAGTGATTTTAGCATCAAAGTTACCTCACTAATTTGAAGTTCCCTTTGGTCCCTGGAATGTCTGTAGGAAACTCATCCGGTGTACTACTTCCACATGATCTGTAACATTCTGGTCTAGGACAACTTGGGTCATCAAGTTTATAAATCTAAGTTTCCATGTAAAAGAAAACAAACAAACAAATTGGATTTGTTTACTCATGCACCAGTTAAAGTTAAGGAGTTTCTAGCTTCACTGTACACAGGTCACCTTAGCATTAGCATATCCAAGCTTGATGGTAATGTTCCTTTCCAGTTCATTTTTGAATCTGACAGTGTGAACTCCAGAAATAGCCTTGACCACAGTGGATTTCCCATGAGCTACATGACCAATTGTACCTATTGACCAAAGACAACAAAATTAACTTCAGCATGCAAGTACACCAGATATCTTTACAAACGCTGTTGAGTAGAAAACTAAAAACACTAACTATAAACGGCCTGGACGATCTGGGGAGACCTTGTCATAAATCTTAAAAAAACAAAACAAAACAGAAAAAACAAAAAAACAAAAAAAAAAAAAAAAAAAAAAAACAAAGCCGGAGCCAGGCATGGTGGCATATATCTTTAATACCTGCAGTGAATTTGAGGTCAGCCTGGTCTACAAAATGGGTGCAGGGCAGTAAGGGCTCTGTTATACAGAGAAGCCCCGTCTTGAGGAAAAAAACAACAAAAGTGCTGTGAGTGATGGCTCATGCCTTTAATTTCAGCAGAGGCAGAGGCAGAGGCAGGCAGATCTCTGAGTTCAAGGCCAGCCTGGTCTACAGGTCAGCAAGGGCTACAGAGAGAAATCATCTTGAAAAACCTAACCAACCAACAATAAAAAAAAAAAAAAAAAAAAACTTCCCCCACCCTCCAAAAAAGATTCAAACACACAGTTAGTATGACAAACTTCGATGTAACAAAAAAGAACACACTCATAATCCTAGTACTGAGAAATCTGAGGCAATGGGATTGCCTTTAGTTAAGAGGTCAGCTTGAGCTACACAGTGAATACCAAGCTAACTACATATACTAGTTAGCCAGAATACATAGCAAGCCTGTACTAACGCCCCTTACCCAACAAGAAAAACCAACCACACATTTTATACTCAAGCAATATATATCTCAACAGTTCTAGATGCCAATTAATGGGGAAAGAATTCGACTTAATTATAGCTTATACATCAAATAAAACTTCCATAAACTGCCCTTGTACGGCAAGAACACATTCTCACCTCTTTCTTCCCTACTGTATGATTACATACTGCCTTGTACTATTTTTTTTCCTTTTACTATTAAATTTTTCTTTCATATAATATCGCAAAAATGTAGCAAGGTTTTGTTCACAAGGGCTCCACAGCTTTCTTTTTGACACACTGTACTGCTCAGGACAATCTCCAAGTAAACGACCACAGTATTCAATGAATTATACAACAGGAAAGACTAAAATTACTTTTAAGTCAAGTCTCCGAGCTATCTTACCAATATTAATCGTGGCTTGTCTGCTGATAACTTCATGTGAAAGTGGTGTCAACTTGGTGACATCCTGCAATAAAACATATTTCAAAACATGATCAACATAAACCAGAAAACTTTCCTTGATGTTAATTTTTCCTTTTCCCCAGGTACAACTCTATGCCCTATATAAGCAGCTCTCTTCTCCCGCTAAAGTGTCTCCTCCCTTATAAGGTGCTGTTACACTATGAGCCCTCCATTGTCCTATAAGACAACTCCACTCACTAAGAGAGGACTAGAGATGAAAGACCACCTAATCCTGGAGGCTTAGCAAGTCCTCAAGGGTCCAACACAGCGGGCAGTGTAGTCCGGTTTCCAATCCTTTTCAAACTTAAACTTTAATGATTTTAAACAATCTTTGTGTATCTCATGCTGGCCTCCAACTCGACATGTGGCCACCTTTAACTTTTACTTTTCCTATTTTCATCTCCTAAAGTGCTGGGATTACAGGCGTGCGCTTCTGAGGATGGAACTCAGGGCTGCGTGGATGCTAAGCATACACTCTACACAGTGAACAGCAGCCCCACAGTCCTTAATTCTATTTATCACCGAAGCTTAACTCCGGGAGTTCCAAGTCTCACAATCCTTCACCAGTGCGGGCACTAGGCAAGGTACTGGCGAGGGAGCCGCCACGCCTGAGTCTCTAAGGCTTAGAGGGTACAGCTCTAGGATATCTGCTTTACATCACGATCGAGACACCCGGGCACTGCCCCATCTCCCCACTCCCTGGCTCACGATGCATTCCCGCCACAAATCGAGACCTCACCAATGTAGCGAGATCCTGTCGAGAAAGATGTGGCTGCCCGAGAGTCACTCCACCTTCACCCCCAGCCATCTTGCTCGGAGAGGAAAGGAAACTGCTCGGCAGCCGGTGGACAAAACGTAGGCCCTCTTGGGCGGAGCGAAAGAGCAGCGGCGGGAAGGCGGGCTGTGGCCCAGACCTGGCAAAAAGGATGCCACTTCTCTGTTTTAATTTGCACAGGAACTACCGGCAACCTTACTCGAAAACAAAATACAAATTTTAGAACGTATCCGTTTCCATCCTGTTAGATTTTATTTTATTTTTTTGCGCAGGCAAGGTTGAGGGCAACCCCAGGAAAGGCCCCTTGAGGGTAGGGTTATTAATGTGACACTGCGCGCTGCACGGAGAAGCCATTTCCGTTTCCTTTTTGTGCTGGCTGCAAGTTTTCCGGCATCTGGGCATCTTTACCCAGCGTGTAAATCAGAAAAATGGAAATGTCTCTTTTATTTTACTTCATTAATTTATTGACTTAGTCTAATAAAGGTATGTCAGCTCGGGGTCCTCTTTCGCCTTGCTGGGGCTCTAGCTCCAGAGGACGATACGCCACGCTAACCCTAGCGAGCTTGCAAAGAGCGCCCTCCCGCGGACGTCTGTGGAAAGGTTCAGGAACGTAGTGTTGGAGGAAGAACGTTCCTCCCTTGTTCCGTGTTAGAAGTTTCTAGGGCTGGTGAGGCGGTGCATAGTGTGACCTTAGTATGCTACCGCGTGAATTTCTGAAAACGGCACAGTTTTTTTTTTCCCCCTGAAGCTGAGCCTAGGAAGCCCTTCCCCTTTTTCTTAATTAGTATTTAAAAAAAAATTAAATATCTTTGAGATTTTGTTGTTTTTCATCGTAGGTTAAAAATAAGTAATGTTAGGCTGGAGAGATGGCTCAGAGGTTAAACATACTGGTTGTTCTTCCTAAAGGTCCTGAGTTCAATTCCCTACAACCACATGGTGGCTCAAAACCATCTGTAGTGAGATCTAGTGTGCAGGTACACATGTAGGTAGGATGCTGTATAAATAATAAATAAATCAATCTTAAAAAGAAAGATTTTTAAAAAGTAATGTTAGCTGAGCATGGTGGCCTGTGACTTTCGCCTTTAATCTCAGCAATCAGGGAGGTGGATCACTGTGAGTTCAAAGCCAGCCTGGTGGTCTAAAAGTGATTACAGGCCAGCCAAGACTAAACAGAGAAACCCTGTTTCAACCGCCTCCCACCTACCCACCAAAGGAAAAAAAAAAAAGATGTTGAGGCACAGTGGCAGACACCTTTAATCCCAGTACTGGGGAGGCAGAGGCAGGCACATAGCTATAAGTTCTAGGACACCCAGGTATACAGAAGGCTTGCTACAGAGAAACACTGTCTCAAAAAACCAAAGGGAGAGGGAGGGGGAGAGAGAAGAAGAAGGAGGAAGTGGGAGAGAGGGAGGAAAATGGAGAGAGGGAGGAGAAAGAGGGAGAAAGAAAGAGAGAGGGGGAAGGAAAGGGAGAGAGAAAGAAGGGGAGAGGGAGAGGCAGTGAGAGAAAGAGAGGGGGAGAGGGAAGGAGAGAGGGAGAGATGGGAGAGAAAGAAGAAAGTGGGAGAGAGGAGTAGAGAGACAGTGGGTGGGAGGGAGGGGGAGAAAGGACATAGAGAGGGAGGAATAGAGGGAGGGAGATGAAAAGGGAGATGAAAAGGGAGGGAGGAGAGATGGAGAGGGGGCAAGGGAGAGGGAGAGAGGGAGTGTAAGACCTGGGGTCTCACAGCTCAGGAGTTTAATCGCGCCCTTCCCAGAAACTCCCCCAGACCAAGACTCGTTGCAAAAGCAAGAGGTTTATTAACCATTGTACAATGGGGTCACCCCTGCTGGTCAGCAAAGAGTGGCACAAAGGCCTTTAGGTTTTTAAAAGAAAAATTGCGGGAGATTTGAAGTTGCAGTTTTGGCAATTTAGGATTGGATGAGGAAGCTATAAAGTAAGATAATTGGTTAGGCTTAGGTGCTCAAGCTTGGCCAGTCCTGCCAAGTGTGGCTGCAGCTGCAATTTAAGGTGGGAGTGGTTAGCTCATCCTTGAAGATTAGGGCTGCTGGCTCTTGGCTGGAGATCAAAAGCTACTCAGAAGTCTAGGTTTGTTGCTAAGAAATGCTATCTCAAGGACAAGGGTCTGGTCGTTCTTTTGCTGAGTGAAGGTCATTGCTTGCTTGCCCTTTGTTTATATCTGTCCTCACAGATAGGGTCACATTCCTTCACTCTCTGGAAAGGTACTAAGAGGCTTTAGCTTAACCTGGACCTAAAACTCAAAACTATAGGCTTTAGAGGACATATAGGTTACAAAGTTAGCCTAATCCTTTCAGGAGGAAAAGGGATCGGGAGAGAGGGAGATAAAGGGAAGAGAGAGTGAAGAAGGGAGGGAGAGAAAGACAAGGAGAGAGAGGAAGGGAGAGATAGTGGGAGTCAGAGAAGGGGAGAGAGGGGGAGAAGAAGAGAGGTAGAGAGAGGAAGAGGGAGAGAGAGAGGGAGAAAGAGAATATGAAGGACAGAGAGGGAGTTTGAGGGAGGGAGAGGGAGAGACAGAGGGAATGTGGGAGAGATTGGGAGAGAGAGAGAAACAGGGTGGGAAAGGGAGAGAGGGAGGGGGAGAGACATAGAGGGAGAGAGAGTAGGAGGGAGAAAAATGGAGGAAGAGAGAGGGAGGGAGAAAGACAGGCAGGGAGAGAGGGGAGGGAGAGAGAGGGGAGGGAAAAAGTGGGATAGAGTGGGAGAGAGATGGGGAAAGAAAGAGTGAGAGGGAGAGACAGGGAGGGTGAAAAAGATAAAGGGAGGGAGCAAGAAGAGAGAGGGAGGAAGGGATTGAAGGACAGATAAGAGTGGGAGGGAGGGAGAGATAGTGAAAGGGAGGGAGGGAGAAGGATGGGGAGAGGGAGAGAAGAGGAGAGAGGGAAGGAGATCTAGGGAGAGTATGAGGGAAGGAGAGAGGAAGGTAGAGAGGGAGAGGGAGGGAGAAAGAAAGGGAGGGATAGACAAGGGAGAAAGAGAGAGAAAGTAAGAGAGAGGGAGGGAGATGGAGAGAGGGAGATGGGGCAAGGGAGAGAGGGGGAGACAGAGGTAGAAAGAGAGGGATGGAAAAGATGGAGAGAAAGAGGTAGAGAGAGGGACAGAGAGGAAGAGAAAGAGAGTGGGACAAATAGGGAGAGAGAGGGAGGGAGAGATAGAGAGATAGAAGGAGAGAGGGAGAGGGAGGTAAAGCAAGAAAATAGAGATAGGAAGGGAAAAAAATGAGAGGAAGAAGGAAGAGAGGGAGTGTGAAAGAGGGAAGAAAAGAGAGGAAGGAAGATATAGAGGGAGGGAGAGAGGGAGGGAGGGGAAGAGAGGGAGCTATAGATAAAGAGAGAGGGAGGGAGAGTGTGAGAGAGGAACAGTGGGAGAGGGAGAGTGACAGGGAGAGGGAGGGAGACAGAGGTAGAGAGAGAGGGTAGGAGACAGAGGAAGGAAGAAACAGAAGGGGAGAGAGTGAGGAAGAGAAAGGAAGAGGGAGAGAAAAAGAGAGGGGGCAAGAGAGGGAGGGAGAGGGAGAGAGAGGAAGAGAGAGCTAGGAAGAGTTTGAGGAAGAGAGAGGGAGTTTGAGGGAAGGAGAGAGATAGGGAGAGGGAGGTAGAGAGGGAGAGAAGGAAAGGGAGAGGGGGAGAAAGGGAAGGAGAAGGAGATACATCAATGGGAAGAGAGGGGGAGAGGTAGAGATAGGGAGGTAGAGAAAGAGAGAGAGGGAGGGAGAAGGAGAAGGAGAGAGAGGAAGGTAGAGAGGGACATGGAGAAAGGGAGAGAGAGGGTAGGAGAGAGAAAGAAGGAGGGAGAGAGAGTTGGAGAGATGGGGGAGAGGGAGAGAGAGAGAGAGTGAGAAAGAAAGGAAGGGAAAACTCAATGGCAGGCTCTTTGACCCTCCCCCCCCAGGGAGGAGAAGTCCTGCTAGGCCACAGAGGAGGACTTTGCAGCCAGGCCTGAAGGTACCTGATAAAACAGGGTCAGATGAAAGGGGAGGAGGTCCTCCCCAATCAGTGGACTTGGAAAGGGCCAGGGAGGAGATGAGGGAGGGAGGGTGGGATTAGGAGGAAATGAGGGAGTGGGATACAGCGTTAATAAAAGGTAACTAATAATAAAAAAAGAAAAAGAAAAAGAAAGGGAGGGAGGAAGAGAGAAAGGGAGAGGGGGAAGAGAGATGGAGAGGGAGAGAGAGAGGGAGAGAAACAGAGAGAGTAAGGGAGAGTGGGAGAGAGAGGGAGGGCTAGCGAGAGGGAGAGAGTGAAAAGGAGAAAGAGAGGGAGGGAGACAGAGAGGGAGAGGGAGGGAGGGTGAGAGAGGAGGAGGAAGAGAGTGAAGGGGGACTGAGAGAGAGGGAGAGCTAGGGAAGGTGAGAGAGAGGGAGGGAAGGAGAGTCGGAGATAAAGGGTGGGAAAAAGAGGGAGAGAGTGGGAAGGAGAGAGAGGAGGAGATGGAGAGGGAGAGATGGAGGTAAAGAGAGAGGGAGGGGAAGAAGAGGAAGGGGAGAGAGAGAGGTAGAGAAAGACTGAGGGAGAGAGAGGGAGAAGGAGAGAGAGGGAGAGAGAGAAGGAGGAAGCGAGGGAGAGGGGTTAGAGAGAGTGGGAGAGGCAGAGAGAGAGAGGGAGGGAGAGAGGGAGAGAGTGGGACAGAAAGAAAGGGAGTGGAGAGGGAGGAGAGAGTGGGAGAAAGGGAGAAGTCAATGGGAGTGAAGGACAGAGAGAATGGGAGAGAGGGAGAGTGGGAGACAGACAGGGAGAGGGAGAAGGTGGGAGGGAGGGAGAGAGAAGGAGGAAGCATGGGAAAGAGGGAGAGTGGGAGACAGACAGGGAGAGAAGAGAGAGAGGGAAAGGGAGAGATAGAGAGGGAGAGAAGAGAGGCAGAGAGAGACAGGGAGAGGGAGAGAAAGTGGGAGAGAGAGGGGGAGAGGGAGAAGGAAGGGGAGAAGAAGAGAGGGAGCTGGAGGGATGGAGAGTGGGAGAAAGGGAGAGAGTGGGGGAGAGAGAGTAGAAGAGAGGGGGAAAGAGAGAAGGTGGAGAGAGAGAATGAATGAGGGGAGGGGAGAAAGAGGGAAATAGAGAGGGAGAGAGGGAGGGAGAGGAAGGGAGAGAGAAAATGGGAGACAGAGGGAGGGAGAGAGAGAGAGTGGGAGAGAGGGGTAGACAGAAAAGGAGGGGGAGAGGGAGAGAGTGAGGAAGAGAGAGAAGTAGAAAGTGTGGGAGAGGGAGAGAGAGAGAGGGAGCTAGAGAGAGGAAGTAGGAGGGAGAGAGAGGAAAGGAGAGGGAGGAAGAGGGAGATGGAGGGAGCGAGAGGATGGGATTTAGAGAGAGAGAGAGGGAAAGGGAGAGGGGAGGGGGAAATGAGCAGGAGAGAGGAATTGAGAGGAAAAGAGAGGGAAAGAGAGAGAGGGAGCCAGAGGGAGGGAGGGGAGGGAGGGAGAGGGAGGGAATGAGAGAGAGGGAGGGTTAGAGAGAAATAGAGAGAGGGAGAGAGAGGGAAAGAGAGACAGAAGGAGGGTCCAGAGAGAGGGATGGGGAGAGAAGTAGAAGAGGAAGGGAGATAAGGAAAGAGTATTAGGGAGAGCGAGAGGGAGAGGTAAAAAGGGAGGATGAGAGAGAAGGAGGAGAGAGAGGGACAGAAAGGAAGAGGGAGAGAGGGTGAGTGAGAGGGACAAGAGGGAGAGAGAGAGAGTGGGCTAGGAAGAGACAAGGAAGGAGCAAGGAGAGTGAGGGAGAGGGAGACAGAGAGAGGGAGGTAAGTGGAGTGGAGAGGGAGGAGAGAGGGGGGAGAAGGAGAGAGAGAGAGGGATAGGGAGAGAGGGAGGGAGGGGGACAGTGTAAGGGAGAGGGAGAGTGAGTGAGAGAGTAAGAGGGAGAGAGAGGGAATGGGAGGGAAAGAGATTGAGGGAAAGGGAGATAAAGTGAGGGAGGAAGAGAGATAGAAGTGAAGAGAGCAAGAGAGAGGGAGGAAGAATAAGGGAGGGAGAGAGGGGGTGGGAGAGAAGGAGAGGGAGAGGGAGAGGGAAGGAAAGAGAGTAGAAGAGAAAGTGGGAAAGAGGGAGTGCTAGAGTAAGAGAGGGAGAGTGGGAGAGAGGGAGAGAGAGAGGGGAGAGGGAAAGAAGAGAGAGAGGGAGGGAGAGGGAGGGAGAGGGAAGGAGAGAGAGAGGGAGGAGGAGAAAGAGGGAGAGGGAGGAAGAGAGATTGAGGGAGGGGAAAGAGAAAGTGAGAGAGAGGGAGAGAGGGAGGGAGAGCAAGAAATGAAAGGAGAGAGTGGGAGTGAGAGAGGGAGTGGGAGAGAGAAAGAGGGAGAGCAAGAGAGTGAGATAAAGAGGGCAAGAGATAGGGAGTTACAGGTAGAGAGTAGGAGAGAGAGGGAGATGAAGAGAAAGAGGGAGAGAGTATAAGAGAGGGGGAGGTGGAGAGAGAGAGGTAGAGGGAGGGAGGAGGAGAAAGAGGGAATGAGGGAGCGGGAGAGAGAGGGAGAGAGAGAGAGGGGAGAGAGGGCAGGAGGGAGGGAGGGGAGAGGGAGGAAGAGAGATTGATAGAGAGAGAGGAGAATGGTGTAGAATGTGAGAGATAGAGGGAGAGAGAGTGGGAGAGAGGGAAGGAGATGGACAGAGGTAGAGGGAGGGAGGAAAGGAGGGAGAGGAAGAGGCAAAGTATGAGAGAGAGTGGGAGGGAGAGAGAGGGAGGGAAAGAGAGAGGGTCAGAAAGAGAGGGGGAGAGAGAGGGTTGGAAAGAGGTAGGGAGATAGGGAGGAAGAGAGAGAGGGATAGAGACAGAGTAAGAGAGGGAGGGAGAGGGAGGGAGAGATAGGGAGGGATGGAGAGAGATGGGGATGGAGAGAGAAAGGGATGGAGAGAAAGGGAGGAAGGAAGAGGGATAGAAAGAGGGAGGGAAAGAGATATGGAGAGATAGAGGGAGAGGCAGAGAGAGCTGGAGAGTAAGATAGGGAGAGAAAGGAGGGGAGAGAGGGAGGGAGAGAGAGGAAGAGAGAAGGGGAGGGTGGAGAGTGAGAGGGGGAGAGGGAGAGAGGGATGAGGAGAGAGAGGGAGGGAGACAGAAAGTTGGAGAGAGAGAGAAGGAGCAAGAGAAAGAGGGGTAAGGAGAGAGAGTGGTAGAGAGAGGGAGAGAAGGAGGGGAGACAGGGAGAGAGAGGTAGAGAGAGGGATGGGGCAGAGAGGGGGAGAGATATTTGGAGAGAAGGAGAGAGAGAGGAGGGAGAGAGTAGTTAGGAGAGAGGGAGTTTGGTAGTGAGGGAGAGAGTAGGTGAGAGAGAAAGAGAGAGGGAGAGATGGAGAGTATGAGAGACAGAGGGAGAGGGAGAGATAGGGAGGAAGAGAGATAGGGAGAGAGAGTAGGATATAGAGAGAGGGAGGGAGAAAGGGAGGGAGGGACAGAGAGTGGAAGACGAAGAGAGTGGGAGAGAAAGGGAAAGAGAGAGGGAGAAAGGGAGAGTAAAAGGGAGCGAGGGAGAAGGAGGGAGAATGGGGAAGAGAGAGTGGGAGAGTGGGAGAGAGGGAGAGAGAGACAGAGGGAGGGAAGGTGTGAAAGAGTATGAGAGGGATTGACAGATGCAGAGAAAGGGGGGACAGAAGGAGGGAGAGGCAGGGAGAGAGAGGGAAGGACATATTGGGAGATAGAGGGAGAGAGTAAGATGGAGAGAGAAAGGGTTGAGGTAGAGAGAGGGAGGAGGAGAGGGGAGGGAGAGAGGGAGGTTGGGAGATGAAGGGTAAGAGAGGGAGGGAGAGAGAGAGGAAAGGAAAGAGAGGGAGAGAGAGAAGAAGAGAGAAAGAGGGTGGGAGAGAGGGGAGGGAGCTAGAGACGGAAGGAGGGAGAGAGAGATGGAGGGAGAGAGAGATAGGGGGAGAGAGATGAGGGAGAGAGTGTAAGAGTGGGAAGAAGACAGAGGGAGGTAGGGAGAGAAGGAAGGAGAGAGAGGGAGAGGGGGAGAGGGATCTATAAGAGAGGAGGGGAGAGAGAGGGAGGGGGAGAATGTGGGAGAGAGAGGAAGGGAGAGAAAATAGGAGAGAGGGAGGGAAAGAGGGAGGAGAGAGAAAGAGGGAGAGAGGAAATGTGAGAGGGAAAGAAAGGTAGTGGGAGGGAGAGGGGGGAGAGGGAGGGAGAGGGAAAGAGTGAGAGAGAGTGGGAGAGGGAGAGACAGAGAAAGAGATAGAGGGAGAAGGTAGGAGAGAGAGTAGGAGAGAGAAGGAGGGAAAGAGTGTGGGGAAGGAGAGGTGGAGAGAGTGGGAGAAAGGGAGAGAGGGAGGGAGAAAGAGAGGGAGAAAGGTAAGAAAGGTGTGTGAGAGAGGGTAAGAGAGAGAAGGAGGAAAAGAGGTAGAGAGAGGGAGGGGAAAGGGAGAGAGGCAGGGAGAGGAGAGGGAGAGAGGGAGGGAGAGAGAGAGATAGAGAGTGGGGGAGAGAGAGAGGGAAGGAGAGAGAGAAGAAAGTAAACAGAGGTAGAGGAAGAGACAGAGAGGGAGGAAGGGAGATAGAGAGGGAGGGAAAGAGATAGGGAGGGAGAGAGAGTGTGAGAGTGGGAGGGAGAGATGGAGGGAGAGAGAGGGGTCAAGAGAGGGAAAGAGAGAGGAGGAGAGAGAGGGAGAGAGGGAAGGAGAGAGGTAGAGAGAAAAGGGAGAGAAAGAGGGAGGGGAGAGGGAGAGACATTGGGAGAGAGTGAAAGACAGAGAGGGAGAGAGAATGGGAGGGAAAGAGAGGTTGGGAGAGAGAGGGAGTGTGGGAGAGAAGGAGGGATAGAGGAAGGGAGAGAGAGAGGAAGAGAGAAAGGGACAGAGGGAGAGTGGGGGAGGGAGAGTAGTATATATAGAGAGAGGGAGGGAGAGAGTGGGGAGAGAGAGTAGGAGAGTAGGAGTGAGTGAGAGAGAGTGGGAGAGTGAGGGAGAGAGAGGGCAACAGAGAGATGGAAGGTGTGAGAGGGAGGGATAGAGAGAGGTAGAGGGAGAGAGGGAGAGAGAGTGGGAGAGAGAGGGAGGTTGAGACAGAGGGATGGAAAGAGAGGGAGAGGGATGGAGAGAGAGGGGGGAGAGGAAAAGAGAGTGAGGGAGGGAGAGAGAAAGAGAGGGAGAGAGAAAAAGAGGAAGGAGAGAGAAAGGAGAGAGTGGGAGGGAAGTAGAGGGAGGGAGAGAGTTGGATAGAGATAGAGATAGAGAGAGGAGGAGAAAGAGGGAGGGGGGAGAGAGGCAGAGAGAGGGAGATAGGGAGAAGGAGAGAGAGTGATGAAGGGAGAGAGATAGAGAAAGTGGGAGACATTAGGATTGAGGTTGAGAGAGTGGGAGGGTGAGAGAGGTTGGGAGAGAGAGACACAGAGAGAGAAAGGGAGAGTGGGAGAGACAGAGGGACAGGAAGAGAGGAGGAGGGAGAGGGAGGAAGAAAGATTGCGATAGAGAAGGAGGGAGGGAGGAAGTGAGGAAGGGGGGACAGAGAGAGGGAGAGAGAGTGGAAGAGGAGAGAGTGAGAGACAGTGGGAGAAAGGAAGAGAGGAAGGGAGAGAGAGGAAGGGAGAGAGATAGAGTGGGAGAGGGACAGAGAGAGAGTGGGAGAGAGGGAAAGAGAAAGTGAGAGAGAGGGAAGGAGAGAGATAGTGGGGTAGAGAGAGGGAGTCAGAGAGGGAATGTGTGAGGGTGAGAGAGAGGGAGGAAGAGAGAGAGTGAGGAAAGAGAGAGGAAGGTTGAGGGGATAGGGAGAGGCAGGGAGAGAGAGAAGGAGAGAGAGATAGGAAGAGAAAGGGAGAAGAAGAGGGTGGGATAGGGAGAGGGAGAGAGAGGGAGGGAGATAGAGAGGGAGGAAGAGAGAAGGATGCCATAAGAGAGGGAGAGGGAGGAAGAGTGAGGAAGAGGAAGAAGGTGGGAGAGAGAGGGTGAGAAAGAGAGAGTGTATGAGAAAGAGAGAGAGAGAAAGAGAGAGGGGAGAAGTAATGTTTTCCAGGAGTGCTTTCCTGTAATTTCAGCATTCAGGAGGCAGAAACAAGAACTCAGAAGGCCAACCGGGCTATGTGCAGAAACACTCTCTTAAAAACAAAGCTAAAGGGCTGAAGAGATGGGTAATCAGTTAAGAGCGCTGACTGCTCTTCCAGAGGAGTGGGGTTCAATTCTAAGCACCCACATGGCAGCTCACAAAGGTATATAACTCCAAGATCTGACACCCACAGATATACATGCAGGCAAAAAAAAAAAAAAAACAAAACAAAAAAAAACCAATCTACATAAAATAAATAAATTATTAAAAAAAAAACAGGTCTAGGCTGAAAGTGTTTCCCTGGTATATGTAGTGTTCTAGGTTCACTTTCCCACCACCACTTTTAAAATTCTCTCATTGTTTTTTTTTTTTTTTTTGTTTTGTTTTGTTTTGTTTTTGAGTAGATTTGGTTTTGAGGAAGGCTCTTAATATGTCCCAGGCTGGTCTTGAACTTGCTTTGAAACAGGGGATGAACTCAAACTTCTGCTCCTCCTGCCTTCAACTCCTCAGTTAGGATTACAGACTTTCATTCCATGCTTCCTTTGTTGCCTGCTAGTGATTGTACCCAGAACTTCATACATGCTGGGCAACCAACTGAGCTGCAGTCCTAGCCTTATCTTGCATTCCTACACAAGTTTCTGTTTATAAATTCACTTCACCCTCCAGTTGGTAGCCAGCTTGTCCATTCTTTTGGAATGAATACAATTTACTCTTGTTCATTCAAATGCTCATTTCTCTCCCCCACTATCTGGTTTCAATCCAGACATTGCATAGTGATGGTTAATCTAAGCCTCAACCAACCTCAAGTTTGTGTAAACATGCCACCATTTGTTCTCTAAATTGTCAATTAAAACAACCAGCCACATTGCTGAGCAATGGAGAGGATACGGGGGACCCCCTGGTCCAGAGTGGGAGGAAGATGAAGGAAGCAGGGAGGGTAGAGAGGAGAGAATCTGGAGGAGAGGTCTTGGAACCCCGTGGAGAGATGAACTGGACCTAAGATATGACTGAAAGCAAGTATAATGGGCAAATCTGAATGGTAAGAAACTATGCGGGCTTGGAGATTTAGGATGGGGTAACTATTACCCAGCATTGTGCTCTAGGTTAATTAAATTAATACTAGTCTCTGTGTGGTGATTTCAGTATACAGCTGGTTTAGGAATAACCGCTGCTTTACTAAAAGATAATCAATAGTAAATATTAAATTCCAACCACACCCTCCCCGATCATGTCTTGTGCTAACAGCTATTTGTAACCCCAAATAAATTTAAAATGAATAAAAATTTAAAATTCCTTATTACATTTATTCTCACTGTGTTTTTTTGGGTTGGGGGAGTGTGTTTAGATGTGGTGGTTTGAGGCAGCCTCAATAGCAACAACCAGTTAGTTGTCTCCTTCCACCGTGTGGGTCCTGGCTATTGAACCTAGGTCCAGGCTTGATGGCAAGCAACTTGACCAGTTGAACCATCATGCTGGCTCCTGAACGTGCGTTTTATAGAAAGTTGTCGGTGCTAACTTCTACCTGAACTATGAAGCTATGTTTGAATAATGTACAATTTTGTAAACTACTGGTGGGAACCAAAAATAATGTATCCTAGTAGAGGAGGTGTTTTGTTTAATTTTATCTTTTTTTGTTGTTGTTTTGTGTAGCCTTGGCAGTCTCTGTTTCTCTGTGTAGCCTTGGCAGTCCTGGAAGTCTATAGACCAGGCTGTCCTCAACTCACAAAGATCTGCCTGTCTCTGCCTCCCGAGTGCTGGGAACACAGGCATGTACCTCCATGTCAGACTTGCTCCCTGTATTGGCCTTGGCTGGTCTGGAATGTTTCTCTGGTTCTGGGGTTAAAGGCCTTGAGCCACCACAGGACCTCTGCCCCTGTAACTTCATACCCTTACCTCTCCATTTTACATTATATTCAATTTTGTTTTATTTTGCATTCTAAATGGCTATATCAATCACCTTTTTTGTTTTGTTTTGTTTTGTTTTTTAAAGGTATTTTTCATCACCAGTTAAAGAGAAGTGATGTCTGGCTAAGCAATGTTGGGGCACACCTTTAAACCCATCACTCAGGAGGTGGAGGCAGGCAGATCTGTTGGGTTTGTGGCCGGCCTGGTCTCTAGAGTGAGCTCCTGGATAGCCAGAGCTACACAGAGAAACCCTGTCTTGAGAAACAAAAACAGAAAAACAAGAAAGAGGTGATGTTTTCTGTGTGTGCTGGGGCTCTCAGCACTCCAAGAACTCAGGAGGCCTAGGCAGGAACTCAGAAAAGCTGGGAGACAATTCAGTTGGTAGAGACTTTGTGAGGCCCTGGGTTCAAGTCCTCAATACCAAGAAAGCAAAAGGAGAAAGAGAGAGCAGCGAGTCAGGCAGAGTGGCCAGAACCTTTACCTCCTCCATTTGGTAAGGTGAGACAGAAAGATCACAAGTTCAAGGCCAGCTAGGGGGGTACGCATAGAGAAACCAATTACAAACAAACAAACAAACAAACCAGGCTGGGCACAGGGACCTAAGCCTGTAATGTCAGCACTCTGGAAGGCAGAGGCAGGAGGATCTCTGCGAATTTGAGGCCAGCCTGGTGTGAAAACTGAATCCAGGACATCCAAGGCGACTCAGAGTAAACCCTGTATCAAAAAGCAAACAAATAAAAATAAAAATGGTGTGGATGAATTTTTTTGTAATTTTTAAAAAAGATTTATTTATTGATCCTGTATCCAATGTTCTGTCTGCAGGTACACCTGCCCACCACAAGAGGGTGCCACCATGTGGTGGTTGGGAATTGAATTCAGAGATCTCTGGAGGAGCAGCCAGTGCTCTGAACCTCTGAGCCATCTCTCCAGAAACTCTGCCCTTTCTGTTTTTTGTGCAGTGATGGTTGCTCATCCTTTGCGAACATATGAAAACCAAGGGAATTATGAACTGTAACGGAGTGAATCTCTAGGTATGTGGTCTGTAGGACCATAAACCTTTAAATCCAACTACACCAAACAGAACGTAAGGTGTTTTATCATCACAGACTTTTTGGTAGTTGAAATATCACAGGGAGGCTGGCAAGATGGCCAAATGGGTAAAGAACTGCCAAGGTACACAGAGAAACCCTGTCTCAAAACAACAACAGCGACAATTAATCCAACTCCACAAGATGTCCTGTGTTTCCCCCGAATTCATGCAGCTACAAACACACATAAAAACCCACAGTAAAACATTTTTCCCAGAAAGGGGAAAAGAGGAGGGAGAGAAACACCACAGGCAACCAGGCTGGGTGTTTCCTGCCTTTCATTCCAGCACTTGGAAAGTGGACTCGAAGGATCAGCAGTTCAAAGCCTTGGCTAAGAAGAATGTGAGGGCAGCCTGGACTACATGTGACCTGTCTCAAAACAAAGGAAAACAGACCTAAAATTACCATGTCGTGCAAGCTCAGTAGTTAGAATGCTTTCCTGCCATGCACGAGGCCCTGGATTCAATTCCCAGTATTGAAAAACAACCCTTGTCAGCCATGGTGACACAGTTAACCCCAACACTCAGGAGGCAGAGGCAGGGGGATCTCTGTGAGTGACAGCCCAGCTGGGTCTAGTCTACATAGCAGGTTATAGACTGGGGTGACAATGTTGGCTTCTTTGGAAGCACAGGAATTGTATGAGAACCTGTTTTCATTTTAATCCCAGGGGTCGGGATGCGGGGCTGCTGCGGACTTCTGCAGCTGGCTAGGACTGGCCTCAGGCTTGTAGCTGAGGGTGTCTCCTTTCTGTGACTGTGTGACATTCAGAATTCTGGGAACTTTTCAGAGGGCATGGAAATGTGAGACCCCCCTCCCAAGGTTGGGTGGCCATGGTTGGTCATTTAGGGAGGTTGTTTGTGGTTTGCTAGGAGCAAAGTCAAAGAAGAAACAAAAGGAAAGGAATTAGAGAGAGGATTTTCCCAACTCCTCTCTCCCCCTCTGTCCTTGTTCTCCTTCAGGCTCCTGTTAAGGAGTGAAACTGGGGGTGGGAGGGGGAAAGAGTGGGAAAAAAACTACAAAGTAGCAAAGGTCACCTGCACTGGCCCCTGTCTCCAACACAAAACCAAACCAAACCGCAACCACAATCCTAGCCATTCAGAAGGCAGAGGCAGACAGCTCTTTGTGAGTTTGAGTCCACCCTGATCCAAAGAGTGAGTCCCAGGCCAGCTAGCGCTACATAGAGAGATCCTGTCTGAAAACACCACCAACAAAACAAACAGCAGCAAAACAGCAGAGAACAAGGTTTATTAAGAAGAAAACATTCGAAACCCTTCCTAAAGGCTGAAACAGGTGCTTCGCATTCTCAAAATGAAATGTCCCCACTAAACTTTACTCTTGTCTTCTGTGTAAGGATGTTTTGCCTGCATGAATGTCTGAATCCTGTGCAATCCTGGTGCCTGTGGTGTCTAGAAGAGGGCGTCAGATTCCCTGAAACTAGAGTGGAAATGCTATTACAAGCCACATGAGTCTTTGAAATCTGGGTCCTCTTAAGAGCAGTAAGTTCTCTTAAGGACTGAAGAATCATTGCAGCTCCATTGCTGTGGCTCTAATTTGCATTCTCTGATGACTGTTGAGCCTGTTTGAGTATGTGTGTGTGTGTGTGTGTGCTTGCAAGGGATGTGTGGGGAGGGACACGGGGTGGGATGGGGATGGAGCGGTTGGGGCAGTATTGGTTTGGTGGTGTGGTGTGATGATGCTGGTGGTCTGGTCCATCCCAGGACGTCATGCATATTAAGCAAGCACCCTCTCACCGGGATATATATGAAACACACACACACACACACACACACACACAGGTACCCAGCCAGAGTATCTTCCCATGCACTGATTACCCACAGGCTTCTCACGTTGAGTGAGGTAGGGGCTGAGACAAGCTGTTCTCAAAATCCCTACAAAACAAACAGGATGACCTTGAACTGATTCTCCTGATTTCACCATCCAATTACTGGGATTATATTCATAAATCTTTTCTTTCTTTCTTTCTTTCTTTCTTTCTTTCTTTCTTTCTTTTCCCTCAAGATTGTTTCTTTGTGTAGCCCTAGTTGTACTGAAATTCTAGGCTGGTCTAGAATTGCCTCCTAAATTTTGGGATTAAAGGCATATACCTCTCCAAAGCCCAGACATAATTATTGTTTCAGGATGTTATCTATCTATCTATCTATCTATCTATCTATCTAAATTTTATGTACATGAGTGTTTTTCCTGCATGTTTGTCAGTGAACCCTGTGTGTGCACAATGCCCCCAGAGAACAGGAGAGGGCGATAGAGCCCCTTGGACTGGAGACACACCTATGAGCTGCCATCTGAGCACTGAGGATGGAAAGTGAGTCCTCTGGAAGAACAGGCTGTAAGTACTCTTGATCCCTGAGCTATCTCTCTGCTTAGGTACCAAGTTGACTTAGACCTTCTCCCCATTTTAACTATCGGTTTCACCATTTATTTATTAATTTATTTGGCAGTGACTGTTGAACCCAGAGCCTCCTCCTACTAACCATGTACTTACTGAGCTATGACCTCAGCCCTGATGCATTTTTCTAATTAATTTATTTACTTTGCATATCAACCACAGCAATTTCTCCTTCCTCTTCCCCTCCCAGTCTTTCTCCTCCATCTCCCCCAGCACACACCATCCACTCCTCCTCTGTTTCTCTGCAGAAGAGGGAGCCTCCCCTACATATCAACCAGCCATGCCTATGGAGTTGCAGTAAGATTGGACTGCCAAGAAACCTGACAATCCTAACCAGCAGGAAGTCCCAAAGAGAACTACCCCTCCTCTCCCCACTAACATTCCTTCTCTCCTGCACAGGCTTGGGGTGTTGAAAAGGATTGGGGTGGAGCAGGGAAGAAGAAGTATAAGAAAGGTCTAAGAACCCTAAATAAAATAGTTTTTAAAGTTTGCCAACACTGGCTCTCATGAAGAGCGCTGTCATGAAGACGTTGAGCAAGTGTCCTCGTGGTGAGGTGGAGCATCTTTTGGGGATATACCCAGGAGCAGGATAGCTGAGTCTTGAGGTAGAAGGGTTCCCATCTCTCTGACAAACTGCCAAGTCCATTTTCAACGTGGCTGTACAAGTTTGCACTTCCTCCAGCAATGAAGGAGTGCTCCCTTTGCTCCACAGCCTCACCAGCATGTGCTGTTGCTTGAGTTTTTGATCTTAGCCATTCTGGTGGGTGTGAGATGGAATCCCAGAGTTGTTTTGTTTTGGATTTCCCTGATGGCTAAGGACCTGGAGCATTTCTTGAACTGCTTCTCAGCCATTAGCGATTCCTGTGTTGAGAATTCTCTGTTTAGATCTGTACTCCATTTTTACTTTTATGGTTTTTTGTTTGAGTTAGGATTCCTCTGTATAGCCTTGGCTGTTCCAGACTCGCTTTGTAGACCAGTCTGGTCTCAAACTCACAGAGATCTGCCTGCCTTTGCCTCCCTGAGTGTTTGTGTTTTGTTTTTTTTTTCCTGTACCTCATTTTCAACTTGAGTTATTTGTTGGCTGGTGTCTAGTTTTTTGAGTTCTTTCTTTATTTTTGGTGTTAGCCCTCTATCGGATGTGGGGTTGGTGAAGATCTTTTCCAATTCTGTAGGATTCCATTTTGTCCTATTGACAGTACACTTTGTCTTACAGAAGCTTTTCAATTTCATGAGGTCCCATTAATTATTTGCTGATCTTAGTGCCTGCATGATTGGTGTTCTCTTCCAGAAGTTTTTTTTCTAAATTATGAAGATTATTAATGAAATATATAATTTGCAAATGTTGTCTCATACCGTGTTCTTTGTTCTTCCCTGTTTTTGTCTTTTTAGGGTTTTGTTTTGGAATCAGTCTCCAGTAACCCGGTATGGTATTCTACTTGCTGTGTAGCCCAGGAGAATGGCCTTGAATTTCTGATCACCTGCTTCTACCCCCAAGTGCTGGGATTACAACTGTGACACACTATTCCTGGTGGGTGAGGGGGGGCGTAGGAGGATCAGAGCCTCATTCTGAAGCCTAGCCTTACACGGATTGGCCTTAAATTTGATTTCCAATTCTCTTGCCTTGATCTCTCAAATGCTGGTTGCTGGTATAATGTTCTTTTGGAATGTATATACAATTTACCCTTGTTCATTCAAATGCTGATTTCTCTCCCCAACTATGTGGTGTCAATCTGGACATTGCATTGTGATACTTATTCTAAGCATCACCTGTCTCACCTTTTTGTAAACATGCTACCATTTGTTCTCTGTGTTGTCAATAAAAACAACCAGCCACATTGGTGAGCAATGGAGAGGATAGGGTGGGACCTCCTGGTCCAGAGTGTGAGGAAGAGGAAGGAAGCAGGGAGAGTGGAGTGGAGAAAATCTGGAGGAGAGGTCTTGGAACCCTGTGGAGAGATGAACCTGACCTAAGATATGACTAAAAGCAAGTATAATGGGTGAATCTGAATGGTAGGAAACTATGCGGGCTTGGAGGTTTAGGATGGAGTAATTATTGCCCAGCAATGTGCTCTAGGTTAATTAAAGAAATCCTAGTCTCTGTGTGGTGATTTGGGTATACAGCTGGTTTAGAATTAACTGCTGTTTTACTAAAAGATACATCAATAGTAAATATTAAATTCCAACAACACCCTCCCGATCATGTCTTGTGCTAACAGCTGTTTGTAACCCCAAATCAATTTAAAATGAATAAAACTTTAAAATTCTTTATTACATTTATTCTCTATGTGTTTTTTGGGTGGGTTGGGGGAGTGTGTTTAGATGTGGAGGTTTGAGGCAGCCTCAATAGCAATAACCATTTGTCTCCTTCATCATGTGGGTCCCGGGCATTGAACCTAGGTCCAGGCTTGATGGCAAGCAATTGACCAGTTGAACCATAGTGCTGGCTTCTGAACGTGTGTTCTATATAAAGTTTTCAGTCCAAACTTTTACTTGAACTATGAAGTTATGTTTGAGTAATGCATAATTTTGTAAACTACTGGTGGGAACCAAAAACAATGTATTCTAGTAGAAGACGTGTTTTGTTTAATTTTATCTTTTGTTGTTGTTGTTTTGAGACAGGGTTTCTCTGTGTAGCCTTGGCAGTCCTGGAACTGTATAGACCAGGCTATCCTCAACTCACAGAGATCTGCCTGTGTCTGCCTCCTGAGTACTGGGATCACAGGCAGGTACCACCATGTCAGACTTGCTCCCTGTATTGGCTTTGGTTGGTCTGGAATGAATAGCTATCCACTGAATTGTTTCTCTGGTTCTGGGGTTAAAGGCCTGAGCCACCACAGGACCTATTCCTCCCCTAACTTCATACCCTTACCTCTCGATTTTACATTACATTCAATTTTGTTTTATTTTATATTCTAAATGGCTATATCAATCATCTTTAAAAAAAAAAGGTATTTTTCATCACCAGTTAAAGAGAAGTGATGTTTGGCTAAGCAATGTTGGGGCATGGCATTATACCCATCACTCAGGAGGTGGAGGTAGGCAGATCTCTTGAGTTTGTGGCCAGCCTGATCTGTTCCTGGATAGCCAGAGCTACACAGAGAAACCCTGTCTTGAGAAACAAAAACAGACAAGCAAGAAAGAGGTGATGTTTTCTGTGTGTGCTGGGGCTCTCAGCACTCAAAGAACTCAGGAGGCCTAGGCAGGAACTCAGAAAAGCTGGGAGACAATTCAGTTGGTAGAGCCTTTGTGAGGGTCTGGTTGAGTCCTCAATACCAAAGAAAGCAAGAGAGAGAGAGTAGCGTGTCAGGCAGAGTGGCCAGAACCTGTACCTCCTCCATTTGGTAAGGTGAGACAGGAAGATCACAAGTTCAAGGCCAGCCAGGTGGGGTATGCCTAGAGAAACCAGTAACAAACAAACAAACAAACAAAGAAACCAACCAGGCTGGGCACAGTGGCCCATGTCTGTAATGTCAGCACTCTGGAAGGCAGAGGCAGGAGGGTCTCTGCAATTTCGAGGCCAGCCTAGTGTGAAAACTGAATCCAGGACAGCCAAGGCCACACAGAGTAAACCCTGTATCAAAAAACAAACAAACAAAAATCAAAATGGTGTGGAGGGATTTTTTTTTTTTTGTAATTTTTAAAAAAGATTTATTTATTGATGCTGTATCCAATGTTCTGTCTGCACGAACACCTGCCCACCACAAGAGGGTGCCACCATGTGGTGGTTGGGAATTGAACTCAGAGATCTCTGGAGGAGCAGCCAGTGCTCTGAACCTCTGAGCCATCTCTGCAGAAACTCTGCCCCTTCTGTTTTTTGTGCAGTGATGGTTGCTCATCCTTTGCGAACATATGAAAATCAAGGTAATTGTGAATGTGAGGGAAGCCTGGAGTACACGTGACCGGTCTCAAAACAAAACAAAGGAAAACAGACCTAAAATTACCGTGTCGTGCAGGAGCTCAGTTGTTAGAGTGCTTTCCTGCCATGCATGAGGCCCTGGATTCAATTCCCAGTATTGAAAAACAACCCTTGTCAGCCATGGTGACACAGTTAACCCCAACACTCAGGAGGCAGAGGCAGGGGGATCTCTGTGAGTGACAGCCCAGCCGGGTCTAGTCTACATAGCAGGTTATAGACTGCGGTGACAATGTTGGCTTCTTTGGAAGCACAGGAATTGTATGAGAACCTGTTTTCATTTTAATCCCAGGGGTCGGGATGCGGGGCTGCTGCAGACTGCTGCAGCTGGCTAGGATTGGCCTCAGGCTTGTAGCTGAGGATATCTCCTTTCTGTGACTGTGTGACATTCAGAATTCTGGGAACTTTTCAGAGGGCATGGAAATGTGAGACCCCCCCTCCCAAGGTTGGGTGGCCATGGTTGGTCATTTAGGGAGGTTGTTTGTGGTTTGCTAGGAGCAAAGTCAAAGAAGAAACAAAAGGAGAGGAATTAGAGAGAGGATTTTCCTAACTCCTCTCTCCCCCTCTGTCCTTGTTCTCTTCCAGGCTGGTGTTAGGGAGTGGAACTGGAGGGGTAAAGAGTGGGAAAAAGAACCACAAAGTAACAAATGCCACTTGCACTGGCCCCTGTCTCTAACACAAAACCTAACCAAACTGCAACAACAATCCCAGCATTTCAGAAGGCAGAGAGCTCTGTGTGTTCGAGTTCACCCTGGTCCAAAGAGTGAATCCCAGGCCAGCTAGGGCTACTTAGAGAGATCCTGTCTCGAAACACCACCACCAAAACAAACAACAGCAAAACAGCAGCGAACAAGATTTATTAAATAAAAAAAAAACAATCGAAACCCTTCCTAAAGGCTGAAACAGGTGCATCACAGTCTCAAAACGAAATGTCCCCACTAAACTTTACTCTTGTCTTCTGTGTAAGGATGTTTTATCTGCATGAATGTCTGAATCCTGTGCAATCCTGGTGCCGGTGGTGTCCAGAAGAGGGCGACAGATTTCCTGAAACTAGAGTGGAAATGCTATTACAAGCCACATGAGTCTTTGAAATCTGGGTCCTCTTAAGAGCAGTAAGTTCTCCTAAAGACTGAAGAATCGCTCCAGCTCCATTACTGTGGCTCTAATTTGCATTCTCTGATGACTGTTGAGCCTGTGTGAGTATGTGTTTGTGTGCTTGCAAGGGGTGGGGTGGGGGACACGGGGTGGGATGGGGATGAAGGGGTCTGGATGGTTTGGTGGTGTGGTGTGATGGTGCTGGTGGTCTGGTCCATCCGAGGACGTCATGCATATTAAGCAAGCACCCTATCAATGGTATATGTATGAAAAAAATACACAAACACACACACACACATATACACCAAGCCAGAGTATCTTCCCATGTACTGATTACCCACCGGCATCTCACGTTGAGTGAGGTAGGGGCTGAGACAAGCTGCTCTCAAAACCCCTACACAGCTAAGGCTGACCTTGAACTGATTCTCCTGATTTCACCATCCAATTACTGGGATTGTATTCATAAATCTTTTCTTTTTTCTTTCTTTTTATTCCCCTCAAGACTGTTTCTTTGTGTAGCCCTAGTTGTCTTGAAATTCTAGGCTGGCCTAGAACTGCCTCCCAAATGCTGGCATTAAAGGCATATACCTCTCCAACGCCCAGCTCATGATTATTGTTTCAGGATGTTATCTATCTATCTATCTATCTATCTATCTATCTATCTATCTATCTATCTATCTATCTATCCATCTCTCCATCTATTTAAATTTTATGTGCACAAGTGTTTTGCCTGCATGTTTGTCAGTGAAGGGTGTGTGTAATGCCCCCAGAGAACAGGAGAGGGCGATAGAGCCCCTTGGACTGGAGACACACCTATGAGCTGGCATGTGAGCACTGAGGATGGAAAGTGAGTCCTCTGGAAGAACAGGCTGTAAGTACTCTTGACCCCGAACTATCTCTCCTCTTAGGTACCAAGTTGACTTAGACCTTCTCCCCATTTTAACTATCCGTTTCACCATTTATTTATTAATTTATTTGGCAGTGACTGTTGAACTCCTCCTACTAACCATGTACTTACTGAGCTATGACCTCAGCCCTGATGCATTTTTCTAATTAATTTATTTACTTTGCATATCAACAACAGCAATTTCTCCTTCCTCTTCCCCTCCCAGTCTTTCTCCTCCATCTCCCCCAGCACACACCATCCACTCCTCCTCTGTTTCTCTGCAGAAGAGGGAGCCTCCCTTACATATCAACCAGCCATGCCTATGGAGTTGCAGTAAGATTGGACTGCCAAGGAACCTGACAATCCTAACCAGCAGGAAGTCCCAAAGAGAACTACACCTCCTCTCCCCACTGACATTCCTTCTCTCCTACACGGGCTTGGGGTGTTGGAAAGGATTGGGGTGGAGCAGGGAAGAAGAAGTATAAGAAAGGTCTAAGAAACCTAAATAAAATAGTTTTTAAAGTTTGCCAACACTGGCTCTCATGAAGAGCGCTGTCATGAAGACGTTGAGCAAGTGTCCTTGTGGTGAGGTGGAGCATCTTTTGGGTATATACCCAGGAGCGGGATAGCTGAGTCTTGAGGTAGAAGGGTTCCCATCTTTCTGACAAACTGCCAAGTCCATTTTCAACGTGGCTGTACAAGTTTGCACTTCCTCCAGCAATGAAAGAGTGCAACCTTTGCTCCACAGCCTCACCAGCATGTGCTGTTGCTTGAGTTTTTGATCTTAGCCATTCTGGTGGGTGTGAGATGGAATCCCAGAGTTGTTTTGTTTTGGATTTCCCTGATGGCTAAGGACCTGGAGCATTTCTTGAACTGCTTCTCAGCCATTAGCGATTCCTGTGTTGAGAATTCTCTGTTTAGGTCTGTACTCCATTTTTACTTTCATGTTAGTTTGTTTGAGTTAGGATTCCTCTGTATAGCCTTGTCTGTCCCAGACTTGCTTTGTAGACCAGTTTGGTCTCGAACTCACAGAGATCTGCCTGCCTTTGCCTCCCTGAGTGTTGGTTGTTGTTGTTGTTGTTGTTTCTGTACCCCATTTTTAACTTGGGTTATTTGGCTGGCTGGTGTCTAGTGTCTTGCGGTCCTTATATATTTCGGGTGTTAGCCCAGTATTGGATGTAGGGTTGGTGAAGATCTTTTCCAATTCTGTAGGTTTCCATTTTGTCCTATTGACAGTATCCTTTGCCTTCCAGAAGCTTTCCAATTTCATGAGGTCCCATTAATTATTTGCTGATCTTAGTGCCTGCATGATTCGTCTTATGTTCCAGAAATTTTTTTTCTAAAGTATGAGAATTATTTATGAAATGTATAATTTACAAGTACTGTCTCATACTCTGTTTTGTGTTCTTTCTTGTTTTTGTCTTTTTTTTTTGGAGTTTTTTTCTGGAAAGAGTCTCCACTAACCCAGGAATTAGAGAGAGGATATTCCTAACTCCTCTCCCAGCCTCTATCCTTGTTTCTCTCTGGACTGGTGTTAGGGAGTAAAACTGGGAAGGTAAAAAGTAGGGAAAAGAACCACAAAGTAGCAAAGACCACCTGCACTGGCCCAGGTCTCAAGGATCTTATTTATTTATTTATTTAAATTTTATGTACAGGAGTGTTTTGCCTACATGTTTGTCATTGTACGGTGTGTGTAATGCCCACAGAGAACAGGAGAGGGCGATAGAGCCTCTTGGACTGGAGACACAGACAGC
Organism: Meriones unguiculatus; assembly: GCF_030254825.1. Lineage (NCBI taxonomy): Eukaryota > Metazoa > Chordata > Mammalia > Rodentia > Muridae > Meriones > Meriones unguiculatus. The sequence goes on along the minus strand of NW_026843706.1, from coordinate 2,578,394 downwards.
TATGAGCTGGCATGTGAGGACTGAAGATGGAAAGTGAGTCCTCTGGAAGAACAGGCTGTAAGTACTCTTGATCCCCAGCTATCTCTATGCTTAGGTACCAAGTTGACTTAGACCTTCTCCCCATTTTAAATATCATTTTCGCCATTTATTAATTTATTTGGCAGTGACTGTTGAACCCAGAGCCTCCTCCTACTAAGCATGTACTTACTGAGCAAATGTTGTCTCATACTCTGTCTTTTTTGGGTTTTGTTTTGGAATCAGTCTCCAGTAACCCAGGCTGGCCTCCTACTTGCTGTGCAGCCCAGGAGAATGGCCTTGAATTTCTGATCACCTGCTTCTACCCCCAAGTGCTGGGATTACAACTGTGATACACTATTCCTGGTGGGTGAGGGGGGGCATAGGAGGATCAGAGCCTCATTCTGAAGCCTAGCCTTACACGGATTGGCCTTAAATTTGATTTCCAATTCTCTTGCCTTGGTCTCTCAAATGCTGGTTGCTGGTAAAATGTTCTTTTGGAATGTATATACAATTTACCCTTGTTCTTTCAAATGCTCATTTCTCTCCCCCACTATTTGTTCTCTGTATTGTCAATAAAAAAAACCAGCCACAATGCTGAGCAATGGAGAGGATAGGGTGGGACCTCCTGGTCCAGAGAGGGAGGAAGAGGAAGGAAGCAGGGGGAATGGAGTGGAGAGAATCTGGAGGGATGTCTTGGAACCGCGTGGAGAGATTAACCTGACCTAAGATTTCACAAAAAGCAAGTATAATGTGTGAATTTGAATGGTAGGAAACTATGCGGGCTTGGAGGTTTAGGATGGAGTAATTATTGCTCAGCATTGTGCTCTAGGTTAATTAAAGAAATCCTAGTCTCTGTGTGGTGATTTGGGTATACAGCTGGTTTAGAATTAACTGCTGTTTTACTAAAAGATAAATCAGTAGTAAATATTAAATTCCAACAACACCCTCCCCGATCATGTCTTGTGCTAACAGCTGTTTGTAACCCCAAATCAATTTAAAATGAATAAAACTTTAAAATTCTTTATTACATTTATTCTCTATGTGTTTTTTGGGTTGATGGGGAGGGAGTGTGTTTAGATGTGGAGGTTTGAGGCAGCCTCAATAGCAATAACCATTTGTGTCCTTCTACCATGTGGGTCCTGGCTATTGAACCTAGGTCCAGGCTTGATGGCAAGCAACTTGACCAGTTGAACCATCGTGCTGGCTCCTGAACGTGTGTTTTATATAAAGTTTTCGGTGCTAACATCTACCTGAACTATGAAGCTATGTTTGAATAATGCACAATTTTGTAAACTACTGGTGGGAACCAAAAATAATGTATTCTAGTAGAGGAGGTGTTTTGTTTAATTTTATCTTTTGTTGTTGTTTTGAGACAGGGTTTCTCTGTGTAGCTTTGGCAGTCCTGGAACTGTATAGACCAGTCTATCCTCAACTTGCTGAGATCTGCCTGTCTCTGCCTCCCAGGTGCTGGGATCACAGGCAGGTACCACCATGTCAGACTTGCTCCCTGTATTGGCCTTGGCTGGTCTGGAATGAATAGCTATCCACTGAATTGTTTCTCTGGTTCTGGGGTTAAAGGCCTGAGCCACCACAGGACCTCTGCCCCTGTAACTTCATACCTTTACCTCTCAATTTTACATTATATTCAATTTTTGTTTTATTTTACATTCTAAATGGCTATATCAATCATCTTTTTTTAAAAAGGTATTTTTTCTTCACCCATTAAGCAGAAGTGATGTTTGGCTAAGCAATGTGGGGGCACACCTTTATTCCCATCACTCAGGAGGTGGAGGCAGGCAGATCTCCTGAATTTGTGGCCAGCCTGGTCTCTAGAGTGAGTTCCTGGATAGCCAGAGCTACACAGAGAAACCCTGTTTGAGAACCAAAAACAGACAAGCAAGAAAGAGGTGATGTTTTCTGTGTGTGCTGGGGCTCTCAGCACTCAAAGAACTCAGGAGGCCTAGGCAGGAACTCAGAAAAGCTGGGAGACAATTCAGTTGGTAGAGCCTTTGTGATGCCCTGGTTCAGTCTTCAATACCAAAGAAAGCAAAAGAAGAGAGAGAGCAGCGAGTCAGGCAGAGTGGCCAGAACCTTTACCTCCTCCATTTAGTGAGGTGAGACAGGAAGATCACAAGTTCAAGGCTAGCCAGGGGGGTTATGCCTAGAGAAACCAGTTTCAAGCACACACACAAACAAACAAACAAACAAACAAACAAAGAAACCAACCAGGCTGGGCACAGTGGCCCATGTCTGTAATGTAAGCACTCTGGAAGGCAGAGGCAGGAGGGTCTCTGCAATTTCGAGGCCAGCCTGGTGTGAAAACTGAATCCAGGACAGCCAAGGCCACACAGAGTAAACCCTGTATCAAAAAGCAAACAAACAAAAATCAAAATGGTGTGGAGGGATTTTTTTGTAATTAAAAAAAAAAATTATTTATTGATGCTGTATCCAATGTTCTGTCTGCATGTACACCTGCCCGCCACAAGACGGCGCCACCATGTGGTGGTTGGGAATTGAACTCAGAGATCTCTGGAGGAGCAGCCAGTGCTCTGAACCTCTGAGCCATCTCTCCAGAATTCTGCCCCTTCTGTTTTTTGTGCAGTGATGGTTGCTCATCCTTTACGAACATACAAGGTAATTATGAACTGTAATGGACTGAATCTCTAGGTACATGGTCTGTAGGACCATAAACCTTTAAATCCATCTACACCAAACAGATCGGAACGTGTTTTATCATCACAGACTTTTTGGTTGGAGAAATATCACAGGGAGGCTGGCAAGATGGCCAAATGTGTAAAGAACTGCCAAGGCTTCACAGAGAAACCCTGTCTCAAAACAACAACAACAACAGCGACAATTAATCCAACTCCACAAGATGTCCTGTGTTGTCCGAATGCGTGCAGCTACAAACATACATAAAAACGCACAATAAAATGTTTTTCCCAGAAAGGGGAAAAGAGGAGGGAGAGAAATGCCACAGGCAACCAGGCTGGGTGTTTCCTGCCTTTCATTCCAGCCCTTGGAAGGTGGACACGGGAGGATCAGAGGTTCAAAGCCTTGGCTAAGAAGAATGTGAGGGCAGCCTGGACTACATGTGACCTGTCTCAAAACAAAGGAAAACAGACCTAAAATTACCATGTCGTGCAGGAGCAAAGTTGTTAGAGTGTTTTCCTGTCATGCATGAGGCCCTGGATTCAATTCCCAGTATTGAAAAACAACCCTTGTCAGCCATGGTGACACAGTTAACCCCAACACTCAGGAGGCAGAGGCAGGGGGATCTCTGTGAGTGACAGCCCAGCTGGGTCTACATAGCAGGTTATAGACTGGGGTGACAATGTTGGCTTCTTTGGAAGCACAGGAATTGTATGAGAACCTGTTTTCATTTTAATCCCAGGGGTCGGGATGCAGGGCTGCTGCGGACTTCTGCAGCTGGCTAGGATTGGCCTCAGGCTTGTAGCTGAGGATATCTCCTTTCTGTGACTGTGTGACATTCAGAATTCTGGGAACTTTTCAGAGGGCATGGAAATGTGAGACCCCCCTCCCAAGGTTGGGTGGCCATGGTTGGTCATTTAGGGAGGTTGTTTGTGGTTTGCTAGGAGCAAAGTCAAAGAAGAAACAAAAGGAAAAGAATTAGAGAGAGGATTTTCCTAACTCCTCCCTCCCTCCAGCCTTGTTCTCCTTCAGGCTGGTGTTAGGGAGTGGAACTGGCGGGGGTGGGGGGAGCGGGGTGGGGTGGGAGGGGTGAAGAGGAGGGTAAAGAACCACAAAGTAGCAAAGGCCACCTGCACTGGCCCCTGTCTCTAACACAAAACCAAACCAAATTGCAACCACAATCCCAGCCATTCAGAAGGCAGAGGCAGACAGCTCTCTGTGAGTTCGAGTCCACCCTGGTCCATAGATTAGTCCCAGGCCAGCTAGTGCTACATAGAGAGATCCTGTCTCTAAACACCACCAGCAAAACAAACAACAGCAAAACAGCAGAGAACAAGGTTTATTAAGAAGAAAACATTCAAAACTTTCCTAAAGGCTGAAACAGGTGCATCGCATTCTCAAAATGAAATGCCCCCATTAAACTTTACTCTTGTCTTCTGTGTAAGGATGTTTTGCCTGCATGAATGTCTGAATCCTGTGCAATCCTGGTGCCTGTGGTGTCTAGAAGAGGGCGACAGATTCCCTGAAACTAGAGTGGAAATGCTATTACAAGCCACATGAGTCTTTGAAATCTGGGTCCTCTTAAGAGCAGTAAGTTCTCTTAAGGACTGAAGAATCGCTGCAGCTCCATTGCTGTGGCTCTAATTTGCATCTCTGATGACTGTTGAGCCTGTGTGTGTGTGTGTGTGTCCTTGCAAGGGGTGGGGTGGGGGAAACGGGGTGGGATGGGGATGGAGGGGTCTGGATGGTTTGGTGGTGTGGTGTGATGGTGCTGGTGGTCTGGTCCATCCTAGGATGTCATTCATATTAAGCAAGCACTCTCTCTCACCGGTATATATATGAAAATACACACACACACACACTATATATATATATATATATATATATATATACCCAGCCAGAGTATCTTCCCATGCACTGATTACCTACCGGGCATCTCGCGTTGAGTGAGGTAGGGGCTGAGACAAGCTGCTCTCAAAACATAGGTAAGGCTGACCTTGAACTGATTTTCCTGATTTCACCATTCAATTACTGGGATTGTATTCATAAATCTTTTTTTTTTTTCCCCTCCAGACTGTTTCTTTTTGTATCTCTATTTAACAGGAAATTCTAGGCTGGCCTAGAACTGCCTCCCAAATGCTGGCATTAAAGGCATATACCTCTCCAATGCCCAGACATAATTATTGTTTCAGAATGTTATCTATCTGTCTATCTATCTATGTATTTAAATTTTATGTATAGGAGTGTATTTCCTGCATGTTTGTCAGTGAACGGTACGTGTGTAATGCCTCCAGAGAACAGGAGAGGGCGATAGAGCCTATTGGACTGGAGACACAGACAGCTATGAGCTGCCATGTGAGCACTGAGGATGGAAAGTGAGTCCTCTGGAAGAACAGGCTGTAAGTACTCTTGATCCCTGAGCTATCTCTCTGCTTAGGTACCAAGTTGACTTAGACCTTCTCCCCATTTTAAATATTGGTTTCACTATTTATTTATCTATTTATTTATTTGTCAGTGACTGTTGAATCCAGAGCCTCCTCCTACTAAGCCTGTACTTACTGAGCTATGACCTCAGCCCTGATAGTTTTTTTCTAATTCATTTATTTATTTACTTTGCATATCAACCCCATTTTCTCCTTCCTCTTCCCCTCCCAGTCTTTCTCCTCCATCTCCCCCAGCACACACCATCCACTCCTTCTCTGTTTCTCTGCAGAAGAGGGAGCCTCCCTTACATATCAACCAGCCATGCCTATGGAGTTGCAGTAAGATTGGACTGCCAAGGAACCTGACAATCCTAACCAGCAGGAAGTCCCAAAGAGAACTACACCTCCTCTCCCCACTGACATTCCTTCTCTCCTACACGGGCTTGGGGTGTTGGAAAGGATTGGGGTGGAGCAGGGAAGAAGAAGTATAAGAAAGGTCTAAGAAACCTAAATAAAATAGTTTTTAAAGTTTGCCAACACTGGCTCTCATGAAGAGCGCTGTCATGAAGACGTTGAGCAAGTGTCCTCGTGGTGAGGTGGAGCATCTTTTGGGTATATACCCAGGAGCGGGATAGCTGAGTCTTGAGGTAGAAGGGTTCCCATCTTTCTGACAAACTGCCAAGTCCATTTTCAACGTGGCTGTACAAGTTTGCACTTCCTCCAGCAATGAAAGAGTGCAACCTTTGCTCCACAGCCTCACCAGCATGTGCTGTTGCTTGAGTTTTTGATCTTAGCCATTCTGGTGGGTGTGAGATGGAATCCCAGAGTTGTTTTGCTTTGGATTTCCCTGATGGCTAAGGACCTGGAGCATTTCTTGAACTGCTTCTCAGCCATTAGCGATTCCTGTGTTGAGAATTCTCTGTTTAGATCTGTACCCCATTTTTACTTTATGTTTGTTTGTTCAAGTCATGATTTCTTGGCTGTTCCAGACTCACTTTGTAGACCAGTCTGGTCTCGAACTCACAGAGTTCTGCGTGTCTCTGCCTCCGAAGTGCTGGGATTGCAGGTGATTTGGGTATACAGCTGGTGTAGGAATAACCCCTGTTTAACTAAAAGACAAATCAATAGTAAATAGTAAATAGTAATATTCTACCACAAATGTGGTACCAACGCGGGGCAGGATTATACAGAAATCTAGCAAGTACTTACATAGAAAGTTATAGATCAGTTTTTTAGTTCTGTTCCTTAAAAACAAAGCCACCACAGTTCTTAAATAAGGAGCTCACAGATTCCTGAACAGACAGACCCCCTGCAGAGCAGCAAGGCCTCCAGCAGGCTGCAGAAAAACAAAAATTGATACATACCAACTCCAGAGAGGCAGTTTCTTTAGGTAGAGAAAAAAAAAAAGTGGAAGCTTCTCAAAGCCAGACTTTGTGAGCCAAGGCAGAAAGTGAAATCCCTTTAAGAAGGGGTTCCTCCCAGTATGAGGAGCAAACATTTGTGGACCCAATCACTTCCTAGAGTGAGGAAGGGGTCAGGATCCAGTGAGGGAGGCAAAAAAAATACCTCTCCCTGGAAGCAGGAGCCAGAGACAGACTGAGATTCCTCAAGCATCTGAACTGGTAAGGTTTGAAAGGGAAGGTGAGTGCCACCGCCAAGGCCGCCTTAGAAATGTCTTTATTATTTTAAAGATTCTTTGATAATGAGACAGGTCATCTCCTGGCAGCACCCCGCCTACCACAAAGAAGATAATGGCCATCTAAGAGCCTCCATATGGAGATGGCTTCAAATGTGACAAACGAGCCACCCAGGCAAAAAGAAAATGCCCTCATTTTCACGATAGACAGCATTCTGCCAAAAATGGGCAAGCTGAAATGCAGGACAAGTAGACTGCCGAACTCTGCCAAGACAGGGTAAGCAAGTCCTAAATAGTTCCTGCTTCATGTATATGTCTGTCAAATATACTGCACCAGAAGGCTGAAGATGATGCTCCAACGTTATAGAGAGTTATAGGTGACTAACTGTTCAGCAGCAAACTGACTCTGTCAATTTTTTTTATTTTTTGGAAGCTGCTAAAATGCACTTCTTATTTACTCTAGTAACTAATTTTATTCCTTCTCAAGTCTCTGGTGGGGTTGAAGACCAAACAGATATATTTTCACAATTAAGCTTAACTTGTTTAGAATTTAAGAAAATGTTTTCATATAGCTAATACTAATAAGAATAAAAGTTAATTTAGGTATAGAACTCTAAACTTGTCAAGATAGGATAAATATACTGTAAGACCTGGGGTCTCACAGCTCAGGAGTTTAAGATCGAGCCCTTCCCAGAAACTCCCCCAGACCAAGACTTGTTGCAAAAGCAAGAGGTTTATTAACCACTGGGCAATGGGGTCACCCCTGCCGAGTGGCACCGGGAGACAAAGGCCTTTAGGTTTTTAAAAGAAAAATTGTGGAAAATTTGAAGTTGCAGTTTTGGCAACTTAGGTTTGGATGAGGAAGCTATAAAGTAAGATAATTGGTTAGTCTTAGGTGCTCAAGCTTGGCCAGTCCTGCCAAGTGTGGATGCAGCTGCAATTGAAGGTGGGGGTGGTTAGCTCATCCTTGAAGATTAGGGGCTTCGGACTTTTGGCTAGAGGTCAAAAGCTACTCAGAAGAAGTCTGGGTTCGTTGCTAAGAAACACTATCTCAAAGACAAGGGTCTGGTCCTTTTTGCTGAGTGAAGGTCATTGCTTGCTTGCCTTTTTTCTATCTGTCCTCATAGATAGGGTCACGTTTCTCCATTCTCTGGAAAGGTACTAAGAGGCTTTAGCTTAACCTGGACCTAAAACTCAAAACTATAGGCTTTAGAAGACATACAGGTTACAAAGTTAGTCTAACCCTTTCAATACTTTGTCCTAAGCTGCCAATGCACATGGACTGGATTGCACATGTAAATCTTAATAGTTTTCATAACGGTTTTATAATTATTATTTTATTAAAGAAAAAGAGTCTTTTATTGGCATTAAAGGGGAGAATGTTGGTATAATGCTCTTGTGGCATGTATACAATTTATCCTTGTTCATTCAAATGCTGATTTCTCTCCTCTACTATCTGGTTTCAATCTGGACATTGCATTGTGATGCTTATTCTAAGCATCATCTGCCTCAAAAGTGTGTAAACATGCCACCATTTGTTCTCTGTAATTTTAATAAAACAATTAGCCAATGTTGCATAATGGAGAGAATAGTGTGGGACATCCTGGACCAGAGGGGAGAAGAAGGAAGCAAGTACGAGGAGGGGGAGAGCAGGAGGAGGGAGAGGGGCAGGAGAGGGCTTGGAACCATGAGGAGAGAGGAACTGGACCTAAGATATGACTAAAAAGCAAGTGTAATGGGTAAAATCTGAATGGTAGTAAAGTATGCGGGCTTGGAGGTTTAGGATGGAGTAACTATTGCTCAGCATTGTGCTCTAGGTTAATTAAATAAATCGTAGTCTCTGTGTGGTGATTTGGATATACAGCTGGATTAGAAATAACCACTGTTTAAAAGTTAAATCAGTAGTAAATATTAATATTCTATAACAGCTGTTATCACTAGGATTACCTGCATGCTCTATAATATTCAGCCTTTCCATTTCTTGGAGTATTCTTTTGCCAAGCAAAAGTTTTAAGTCTCATAAAGTCCAATTTCTGTATTGATTTTTGTTTATGGATTATAACTTTTGCATTCATGTATAGGAACAAAGATTTACCTGTTATGCTTTCATCTTAAAGGCTTATATTTTAGCTCTTTTTAAAATACGTTCTTTTGCCGAGTGCAGTGGCCCAGGCCTTTAATCCCATCACTCCAGAAAGCAAAGGCAGAGGAAGGCTGATCGCTATGAGCTTGAGGCCTGCTTGTTCTACAAAGTGAATCCAGGACAGCCAAGGCAACACAGAGAAACCCTGTCTCAAAAAAAATGTTGTTTTAAAACTTTATGTATTTATTTTATGTGTATGAGTGTTTTGCCTTCATGTATGTACATGTACTGTGTGCATGACTGGTGCCTGGGGAAGTCAGAATTGGGAATCAGGTCTAGAATTAGAGTTACCAAGAGTTGTGAGCTGCCATGTAAGTGCAGAAAACTGAACCCAGGTCTTCTGCAAGAGCAGTAAGTACTGGCTGGAGAAATGGCTCAGCAGTTAAGAGTATTTGTTGCTGTTGCAGAGGACCAGGGTTCAATTCCCGACAGTTCCAGGGATCCAATGCCACCATCTGAGTTCTGTGGGAACCAGACACACACAAACGGTACATAGACAAATATGTTCAGGCAAAGCATTCATGTACATAAAATAAATACATCTAAAAACTTTAAAAAAGCAATAAATGCACTTAACTGATAAGATGTCTCTCCACTTATGCTTTTGCGCTTACATTTAAGTTTATTATCTATTTTTGAGTTCAGTTTTTTTTTTTTTTTTTAGATGATGTTTGACTGGGTAGCCCTGGCTGTCCTGGAAATCACTCTGTAGACCAGGCAAGCACTCTACCAACTGAGCCCAGCTGCATATTTGCTTGTTTTGAGACATAGTTTCATACTAGCTCACCTGGCCTTGTCTCCAAAGTGCTGGGATTACAGACAAGCTTAACTATGTCCTTTTTTCCTTCCTTCCTTCCTTCCTTCCTTCCTTCCTTCCTTCCTTCCTTCCTTCCTTCCTTCTTTCTTTCTTTTTCTTTATTTTTTGGTTTTTCAAGACAGGGTTTCTCTGTGTAGCTTTGGCTGTCTTGAAACTTGCATTGCAGACCAGGCTGACTTCAAACTCACATCTGCCTCCCTCTGCCCACCTAGTACTGAGATCAAAAGTGTGCACCACCACTTCTGGCTAACTGCGTTCTTTTTCAAAAATTTTATTTTATTTATTTTTTTTGCTATTCCAAGGCCTTCACATCTCCACATCAATTTTAGAAGTAACTTGTCAATTTCCATTACAAAGAAAAAAATTCCTGCTTTAAAAAAAATAGTTGTGTTGACAACAATGAGGGCTATAAGGGGCCCCTAGCAAGAGCTGATCCTAACCAGCAGTGGCAGCAATGACGACTGTTAATGTGAGCCAGCAGCAATAGGGGAGACTCCTGGCTAAGGGCCCCTCATACCCCTATCAACAATAAGAACGCCGAACAGCAAGGCTTGATGACAAAAGTCTTTAATCCTAGCACTTGGGAGGCAGAAGCAGGCAGATTCCGTGAATTCCACACCAGCCAAAGGCTCCACGGTAAGATCCCGTCTTGGGGTGAGGGTGGAGTTCAGTGGAAGAATGCTTATCTAGTATACCCAAGGCTGTAGGTTTGCTCTCTGTTGCCACATTAAAAAAAAAAAAAGTCATCCACATGTGCCAGAATCGCCCTGTGAGAGAGAGCCTACATTTGATTCAATGTGCAGTATAGTGGCGTGACCTATATGTACACTGTGCTGCTGGTTACTAGATAGAACCTTTTCTCTTCCATCTTACGGAGCAGGGATTCCATACTCATGCTTACAGGGCTGTGTTTGTTTTCCCTAAGACAGGCTTTTGCTATCCTGTCCAGACGGACCTGGAATTTGTTGTGCAGTCCAAGGTGGCCTCAGTCACTCTAGGACTAGAAATTAGAGGTATGTGCTCTTTCACCCAGCTTGCCTAGCCTTCTCTTCCTCTTCTTTCTCTCATCTCCCTCTTTCTCTGTGAAAGTGACTTAACCTAGGGCCTCAGGTATAGCTAAGCATACGCTTTATATGCACTGTACCATTGAACCACGCACCCTCAATTTGGCTGAGATTGTTTTGAATCTGTAGATCAGTTTGGGAAGAGTTGGCAGTCTCACAGTATGGAGGCTCCCCAAAACTTCTGAGATTTGCTTCACCCATTAGAATTCTGCTATCTGTCACCAAGGCAGTAGCTTCCCATGTCTCTAGTCAACATTAAGGTCTGTGTTCCTTTAGGCCAAGTCTGAACCCAGTGTTCATATATGGGTACCCTGTTTTCTAGTCAGCAACCCAATTCAAAACCAAGAGAGCCAGAAATGACTTACTTAAAGTCCCTCTCTGCCTTGTAAACTACAAAGAAATTTGTGTTTATGTGTTGCAATAGCTATGCTATGCAATCACTGGTGGTTTTTCTTTTGTTTGTTTGTTTTTCGGTTTTCTTTCTTTCTTTCTTTCTTTCTTTCTTTCTGTCTTTCTTCCTGTCTTTCTTCCTGTCTTTCTTTCTTTCTTAGAGACAGGATTGCTCCATGTAGTCTTGGCTGTCCTGGACTCTTTTTGTAGACCAGGCTGGCCTCACATACTCACAGAGATCCATCTGCCTGCCTCTGCCTCCCAGAGTGCTTGGCATTATAGTCATGTGCCACCAGGCTTGCCTTATTTTTTAAGTTTTCAAGACAGGGTTTCACTGTGTAACAATTCTGGCTGTCTTGAAACTCATTTTTTAAGACCAGGCTGGCCTCAGACACAGAGAACTAAGCTTATTTCTGCCTCCTGAGTGCTATGGATAAAGGTGTGCGCCATCATCAACTAGCTGGTTTTTAATTTGTTAAATATTTATTTATTTATTTTTAGGGTGGTGGTGGTGGTGGTGGTGGTGGTGGTGGTGGTGGTGGTGTGTGTGTGTGTGTTGGTGCACATGTGTATGTCACAGAGTGTGTGTACAGGTCAGAGAAGACTTGTTAAGAGTTGGCTAACTCCCTCTAACCATGTGGATTCTGGGAATTGAAATTGGGTTGTCAGACTTGGAGGCAGGCATCTTTACACACTGAGGATCAAAAGGCCTACAGTCACTTAAAAAAAAAAGAATGTGGTTATGTCCAGGTGTGGTGGTGCATGCCTTTAATTCTAGCCATGGCAGGAGGATTTCTGTGTGTTCAAAACCAGCTTGGTCTACATCATGAGTTCTAGATCAGCTAAAAACGACATAGACCCTGTCTCACAAAAACTAAAACAAACAAACAGAAAAGAATTTAGTTTCATTTGGGTGTGGTGGAGCATGCCTGTAATTCCAGCACTTGGAATGCTGACACAAAAAGAGCACAGGTTCTAGGCTGGCATTGGCCACAGAGTGAGACAGTGTCTCAAAGATAAGGAAGAAAACATCTGGCATGCTGGGGCCCACCTGTGATACCAGCACTAGCAGGTAGAAGCAAGATGACCAGCAGTTCAAGGACATTCTTGGCTATTGAGCAAGTTAAAGCCAGCCTGGACTACAGGATACTGTCTCAAAAGAAATAATAAAATATGAAAAGTGACAGGGAGTGATGGTGGCTGGATAAATAGTTTAGTGATTAAGAGCACTTGATGCTCTTTCAGAGGATCAGAACCCACTTTAGGCAGCTCACTGCCACCTGTAATTCCAGTTCTAGGGAATTCAGTGCCCTCTTCTGGCCTCTGTGGACACCTACTTGAGCAAGTCATACAGAGAGAGTGGGGGGAGAGAGACATTCGTGTAAATTAAAATGAAATCTTTAAAAAAAATAATTTTATTGGCGTTGGATATGATGGTACATGTCGTTAATCCCAGCACTTGAGAAGCAATCCCTGAGTATTACTCTACACAATGACTTCCTGGTCAGCCAAGGCTACATAAAAACAACAACATAAAAAAGAAATTAAAAAAAAGATTTATTTATTATTTATACAACATTCTGCCTGCACACCAGATCTTACTATAGATGGTTGTGAGCCACCATGTGGTTGCTGGGAATTGATTTCAGGAAGAACAGTGAGTGTTCTTAACCTCAGAGCTATCACTCCAGCCCAAGAATTTTCTTTTTTAAAGTATGTCTATGTGTGTGTACCTGCTTGTCTGTTTGTGCACCATATACATGCAATGCCCTCAGAGGCCAGAGAGAGAGAAACTTTGCCAGGAACTATAGTTGCAGGAGGTTGTAAACTGTCCAATGTGGGTGCTTGAAACTAAACTCAAGTCTTTGCAAGAGGTATAAGTGCTCTTAACCACTAAGCCATCTTCCCAGCCCTAATGAAAACAAACCTTTAACTTAAAAGGCAGAAGCAGGTAAGTTCAGGATAACTTGTCTAAGTAGTGAATCCAGGCTAGCTAGGGCTACATAGTGAGATCCTGTTTCAAAAAAAAAAAATAAATGTTTAAGAAAAGAAAAAATGGGGGCTAGAGAGATTGCTCAGTGGTTAAGAGCACTGTCTGCAATTCCAGAGGGCACGGATTCAACTCCCAGCACCCACACGGCAGCTCACAACTGTCTGTAACTCCAGTACCAAGTGGTCTGACACCTTCACACGAATGCACATAAAATACTAAAATAAAATGTTAAAAAAGAAAAAAAAAACGAATTTATTTTTCAGACCAATAAACGACCAAAGAGCCTGCATTCAATCTTATTTGTATTCTTAACCACAATCCCTATACTCTTAAGTTTCAAAGAAATTATTGGAGCGTTTTCCCTTCACTATGTAACATCACATAGCAACTTTTCATTGCTCTACTACTCAGCTCGACTCTGTCACTGTGTGTAGATGTGTGTTTCTTCCACATCTGAAGTGCAGTATTCATGAAAACATGGCTTGTGTCATGAGATTTTTTTTTTTTTGAGACAGGTTTTTCTCTGTATAGCTTTGGCTGTCTGGACTCACTTTGTAGACCAGGCTGGCCTCAAACTCAGAGATCTGTCTACCTCTGCCTCCCTGAGTGCTAGGATTGCAAGCATGCCCCATACTGCCCAGCCAATGAGGCTTCTAAACTATAGGGTTACTTTTTATTGCTTCAGAAACATTAAAATTATTAACTTCGGTAGTTCTTTTCAACATTTTAAATTACAAGGACCATAATTGTCCTTGCTGTGTTTCAAAGTAGATATAGTTAGTTAAAATGGCTATATTAATTTTATTTCTTTTCTTTCATTCTTTTTTTTTTTATTGATATTGGATGGTTAGTGATTACAGCATCTTTCTATCCTGTTGCACATAGTAGAGCTTTTCTGTTTTGTTTTTGTTGCTTTGTTGTTGTTGTTTCAAGACGGGGTTTCTCTGTATAGCCTTGGCTATCTTGGACTCTCTTTGTAGACCACACTGGCCTCGAACTCACAGAGGTCTGCCTGCCTCTGCCTCTCTGAGTGTTTTTCTTACATCTCAACTGGTTACTCTTTCTGTGGCTCCTTGATGTTCCCTGTCTTCTCTGGAGGGCTCTACAAGAGTCTAATCTTTGTCCCATTTGTACTTAGCCCCTGGTTAATCTCCTAAACACCTCTGGAATTTTGAGGCTTCTGACGTGCATTGTAATTCTCATTGATTCATAAAAAGTACAACAAAAAAATGCATTTTTAAAATTTATGTTTTGTTTGACTTTAAGTTATTTTATTTTATTTATTCATTGTGTGTTTGTGTGTGTAGGTCAGAGGACAACTTGCTGGAGTTTCTTTCCATCATGTGGGCCCGAGAGAAAGAATTCATGTCATCAGGCTTAGTGAAGTAAGCACTTTTATCTGCTGAGCCATCTCCCTAGCCCTGTTTTGGCTTTTTGAGACAGGGTCACATGTAGCTCAGGTTGGTTTGAATTCCTGATCCTTTTGCTTCTGCCTCCGGCATGCTGGGGTTACAGGCATGTACCAACATGTCTGGCTTATTCCTTTTAAATATTTTTATTACTAGAAGGTATTGTCTATGTTAATATTTCAAAGTTAGCACTGAATATTATTAGTCATTACAATAGTCATTACATCTTCAGGTTTTTGTTGTTGTTTTGTTTATTATTATTTTTTTTTTATTTTTGAGACATGCTTTCTCTATGTAGCCCTGACTGTCCTGGAACTCACCCTGTAGACCATGCTGGCCTCCAACTCACAAAGATCCACCTGCCTTTGCTTCCCAAATGCTGGGCTTAAAGGCATGTGCCACAACACTTGGCACATCTGATAACTGATGTTTTGCTTTTTCAAAAAAAATTTTTTTATTATTTTATTATCACCTATATGTTTCTGTGACTGTACGCCTCTTGTATGCATGCCTGTGAAGCTCAGAACAGGGCATCAGATCTTCTGGAGCCGGCGTTACCAGCAGTTCTCAATAACCTAATGTGGATGCTAGGAATTGAACTCCATTCCGCAGGAAGATCCTTAAGCTCTCTTAATCAGTGAGCCATCTCTCCAGCCCTAGTGTCCACCTCACCCTCTTTTTTAGACAGGGTATCATGTACCCCACGCTAACTTCAAACTCAACGCTATGTAGCCAGGGATGATTTTCCTGCCTTCATTTCCCAAGTGCTGGGATTACAAGTGTGACTCACCCCACTCATTGTTCTCTCCCCTTCTTCCCCTCCCCAAACAGGTTCTCATACTGCATCTCAGGCTGGCAATCAAGGCAATCCTCGTACCTCAGCATCCTCTCAGGCTTTCTCTCTTTTTTTTTTTTTTTTTAAGATTTATTTATTTTATGTATATGAGTGTTCTATCTGCATTTACACCTGCCAGAAGAGGGAATCAGTTCACATTATGGATGGTTGTGAGCCACCCCGTGGTTGCTGGGAATTGAGCTCATGACCTTTGGAAGAGCAGACAGTGCTCTTAACCACTGAGCCATCTCTCCAGCCCCCCTCTCAGGCTCTTAAGTCCTGAGATAGTAGATGTGAACCATGATACTTACTTTTACTTTTCTATCCAGCTTTTATTATAGCATGCTGCCTCATCTTTTCAATAATAATAATAACAAGTATTATATTATTACTAATATATAATTGATAATTACTACTATTGTGTGTGTATAATATGTACGTGTGTGAGCAGGTGGAAGTCAGAGGATAAGTTTATAGAGTTCCCCTTCTGTAGCTCAGTAACCAATTGGTTTCCCATAGTAAGGGGAACAGGGACTATTTCTGACAGGAACTCAATGGCAGGCTCTTTGACCTCCCCCCCCCCCCTTCTGTGGCCTAGTCCTGCTAGGCCACAGAGGAGGACTTTGCAGCCAGTCCTGAAGATACCTGATAAAACAGGGTCAGATGAAAGGGGAAGCGGTCCTCCCCAATCAGTGGACTTGGAAAGGGGCAGGAAGGAGATGAGGAAGGGAGGGTGGGATTGGGAGGGAATGAGGAAACAGGATACAGCTGGGATACAGAGTCAATGAAATGTAACTAATAATAAAAATAAAAAATAAAAAAATAGAGTTCCCTTTTACCTTTAAATGGATTCTGGGGATTGAATTCAAATTGTCAGCTTTGCCTGGAAAGCACCTTTACCCAATGAGCCATTTCGTTGGCCCCAGCCTCTTTTTTTTAGACCAGTTCTTTGTGTCCTTTTGGACAGCTCTGTACCCATGGCAGGTCCCTTGAGCTCAGTCTTTGAGCTTTCTTTTTCACTCTCATTTAACCTGTTCCCCTTGAAGTCTTCCAGCTCTTGACTTTTCTCTTTCCTTTATCCTCCCCTCCAGGGAATGTCCTTGGTTCTCCTCTTACCCCCATTTCTATGCTTGCCCACTTATTCTATGACACTTCAGCCTGAGTGTCATATCATTCTGCCTCTCTTCTCAAAATCTTCCAATGGTTTTCAGTATCTCAAAGGCCAATAATCTTACAATGGCTTACAAAATTTTATATAATGTAGTTTCTCATCTCCTTCATGTCAAGGCTCAAATGGCACCTCTTCCTATCTTTCTATCATCCCAGTTAAAATTGTAGGACATGGATCCCTCCCATAAGACTTAGCATATTCTTTTTTTTTTTTTTTTTTTTTTTGAGGTAGGGTTTCTCTGTGTAGTCCTGGATGTCCTGGAACTTACACTGTAGACCAGGCCGGCATCACACTCAGAGATTGACCTGCCTGCCTTTGCCTCCCTGAGTGCTGGGATGAAAGGTGTATAGGACTAGGCCCGGCTGACTTAGCATGTCTTAACTGGTCACAGAATTTGCTTACTTATTTTGCTTATGGCATGACTTATGTAAACTCTAAGAGGGCAAGGACTTTCCTATTTTATATACTGATAGGCCCCAGTGTAAATGAATAGTATGCTTATAGTACGTCCACATAATTACTTAGGGAATAAATAAGTAAATCAGTTTTTTTTTTTAATGTGCATTGGTTTTTTGCCTGCATGTCTGTGTGTGTGAGGGCATTAGATCTTGGAGTTTCAGACAGTTGTGAGATGTCATGTGGGTGTTGGGAATTGGATCCGGGTCCTCTGGAAAAGCAATCAGTGCTCTCAGTCACTGAGCCATCTTTCCAGCTCTCAAGTAAGTAAAGCAGTGTAGATTACAAATTAAAGTTTATGGCTGGACATAGTCACACAGCCTTGTTTTAAAGAATACTTATAAGAAGTGTTTTGCATACATGTATGTATGTAACACATGGGTGGTTGTTCATGGAGGAGAGAGACTAGCATTGGATCCTGTAGTGGAAATTTTGGTTTCTTTTAAAACTCGGTTATGTTATATAAATATGTTTTTGTTTTAACCCCAAGTGTGAGATATGGGACTGCTTTTAGTTTGTCCAAAGTTGATATCAGATTCAAGAGCCTCAGGGAGGGGCATGTTTTTTTTTTTTTTTCCAGCTGTAGATAGTTTCATTCTGAGAGGGTATAAATATGAGAGTCCAGAAGGAGGAAAGTAGGCTTTGAAGAGAGGGTAGAAGAAAGCAGAAGATTGCTGCTAGTTCTTCCTGGTGCTACATTTGCTGTGTTTGCTAGTTTTCTGATCACCTGGACTGCTGGATATCCTGACTACGAAGACTGGAATGGCCCCAAGGAACTAAGTCTAAAGCAGTCTACATCTCCTATCCCTTCTAACCTTCTTTCTTTCCTACATAAGAAAAGGTATAGCATAAGGAACCCCATATGAAATAGTTTAAAAAGGGCGATATAGGATCCCCTGGAAATAGTTTCAGATAGTTGTGAACCATCATCTCTTCACCCCCTATGGCACAGACCTTTATTCCCAGAACTTGGAGGCAAAGGGAGGAGGATTTCTATGAGTTTGAGGCAAGCTCCTCTGTGTAGAGTGAACCTCTGTCCATCCCTCCTAAATTTATGGAATTCATTGATAATTTAAACTCAACAGTATATGTTAACCAATGTAACCACATGATACATTTGGAAGAGCATGGGTCAAGGGGCAACATAGGGCCATCAAGATGGCTCAGCGGGTACAAGGTGCCTGCTGTCCAACCTTGACAATGTGAGTTTTATTCCTGAGATCTACATGGAAAAGGGGTAAAATCAATATTTGAAAATTATCTTATTTTTTATTTGATTTTTTTTAATATTTTTTTTATTTGTTTGTTTTCAAGACAGGGTCTCACCATGTAACTCTGGCTGTCCTGGAACTCACTACATAGAACAGAGTGGCCTTGAACTCATAGAGCTCTCCATCCACTGGCCTCTGCCTCCTGAGTGCTGAGATTAAAGGTGTGACTGCAACCTGTCTTCTAATCTCCGCACATTAACTATAGCTCATTAGCCCCCTCTCCACCACGTAAATAAGTTAAACTGTAATCAAAAATCCAGTTGTGCCAGCTCATTTCTATGTCAGCTGGAATCAAGCTTTAATCATCTGAGAGGAGGGAGTCTCAGCTGAGAAAATGCTTCCAAAAGATGGGACTGTAGGCAAGCCTATAGTGCATTTTCTTAATTAGTGATTGATGGAGGAGGGCCCAGCCTACCGTGGGTGGTGCCACCTTTGAGCTGGTGGTCCTGGGTGCTATAATAAAGCAGGCTGAGCAAGCCATGGGGAGCAAGCCAGTAAGCAGCATCTCTCTCTAGCTCCTGCATTCAGGTTCCTGCCCTGACTTGCTTTGCTGACGCACTGTGATGTGGAAGTGTAAGCAAAATAAACTATTTCCTCCACAAGTTTATTTTGGGCATAATATTTTATCACAACAATGGAAATCTTTAAGACAACAATGCATGGTGGCGAATACAGAGACACACGTCTGCTCAAGGTGCTGAGAATGTAACAATAGCTGAGTGTTCAGCCCTCATCAGGACATTTATACTGCTCCCTCTAAGGCACAGGGGCTAGGAAGAATGTAATACTTGGGAGATAAGGGAAGACCCACATTATATTATCTTCTGGGTATGACACAGCCAATGCAGTCTAGACCTCACTGCAGCTGTGGCTAGGTTCTAAGGGCCTAAATGAGACTAGACTTATCAATTATGAGTTAGCGAGGAGCTCACAGAACTCCTACCCCTTCCCGCTAAACTATTGGCTGTTGATGGACTCTCGGGGAGGGGCAGTCATTGTCTTCAGTTGAGTACCCATGGGTGAGCCCAGTGGGCTCCAAGGAATAGTTTCAAACCGCTGGAACTATCTACAGCTGTTCTCGATGGAAATGGGTCTCACAATAACAGACAAAACAAAACGTTAACAACAACGAAACAGTTAATATGAAGACTTGTTGGGGATAATAAAGGTTGGGGATGTTGGTGGGGCAGCTTTCCCTACGGAGCACATAGACTCCCCCTTTAGGCCTCACCCCTGGAGACTTATGGCACCAGGCTCCACCCCTAGACTATGGTGGTGGCCAGGCCTGACCACTCAAGGTGCACGAGTTACCAAGTAACCGCCCCTCCTCCAGGAGCCCCCACCACCATACCCTGCCTCTGAGAAACTCCAATGGCCAGGTGCCAACCTCCCACCCCCAACTTTGCTAAGGGCTATAACTGCCTTACCTAAATAGGAAAGTGGCTAGTCCCTGCTCTACATAATAATAATAATAATAAGCTCAAAAGCAGAAACCCTCTATTATGCCTGCCTTCTGTTCAGTTCTCTACTGCTTCTCATCTGAGCAGAGGCGGCCACCCTTCCTCTTGTGTCTTTCCTACAAAATTTCTTGTGGGAGGTTTGTTGTGTAGTGTAAAGCTCTTTTGCTCAGAGCTATAACATGGGGAGATTAAATAGGACATTATAATAATCAGAATGTTTAATCATACACGAAATTGTCTAAAACCAAACTGAATGAATGTTAAAAAAAACAAAAAAGAGAAACAACACAGGTTACTGCCTGTGGCCTTTTGCTTCTTTCCATTCTCCCTTTCTATTGGCCTAAGATTTTCATCCTGCTCAGTTGTTAGCAGTTTTTGGAGAGCCTTTTGCTTCTGCTAGGTTTGGACACAGTATTGTGGGTGCCTTATTTACTGTCTTTCTCTCCCCATACTTCCTTCTGAATCGGACTTACAGATCACTCCTTTGAGAAGCTTTGTTCAGTCCTTCGAAGCCTAAGGTTCCATCAGAACACACCCCAATGTCACCTAAAACTGTTGCACAGAGGCCACCTCTGAATGTTTTTGAACCCTGATGGTAGTCTACAGGGGCTGCGCAGTAAAAGGTGCTAGGAGAAAAATTGCTTTCTAGAGTTTAAAAGTTAGAGATGAGACAGGGCTGGAGGAGGTTATGTGACTCAGTGATAGAACCTTTACGTAGCAAGGCCCGGGGTTCAGTGTCTAGCCTCTTTCCCATACTCACTCCTCAAAAAAATAAAACAAAAATTGCTAGTGGGGTCTTTTTTTTTAAGATCTATCTATCTATCTATCTATCTATCTATCTATTTATTGTCTATGAATGCTCGGTTTTCATACACACCAGAAGAGGAAATCAGATTCCATTACCTACAGTTGTGAGCCAGCATATGGTTGCTGGGAATTGAACTCAGGACCTCTAGAAGAGCAGTCAGTGCTCTTAACAACTGAGCCATCTCTCCAGCCCCTCAACTCCTTTTTTGTTGTGTTTTTTGTTTTTATTTTGAGACAAGGTTTCTCTGTGTAGACTTGGCTCTCCTGGACTCCTAGACCAGGTGGAATAGCAGCTAGTGCTTTTAACCACTGAACCATCTCTCCAGCCCCTCACATTCCTTTTGTTTTTTTGTTTGTTTGGAGACAAGTTTTCTCTGTGTAGCCTTGGCTGTCTTGGACTCCTAGATCAGGTGGAAGAGTAGCCAGTTCTCTTAACCACGGAGCCCTACCTCTCCAGCCTCTCACCTCCCTTTTTTTTGTTGTTGTTGTTTTTAGACTTGACTGTCCTGGACTCCTAGATCAGGTGGAAGAGTAGCCAGTGCTCTTAACCACTGAGCCATCTTTCCAGCACCTCACCTTCCTTTTTTTTGTGAGGTTTTTCTGTGTAGCCTTGACTGTCCTGGACTCCTAGATCAGGTGGAAGAGTAGCCAGTGCTCTTAACCACTGAGTCATCTCTCCAGCACCTCACCTCCTCCCTCCCTCCTCTTTTTTTTTTTTTTTTTTGAGACAAGGTTTCTCTGTTTATCCTTGGCTGTCCTGGACTTGTAGACCAGGTTGACTTAGGTCTACCTCGAACTCAGAGATCCCCCTGCCTTAGTCTCCTTGAGTGCTGGGAGTATAGTTGTTCGCCACAGTGCCTGGCTGCTGGGTGAGATCTTATGGATAGAAGTTAGAAAGTGACGCATTTGTTCAATTTCAGAATATGTCATGCTGCATTCTCTTTCTTGGTGACATAACATTGTTAATTAATATTCTTTGGATAGCTCCCTGTAGTTCGAAATAATACAATGTACATAGTTTAGGCACTGTGTTTCTTGGGGTTATACAGATCCTGCTGAGTCATTCTGGTTATGTACGTTTAAGTCAATTTACTGATTTATTTTCCTAGAGTACCTCCCAGGGTTCTGAGCTAATACAATATACATACTTCAGATACCTCTATCTGGGGAGTGGGTTTCTTAAATGAGATGAGTCATTTTGACTTTGCAACTATGAGTTACTAATTAGTTTTTCTCTTGGAGAGCCTACATTCCTGAAAAACAGCAAGGTACATACTCTAGGTACTACCTTTCAGAATATCTTTTTGTCTTTGTAGGAAGGATCCTTTCTGGTGTTTAAGGATTGAGCATTACCCCTTCTGGATCCTGGGAAGGGATTCTTGCTTCATGCTCTGAGAGAATAGAGGGGAAGCAATGTAAAGATTCTCACTGAATGACTACAGATTTTACATAAGGGATGGCCAGTGAGGAAAATCATTGTGTAGACATCTCCAAAAGCTTTGGTCTATTTAAAGAGGTGGAAGTTTTGATGTGATTCCCTTACAGTTGTTACTTTTCCGAGAAAAGTGGGTCAGGTTCATGAATTAAAAGGTGGGCAGAGATTTGGAGAAATTTGAAGAAGTGATGGCAGACTAGCAGGCCAGAGGAAAGAGAAAAGTTTAGAAAAGCCAGTGCAGGGACGAGAAATGGCTCAGAGGTTAAGAGCACTGGCTATTCTCCCAAAGGTTCTGAGTTCAATTCCCAGCAACCACATGGTGGCTCACAACCATCTGTAATGAGATCTGGTGCAGGCAGAATATGTACATGTAATAAACAAATAAATCTTAAAGAAAAAAAAAGAGGAGCCAGTGCTAGGGAAAAGTAACCAGCTATAGCCAAGATGCTTAAACACTAATCAGTTATTTTCCCGTGTTCATATGCACACCAGTTTCCCACTAGCCCTGCATCTCAAGAGCTTAAGGTACTTTTTTGTTTTCTGTGGAGACTCTCTTGCTGACTCAGATTCTGCATCCTCTTGCCTCAGCTTTGTTAGTTCTGGTACTGCAAGTACACACTAGAGTGTGGGCTTTCACCTTCGTAAGACATCAAAGAACACAAAATAAAGGAAGGGGGGAAGTGGAAATACAGTATTGTCAATCCTTACAATCCTCAGGTCCTCCTTCTAAGTCCAGATCAACAGACTGAGGAAGGTGTATTGTATTCTTAAACACTTAGGCTAGAGAGCTAAGAAGAGACAAAGCAGGCAGGGCACTCACAACTGTGATCCTAGAACTTGGGAGACAGAGACAGCTTCGAAATGCTTTTTGGGGTCTCTTCCAGAACGAAGGAACTGCGGTTGCTTTCCAGTATGATGAGAAAAGTACAATCATGGGTTGTCTAAGGATGTTGTTTCATGGATAGAGATGTAGCTCAGTTGGTAGAACACTTGTCTAGTGTGTATTGGTCCTGGGTTCAATTGTTGACATCTGAAGTGTGTTAGGCAAGTGGTTCTCAACCTGTGGGTTGAGACTCTTCTCAGGGGTAGCATATCAGATATTTACATCATGATTCATTTACAGTAGCAAAGTTAAAGTTATACAGTAGCAACGAAAGTAATTTTATGGTTAGGGGGCCACCACAACATGAGGGTTGCAGCATTAGGAAGGTTGACAACCTCTACGCTATACACTACTGTAATTCCAACACTCAGGAGGTAAGGGCAGGAGGATCAAGGTTGTTCTTAGGTAATGAGTTCAAGGCCATCCTGGCATAATTAAGAGGCTATCTCAAAAAACAAAGTTAGGGCCAGTGACTAGTTTCATCAGGTAAAGGCACTTGCTACCAAATGCGACAACTTGAATTTGACAACCTAAGTTGAATCCCATGCATCCACATGGTAGAAAAGATGGACCTAACTCTTCAAAGTTATCTGACTCCATGGCTCCCTCCCTAACTAAGTAAATGTAGAATAAATTAAAAAAATACATAAATAAAAAGAAAGGAGGTACTTTCAATTACAGACTGCACTTATGGTGGTGGTTTTAAAAGATTGTACTAGAACTGAAAAATCCCCACTGCCTACTGACGTCACAGCTATTTTAACAGTGTGGTGTAACACATTACATTTTTGTGGTTTATTCTGGTATAAACAAACCTGTCATGCTGTCAGTCATAGCAAATCACAGTACCTGATATGTCTTTTTTTTTTTTTTTTCCAGACAGGTCTCACTCAGCAGGCCCTCCCTGACTGGCCTGGAACTCACTATGTAGATGAGGCTGGCCTCAAACAGAGATCTACCTGCCTCTGCCTCTTAAATGCTGGGATGAAAGGTGTACACTGTCACATTAGGTGCCTGTCTAGGTTTTCTTTTTTTTTATTTTTATTTTTTTATCAGTTACATTTTATTAACTCTGTATCCCAGCCGTGTCCCGATCCCTCATTCCCTCCCAGTCCCTCCCTCCCTCCCTCATCTCCACCGTGCCCCTTTCCAAGTCCACTGATAGGGGGGACCTCCTCCCCATTCATCTGATCCTGTTTTATCAGGTATCTTCAGGACTGGCTGCAAAGCCCTCCTCTGTGGCCTAACAGGACTGCTCCTCCCTTCGGGGGTGGGGAGACCAAAGAGCCAGTCATTGAGTTCCTGTTAGAAATAGTCCTTGTTCCCCTCACTTTGGGAAACCAATTGGTTACTGAGCTACCACAGGCTACATCTGAGTGGAGGTTCTAGGTTATATCCATACATGGTCCTTGGTTGAATGTCAGTCTCAGAAAAGACCCTGTGCCCAGATATATTTGGTCCTTGTGGAGCTCCTATCCTTTCCCCATCAGACTAACTCCCCTTCTTTCTTATGATTCCCTGTACTCTGCCAAAGGTTTGGTCATGAGTCTTTGCTTTGAAAACACTGCTAGTTAGAGTCTTTCAGATGCGCTCAGTAGACTCCTGTTAGGTTTTCTTAAGAGTTAAATTGCTTGATCATTCATTTCTCGGAACAGATCACTGTTGTTGAGCCATGCCTGCTGTGACTGAAAGCAGGAATTACTTTGGCAGGTGTCAATTTATTTGGATAAGGGGGTTTCATTTTCCTTGGCATTCCTTGGTTAGACCCTCCTATATGTGGTACAGTACTTAAAATTGAGTAAGGACTGACAGCATGTTTCAATGAGATAGTGCCTGTTTAGTATGCATGAGGGCTTAGGTTTCATCTCTAGAAAGGAAAAAGTGAAAGTGGTAAAATAATCTATTTTGATTTTTTTTTACTATTATATGTATGTATATGATGGGTGTGTCTCAACATATATGTAGAAGTCAGATGCCAGAGCCCGCCGGCAGAGTCAAATGAATAGTTCCTGAGGGATGCTGGTAGAAACTGTCACACTGGTTTATTCTACAATCCAGTTTTATAGTCAGAGCAAAGCACCTCAAGAAGTTAAACTTGTTTACCCTGACCACTTGTCTGTGTGATCCTTACACAGACAAAAGGAAGTGAACTTGGCAAAACATTCTGCCTATCCCTGTCTCCAGGTGAGGGCCAAGGTTTTTCGCTGAGAGCTCAATAACAAAGCACTGCTCTCCACAGTCAGAGGAAGACCTTGTAGAGTTGATAGTCATCTTCCACTTTTTTTTTTTGAGACAGGGTTTCTCTGTGTAGCCCTGGCTGTCCTGGAACTCGCTTTGTAGACCAGGCTGGCCTCAAACTGACAGATCCACCTGCTTCTGCCTCCCAAATGCTGGAATTAAAAGTGTGTGCTGCCACTGTCCAGCTCATCTTCCACTTTAATGTGGGTTCTGGGGATCAACATCATTTATTAAGGATCACTTTGAAGGGAGGGGGATTTTATATGTAGTAAACGTATAGATGGATAGAATTACACACTTCAGGAAACTTGACAGAAGCTCAGTGGCTAAGAGTATGTGCTGCTCTTGTAGGGGCCTGACTTTAGTCTCAGTACTCACATGGTAGGTAGTTTCATGTAACTCCAGTTTTAGGGGATCTGATACCCTCTTCGAACTTCACTGAACACCAGGCATACATCAGGTGCACATAAACACAAGCAGCCAAACACTCATATGCATTGGCAAAAAAAAAAAAAAAAAAAAAAAAAAAAAAAAAAAAAAAGTCCACTTCCAGAAACAGAAAAGTATTTGTAAAAGACTTTGAGCAGAATAACAGAAAATGTCAAATGAGATCACATAATGCTATAAAACTTTGTGACACCACTCATTGTTACACACATTACGAAGGACACACAAACATGTCAATTCTCCAAATTAGGAACAGAAAGAAGCCTCTAGACAGGCCACTCACTCATGGTAATGTATAGCTCAAAACACATGTCTGTTAGCTAATGTAAAACCTTTTAACTTTCAGCTGTTTATGGCATATAAAACTTACAAAGTTCAGATGTTGAATGTGTGCAATTGAAAGTTAATTTTATGGTTTAATTTTTAAATTTGCTGTTTTTAAGGTAATATGTCCTGGGGTAGTCATGTAGTAACATAAAAGAGCAAACTAGAATTTAAATTTTTGTTACTAGATTATTTTTATGTTTGTTTATGTGAGCAAGCATGACACATGTTAAAGTCAGAGAACAACTTGTGATTGGAGACATTCTCTCATTCCACCCTGAGGATCCTGAGGCTAGAACTCTTTATTAGTCAGTCTTGGCGATAAGCACCTTTTACTGCTTAGCCATCTCACCAGCCCAACAAGCTAGGATTTTAAAATAACCAACATAATGCATTAAAGAGGCTATGGGAGAAGATAGAATGGGTGAAACAAGTTGGGAACTTCAGGGTTTATGTCAAAATCGAGCTTATTTCACTATTTACAAAATATTTTTACAATGAAGTGAGCTTATTTCACTATTTACAAAATATTTTTACAATGAAGTAGCAAACAGTACATAGCATGCTAATCAGGTTTGCTAGAAAGAGATGCTGATCATTTTTATTCAGACATCTCTAGAAAAGTTCATCAGGATACTCATTTAGAGAGAAATGGTGATGGGGGTTGGGTGTCGGTGGCAGAGGGAGAGGTACAGGAAGCAAAAGTATCAGTTCAGATCAGAAACAAGTCAGTAGGTGCTTGAATTTTAAACTGGTTGCAGAACAGTGGCTTCCACTGTGTATTTCTGTCATCAACAGCATCCTCACAGAGATATAGAATAAATTTACAAAACAGTCTCATGGTGTATTTCCATATTCTTTTTTTTTAAATTTATGTTTTTTTCTTTTTAAATTTATTTTACATCTGAAGGGTACCCCTTCCCTCTTCATCCCCTCTTTCCCCCTTCCCCTCTCCCTTTCTCTTAAGGAGGGCCCCCTCCCGCCCTAGCGCCCCCCCCCCCCCCCGTCTACCTTTCCCAGCACCTCAAGTCATGTGTTTCCATATTATTAAATCAAGAAAAGCTGATATTTAGCCCGGTGTGGTGGTACATGGTGGTACATGCCTGTAATCCCAGCATTTGGGAAGGCAGAGGTAGGCGGATAGGACTGTAGTGAGTCCAGGACAGCCAAAGGTACACAGAGAAAGCTTGTCTCAAACAAACAAACAAACCTGTAAAAAAAAAAAAAAAACAAAACAAAACAACAACAAAAAACGGTTGACATTTAAAAGCCATTACCATCGGGTGCAGTACCGCATGCCTGTAATCCCAGCACTTGGGGAAGCAGAGACAGGTTTATCTCTGAGGTGAGTTCGAGGTCAGCCTGGTCTATAAAGCGAGTCCAGGACTGCCAAAGCCACACAGAGAAACCCTGTCTTGGAAAACAAACAAACAAAACGCCATGACCTAGAGTCCTATAGCAGATTTGTAAAACACACAACACACACACAGTCCCCAACAACAGAAATTTGTGTCTTCTGAATATTCGTTGTTTTGTTGCAAAACAAACCCTCTTTTTTAAGATCACTCTTTTCTCCCCATGATGAAGCCATGTCCTTTTCTATGATTTCCTTTTCCATCTCCGCAAAATTTGCACGCGAGACGCGTAATCGCTATGCAAGGAGTCAAGTGGAGCTGTGACGTAATTAGTCACTGCAAACTGCCTTACAAAAAATGATGTCATTTGGCATTAACCTAGTCACTTTTACAACAGGTACCGTTGGCAAAGCTCCCCTCATCACATAGTGTGCAAGATGTAAAAAGAAAAAAGAAAAAGAAAAATGCCATTTTCCGGGTTTCCTAGCCCTCAACTTGCGCACACTGCGTTTTCCGCAGCGCCTCGGGGCCCACCTCCCGGACAGGAGTGACGCTGTCGCCTGGGGAGGTGCACAGGTGAGCCTCGCTAGCCCCGACGGCAGTGCTCGGAGGGGCAGCTTCTGCACACAGCATCCCGCTACTTGTTTTTCTCATCGCCCCTTACCCCCGACTCCCCACTGTGGCAGGCCCGCTTTAGGGACAACGCGCTCCGCAGACACCCGACAACCCCCCCCCCTTCCACCGGGCTCCTATACTCCCTCCCGCTCCGTGGCGCCGGAAGTGACGCACACTAGGCTGAAAGATGGCGGCATTGGCGCTTGACCGGGGGGAGGTAAACACCCTCCAGGAGGCGTGCTGGGCCCCACGGGGCGCCCTCGGGGGCTGAGGGGGCCACCTGGGCCTGTTGTCTTAACTCGCGCCTTCCCGTCCCGCCCCCTCCGCGAGAGAAGCAAGCTTCCGCATCCTAGAGCCCCCGCGGCCCGGCCCCCGTGGCGGCGGACCCCGCCTCCTTGGGCGGGCCCCGGGCGGCTCCCGTGGCCCACAGGGGGCGCGAGGCCCGGAGCGGCCCCTGGCTCGTGGCCCCGTAGGCCCCTCCCCTTTCCCGCCCCTTTCCCGCTTTCCTCCACCCCCGGCGTGGGTGATCCTGAGGGTCCGCGCGCTTTGGGGGCAGAAACCCGGAGACTGCTGTCGTCGACGTCGCTCCTGCCGTGTCTTCTGCTGTCGCCCTCGGCCCCCTCAGCTCCCTCTCGGGTTCGTAGCCCTGAGACGGCTCCTCGCGCCGAGTCCCGTGGGGGTGCCGCGAGGCCCCCTCCACCCCTCCCCGGCGTTGGCAAGGCTCGGCCCTGGCCCCGACGCCGCGCGCCTCACGCCTGAGCCGACTGTCTGGACTCGCTCCTCTCTCCTCAGCGCTGTCTTGTCTCCCAGGACTGCTTCTGAGGCGGGGGGCTCGGGCTCCTATGCTCGCAACGCTCCCGAGCGCCGCGGCCAAGCCAGGGAGTGGTCCCTTGTAGGGGTCGGAGGAGCCTATCGTGGTCCGTCCCGGCGCCCGACCCTCCCACCGTTCGGCCCACTGGCCCGCTTCTTCCTGATGCTGACTGCCGTCCACTAGAGGCTGGACAGGACCCCCGAGGTGCGTAGCCGCCCCTTGCCGCCGGCCTGCGGAGCCCAGGCTTTGACCGTGGCCCCCACCGCACCGGCCGCGCTCCAAACATTTTGTAGCCTCTGGAAACCGATTTGTCTTTTGAGTTTACTTAAATTGTTTGAAATGTACGTTTTTTTTTTTTTTTGTTTTTTGTTTGTTTGTTTTTTTTTTTTTTCGGGGAGCGAGGGAGGGGGGAGAGACAGAGAGGGAGGGAAGGAGAGAGAGAGACGGAGAGAGAGAGAGAGGAGAAAAAAGGGAGAAGCATAATTCAGCCATTTTTTGCAGCACAGAGCTGCAGGTACCACAGTTATCCCCCCCCCCCCAACACACACACCGGTTTCTTCCTTTTAAAAATCCTATTTGTGCCTGAAATAGAACTATGCGAATTGTGAGGCATAAACCATGGAATCAGAACGCCTGGGTCCGCCTGTGAGACTGAGAAAATAGGAACCTCTGTTCTCTATCGTTTCGTATCTATTAAATGTAGGCAGTAATAGTCACATCAGAAGGTAGGTTGGACTATGTGAGGTCATATATGTGAAAATAATCGATATCTGTAAAGCGCTGCAGAAAATACAAGGTAATTTCTTTAGGTAACCTTTGCTAGAGTGGTTAATGTGGCTAACTGTTGCTGCCTCTTAATTTCTATATTATAAGTAAATAAATACGGAATAGCAAAATAGTGCAGTGATCGATAGCTGTTTAATAGTCATGATGCTTGGCGTTCCTCCTACAAAATGATAACTGCTTATTTAAATAACGGCGTTCTTTAATTCAAATTTAATATTACCGTGGGGCTTTTCAGCTTTCTAGGCCACTCAGGCCCTTTTCTTGCTCAGATTATTAAACACCTTACATTTTTTTTCAGTTTTCTTTTATATTTTTAAGAATTTCTCTTCCTTTGTTAATGTGAATTACTGATGTCATTTTAAAAGTGTTTTTTAGATGTATATGCTCTAATTTCAATGTTTGCTTTTCATATCTAGGGAACAGGATGCCTAAATACCCATTTGAAAAATTGTTTTTTAAAGAGCTTACATTTATGTTTTTCTGATGCTCAGTAAGTCTAGAAATGTGCAGGGAATTTTAACTTTTTTTTTTAGCACTTAATGCAGTATTTGTGTAATTCAGTTTTTAGTCACAACACTTAGTAGGTGCTTTGAGTCTGAGTTTGGCAGTGGTAAAGGATGTTAATTAACACTATTACTGGTTAATTTAGCAAAAAAAATTAAGATAGTAAATATTTGTGTTTTGAAATTAAAATTATTTGCTAAAATATCGAAGCTAGACTGTTTTGGCTTATAAATAGTCAATAAAAACTGAAAGCGTTTTCGGAGTATATTATTTTTAGTTGTGAATAAATGTTTTTTTCTGGGTAGTTATATGTTAAATTTTTAAATTCCTAATCCAATGCCAGTGGTTTTTCACAGTGGACTTGTGTGTTTTGTAAAAAGAATAATGAAAGGAAGCAGGATTAAGTTGGAAAAGGAACAGCCAACTTTAAATTGGCTGCTTTTATATTTGGGGTTTATTCCTTGTCCTGAAGCTAATTTGGGCAGATCACTACTTTCTGGGGAATTTCTGAGTTTGACCTCCCTGCCTTGCTTTGGGTTACTTGGGGCTGAAATATGGAACCAAGGCTGGTCCCACTGACTTCCTGGGTGTTTAGAAGGGGAGTCCCATACTTGGTTTAATAGTGTGTGTAAAACTGGCATTGCATAATATAAATGAATGGTCAAATTTGTGGTAATAATTGAAAATTTTAATTTCTCTTTATTTAGGACGACATTTATCAACAAATAAAAACATCAGGACAAGTCAAGAGAGATGGGAAAAAGGAAAAAGTGTTACATTTTAGTACCTTTAACATTTTCCCCCTAATTTTGACCCTCCTCCCATGATAATGGTGGCCCATAGTCAGGTATGGGCTTTCAAATTGCAGATATTTCAGGACCGAATGTTAAATGAGGACAGTGAATCTTGGTAAGGGTGAGGATATGGTTCAGATTAATTTATTACTAGAGACTTCTTCAGAACTGGAATGCTATAGTTCCTTTGGGCTTTTTTTTTTTTAATTGAAGAACAACAAAAGCTGTTCATTGGTGAGGGTTTGTAGAAAATAGGTTACTTTGGAAGGTGTAGAACTCAGGAAGGCCGTAGCTCCATAATGTAATATCATAACCTTAGGCCAGTAACCTAATGTTACAATTTGGATTTTTCATCTTTAAATTGAAAGTGGTTATAGAATACGGAGGGCTGGAGAGATGGCTCAGCTGTTAAAGGCTAGGCTCGCAACCATAAATATAAGAATATGGAAGTTTGTGAAGAATAAATGTATCAAGTGTTTATTAAGCATTTACAATGTGCCACATACTGTTCTAGGTGCTAAGGATTCAAATTAGTGTTAATAGTTTTAACAGGTTGTTTTTTGTTTTTTTTTTTTTATTTCCTCCTTAGTCTTTCACTGTAACCCAGGTTTGTCTTAAACTGAATGATATCCTCCTGCCTCAGCTTCCCATGTACTGGGATTATAGACATGTATAACTAACTATACCTGGCACAAAACAAACATTTTTGAGCAAAAAGTTAAAAGTATGGTGGCTCATTTCTGTAGTTCCAGCACCAGCAGGTGCAGGCAGAAGCTTTCTCAGCCCAGGCAGATTGGAACCTGAGACCTTGTCTCAAAAATGTTTGAGATGCCCTTGGTTTTTGATTTGACTTTTTCTCTGTGTGTAACAGGGTCTTTGTGTAGCCCTGGGTGGTGGAACTCACCATGGAGATCAGGCTAAGCCTTTGTACTCACAGAGATCTGCTCGCTTCTGCCTCCCAAGTACTGGGATCAAAGGTGTGTGCCACCATACCCTGCAGTAGGTGCCCTTCCAAGGTAGAATTTCTGAAAAAAAAATTTTTGTCTGAATCTTTGTATGTATGTTTGGGAGTGTACATATGGAGGCCAGAGGACAACTTGCTGGTGGTTTTCATTTTTCATCATTTAGTTCCCAAAGATTGAATTCAGGTTGTCAGGCTTGGTGATAAGTACCTTTTCCAGTGGAGCCATCTCAGTGGCCCACAATTAAGAATTTTAACTGTATGTTTTGGAAGAAGGTGCTGTGGATTTAACTCCCCAGAGCCTCACATACACAGGCAAATGCTCTACTACTGAATGACATACCCAGTCCAGAGCTTTTGATTTTGGAATAATGAAAGGTGAAAAGGCAAAACATAGTCCAAGACTTTTTTTTTTTCTTTTTAGTCCTTAGAGGTAGAGGTTGAACCTAGGGTTTAGGTGTTCTAGGCAAACACCCTACCTCTAACTTATATCCCAGCCCTTTAGTTTATTTTTCTCTCTCTCTTTTTATTCAGATATACATGCATGTGAACCACTTCAAGGTCAGAATACAACTTGTGGGAGTTGGTTCTCTCCTTCCTCCATGTGTGCCCAAGGATCAAGCTCAGATCAGGTTTGGCAGCAGGCTCTTTGACTCACTGAGCTATCTCACTGACCGAAGGAACTTCTAAAATTTACACCTGTTTATCCATCCATCCATTGTGTTCGTACACATTCTCTACTACCAGGTGGGGTCCCTGGGATTGTACTCAGGGCATCAAGCTTGGCCACAACCACCTTTACCTACTGAGTAAGCTCAGTTTTCTTTTTTAAATATGAGATCCTTAAAGCTCATCAGGCTGGGGTGTATCTCAGTGATAGAGCACTTGCATCTCACTTGCATCTGGGCTCTGTCCATAAGCATTGGGGGAAAATTTAGCTGAATCACTGAAGCTAATAAGAACAAATAGAAAAAAGTATCTCTTGTCCTTGATAATATCTTTGAATTTAGTTAATACTGCATCATGGATTTGCAGGATATCTGTATCATAACATCAGGAGCTTCCGAAAGATTCATGTTAATTGTATGATTCTTGGGGGAAAATGAAAATACTAACAGTACATGATTTGTGATCTCATGTTAAAATGCAGCTTAGAAGATTTGGGGTTTTATTTGCCAATAGAGACTTTTCGTAGAATTCTCACTGGATCTAATCTCTAAAGGCCAAGGAAGCTGTTTTCCATGACATCACTCTTGGACCACTACTGCTTGTAATAAGGAATAAGTAAAGGAGCATTAAAGATGAGAAACAGCATTGAAATGGGTGGGCTTTTCTTAGTTTTCTTATAGTATAGGATGACTAAGCACTAAACATACTTGTAAGCTAATTTGTATAATAAATAGGTGCAGTCTTAAGGCTGGAGGACCAGATCTTTCTGGGTTTAAGTCGTCATTTTCAATTTAGTACTGCGTTATAAAAATATTTTGATGACAAGGGCTTCAGTATCAAACAAATACACAGTCCTTTCTCCCATTCAATTTCAGCTTGTGTTCTTTTCCAATTCGAGTAGTAGTATAAATTTGAGGGTAAAAGGAATGCTTCTTAGAGCTCAAAAAAAGAAAAATCCTAATTTCTAAATTTTTTTAACCATCAGTATATTGAGAATTTAGCTGCTTTTGAGATGAGTGAATTTAAATTTAATGCATAGGTGATAGAAATTGTGCAAGATTTTAAGATTTGAAAGTCAATTCTATTTTTTTAAATAGTAAGCTTCGCATTTTCATTTCAATATACAAGTATGACTTTTTTTCACAGGTGTCATTTTTGGTAGAACAACTTGATGGTGAAGGCAGTATGGAATCCTTTACATTTTTCATTAAGGATAAACGTATTAACCTTTTGAGAGTCTAGCTTTTATACTGAACAGCTTACAGTTCTGTATGAATTTTCAGGTAGCTTTGGAAGGAATATGAAAGCAGTAAATTGCTACTTATATTATAAACATAGAAGTTAGTTGATTTTGAAAGATCCTTTGTTCAGTTGTCTAGAATTTTGCCTTCAAATCAGAACGGTAGCCTTCTAACTAAAAGGGAAGCATTTAATTTCTGTGCCTTTGATTTCCTTTCAATTTTAGCCCCACCAGACTTTTTTCTTTACTGGTCACTAGAGAGTTTGAACTGTTAAAAATTTCTGGGATATAAATAGCTGTAATAGTCTTCCAAGGCAGAGCTGTGTGAGTGTGTGTGCGTGTGCATGTTTGTGTGGTCATTTATCTCTTATCTTTCCTTCATTGATACTTGAGAGGCCCTTCATATCTCTTAGAATTTATTTGGATTCTAAAGAACTTTGGTTTATGTGGGCTGTATTGGTATATGTAGAAACTGATACTAAGGAATTTTAAAATATTTGTAATTCTTTTGAAAAGTAGCTTTCTTAAAGTTACATGAATAATGGTTTTTAATGAAAAATTTCTGTCTTCTAATTAAATGATTGAAGCCAGGTGTAGTGGCTCATGCCAGGACTTGAGAAATTGAAAAAGAATTGCTATGAGTTCAGAGTGAGTCTAGGCTACAGAGTGAGACCCTATCTCAAAAAATACAAAATGAAAATCCTTAATAATTAGATTATTACTGATCGTATTTTTCCAAATCTTTCTGTAACATTTGCTTTTATAGAAAAACATGACATAGCCACATTTTTGTATACTCATTAAGAGAAGACATCTGGACATTGGAAAGTAAAGAGATACGTTTTTGAGAGGGGGTCTGTAGAATTTCCTAAATTGAATTTAGGAAACTCAGGCCTGCTAGGTAAGTGTGTTACCTTTTTAGCTACATATCCTAAGCTTTATAATTATTTTTTGTTAGCCCTAAAGCTTTTGAAATATTTTGAGAATAATTTTGACCTTGACAAGTCCTTTCAGGTGACTGTGACCCTGCTTCTCTCTAGACCATTTTATCTACACAAAGATATGAATCAATCAGTGTCTCTCCTACCCTGCCTTCCTCTCCCTCCTACCCCGTGTGTGTGTGTGTGTGTGTGTGTGTGTGTGTGTGTGTGTATGTTTATATGTATGTGTATGTACTGGCCCTCTATCACTGAGGTATGAGCTACATGTCTTACCTTCCGCCTGTCTCCTCCCCACCCCCAGCTTTGTCAGTACCAAGTTGATTAAACAAGGTATTGTTCAGTATTTCTTTCCTAGTAGTGTAAACATGCCTTGTAATTTAGTCTAATTTAGGTCCATTCCTCTTTTGGAAAAAAAAATCTATTTTAAATTCTGAAGGCCAAGTACAGAATATGTATACATTAGCTTTATAAGCCATAATTTGCTTTGATCTAGAGATCCATTATGAGAAGTTTGGATACAGAATTTCCGAACATTGAACATTTTGTGTATAATTCTTTCTCAAAAGTCTCTAAAGGGATTTTTCTCCCAGTCCTTATTGATCACAGAGTTAAATATTTGAAGTTTGTATTTTATTTATAATAACTTTTGAAAATTGGTATAATTCTGTAGAGAATTTTTATATAAGCTTTACTAGCTTTTTCTTTTTATAATCATAATTTTGCTTTTTCTAATTATTAATTTGTTTAAATGTGTTTTTGTGCTATAGTTTTCTTTTTTTCTGTTTGAGTTTAAACCTTGCCATAAGTTTGGTTTTTTGACGCCTTAAACATTGATAACATAAGTCCGTACTGTTAACATTGATATTATAAATCCATGCTGTTTAGTAGAATATGTCAGATGCATAATGCATTTTTAAGAATTTTGTTAGCTATACATAGTGTTTTTTTTTTTTTACTATGAGAAAAGAAACAGGTAACATTATTTTTAATACATTTTACTCAATACAGTAATAATCTGCCTCTGCCTCCTGAGTGCTGGGATTAAAGGTGTGAAGAACCCCTGTTCAACTTTACTTTCAATATGCATTGCATATCTGTACAATCATATAAAAAGAAGAAAAATGAGAATACTTGCTGCAAAAGTTCAGAGATTATGTCTAATTCTCTCTCTCTCTCTCTCTCTCTCTCTCTTTTTATAGAGGCAGGAGCCTAAGAAATCTTAAGTAACAGCTATTTCCATTATAAGACTGCTATTTAGGATCCTTGGCTATAAGTAGAAGTCAGCTCAAGTAATAAAAAGGGAGAAAGAGCTTAAAGATTTCTTTTAGATCTAGATCTGGGGACTAGAAAATGAAGATGTTAAGAAGCACTCTTTCTACTCTTGTCTAGGCTTTCTTTTTCAGTTGACTGCATTTCTGTGATAGTTAGGCCACAAGTGGATACCTATAGCTGCTCTTTGTAATGTTTTAATTCTAATCACATACAGTTAATGTACATCTCTTCCCTTTCTCCTGTCCCTGGCCTTTACAGATTTTTTAACAAAGTGGTATTCATCTTGATTCGTAATTCCCAGGTAGATCTGACCATATGTGATTGAGGCTAGAACCAAAGAGGATCCTACCTGCTAAGAATGCTATGCAGGCTGGGCAAACAACGAAGGTACCCAGTACTCAAGACAGGTGTGCTGTTCATGTCTTCTTCTTCTTTTTTTTTTTTTTTGACAGGGAGTTTACCATTGCTTCATTGCCATATGATATTTTTGCCATAGTTAGGTGTTTTTGATTACCTTTTTTATGAGACTAAATATTACACTATGGGCCAAAATGTTTTGCAGTTTGTGGCAGTCCTGCCTCAGCTTTCCAAGTAGCTGGGATTATAAGCATGGACCACCACATGGGTCTGGATTACCTTTTAAAATATATCCTGCAAGACGATCATAAGCTTGAGACAGGCTTGGAGTGCATAGCCAGTTCTCTAAACAAAACAAAAAAAATATACCCCCAAAGTATAATAGCTTCCTTTATTTTTGGTGCATAGGTATTGAACCAGGATAGGGATTGAACCTGGAGCCTTGCACAGGCTGAGTTGTATTACAGTCCTTGTATCTCCTTAAAATTTTTTTATTTATGGTCTAGAGAGGTGACTTAGTGGTTAAGAGCACTTGTTGCACTTACAGAAAGTGAGCTTGGTTCCTAGAACTCACATGGTGGTTCACAACCATCTGTAACTCTACTTCTACCAATGTAGAGCCATCTTCTGAAGCAGGTACATTCATACATACATGCATGTGTGCATACATACACGCAGGCAAAACATTCATGCATATAAAATAAACCTAAGGAAAGAAAATTTTCATTTAGATACTGGTTTTCATAAAGGTGAACATAGCTGTTTGAAACTTTTCTAGGTAGTAGTAACTATTGAATACACTGGATCATTTTTCCTTCTTAACTGTGTTAAAGATTGATCTCGGGTTTGTGCATGGTAGGCACGGACCTGGTTAAAATTGTATACTTTTTAATTAATGCCATACTAAATATTTTGATCTTAATTTCATTTGGTGAATAACTGTTCTATCTTTGATTAGTGAACATTTAATGTGGTGGAATCAATAGGTTTTAAATATGAACTAAGAGATTAATGGAGTTGGGTATAGTAGTCCATACCTATAACCATAGCTCTCTGGAGACTGAAGCAAGAAAATTGTTGTGAATTTGAGGCTAGCTTGCATTACATAATGAGTTCCAGGCCAGTATGGGCTATAGAGTATGACCTTGACTCAAAAACACAAAACAAAACACATGGGAAGAAAAGGGCACTTAAACTATGCTTCTTAATAAGATGGAAAAAATGAGTAGGGGTGGATAGGATTAGGATTCTTTTTAGGTATATTGATTTTTGAAATTCCAAGATGATACTATCCCACCTAGCATATACAGAAGTGTCTGCTATGCAGTTGGTTTATTATATGGCAGAGGAAGAAGGATTGAAAATGGAAACGTTGTCAAGATACTGGTAAAAGTAGATCTTAGAAACCATGGGTTTAGATGGATATTGTTTAGAAAAGATTCAGTGTTTATTTAGATGAGAGAAAGGGGGCAAGAACTGATCTGCAAATGACACCAATGCTCAAGGGGGTAGTTTGAGAATTGAGTAGAATAGGAAAAGATCCAGAATAATGTGCTGCTGGCAGCCATGAAGCAGTGGCCTACATCATGCTGCACAAGGGTTCAGGAAAACAGACGAGGCAGTCAGAGACTTTTAAATATTTTGTGAACAGGTTTTTGTTAAAAACAGTGTTATGTTTTGGTTGTAGATATATTACAAAACAGATTAGCAGTTAGTAAAACTGCCTGGCATGCCACCATGCCAAGAAAAAAACATTTTAAATATTTTTTGTATATTATCTTTTCAGATATTTTTTGAGATTTGTTTTTATGTGCATTGGTGTTTTGCCTGCATGTATGTCTGTATGATGGTGCCAGAGCCTCTGGAACTGGAGTTACAGTCATGAGCTGCCATTTGGGTGCTGAGCCATTTATTTCTCTAGCCCTCAGACTTTTTTTTTTCTTTTTTAAAGAGTCATGACCTGGTGTAGCCCAAGCTAGTCTTGAACTTGCTTTGTAGCCAAGAATGAGTTTGAACTCCTTGCCTTCTTTCCACTATTGCAGGTAGATGCCACCATACCTAGCTCAGATGTTTTTCTAACATTCTTTTCTTAGATGAACACAGGCCAGGTTCAATACTGATTAAACAAGTTAAAAAGTGAACAAGTTAAAACAGTGTCATAGACAACATATCAAAGCAGTAGAAAATCTGGTGATCACCTCTTTATGAGAGTGGAAGAGTGGTGCCTTAGTGTATCTTGAATGCTGCCTTTTCATCCTTAACCATATCCGTTGTGCAGAGAAGATTCTGGATTGGCAAATGTATCTGTATCTAATGTAGTACCTAGCACACAGGTGCTTTTTCTTCAGTAAATAAAAGTGAAGCTGTGATAATAGAACAGTGAGATTGGCAGTTGTTGTCTCCAGAAAGAGGAGATAGAGCCAGGTGACAAGAGTCAGATGAGTTGCCAGTTGATTTGCTGGAAAGGCTCTTGGTTAAAACATTCAACCATAGTCAAAGAGTTGAGATTGGGTCCCAGCATTTTCACTCAGCAGGGTTTCAGAGCCAGAGATACTAATTGCTATATCTTTTGATTGTGTTCTTCAAGCCTGGCATGATCTGTAGGTAATGTTTCAGCAGATAACTAAAAAATACAATTCCAAATCATGAGTTTTAGACTTTTCCTTTTTTTCACTTTAAATTTTTTTTGTTAATATAGTTTATTCACTTTGTATCTCAGCTGTAGCCCCCTCCCTCTATCCCTCCCAATCTTACCCTCCCTCCCTCATCTCCTCCTATCCCCCTCTCCAAGTCCACTGATAGGGAAGGTCCTTCTCTCCTTCCTTATGATCCTAGACTATCAGGTCTCATCAGGAATGGCTGCATTGTCTTCCTCTGTGGCCTGGTAAGGCTGCTTCCCCTTCAGGGGGAGGTGAATAAAGGGCCAGCCACTGAGTTCATGTCAGAGACAGTCCCTGTTACCCTTACTATGGCACCCACTTGGAGACTGAGCTGCCATGGGCTACATCTGTACAGGGGTTCTAGGTTATCTCCATGAATGGACCATGGTTGCAGTCTCAGTCTCAGAAAAGACCCTTGTGCCCAGCTATTTTGATTCTGTTTCTCTGCTTGTGAAACTACTGTCCCTCCAGGTCTTACCGTCTCCCCTTTCTTTAATAAGATTCCCTGCCCACTGCCCAAAGTTTGGCTATGAACCTCAGCATCTACTTTGATACCCTACTGGGTAGAGTCTTTCAGAGGCCCTCTGTTGTAGGCTCCTGTCCTGTTCCCTATTTTCTCTCTCTTCTGACATCTGTCCCATTTGCTTACCTTGAGTTGTAGATTGATCATGTTACCCAGGGTCCTCCTCCTTGACCAGCTTCCTTTGGTGTACAGATTTTAGTATGTTTGTCCTATATGATATGTCTAATATCCACTTATAAGTGAGTATATACCATGTGTGTCTTTCTGCTTCTGGGATACCTCACTCAGGATGATCTTTTCTAGATCCCACCATTTGCCTGCAAATTTCATGATTTCCTTGTTTTTAATTGCTGAGTAGTATTTCAGTGTGTAAATATACCACAATTTCTGTATCCATTCCTCCATTGAGGGACATCTGGGTTGTTTCCAGATTCTGGCTATTACAAATAAAGTTGCTACGAACATGGTTGAGCAAATGTCCTTGTTCTGTACTTGAGCATATTTTGGTTATATGCCTAGGAGAGGTATAGTGGATCTTGAGGAAGCATTATTCCTAATTTTCTGAGAATGCGCCAGATTGATTTCCAAAGTGGCTGTACAAGTTTACATTCCTACCAGCAGTGGAGGAGGGTTCCCCATTCTCCACATCCTCTCCAGCAATGTATTGTCACTTGAATTTTTGATCTTAGCCATTCTGACGGGTGTAAGGTGAAATCTCAGGGTCATTTTGATTTGCATTTCCCTGATGACTAAGGATGCTGAGCTTTATTTTACATGTTTGTCTGCCATTCAGTATTCCTCTATTGAGAATTCTCTGTTTAGTTCTGTACCCCATTTTTAATTGGATTATTTGGTTGGTTGGTGTCTAATTTCTTGAGTTCTTTATATATTCTGGACATTAGCCTTCTATCAGATAAAGGGTTGGTGAAGATCCTTTCCAGTCGTTTTGTATTGATGACAGTGTCCTTTGTTTTACAGAAGCTTTTCAGTTTCATGAGGTCCCATTTATTGATTGTTGATCTTAGGGCCTGTGCTGTTGGTGTTCTGTTCAGGAAGGTGTCTCCTGCGCCAATGAGGTCAAGGCTTTTCCCCACTTTTTCTTATAACAGATGAAGTTTGTCTGGTTTTATGTTGAGGACTTTGATCCACTTGGACTTTAGTTTTGTGCAGGGTGATAAGTATGGATCTATTTTCACTTTTCTATATGTAGACATCCAGATGCTACATGTAGAAAAGATGCTGTCTTTTTTCCATTGTACGATTTTGGCGGCTTTGTCAAAAATCAAGTATCTATAGATAATCGGATTTATTTCTGGGTCTTCTATTCGATTCCATTGATCCACCGTTCTGTTTCTGTGCAAGTACCATGCAGTTTTTAATTATTATTGCTCTGTATTACAGCTTGAGATGGAGATACCTTCAGACAATCTGTTGTTGTACAGGATCTTTTCAGCAATTCTAGGTTTTTTGTTTTTCCGTATGAAGTTGAGAATTGTACTTTCAAGATCTGTAAAGAATTATGTTCGTAATTTGATGGGAATTGCAATGAATCTCTAGATTGCTTTTGGTGGGATGGACATTTTCACTGTGATAATCATACCAATCTGTGAACATGGGAGATCTTTCTATCTTCTGGTATCTTCTTCAGTTTCTTTCTACAGAGACTTGAATTTTTTTTTTTCCAAACAGGTCTTTTACTTGCTTGATTAGAGTCACACCAACGTACTTTATGTTATTAGTGGCTATTGTGAAGGGTGTTGTTTCCCTAATTTCTTTCTCAACCCTTCTGTCTTTTTTTTTTTTTTAGTTAATTTTGTATCCAGCCACTTTGCTGAAGATGTTTATCAGCTGAAAGAGTTCTCTGGCTGAATTTTTGGGGTCGCTCATATATATTATTATATCATCTGCAAATAGTGACACTTTGACTTCTTCCTTTCTGATTTGTATCCCCTTGATCTCCCTTACATGTCTTATTGCTCTAGCTAGGACTTCAAGTACTATGTTGAAGAAATATGGAGAGAGTGGACAGCCTTGCCTTGTCCCTGATTTCAGTGGGATTGGTTTAAGTTTCTCTCCTTTTACTTTGATTTTGGCTATAGGCTTGCTGTGTATTATCTTTACTATGTTTAGGTGTGTGCCTTGTATCCCTGATCTCTCCAAGACTTTAAACATGAATGAGTGTTGGGTTTTGTCAAATGCTTTTTCGGCATCTAAGGAGATGATTATGTGGTTTTTCTCCTTCAGTTTGTTTATATGTTGTATTACATTGATAGATTTCCGTATATTGAACCACCCTTTCATTCCTGGGATGAAGCCCACTTGGTCATGGTGGATGATACCTTTTATGTGTTCTTGGATTTGGTTTCCAAGTATTTTATTGAGTACTTTTCCATTAATGTTCATAAGAGAGTTAGATCTGAAGTTCTCCTTTTTTGATGGGTCTTTGTGTGGTTTGGGTATCAAGGTGACTGTGGCTTTCATAGAATGAGTTTGGTAATGTTCCTTTTGTTTCTATTTCATGGAATAATTTGAAGATAATTGGAGTTAGCTCTTCTCTGAATGTCTGGTAGAACTTTTGATGACTCTGCTTCCTTGGGGGATTTAGGAATATTTAATCTATTTACTCTTTTTGATTTAATTTTGGTAAATGGAATTGATCAAGAAAATTATCCATTTCATTTAGATTTTTAAATTTTGTGGCATATAGGCTTTTGTAGTAAGACCTAATGATTGTTTGGATTTCCTCAGTGCCTGTTATGTCCCCCTTTTTGTTTCTGATTTTGCTGATTTGGATAGTTTCTCTCTGCCTTTTAGTTAGTTTGGCTAAGGGTTTATCAATCCTGTTGATTTTCTCAAAAAACCAGCTCTTGGTCTCATTGACTCTTTGAATTATTTTTTTTTTAATTCATTGATTTCACCTTTGAGTTTGATTATTTCCAATTGTCTACTCCTCTTGGGTGTGTCTGCTTTTCTTTCTAGGGCTTTTATGTGTGTTGTTAGGTTGCTTGTATGAGATGTCTCAGACTTCTTTCTGGAAGCACTTAGTACTATGAACTTTCCTCTTAGCACTGCTTTCATTGTGTCCCATAAGTTTGGGTACGTTATGCCTTCATTTTCATTGAATTATAGGAAGTCTCTTAATTTCTTTTTTCATTTCTTCCCTGACTCAAGCTGTCATTGAGTAGAGAGTTGTTTAGTTTCTGTGTGTGTAGGCTTTTTGTTATTTCTGTTGTTGTTGAGGTCTAGTTTTAGGCTATGGTGGTCTGATAGGATACAAGGGATTATTTCAATATTCTTGTGTCTGTTGGGGCTTGCTTTGTGTCCTACTATATGGTCAATTTTTGAGAAGGTTCTATGAGGTGCTGAGAAGAAGGTGTTCACTTTTAAATTTAAGTGAAAAGTTCTGTAGAGATCTGTTAGGTCCATTTGATTAGTACCTCTGTACGTGCCATTATTTCCCTGTTTAGCTTCTGTCTAGATGATCTGTCCCTTGGTGAGAATGGAGTGTTGAAGTCTCCCGCTACAAA
Source organism: Meriones unguiculatus (assembly GCF_030254825.1). Taxonomy (NCBI): domain Eukaryota; kingdom Metazoa; phylum Chordata; class Mammalia; order Rodentia; family Muridae; genus Meriones; species Meriones unguiculatus. The sequence goes on along the minus strand of NW_026843706.1, from coordinate 2,535,507 downwards.
GTTGTTGGGATCGATGTGTGATTTAAGCTTTAATAATGTTTCATTTACAAATGCAGGTGCTCTTGTATTTGGGGCATAGATGTTTGGGATTGTGATGTTCTCCTGGTGGATTTTTCCTTTGATGAGATTGAAGTGCCCCTCCCCATCTTTTTGATTAATTTTGGTTGAAAGTCTGTTTTATTAGAATTTAGAATAATTACTCCAGTTTGTTTTCTGGGTCTGTTTGCTTGAAAAACATTTTTTCCAGCCCTTTACTCTGAGGTAGTGTTTATCTTTGTTGCAGAGGTTTGTTTCTTGGATGCAGCAGAATGTTGGATCCTGTTTCCACAACCATTCTGTTAGTCTGTGTCTTTTTATTGGAGAGTTGAGTCTGTTAATGTTGATAGATAATAGTGACCAGTGAGTGTTAGTTCCTTTTATTTGTGGAGTTGGTGGTGTTACCGTGCTTCATTGCTTGTTTTCTTTTAATTTTTTGTTGTGGAGTTATGTATTTCCTGTGTTTTCTTGGGTGTAGTTGTTTTCGTTGGATTTGAGTTTTTCTTCTAGTATCTTCTGTAGGTTGCTGTGTAGATATTGTTTAAGTTTAGTTTTGGCATAGAATATTTTACTTTCTCCATCTATGTTGATTGAAAACTTTGCTGGGTATAGTAGTCTGGGTTGACATCTGTGGTCTTTTAGAGTCTTCATGACATCTGCCCAGGCCGTTCTGGCTTTCATAGTTTCTGTTGAGAAGTCTAGTGTGATTTTGATAGGTCTACCTTCATATGTTGCTTGACCTTTTTCCCTTCCTGCTTTTAATGTTTTTCTTTGTTCTGTAGATTTAGTGTTTTGACTATTATGTGATGTGAGGAATTTTCTTTTCTGGTCTAGTCTATTTGGTGTTCTATAGGCCTCTTGTATGTTTATGGACATCTCTTTCTTTAAGTGGGGAACGTTTTCTTCTATGATTTTCTTGAAAATGTTTTCTGGACCTTGGAGCCTAGAGTCTTCTTTTTCATCTGTTCCTATTATTTTTAGATTTTGTCTTTTCATGGTGTCCTTCATTTCTTGGATGTTTTGTGTTTGGAACTTTTCTGATTTTACTTTTTCTTTTAGAGAAGTATCCATTTCTGCAGTTGTATCTTCAGCGCACCAGAGTTTCTCTCTTCCATTTCTTATATTCTGTTGGTGATGCTTACCTTTGTGGTTCCTAATATTTTCTCCAAGTTCTCCATCTCCAGTGTTTTCTCTGTTTGTATTTTTTTTTTATTGATTCTAACTCTGTTTCCACGTCTTGCACCATTTCCTTCATCTGTTTGAATGTGGACTCTCCTGTCTTTCCATGATGGCCTCTATATTTTTGTTCGTTTCCTCTCTATATGCCATTAGTTGTGCCTGTATTTGCCTGTATTTCTTTGAGAGCTTTGTTCGTTTTCTTTTTATGTGCCTCTAATAACTGGATGAGCATAGATTTGAGATAATTTTTCTGTGTTTCCGATGAATTAGCATATCCATTGATTTTTTTTTTTGAGGGGGGGTGCTGGTGAAACCATAATGTCCTGATTTCTGTTGGATTCATTCTTATGCCAACCTCTAGCCATCTGCTTATAAGTAATCTTCACTGTTCCTGGAGTCTGTATTTGAGACTGGGTCTGTCTGTCTCTGGTGTCTGGAGTATTCTTCATGAAGATGAGAGAGGTCCACCAGTTTGAGAGTGAATGTTGATGTTTCAGCTATAGCTAAGGGAGGAAGGTCACAGGTTCATGTGTACAAGCATGGGTGTATGCATGGAAGTGTGCCTTGAGGGACAGGGTGCTAGAGTGTGTATATACCTGGAATGTGGAGCTTAAGCGCAGGAGAGGGTGTGCGTGCAGGCATTTTTTTCAAGGTCGCAATGGCCATGCGCAGGTGCCCCGAATACCTCAGTGGCCTACAGGCCTGTCATACTGTCCTCCTAGTATTGAGATCTGTCTGGGCTCCAGAAATTGCTTGCCTGGACTCTACTGGTAGACCCACAGAACAGGGGCTTCAATGTTGAGAATGCTGCCCCAAGGATCTCTGTGTTGCCCACATAGAGTGGGGGTGTGGGTAGGAGGGATCAGATGTCTGGCTGTTAGTGTAGAGGGACCCTTGATCTGGAGCTTTGTACGCACTCACTTGAAGGCACACTCACTCACTCGCAGGCCTAATAGGAAAGCACAGGGGTACCTCTTGTTTTCTACCCTCAGATTTGGGCCCACAAGGGCAAATGAGAGTGTAAGAGATCTGTCAGCTCGGTGGTGTCCACTGTTTGGCTACTGGGCAGAAATACCCATACTTCGGGTAGCCCCCTCTGCCGTCTCAGTCACTGAGCAAGGAGGCTCCTGCTTGGGCTAACCACCACCCTGCTGCTGCTGCAGACCTGGGAGGCTGATACAGCCATCCGCCACTGCTGCAGACCCGGGATGCCTACCTCTGCACTGTGCGTTTCATGGAGGCTTGTGCTTGGAGCAATCACTGCCACCTCCGCCAAGCAGGAAGGGCCATGCTTGGGGCAGCAGCCACTGCCCGTAGCCTCTGCAGAGCAGGGAGGCCTGTGCTTGAGGCAAAGGGAAGTGCAGGGGGGTTGAATATTCGCCACTCTCAGTCTCCAGAAATGTCCATGGGTGACCTGGATCCAAATGGTCCCAGCTTACGGGTTGTTCCCTTCTCGCTCTGGAAGCCTTAGTGTTGATGTTCTGGCTTCAGCTGCCTCTCCACTTACCAATTTTGGAGTTTCGGATACTGTGTCCCTCAGATATGGTGTGTCCTGGTCACTGCCATCTTGGACTCCCTCAACTATTTTCAAAGTGAAAATTTTCAAAGTGTGTTGTGGGGTATGTGGTGTGTATCTGTAATTTCAGGATTTGGGAGTCAGAGACAGAAGATACTGTGAATTCAAGGCCAGCCTGGACTGCAGAGTGAGATTCCGAAACCTTGTCTCAAAACTACCCCTCCTTCAATGGCTATAATATTTCAGAGATTGTCCGCATCAGTTTTGCTTTGATTATGCATCACTACACTATTCACCAGTGGGGAATGGCCTTACAGTTGTTCAAAGAAAAATTGTCCATAGAGACTGCAGAGTCTACCTTAAGAGTAAAAGACAGAGCTGGGTGTGGTGGCACACGCCTTTAATCTGAGCACTCAGGGAGGCAGAGGCAGGCAGATTGTGAGTTCCAGGCCAGCCTGGCTACACAGAGAAACCCTTTTTTGAAAATCAAGCGAAGAATTAAAAGACAGATCAGCATGGTTTTTGTTCAGTGGTAAGGTATGTAGGACAGGCAAAGAGGCAAGGGAAATGGAGGAGTTGTTGATCTGGTATGTGAAAGTATAAGATGCAGAAAAGAGTGATAAAGTTAATATGATATGGCAAGTGAAGAAAGAGAAAGAATGTCACTAGCTGTGGTGGTAGAGGCTTATGAGTCTTGGACCAGCTTTTACCATATGGTGAGTTTTTTTCTTTAAAAGGAGCAGTGCTAATTAAGAAGTTGATAGTTTGAATTTCAGGTGTGGACTAGTTCTGGATGAGGGCAGGTCTTAAGGGTTTGCAGTGGAATAAGGGAGAGTATATAGGAGTTGAGGAATACTGGAAGTTGTGACTCAGTTTTTGTGCAAGTTGTCTTTTGTGAATGCTGAATGAGTACATATAAATCATCTAGGTGCCAGTGAGGTGGGAGAGTGATTGATCAAGAGATGTGTAACAAGAGATGACAGAGCGTAGATTTTTTTTTTAATCTTAATAAAAGTCCCGAGTATTAGTGGGGCACTGGTGGTGCACACCTGTAATCCTAGCACTTAGGGAGGCAGAGGCAGGCAGATATCTATGAGTTTGAGGCCAGTCAGGTCTACAGAGCAAGTTCCAGGACAGCCAGAGCTGCACAGAGAAACCCTGTCTCAAAAAACAAAAAAAGAGGGGGGCAAGTTTTATTTAGGAAAAGGACAGTAGAAAGTTAAGGATAGGATTAGAAATAATCTGTATGCCTTGGAAGAGTAGTTTTTTAATGGTGGATGAAGGTGGGAATTAAAGCAGGACTTAAGGAAAGTAGGAATTTGAGGGAAAATGGTTAATTTAAATGAGGATGTAGAAAGAACTTTGAACCAATGTGTACATGTGAGGAAATGTGTATAATGAAGCAAGGTTCCACAGGACACATTAGAAGGAGTTGTGAGGGCATTCAGGAATGGAGAAATTATTACAGAGGAAGGTAGGAGCTGTGTGAGCATGCAAAGAAAGAACAAGATAGAAGATTGCCTGTGGTGAGTGTTAGTGGGCAATAGAGAAACTACTTCAATTCACAAACAGAATAAGTTATTTTTGCTTTATTTGGACCTAATTTATTTTTCTTATTTATGTTTTTGTGATGATTGGAATTCAACCCAGGGCCTGAATACTAAATATGCAGTCTGCCTCTTAGTTACATCCCTAGCCATAAATCTGATTTGGTTTGTTGTTATTGTTTGAGACAAGGTCTCACAGTGTAGCTCTGGCTATCCTGAATAGACAAAGCTGGCCTTGAACTCACAGAGATCTACCTTCATGCCCAGTCTCTTAGATCTAATTGTATGGTCTCAGCTTCATTTCTTAACTGTGTAGAAATTTGTTTATTTTTCTTCAGAAATTACATTTTTTAAATATAAAACCATTTATCTGTTTTTTAAAATGAGGTTAATGAGGTAAGTATAAAAGAAAAGAAATGTTTCTTAAAACTTACTGCTTAGGGTCATCATTTTGGTATCTGTTTTTCCAGACTGTCTTATCTGAACCAGTACATATGTATTTTATTTTTGAAGGAATACTGAATATATTGTGCTAACATCTAATAAATATCCTTTGTCAGAATAGAGAGATTGCTACCACCACTTTTATCTGTTACGGTAATCTAACATTAGGCCGTATCATATTTATTTAATAATTTGTTGTCAGACTTGTTTTCTATTTTAGAGTGTCTTGTTATATAGCCCTGGCTGGCCTGGAACTTACTGCAATTCTCCTGCCTCTGCTTCCCTAGCGCTTGGATTATAGGTATGTTCTACATACCCTCACAAATGTCAAGCTTTTGAATATTTTTTTGTGGACAAGGAAGGTCTGGAACTTGCTTTGTAACTCCAGTTGACTTTGAATTCTCAGCAAGCCTTGCTTATCACCCTTCCTTTCTTCCTCCACTTCTCCACTTTCCTTTTCTCCCTCCTTCATTGAGCCCAGGCTAGTCTGGAACTCTGGATTCAAGGAATTTTTCTCTTACAGTTAGAACTGTAGATGTATGCTACTGTGCCAGATCTTTTTTTAATAGTTGAAGAAGATTTTTCTCTGTACAACTTGGCATGTTTATCCAATTATTTTGTTTGGGTGAATTTCTAGGAATTTTCAAGGTTTTTGGTTTTTTTGTTTTGTTTTGTTTTTGTATATTTTTTTTCTATTTTTGACTTTTCTTAACTAATTATTTTCTTATGAAATCTTTTGTATTACTAATTTTGGAACATGCATATATTTTGCATAAAGTAAGTCAGATAGTGTATTGTATGTAAGTTAATAGGTTACCATTGTTTGATAGATCTATCTTTAGTAGAGTCTCTTCTCCAGGTAGAAAGCCAAAAACAGCTTGAAAACTTTCATAGAAGGTTGCCTTCTAGGACTCAGGTTCTGTGGCACATGCCCGCAGTCCCAGCACTCAGGAGGCAGAGGCAGGTTGATTTCTGTGAGTTCAAGGCCAGCCTGGTCTACAATGTGAGTCCAAGACAACACAGACACCCTTTCTTGAAAAAAAAAAAAAAAAAAAAAAAAGGTTGCCTTCTCTCTAAAGGTTTGTACGCTTAGGATTTTGCTAGTAGACCTAAGATATTATAAAAATTGTTATAACTCTTAATATGGTCTGAATAAATGGTCACGAATAATACCATTTTCTTTATTTTTTTTTCAGGTGATTCATGGCAGGGGACGTGGAAGGATTCTGTTCCTCCATCCATGACAGCAGTGTCTCTTCTGGGTTCAGAGCACTGTATGAGGAGGGATTGCTTCTTGATGTCACTTTGGTTATTGAAGACCATCAGTTCCAGGCCCATAAAGCCCTCTTGGCCACCCAGAGTGATTACTTCAGAATTATGTTCACAGCAGACATGAGGGAACGAGATCAGAACAAAATTCATTTGAAAGGTCTAACAGCTACCGGTTTCAGCCATGTTCTTCAGTTTATGTATTATGGAACTATAGAACTGAGCATGAGTACTGTTCATGAAATCCTTCAGGCAGCAATGTATGTTCAGCTTATAGAAGTGGTGAAATTCTGCTGCTCTTTTCTCTTAGCCAAAATCTGCTTAGAAAATTGTGCAGAAATTATGAGACTGTTAGATGATTTTGGTGTTAACATCGAGGGAGTCAGGGAGAAGCTGGATGCCTTTCTGCTAGACAACTTTGTGCCACTCATGACCAGGCCTGACTTTCTGTCCTATCTGAGCTTTGAGAAGCTCATGTCTTATTTGGATAATGATCATCTGAGCAGGTTTCCAGAAATAGAGCTGTATGAGGCTGTGCAGTCTTGGCTTCGACATGACAGACGACGGTGGCGACATACTGATACCATCATTCAGAACATCAGGTTTTGTTTGATGACTCCAGCCAGCATTTTTGAGAAGGTTGGTGCCTTTGAAAGCAGTAGACAGGACTCTTCATTAAGTTAAAACAGATGTCTTTATAAATAAGATTCCCACAGTTGGTCAGGAGTAAAAAAAAAAAAAAAAGGAGAGTAGTTTATAAGAATATTTTATATATAAGAAGCTGACTTTGTTATATCTTACGCATTTAAGTGTTGTTAAAATACATTTTATGGGTGAAGGGTAAACCAGGTAGGTAGTAGAATAGTTCCATTTTTAAAGTACTTTTAAGGTTGGATTATAATGCAAATATTACAAATTTGCTTTAGTTTTTCTTTTTTAAAATTTATTTATTTTCATTTCATGTGTATTAGTGTTTTTTCCTGTTTAAGGGTGTCAGATCTTGGAGTTACAGTTGTGAGCTGCCATGTAGCTGCTGGGAATTGAACCTGGGTTCTCTGGAAGATCAGTCAGTGCTCTTAACTGCTGAGCCATCTCTCCAGCTCCGCTTTAGTTTTTCTTAATGTGAACTGTGTTAAGTTATTTTTGAAAGTTAATTTAAGTAATCCATGCTAGAATTGGCATTGAGGATTTTTACAGTTCTACATGATGCGTATACATTAAATGCATTTTCTTATTTAAAATGCAGTAAGGGCACATAAATAGCTCTTGATAACCAGTAGGCTACAGAATGATTTTCTTCCATATTCTTACCTATTTCTGTTCCCCATTTTATTGTGAATACTAACTGAATTTAACCATAAAAAAAAACTTTTTGACATTTCCAAACTAGTAGACCATAAAACATCTCTGTACAGACTCCTCAAGCATCTCTGTGTACATTCTACCATGTAACTCTCTTAAATACCTCTAAAACAGTCTTGGCTTTTTTGCATGTAAGCATCTTCCTTTTTATATCAAAGTCTCACTTGTGATCCATTCTTGCCCAAAGGAGAGAGAGCAGCTTCAGTAATTGCTTAACTTAATTGATTTACTAATCACATGTTACCTCTGGGCTTCTGTTTACCTCTTTCATCTTTCCTTTCTAGAAAGCACAGCCAACTTGGTCGACAGACACCCTTTATATTAAAACATTTAGCTTTAGTTACCAGATCTTTAGATTTTGTGAAAAAAATATAATCTCTGGAAAGGAGGTTTGGTTTTGCCATTTGAAGAGTAAACAAATTTGCACCTTTAACTAACACTCAGGAGCCTGGCATGCCTCCTCCTTCTGAACTACTATGAAAAGTCATTATCACCTTTAATAAAAAACTCAATTTTACGGACTTTTATCCTTATTATCAGAATGTATTAATTTGGTAGAATTAATCGAAATGAAAGAATTTACATGCTTTTGTTAAGTAAGAACCAGCCCTACAACAACTACGTAAACCATTTGCTGCTTATGTTTTGATTTTTTTTCTATCTGTACTGTTTTTATTGCTCTTTCCCAGGGGATTCATGGTTTGTCTATACATTAAATGTAGATGCTTTCTTACCACTAAAACAGAGCGTCTTATCCCTCAGTTTCAATCTAGATTGAAGTAGAAAGTTATTTTTGAGATAGAAAATAAAATTTCTTCTCTGTGGGATAGTATGATAGCAGTTCATGATTTGTAAATGGTGAGCTGCTAGGCTAGTTTGTATTTCAGTTATCAGTTTTCAAGATAGGCAGTTGTTATAGTAGATAAAAGGTAATGCTTTGGGGTAGTTGTTTAACATGCATTTGTTGATTTCCTTTTACACCTACAGCATAATAGTAGTTATCACCATTCGCCTGTCATTTGGTTTTATCAGGATAAAAATGTTATTAAGGCTTCCTTCTGGAATTTCTTAGGAAAACTGAAGATACATTTTTTTTTTTTTGTAACATAAAATCTTTGATTTCAAGTTGAGTAATACTAGTAAGTTTGCCTTAATAATGTGTGAGATTCAAGTTTATCAAAGCAATCTGTGAATTTTTAAATGTTGAGATGCTCTTCAGTTATGCAGATTAGAGACCTTATCTATAGAAATAATAACTTCAGAAACCAAACCAATATGTAGAATTTGGTTGGCAATTAGATATTTAGATAAAATGCTGTATGCCTTTGATCCCAGAACTCAGGCAGGGGCCAGCCAGCCTGGTATGCACATCAAGCTCCTGAAACTGTGTAGCCAGGGCTATGAGAGAGGCCGTCTTAAGGAATTTAGACCTCGTTTACCTTATATTTCAAGCTCCTTGAAAATAGTATCCATACATCATTATTGCTGCTGTTATTATTATTATTATATTCAGAACATTGTAGGTCTCAAACAAAGCCATTCTTTTTTTCTTCAAATAAGGCTTTTACTCCATTCCAGGCTGGACTTCAACATGTTCTAGAGCCCAGTCTGGTTTTATACTCAGGGCGATCTTCTGCCTCAGCCTTCTTTTTTAATTTTTTTTAACTTTTATTAATTACACTTTATTCACTTTGTATCCCCCCATAAACCCCCTCCTCCCCCTCATATCCACCTTCCCTCCCCCTTCTTCAGGCATGCCCCCCCCAAGACCACTGATAGGGGAGGTCCCCCTCTCCTTCCTTCTGATCTTAATCTGTCAGATCTCATCACTGCCTCAGCCTTCTTAAGTGCAGAGATTATATCTGCATGTCACATCTTGCAGGGACTGTTGATATGGCCTTATTTTAACTTTTACATGTTTTAAACTTTCTCTTGTAGACTTACTTAAACATACAAAAAGCTGAAAGAATAGAATGATCATTCCAAAACAAACATAACATGTAAGATAATAGTTATTATATTTGCTAGATAGGTAGCAACTGTATAGTCTTTATTATGTTTTTTTTTTCTTCCTGAACAGGTTCAAAGAATGTTATAGACATTATGACCATTCATTCCCTAACAGCTTCAGCTATCATTTCCCAAGATTAAGCATATCATCCTATATGACCAAAATGCTGTTGTCATACCCAAGGGAATTAACAGTATTTCTTTAATATCATGTAACAGCCAGGCCCTTTCCTGTTATTTCAAAGGTGTCTTTTTTAGTTGCTTTTCATGAACTAAAATTTAGTCAAGGTTTGTACAGTACATTTTGTTGTCTTTGTTTTAATTTTGAATTGTCTCTCCTTTTGTGTAATGAACACCTGTATAGTCTGTAGCTGTTACCTAGATTCAAGAACTGTTACATTTGCCAGATTTTTCTAGGCTTTGAAAATAAGTTGTAAATACAAATAACTCACTCTTAAATACTATGTTTCTCCTATGAGTAAGGACTTTTCTTATTTAAAAATAGTATTATAATACTATTTTTACCTTAGAGGCAATGACACTTAAGAACCCCCATCAAATTATTAATACATATTCAAGTTTTTGCAGTTGCCTCCAAAATCCACTAGAATCCATTGCTCTTGGTCATCATGTATATGTAAACTTTCTTAATCCACAACACCCCCCCCCGCCCCCTTTTTTTTGAGAAAGACCAGACTGCTCATTCATAATCAGTGTTTCACTTTCTGGTGGTTTTCTAGGTGTATCTGATTTCCTTGTGTTGTTGTTAACTTAGTTTCTTTATGCCCCGTGTTTCCTATTAACACACCTACATTTTTGCATCATGTTTTTCAGGAACAATTACAGGAAAATATTGTAATGTCAGAGAAAAAACTTAGAAAACCACTTAGTTGTTTTGGTCAGGCTTAGAAATCACCAGTCACCATTCTTTTTGTATTATGACATTAAGCAGCTCATTTCTGTAACTACAATTTTATTCACTCTCTTCTGTGTTGTTTCTTTGAGAGGAATAAAATTCCCCTCTCTTAAAAGTAGAATACTTCAGTTTATTGGAGTTAAAACTGTGTGAAGTGTTAAAATTGAAAGATTCCTTCTTTGGGAAAAAACAAACAAACAACAACAAAAAAAAAAAACAACAGCCTGAGACCTCAGTCTAGTTGAATGGTAGAGTATAAGCTTAGCATACACAATGTTCAATCTCCAGCACCATCAAAATCAGTGTGTAATTGTGCTACTTGAGCTTCACTGTTCAAAGATAAAAGATAACAAAAATGGATGTGGAGAAATGGCTCAGTGGTTGAGTATTGGGTGCTTCTCTAGAGGAAGGGGGTTCAGTTCCCAGCACCCACATGACATCTTACAACTGGCTAATGCCAGTTTCAGGGTATCCGTGGTACCAGCCATGCACGTGGTGCACATACATATGCATGCAGGCAAAATATTCATGCTCACAAAATAAATGAATCTTTTTAAAAAGGGGCAACTAAAAAGGATGTTAATTATCTCAAATTTATTTTGGAACTAAGGATTAAACCCAGGACCTTATGGTTGCTAGCTAGATGCTCTATTACTGAACTACATCCCCAGAGTTAAATAATTTTGAGATTATGATTATATGTAGAAATTGTACTTTGGCAATATTGAGTTAATATGTCAAAAGAAAATTTCACCTTTTGTTCTTTTTAAAATGTAGATAGTACGACATGTAAAATTGCATCTTTTATCTTGGATTTGTTGTTTGGTTTGTATTTTTATAGCAGAATATTGCTCTAACATTAAGTGAGGTTTCATTGGCAACTGAATATGGATATAGTAAACAGCCTTTCTCACATATTTAACCCCCTTTTCCTAATTCACACCCTTTGGTTATGGTTATGTACAGTTAGTGTTAAGGAACTCCCACACCTAAAGACTCCATGGAGTGGTTAAGGAATGTCACATCTTTTTGTCAGGATCCTTTTTCGGTCCTCAGGAAAATAAGTGCCTATACAAAGTTTTGAGAAGGAACTTCTTCCTGAACCAGTAGCTTTCATATCTGAGCGATGGCATCTTAAAAGAAAGAGAGGTATTCTGTTTTGGGGAGAGGAAGAGCTCTACCCCGTCCAATCAATCTCAGGATCCGAATACCCTCTAGCTGTGTTGAACTCAGTAGGTTTACTCTACTTCATTATTATTCCCTGTAATATCCCTTCTGAATTTTTCTCATCTGTACACACTGCCTCAATTTATACTGTGACCAGTCACCGCAGGCTAAGGCTTCCAGATTTCCTGAGTTCTCAAAGTTGTCTCTACTGTTTATTAGAACACTGTAGCATACACACACACACACACACACAAACATACATGTTTTGTGTGTGCATATACATATATGTGTTTGAGCCAGGCTGTACACATAGGTAAGGTCCAAGTGTTATCCCTGTTGTAGAGGTAAGAAAACAAGTTCAGAAAGGTTAGGAATATTATTCCAGAACAAGTGGCACTGCCTAGACTGGAATCCAGGTCTGCTTTCTTCTCTTTTCAGGATCTTTCTTAAAGCTGCTAGACTAATGAGAGCCCCGGGAAGTGTAAAATGCATGCTATTTACCTGTGATTCACTTTAGGCCATTTAGAAGTTAATAAAATTATGAAATTCTAAAGTTGTGATCTCCAAAATTGTGAATTCTAAATTGTTAGCATGAACAGCAACAAAAAAATCATAACTCTGAAAGAATATAAGGTATAAAAACACATTTTAAACTATTAATTAAATCTGACAATTTCAGAATCTTTTGTTTTTTAGTTAAAAATTTTGTGATGCTAGGTGGGGGTTGGACCCAGTTCTTATTTATAGACACATTTAAAAGAAGCAGTTAAGTTCCAGGCTTGGCTGGAACTCACTATGTTGCCTAGGCTAGATTTGAACTTGAGGCAATCCTCCCACTTTAGTTTCCTGAATGTTACCATTACAGTTGTGAGGCCCTGTACCTGGCTGGTCTTTGTTGATGTGTTCTTTTGGTTTTTTGAGACACGGTTTCTCTGTGACTGTCCTGGAATTCACTTTGTAGACCAGACTGGCCTTGAACTCACAGAGATCCACCAGCCTCTGCTTTGTCAGTGCTGAGATTAGAGGTGTGCACCACCTGATGCCCGGCTTATAAAAACGAGAAACAATGTTGGGCTTGTCAGATGAATGACAACCAGAGTTTCTTCCCTAGGACATAAATAGTAGGAGAGACCTGACTTAAAAAAACTTGTCCTCTGACCTCCACACATGCCATGGTGTGCACATGCCCACATATACATAAATAGGTAGAATAAGTAAATGCATGTTGGGCAAAATTATACTCCACAAATACTCTGTATTTGTAACAAAATTGTTAAATTATTGATTAAAAACACATTTGTTCGTTTCTTTAATATACTGACATAGCAGGAAAGGTGGCTCACTCCTGTAATGCTAGTACTTGGAGGGCTGAGGCAGGAATGTTGCCTTGAGTTTGAGGCTAGCTTAAGCTATGGTATAGGACCTTGCTTCAGCAAACAGAAAATGAATAATAAATAATAGTCTAGTGGCGAGCTGGGCATGGTGGCACATGCCTGTATTCCCCAACACTCAAGGAGGCAGAGGCAGGCAGATATCTGCGAGTTTGAGGCCAGCCTGGTCTACAAAGCGAGTTTAGGACAGCTAAGGCTACACAGAGAAACTCTTGTCTTGAAAAAACAAAAGTCTAGTAGCATCCTAACTTTTTTTTGGTGGTGCTGGGAAGTGATCCAAGGACTCACACATGCTAGGCAGATGTTCCACTTAGCTGTATTTTGAGTCCACATTTTAATATTTTTTAACCTGGATCCTCTTCATAAATCATAAAAATGCATAAAGTAAAGTTGGCCCTATAGATACTGTATAAATCCGAATTCAAAATTATTAAGTCCTGTGATAGAAAAACAGATCAGTTCAGCTTTGTATTTATAGAGTTTTAGAGTTGGGAAACAGATGAGTTTACTTAAAGCAGAATGCATCTTATTTCAAATACTTTGTTTTATGAACTACCTCATGATACTCTAGATTCCATAATGTGCCTTTTCTCCCCTTGTTGGTTAAGAAGAATTCACTGTTTTAACCCCAAATTGGATTTGTATAAAATTTAAAAAGTTTTGGATGCTAGCACACCCAAGGGCATATACTCTGCTAGTGGGCTATATGATGCATCCCTACAGTGTTTAAAGTGCAATACTAATTTTTTTAAGGAGAAAAGGCCAGAATGAATATCTGTTGTATGTATAGAACTTAGAATAGTACTTTTCTATCACTGGGAATGTGTTTCGACTTAATAAATCTTTATTTTATAAAAGTTTATTTTAAGACTGTTTACTACTTTGGGCTGGCAAGATGGTTCAGTGAGTAAAGATACTTGCTGCCAAGCCTGATGACCTGAGTTCAATCCCTGGGACCTACATGGTGGAAGATGAGCATTGTCATCTTACCTTCATCCACATAAAATGGCATGCACATCCCCACATACGTGTAATAGAATATTTACCACTTTGACAATTTTGATAGCTTAAAATGTCTTCATTAATGAAAATTAATTCAAGAGTCAGTGAAAATAATGCTTCAGAAAAGCTTTCTAACACTTGGATATTTTAAGACAGAATTTCACTCTAGCCCAGGATGGCTTAACTTGTGGCTGTCCTCCTGCCTCTGTTTTTTAAATGATGAAATTACAGGCCTGTGTCACAATGCTCATCTAGAGTTTATGGCTTTAAAAACTACAATTTGATCTGGTCATGGTGGCGAACACCTTTAATCCTAGCACTCAGGAGGCAGAGGCAAGCAGATCTATGTGATTTTAAGGCCAGCTTGCTTTATGTTGTTTAAGGACATCCACAGCTACATAGTGATACCCTGTCTTAAAACAAGAACAACAACCACACACACACACACACACACACACACACACAAAACAAAACAAAAACAAAAAAACAACAACTGTCATTCCAGCACTCTGGGAGGTGGAGGCAGGCAGACCTCTTAAGTTCCAAGCAAGCCTGGTCTACAAAATGAGTCCAAGACAGGCAAGGCTACACAGAGAAACCCTGTCTCGGAATAAACAAAAAGCTCTTACATTTTGGTATCTGGGGAAATAGCTCAATTGGTAAAGTGCTTACTATGCAAACATACAAGTTTGATTCTAAGTACCCATGCAAGAAAGTCTGCCATGATGTTGCAAATTTATAATCCCAGTATAGAGGACACGAAATCCTGGGGGCTTTCTGGCTAGCCAGCCTAGCTTAATTTGCTATTGTCAGGCCAGTAAGAAATTCTGTCTCAAAAACAGGTAGATAATGCCAGAAAAACGACATCCGAGGTTGACCTCTGGCTTCCATGTACATATAAGCACACATACCCCAGAATTAAAGCAACATGATATAAAGCGTTCTGAACTCACTTAGAAACTGGTAGAATTCAAGGATTGGATTGATTATCTATACCTTAGAATACAGTAGCTGTCAGTGTTCTTTACCAAACACTAATCATCCACACAGTTTCTCCATCAACATATTTGATCTATACAGCATTTACAGTGAACTGTTAACACAGTTACTGTTCTTGATCTTATGCTTGGGGTGTGATAGATATCTCATTAATTGATGTGCAGCCCATGTGATAAACTGTGTTCTTGGCCTCTGAAATCCCTTCGTGTATGTTTTGGAACATGCTGACTAATCTGGCACTTGCCTGAAGTAAAACTTACATCAAAGTGTTACTTGAAATTTTAGCACCATTTAGTTAAAACCTCTTAAAGACTTTGTGTATATCTTATGACTTGAATTAGAGCTAGAATAAGTAGAAATTTCCCTCTATCCCTCACAATTTTAGAAGCACATAAGAAACAGTGCTATATTTGACAATACTTAGGGTGTGTGTATGTATTGCTTGTACACATGTGTATTAAGTGTTTGTATATATGTGCCTGTGTACATGCACATAGAGGCTAGAGGAGGATGTTGGAAGCCTATCACTTTCACTAAACCTAAAGCTTGCCATTTTGGCTAAGCTGGCTAGTTAGTAAGCTCCTGGAATCTTTTTTTTTTTTTCCTAACCCCCAGTACTGACCATACTCTTACATGGGTGCTGGGGATTTGAATTTACGTCCTCATGCTTCCATAGAAAGTGTTCTTACCCATGGAGCCATCTCCCCAACCTTTAAAAATATTTTTAAAGAAAGAAAATTAGACATTTGATCAGAATTTTTGATTAGATTGAGTTGGACTTGAAAGAGCTTAAAATCCTTTTTAGATATTAAGTAGTCTTTACGAAGCTAGAACTTGAAGTTGCTTAAATGAACAGTTAGCTCATTTGGCCCTTTGAGTGCAAACAATGAATGGGTTTTCTTTTGGGAACAAGGCCAGTGTTAAGTGTGCTTGCCCAGTTACATCAGTCTTAACAGGTAGTTTTTTTTTGTTTTTTTTTTTTTTTAAATGACCCACAGTGATTTTTAGGCTTTAAAGTCTGCTGCATATACAGAGTGCTTTATTTTTTTCTACCTCTGACTTGGATTCAGTTTATACTCACAGTTTTTTCAAGAATGTTAGAAGCCTAGATATTGGCTGCTGTTAGAGCCTTGGGAAAAGCAGTGTGTTGGTGTAATAAGTAGTCTGGGACCTACTGAAAACGAGTTTGAAAGTTCATTCTTGGCCGGGCATAGTGGTTGTATACCTTTAATCCTGGCACTCAGGAGACAGAGGCAGTCAAATATCTGTGAGTGCTAGGCAACATAGACCCTGTTTTCAAAGAAAAACATCTCAGTGTTCCCTTTCCAACAAGAAAGATGAAACAATCAGAATAAGGATCCCTTTGCTGATGTGTAAGAGAAGTAACCCCTTTTAATAAGTTGGGAGAAAGGATAGAAAAACAGAAAATTAAAAGGATTAAAGGAGGCTGGATGGATGTGTAGAGAGCTTGCTCTAGTGTGGAAGCACTTCTGGATTTAGTCTCCGTGGCTGAAAAAAAAATAGATCAAATGTCAAAATGACTGGAGAAAAGGTTAGGAACAAGGAGGATGTTTAGATTTTGGGTGTTAAAAGTCTTAAGTGCTTTTTGTGTAGTCCTGGCTGTCTTGAAATTTACTCTATAGATCAGGCTGGCATCGAACTCGGAGATCCATGTGCCTCTGCCTCCTGCTCAGTTTGAAGTTTTAATTTTGAAATTTATTACCTAAAATGAATCACATTTTCGTAAATGAGTACCATCCATGATTCACCGAGAAGTTAGTTTTAGGATTAAACTTTTTTTTTGGCTTGCTTGCTTTGCTATATTTATAAATCAAATATTTGTATAGTAGAGAGTTTCTGTAAATAGGGAAAGATTTCTCATAAGTAGTGAATTCTAGAACTTAGAACTTATTTCTGCTATTTAAATATTAGTAGATCCACAGTAAAAACTATTAACTATATTTTATTTTTTAGCTGTCAGATAATTTTTTTAATGACCTTGCAGTTATTCAAATATTAAGAACTGTTTTTAAATGATTTCCTACTGTCTCTGAGAATGTTCTGTCATTCTGAAGTTGTAAGTAAATTTAGCTTTCTAAGCATGTTTAGTTCTAATTTTTTAAAATAAGAAATCCAGAGATGGTTTAGAGCATGCTGGAAAATGAGTGCCCCGTAAATATAAGTGAGAGATTGGAGCATCAGTGTAAAGTCCTGGAACCAGTCCCTTTCTGGTACCAAGAGCTGAGTGATCATAGTATTACTACAGAGAGGATTCACACCTAATCTGGATTTACTTTTCATTATTTTTTTTTAAAATAAGGACAAAGGGATCAATAAAAGGCATATTACATCTAACTAACTTTTGTTGGTTTTTGTTTGTTTTCTTGTTTTTTGAGACAGGGTTTTTCTGTATAGCATTGTCCTGGAACTTTCTCGGTAGACTAGGCTGAACTCATAGAGATCAACCTGCCTCTGCCTCCCTAAAAGCATGTGCCATCACTGCCCAGTGCATCTAGCCTTTATTTGACATAAATCAGTATAAGCTTTAGTTCTGGTCATGAATATTTTTTGCTTCTGAGTGTGAAACTTGGGGCTTTATGCATGGTAGCCTAGGAATTTACCACTGAACCCTGCCCTTATCCCCCTGAACATAAAGACTTTGACATGGTAGATTTCTAATACAACACATTTTACTGACAGTCAAAACTTTTATCAAATGAACCAGGTGTGTTGCCACATCCCAGCACCTGGGAAGCTGAGGTAGGAGGATTTCTCACAAGTTGAAGATCAGCCTAAGCTACATAGTGAGTTTCAGGCCAGCCAAGGTTACATAGTATGACCCTGTCTCATAAAACTTGCCCATCATTACCACCACTACCACCACCACCACCAAAATCCCCAAATTAAATGAAATACAGTTTGTAGTTTCTAAAAGGTAAGATTTATTTTATCATAAGCCCCATAGTAGTAGCACTTTGTTTCTACATCCTCTTCAGAAGATTGGAGCATGGTAGAAAAGGGAGGATGAAGCTTACAACCAAGATACAAACTTGGACATGCTACTTTTTGCACCCATCCTGAGATTTAAGTTAGCATTTTAGGATGTAAGACGGGTCAGAAGTGTCTGTTAACAGTTATAGCTGATGTTTCCTGTAAGGAAGAAAATTTATCTAAAGGAGTAAGGTTCAGAGCCTAACAATGAAGGAAATATTAATACAGAACATTTTCTTTGGGTTAGTGGAAATAATGTTGGACATAAAAAAGTTTTATGGCTGTGGGTATAGCTTAGTAGGAGAGAATATGCCTAGCATATGTATGTATGGTCTTGAGTTTGATCATCAGGAGTAATCAGAAAGTGAAACAGCTGATAGTATCTTAAATTTGTTGCCTAAAAACTTAATTTTTAGACTGTAGTCAGTTTTAGTAGATATTTGAAATCAGATTTTGAGTTCAACCTAGTAAATTGTAGGGAAATACCTGTTATATTACAAGTTAATTTCACTTCTTAACAGGTAATAAAAAGTTACCTTTAAAATTTGCTTATTTAATAAATGGATTGTATAATATTTGAGAGGAATCAGAATTTTTACTTTGTTCTAGTGACTAGCTGTTTTAGTGCCATTAAGGAACCACAATCAGAATTAATCCTTGGTCATATTTCTTCTTTCCCTAACTATGAATATATGTAGGTACACAATTACATTAACATGAAAAGTTTTGAGAAGGAAATGGCCAACTAAAAATTTAGACCACTATTTTTAAGAGATATGTATGTCCTAGGATTTTATCTTAAAGGAAAACTATCACTTGTATAATAAAATTCTTAATGTATGAAAGTAGGAAAAGTAATAATCTTTCAAAGCGTTAAAACAAGACAGCTTTTAATGTTTATGAATGGAGAAAGAAAGTAATTCAGA
Organism: Meriones unguiculatus; assembly: GCF_030254825.1. Taxonomy (NCBI): domain Eukaryota; kingdom Metazoa; phylum Chordata; class Mammalia; order Rodentia; family Muridae; genus Meriones; species Meriones unguiculatus. The sequence continues at coordinate 2,516,752 of NW_026843706.1, read as the reverse complement.
ACATGAAAGCTGTGTCATTCTTTGTATATTTGTCTTTTGAGAGCACCTGATAGACAAATGGCTTAGCTGTTACATGAGGAATGGATGATGGAAGAAATGCTTTTTTATGAAAAGATGAGCAGCATTTGTTTTTTGGTAACTCTTCTTCATGAATACACTTCGAAGAATTTCTTTCATATGGTTCAGCCCTATGCTTTCTGTTTTAAAATAGAGTGCATGTGTGGTATAAAATTACTTAGACAAGACTTAGTAGAGGCATTAGTTTTACCTCCACAATGAAATAAGAAATTGGTTGTACTTGCTGCTACCAAGTAGCTTTTAAAAAAGCACAGCAGTAAGTATCTTTGGGAAAAGAGAAAAGCAGATCTATAACTTGCCTTGGCCAAAAGAAATAGGAACTAAATTTCTTTGGTTGGAAGATCTTTGAATTAACTATTTCAAAAGGCCTGAATTTCATTATTGGAGGTTTAGAGGTAGAATAGTTTGATTGGACTTGAACATAGAAGTGAATCTTATAAGCTCTTTGGAACTTGCTTCAAAGGAGCACAGAATGAATGGGGAAGAGGACAAAGAAACTAGGTTGGGTATAAAATGCAAGACTGGATGGTAAGGTGGGCCAGTATGATGACCTCCAAGAGCCAGATTTATAATGTGGAAGAGGATGTCTGGTCATATAGCCTACTCTTCTGAGACACTGGGATTCCTACTTGCGGTTCCTGCTGGTAGTCACAAATGAACTGCTTCCAGTGGCAGAGGGCTTATTGATTCCAGAGGTTCAGTTGTCCTGGTTTGAGGGAAATAGATAACTCTCTAATTATTGCAAAAGACTGTAATCCTTGTGTGTTTGTATATGTGTGTGTGTATACTTATATATATATATACACACACACATATATATATATATACACATAGATATATACAAGAGAGAGATTTAAAACACAGTAGACCCCAGGAGCTCACTGCTAGTTGTATGATGAACACATGTGTAGACCACCCCCCCCAATGCTTCCAACTGAAAAACAGCTGATTTTCATTCTTTGAGAATATATGTAGTGTTCTTTGCTTTTCCTCATTTAACATTTTAAACATCAGTACATTTTGGATTAATTTCACATGCCATATATAACCAGTAAAAATAATGGTATATACTATAGTTCATTTAGGTAACTTTTTTCTTTGAGATAGGGTCTTTGGCTGGCCTGGAACTTGCTATGTATATCTGGATCTCCCAGAGATCCATCTACCTCTACATCTCAAGTGCTGGAATTAAAGGCCTGTGCCACCTGAAGCATTCCTCTTTTTATTTGTTAATAGATTAAGTAGTTCATGGGGGACAGATTTTACTTTTTCTTCTACTTGCTACTTCAACCTCTAAACTGCTGGTTTTTTTTTGTTTTTTTTTGTTTCTTTTGTTTTTAGTATCTTGTACTTTGTAAAGTGCCAGCATATTTTATCTTATTTTTATAGTTTGTCCCACTCTTTATGATACTTGCTCTATGAGCTTGTTTTTTTTTTTTTTTTTTTTTTTTTTTTTTTTTTTTTTTAATTTTTGAGACAGTTGTTCTCTGTGTAATAGCCGTGACTATCCTGGACTTTTCTCTGTAGACCAGGCTGCTGGCCTCAAACTCATAAAGATTCACCTGCCTCTTCCTATCCCAGTGCTGGGATTGAAGGTGTGCTCAACCACACCTGGCCTTATGAGATTTTTTTTTTAACATCTGAATTTCAGGTAACTCTTTGTGCACCACATCAGGTTTTTTACTTTCTATTTTCTTCCATCAGTGTGTTTTGCAATTAAGGAGTTAGCTTTATACTTCAGCCTCCAAGCTTCCTTGCATAGCTTCTGACTTTTGAAAAAAATTTGAAAGCTACCTGTCTAGTATGTGAAGTTTTCTCCTTTCTCAGTCTCTGAGTAATAAGACTGCTTTCTGTAGAATAGTATTCTATTAGTATGTCACTACTCATATTTATTTATACTTTTAGGTCCAAAGTAGGTTCCTCTCATTTCTGCCTGCCTTTTAATGTAACAGCTGGTGATTTTTATATGTAGTCATATGACAGACACTGAACTAAATCCTTTGCACATGGACTGTTTCAGTCATTTGTCAGAGTTAAAAGCATGGATGCTATTGTTACCCCAATAATAACAGATGAGGAAACAGGATTAAAGGTCCAAGGTTGTATAACTAATGTGTTCCCAAATCAGAAAATTTCTAAATGGAATCCTTAATCTCCATACTGGATTTCTTAATAAGATGTTTAATTATTTGGAAATTTGTGTGTCACCCAGACCACTTTATTTCATTACTTAAATATGTAATTTGAGGTTTGTGGTTCTTGTTAATTTAGTTTTGTGTTTTTTCCTCCTCTTCACTCCCTCTCTCCCTTCCTTTTTCTTTCTATCAAGATACAGTTTCATGTAGCACAGGCTGGTATCCATCTTCCTCTGTAGCTGAAGATGTTCTTAAAATCCTGATCTTTCTGACTGGTAGGATGATAGGTTGCACCACCATGATTAATTCTTGTTGACTTACAGAGTATGGACCTTTAGTTCCAACAAATCAATAAGAAAACGATAAAGCATACCATTAGACAATTTATAGAAAAAGTAAATAAGAAAGGAAAATACTCATTTTTACTAATAAAATTTTAATCTGCTATGTCTGCTCCACCCTCCAAGACAAGATTTCACTAGGCAATCCAGGCTGATTTCCACTTGGCCTCCTGTGGACTAGATTCCAGGCATGTGCCACCATGCCAGGCTTGAAGTAGAGTTTTGATGGTTTTAAATTCTTTTCAGGTGTTGGGAATTAAACCTCAGTTTATATATGTTAGGCAAGTGCACTACCATTGAGCTATATACCCAACTCAGTGCCAGGGTACTGTTGTTCTTCAGAAAGTGAGCAGAATATACTGTGCAGGTTAGGGAGATAACTCTGTTTGTAGTGTGCTGCTTGCCTGCATTTAAGACCTGAGTTCAGTTCTCAGTACCAGTAAAATGACTGACTGACTGAATATTCTGTGAGCATCTTTTCATGTTAATAAGTTATCAATGATGTTATCCTTAGTAGCTGAACTAGTCTCATTGTTCCTCATAAGAGATAAGACACTTAGGTCTTCTCTCTCTCTCTCTCTCTCTGGTTCTTTTTTATTTTTAAATTGTATATTATGTATACAGTGTTCTGCCTGCATGCCAGAAGAGGGCACCAGATCTCATTGTAGATGGTTGTGAGCCACCATGTAGTTGCTGGGAATTGAACTCTGGACCTTTGGCAAAGCAGCCAGTGCTCTTAACCTTGAGCCATCCTTCCAGACACCCCCCCCCCCCCGCCTTGGTTCTTCATTGATGTTTTTTAAACAGGTGAAGTAAAAATAGTAAAGATCATGTCTTTTTCATTATTACAGTCATATGTTTACATTGTTTATTTGATGAATTCTTCTGCACTTGTTTTGCCAGAAAGAAATGAGCTGAATGTGTAATCATTGTAATTTTGGTAACTGATATTTTTTTAATTTGATACAGAATTTCATGTAGCCCAAGCTGGCTTCAGATTTTCTATGTAGTCAAAGGTGGCCTTGCAGTTCTGATCCCCTTGCCTCTGCCTCCCAAGTGCTGAGATTACAAAATGTGGACCAACACACCAGGCATGACTGATTTTGTTTGGATTGGTTGGTTTTGTTTTGTTTGTATGTTTTTTCAAGACAGGGATTCTCTGTATAACTGCCCTGACTGCTGTGAAACTTTATTAGTAGACCAAGCTGTCCTCAACTTTACACATTCATATTCCTCTGCTGAATGGTAGTTTTTGTTAAGGACAGTTACAGTTTCTTTGAGAAGAATCATTAGGTCCAATCTCTTGCTAGTTTTTTAAATTATTATTAATGAACATATTATTTAAAGATTTTTCTAAAACAGAACAGAATCTGTATTCTGGACATGCTGGAAATGATAAACCAACTTCAGAGTAAAATTGTCTTCGTATCCTAATCTACTAGTTTTAGTTATGTAAATAGCAATATCCTAAGCCTCAATTTTCTTAGCAGGAAATCAGGTAGTGTTAACTGCTCTCTCACAGGTGAAGTACCCAATACAGCTACTGTTTGTCATCTTCTGGAGTTAGAAAAGATGTCTGCCTTCACTAGTTTAGTGAAGCCCATGGAGGGAGCATCCATATCAAAGTAGTGGTCTTATTTACATAGACGAAATGCTTGCAGTTAGAGGAAATCAGTTATACTGAATACAGTTAAGAAAACACATAACTTTGATTGCATGCTATATTGGATATCTTTTTGGACTTATCTAGGAAAATTAATGACAAGGATGGATTAATGAAAGAAACCTAGGAGGGAGGAAGAAAAAGCTCGTATGTCTGCTTTTGACTTTTTATTGAGCTAACATTTTGGATTTCCAACAGACATGGAAGTTTCTACCTTTAGCACCCTGCCTGCAATTTACCTGCCAGGGAATTGAATACCTTTCCCAAGCTAGCTGCTTTTCTCATACTGATAACCCACCACTCTTGTGTAAATAAATGCCTCAAGTTTCAATCCACAGATCACATTAAAGTTCTCACTTTTCTACTCTGTTCAATATCAGATTAGTCAAGGACACTGTAAAATTGTTTCCAGTGCTGTAGAAATGCACTCAGGGCCTTGCCACATAGTAGGCAAGTACTCTTCTTAGCTACATCTTTAGCCCTTGGTTCTCTTCCTGCCTGGGGGCTGCCTTCTAGCAGCCCACAAGTCAGGAGGGGCAGGAGATGAGAAGCATGTCTGGAATGGCCAGTGAGGGCGAGAACAAGAACAAACTGTACAGGGATCACACACCCCGGGGACAGCTGGTGGCTAGTTCAACTTTAATTTCAGAGAGCAAAGGTTGTATACCCCTAGAGGAATAAGGTGGGGGCTCCAAGAATAGGTGTACATAATTGGTTGGAACTAGGCACTTCAAGGATGCTTGATTTGCATTATACAGCATGCTCCTCTTATAAGAATAGAATGTTAGTACCTAATTAACATATAGGCACAGGAAGGGGAGAGCTAGCAGGGAACCCTGCCGAAGGGAGAGAGTTCTGCATTTAGTGCCGAACTAGTAATGGGTATCAGGTACAAGCAAGAGCTGCAACCTCAACCAGCACGGTGCCTCCAACAGTCTTAAGATAAAGATTTTTCCCCTCTCTCCACACTGTTCCTGTCCAGGTATAGGATCCTTTTACTGCATCTTTGCCATTAAGAAACAGGTTCTCTCACCCCCTGCTGGTTTCCAGCATCCTCTTTTACAAAGTATTTCTTGGACATTTCAGGTTGGTTTGATATGTTCTTAATACCAGTATCTAAAGTGCTAGTATACAGAGATGTGCTGTAATAGTTCATACCTGACAAATTATTCTATTGGCCAATTTATGTATGCTTTTGGTTTTCTAAATATATCCTAAGTTATTTGAGGAAACAAACCACTTCTTACACTTGCCTTTATATCTTCCCATAGTGCTTCCCAAAGATCTCGACAGTAATCATATTAAAGTAGTTGTGGTTCCAAAAACAGAAGAGTGTTGCACTTATTTTTAAACTATATTTTATTTGGGGTTCCTTAAAACCTCTCCCTTCCAGGGCCAGAGAGATGGCTCAAAGGTTAAGAGCACAGGCTGCTCTTCCAAAGGTCCTGAGTTCAATTCCCAGCAACCACATGGTTGCTCACAACCATCTATAGTGAGATCTGGTGCCCTCTTCTGGCATGCAGGTGTACATGCAGGCAGAACACTGAATAAATTTAAACAAAACAAAACTTCTCTCTTCCAATTCTCCAATCCTAGGTAGGAGAGAAGGTTAGTGGGGAGGGGCTTTGCTTCTCTGGGCTGTTTAGGGTCAATGGGTTCTTTTTGGTGCTATACCAGTCTCCGTCAACAGCAAATGTAGCATGCAGTCTCCTCTAAGCTGCTATGCCACAAAGCCTCTCTGCTTTGTCTCTCCAGACCACCACACCTTTAGTCTCTGGTCTCCAAACTGCCACACCTTCTCTTTCTGGGCTCACATATTTATATACCTCAGAGTCCTAGACCACGTTGCCCTCTGTGAGGCACGAGGCACACCAGCTAGCAAAGATCATGCTCCACATGAGGCATTTATCAGCTGTGCACAAACTAAAATCCCACACTTGGGATTAAAACAAAAACATTTACATAAAAAAACTGAGTTTTTTTTTTTAAACCCAAACTTAGATTACAGATAAGTTACCTATTGTCTGCAGAATTATTACTATGGAGTTGTTTATGTCAAACTGTCTTTTTGTGTATATATGTATGTTTTTTCCAGATGAGTTTCTTTGGGTAGCTCTGACTGTCCTGGAACTCACTCTGTAAATTAGGCTGGCCTCAAACTGACTAGTCTTTTTTTATTTTTAATTTTATTTATTTAGTTATTTATTTCAATTATTACAATTTATTCAGTTTTCAGACTAGTCTTTATGTCAAAAACATACTCGAAATTTTGTATGTATGTGAAGTTTTCACTAACTTACCACCATAACTCTCCAAATGATGCACTTGAGGTTGTTTTATGGTATATATTATCATTGGTTAAGGAAACTGCAGATACGGTCTTTTTCCACTGTGAAACCTGATCCCCACATGTAGCCTAGGACTTAACGTAATAGGTGTCTGATAGACTTTCATAAATGTTTTTCTATTTAAAAATTAACTTGTACTTTAAAAAGAGGTTGTTTGTTTTTAAGGGTTTGGGAACATATATGTGTGATTATAAGTACAAGTTATAAAAGCAGTTATAAAGAAAAAGCTTTGTAGAAAACAAAGTATATAATTTTGCCAGGAAAAACAGTTTTAGCAAAGGAGTCTTAAAATAATATTCTGATCATTTTAGTAGGCATTAATTGTTTCATTTCCATTTATGCTTTAACTTTTGATTAAATTCTTTTAAATTCCTAGGTTAAAACATCAGAATTTTATAGATACTCTCGACAGCTGCGCTATGAAGTTGACCAAGCATTGACTTACTTCCAGAATGTTCACCAGCAGCCCTTACTGGACATGAAATCAAGCCGTATTCGTTCTGCCAAACCCCAAACTACAGTATTCCGAGGAATGATTGGGCACAGTATGGTTAATAGTAAAATTCTTCTGTTAAAGAAACCAAGAGTCTGGTGGGAACTGGAGGGCCCCCAAGTACCTCTAAGGCCAGACTGCCTTGCTATTGTCAATAACTTTGTATTCCTGTTAGGTGGAGAAGAACTGGGCCCAGATGGAGAATTCCATGCCTCATCAAAAGTGTTCAGGTATGATCCAAGACAAAATTCTTGGCTGCGCATGGCAGACATGTCTGTACCTCGTTCAGAATTTGCTGTTGGTGTTATTGGGAAGTTTATTTATGCTGTAGCTGGCAGAACAAGGGATGAGACTTTCTACTCAACAGAGAGATATGATATCACTAATGATAAGTGGGAATTTGTAGATCCTTATCCAGTTAACAAATACGGACATGAGGGGACAGTGCTCAGTAACAAGTTGTTTATCACTGGAGGAATAACTTCATCTTCTACATCTAAACAAGTGTGTGTGTTTGACCCCAGTAAAGAAGGGACCATAGAACAGAGGACCAGGAGAACTCAAGTAGTCACCAACTGCTGGGAGAATAAGAGCAAGATGAATTACGCCAGATGCTTTCACAAGATGATCTCTTACAATGGCAAGCTTTATGTCTTCGGTGGTGTCTGTGTGATCTTGAGGGCCTCTTTTGAATCTCAGGGCTGCCCTTCCACAGAGGTATACAACCCAGATACTGATCAGTGGACCATCTTGGCGTCCATGCCGATTGGTAGAAGTGGCCATGGTGTGACTGTGCTGGACAAACAGATAATGGTCCTTGGGGGCCTTTGTTATAATGGCCATTACAGTGATTCCATTCTCACCTTTGACCCAGATGAAAATAAGTGGAAGGAGGATGAGTACCCTCGTATGCCCTGCAAGCTGGATGGTTTACAAGTTTGCAACTTACATTTTCCGGACTATGTACTGGATGAGGTTAGACGTTGCAACTGATGACAGCTTTTTCCCTTAAAAAAAAAAAAAAAAAAGAAAAAAAAAGAAAAAGAAAAGAAAAACAAAAAAACAAAAACAAAAACAAAAAAAAACAGCAACAACAAAAAGGCTAAAAAAAAAAAGCATTTGTGATACAGTAGTTTAAAAGCATAAAGAAAAACCTCACCAGTTTTACTATCAAAGCCATTGTTCTAAAATTGTAAGTTTTTCATTTTGTGCTAGCATCTTTTATTTATTTTTTTTTGAGTGGCCTCAAACTCATGCAATAAGTTCATTTGAAGCACTAGCTCTTGAAACTACTCCCAAAAGCAGTTTATACACTGCTTCACTTACCTGGGAAGTTGATTTTCTGCTTTAAACATTTCTTTCAGATGTTAGTGTAGGATTTGTGCATCTTCTAAGTGGAGACCCAGTAAGTGTCACTGGATGTGATTTTACTCCCTCTTCGTTTGAACTCTTTTTGAACATTAGTCTGCTATATGTTTTGGTTTATTATTTAAAAGTTTAAAACTCTTGACCTTTTTGCATGGCTTTTGCTGAAAATGCAAAAATTTAAATTTTCTACAAAAGTTTTTTATATCAGAACACTATTTCTAAGCTGCCTTCTCTTATCTGCATTGTGTTAGTGAAAGCATACCCATACTCACATACATCCTATAAATATATAAGGCACATCCCTTTTATGTGTGGTTAGGATTCTATATTTTTAAGCTAGTGCACTTGCACACACGGTTCGCTGTACTTGTTGAAATTTAGATGTAATGTCTTTAATGTATTAATATTTTTAGAAAGTTAAAATAACTGGAGTCCTCATTCTGTATCAAAGTAGTCTATCTTCAGTCCATACTAGTTCAGTGAAATTTGAACTTCTATTTCTGAAACATGTATGGATTTATTAAAACTAATGTTTGACATTTTGTTTTCAAAACTAAACATTAATATTTCATATTGCTGTATATTTTTCTTGTTTGAAAGTGTTTTTCTTTGCAGTATGCTTAATGTTGTTTGCCCTGTTTTAGTGAGAATTGGAGTGGTCTGTGTCAAGCTCTGACCCTGCATCATGTAAGCACTTTTAAAGAAAAGTTAGGTAATACCAGATTCCTAAGTAAACGCCCCTTAAAAGTGCAACTCCTGTTGTTTCTATTCAGTAAGGCTGCTGGAGGTGTTAATTGTGGGGCAGCAGTTCTTACACAGTTTGAGCTCAGTTTTGACTTACAGGTAAGAAATAAGTTATAATGTTGCTGGTTATATCTGCTTGATTAGTTTGTACAAAATAATTCAGTGGCACTAGAGAGAGATGTCAACCCTCAGTGTTTTCTTCTGTTTTTTGTTTCTGAAAGCTACTAGCATGAAGGATAGTCACCAGAAGGTTTAGAATGAATCTCAAATAGCTGTTTTAAAGGCATTTGTAATAAACGGTTTAGGATTAGCTGCACATTTCAACTCTTTAAATGCAAAGGAAGGAAATATAGCTGACAGAATTAAACAAGAGTGATCTGTGAGTGGATAATTCAAACTGATGCCATTTTTGTTTCTCATGAACAGTCTGTATGTGACTAAATCTTAACCTGGCATAGATTGCCAGATATGTGATTTTTGGTGCAATATTGTAATAATGCCTTCTATATGGCTGCTGTTGTATAAAACTTTCTGGTTATTTTGTTTTATTTTTGCTGCTGGCACCATTGAACATAAAATGGAAGTGTGAAGTCATGGAAATGTGACGATTTTGGTTTATTTTTCTCCCCTTCCCACCACACTGCAGTTCATAGTGTGAAGAAAGCCTGATTTTCAAAACTGTAAAACCAGAGGTGTTTGAGGTTTAGAAAGTGCCAGGTACACAAGTAGCTTTTAAAAAGGAAAACCTTTTTTTTTTTTTTTTCTTTTAGGAATCAAAGTAGTGGCTTCTTTTATATGGTTCTTCAATTTTCATTAGGTGGTCTTTCATTTATTTATTTTGGAAAATAAAGTTTGATATTTGAGTTTCCCTTAGAATGTGGGTAATTTTTTTTAAGTAAGTTTATTTTGTTTTTGGAAACTATAAATTAGGTTAGCCATCTAATTATTTTTTAATATACTTAGAAGTCTATATGTGTTGCTTTAAAGAAAATGTCTTCGTTATTTTCCTTGATATCTTTTGCTGGAAATGACCAAGGAAAGGACATCAGACAGGGTACTCATATCAAAAACTTTACACTCCAGTAGCAGTTTTCTGTAATTGCTTGATACAACTCCATAGTCCTGTGTAGGTTAACATCTGCGCAAACAATTGACTGTTCTTGGTCTTCCATTTTGAAGATACAAGGCCAAGGTCAGTGATTGTTTCAGAAAATTCATGAAATCTTAACTTGAACTGATTCTGGGTTCAGCTTCACGTAAGTCATGTCTGACTATAATCTTAGCAGTAGTCAGTTTTGAGCTTTAAGACTAGTTACTATTGCTTGGGTTCTGAATGTATCAGGAAACTGTAGTTCTAATTTAGATTATAAATCCACAAATAACTTACATTCCCTTTTAAAATTATGGTTTAATAGCTGCAATAGATTTATTTTTATTATACTAAACTATGGAAAATTTTTCAGAGTTTTTTTTCAAGCTCTTCTGTGCTTTATTTGAAACCACTTTGTTAACATGCATTATATATGCTGAAGATTGTCATTTTGAAAAAAAAAACTCAGTAAGTGGTTTTAAATTATATGGTTTAACTGTTAGGATCTTTAAATGTGTCATCTTCCAGTTCACATTTTAAATACTAGACTTCACAAAAAAAGCTGATTTTCTTTAATGGCATTTTAATGGCACTACTTATTTTCTTATATGTCTTTGACCTTCTAAGTTTTGATGTTAAAGAAAATCCTTGCACTCCAGCCTCTTCATAAAATACAAGATTCTCATGTTGAAGGTTTTGTATTAGAAGAAATGCTACTAAAAGGCAAAGCATTATAGAATGATTAGCTTTTCTTGATAGCTTTTTCTGTGTTCTCATTGCCCTGCTCTGTGTGAGTGTTGCTCTAATTGTGAAATACTTACTGAGCCCTTCACATATCTGTTTTAAAGCAGCACCTTTGGACACCTCATTCTGGGAAGCTTGCTTGAATCACAGTAAAGGACATACACACTTGTGTGGGAAGAAGTGGTAAAATGGAGAGATTTGTCTTAATTACATGAAACTAAGCTTTAAAATATTTTATAACAAATTATTTGAGCTGCATAATCTAAACATGTCTAATGTTTTGTGGGACTATTTTTATATATGTATATGTGGGTATAGGTCATACATTTCAGTTTATAATATAAATTGATATTTCAGTTTATAAGCTATCTCTCAAAAGAGACTAGCTCTCTTGAGAATACGTAATTTAAAGTTTTAGACTGGTAAAACAACATAGACAGTAGTGTAAATTAGAAATAATTGAGGGCTATACGGCAATGAAACTGCTAGTGCCAGTTTTCTTGTTTGCCTACAACATTTTCAGTTTTCTTTTTGTATTCTGAACATTTTGAGAGACCATACAGTTGTTCAGTTACATTTAGAGTCAGTCGGGGAATAAATATCTTCTAAAAAAAGAGATTTATCTTAAAAATTAAAGTTCTGAAAAATTAGTTTATTGAGAGTTTATTACTTCAAATAGTCCATAGGCATAGACTGGAATAGATAATTTCATGGAAATCTCATCCTTTCACTATATCAGTATAACTCCAAATATGTGAGTAACATTGAAAAGCTATCAGCTTGTTCCCTCTTAAAATTCTTGGGTTTTCTTTTGATGTCTTTGGGAACAACTGCATTAAAAGTTACTAATCTATATCAGTAAAAGTATATCACTAAAGATTGGGTGTTGTTTAGGAATGTTCCTAAGAGGTGATCAGAAAGGTTCTTCTTTTTTTTTTTAAACCTAACTCGTATATGCCCTATACTCTTGGGTATACTTTGTCTATAGAAAAATATTTTGACCTTTAGGTACCTTTGGGGCCAATAGTCAAATAATCATAGGGCCGATATTAAAATCTTAGACTAATTTAAGGTTTGCCTTTTATACCTGTTTTGAAAGCCTTTACATTTTTTTGTCAGGTAATTTTTCCCAAGCCGTGGATATAATCTATTCAACATGTTTATGCTATCCATTCTGTTTTTAAATTGAAAAAGTTAAAAGTGTTTATGAAGAAAAGTTTAAATAAAATATTTTTAATCTTTAAAACTATGTCTTTATCTGATTATTTAGTTTTTTAATTAAATAAATAATTCACTTTAAATCTTAATCATAGCCCCCTCCCTTCTCTCCTTCTGGTCCCACCCTCCCCTCCTTCTTTCTCCTTTCCCCCTTCCCATCCTCCTCAGAAAAGGGCAGCTTCCCCGCCCCACTCCTCCCAGTACATTAATTCCCATCAGGACTGAGCACATCTTCTACAATGTCCTGGCAAGGCAGTCCCACCAAGGGGAAGTGCTCGAAAAGTATATAACAGAGTCCTCGTCAGAAGCAGCCCCTCCTCCTCTTACTAGGAGACACACATGAAGACCAAGCTGCCTGATTATTTGTTTTTTTTTAAATTTAGTCCTTTGCATTCAAGTCACTATAATAACTTAATAAATCAAGTACATTTTGTAACCCTTCAACATGCTTAGAAAAGTGTGGTTTCTACCAGTGTTTTCAGCAGATTATTCAAATGAGAGCATTAGAGTAAAGTTATTTATATTCTATGCAGTGGAAATGATAAAACAAAGCCAAGTAGTTAAAGGTCCACTAAAAAGAGTTTTGTAGTCGCCCAGAATAGAAATAATAGAACCGAGAAAAGGCAGTTGGTGAGCTTTAGATTTTCTCTACTATGTTTCATTTGTTGTTCTTAAAGGTATTTCTTACTTAGAAAATAGGCAGAGGACTTGGTTATGCTAATGAGGGAATATGAAGCAGTAAAAAAAAAAAAAAAAAAAAAGAAAAGAAAATAAAGTGCCAGAGGAAAAAGTAGCCTGTTGTGGGAGTTCAGGGGTCTTAATAGCCATTGAGGAAGACAAGGACCAGTTTCGTGGAAGAATTGACTTTGTACTTGGTTATGCAGGAGTGACTTTTCATTGGATTGTGCAGATTAAATGGGATTTCTCAACTGGGAGGATATGGGAAAAAAGGGCGGCGAAGAAAGAAAAGACAAAAATGCATGTGGAAGTCACACAAGGCAGGATGCTCTGACAGAGACATGTACCCCGAGCCTACGACTTTAGCCTGCTTGGAGAACATTTGATTCTTTGATTCTGCTGTATTCTATTGCAGGTAGAAATAACATGACGTAGTGCCTAGTGAAATTTTATCTGAATGAAAAAAAAATGCCTGGACTAATTTTAACTTGTGTTTGTTCTGAGAATTTAAAAAAACAACTGTCAACAGAAAATATTGAAGAGTTGGTAAAAAAAAAAACAAAACTGACACTGTAAAATATAGCCAAGATATATTGTAAACATGTATAAAATTTTCAAATAACATAAGTTAAAATAAACTGACAGTAGCAAAAACAATAGAACCGTGTTTGTAATCTTAGTTTGTCCTGGAACTCACCCTGTAGACCAGGCCAGCTTCAAACTCCGATCCACCGGCCTCTGCCTCCCAAGTTCTGGGATTAAAAAGGCATGCACCACCACCACCACCCAGTGAAAAATACATTTTTTGTTTGTTTGTTTTTAAAGGCAGTCTCACTAAGCTCTGGTTGGACAAGAAACTTGTAACTCACATAGATCTGCCTGCCTCTGCATCCCAAGTGCTGTGATTAAAGGTGTGCCCCATGTCTTTCAATAGAAATATATTCTTTCTAATGGAGTTTAGTATGGTGGTGCATAGTCTTAAGAATCTGAAATGGGGAGCTGGAGAGATGGCTCAGTGGTTAAGAGCACTGGATGCTCTTACAGAGGTCCTGAATTCAATTCCCAACAACCACATGGTGGCTCACAACCATCTATAATGATACCTGATGTCGTCTTATGGTATACGTGTGCACCTGCATATATAAATTAATACATAAATAAACTTATTTTAAATAAATATTAAGGGAACGTGACGGGGCCTGGAGAGATGGCTCAGAGCTTAAGAGCACTGGCTGTTCTTCCAAAGGTTCTGAATTCAGTTCCCAGCAACCACATGGTGGCTCACAGCCATCTATAATGAGATCTGGTGCCCTCTTGTGAGTAGGCAGACATGCAGGCAGAGTACTGTATAAGTAACTAAATCTTGTTTTTAATTTTAATTTTTTTTTCACAATTTATTCATTACTTGAATATGAAGTCCCCTCCCTCAACTTTTCCCAGTCCCTTCCTCTCTCTTCCCCCCATCCCTTTGCCCTAGTCCACTGAAAGGGCTCCCCCCCTTTCAGTTCTCCTGCCATCTGCCCATTGCTTGTTAAGTCTCATTAGGACTGCCTTTATCATCTTCTGTGGCCTGGTAAGGCTGCATCACCAGGGGCAAGTGAACAAAGAGCAGGCGATTGAGTTCATGACAGAGGCAGCAGCCCCTGTTCCTCTTACTCAGACACCCATATGGAGACTGAGCTGCCAACTGGCTACATCTGAGCAGGTCTAGGTCCTCTCCATGCATGGTCTTGGTTGGTGAATCAGTCTTTGCAGGACCCCCTGGGCTCAGGTTTTTTAGCTTTGTCTACTTGTGGAGCTCCTGTCTTCTCCAAGTCCTTCTATCTCCCTTTGCCCCCTCCTTCCATAAAGCTCCCTGCACTCTGCCCAAAGTTTGGCTGTGAGTCTTTGGACCTGCTTCGATTCCTGTTGGGTGGAGCCTTTCAGAGGACCCTGTATAGTAGGCTCCCATCCTGTTGCCCCTCTTCCGCTACTTCTGGTGTCTATCCTGTTTTCCATTCTGAATGAGATTTAAGCATCTTCCCTAGGGTCCTCCTTAGTGTTTACTTAGCTTCTTTAGGTCTGCAAATTTTAGTATGGCTAGCTTATATTATAAATGAGAATATACCATGCCTGTCTTTCGATGATCTCCTCTAGTTCCATCCATTTGCCTGCAGATTTCATTATTTCCTTGTTTTTAATAGCTGAATAGTATTCCATTGTGTAAATGTGCCACAATTTCTGCATCCATTCCTCCATTGAGGCACATCTTGGTTGTTTCCAGATTCTGGCTATTACAAATAAAGCTGCTATGACCATAGTCCTTCATATGTCCAAAAAAAGCAAATGTCCTTGTTGAATGGTTGGGCATCTTTTAGGTATATACCCAGGAGTGGTATACTGGATCTTGAGGTACTGCTAGTCCCAATTTTCTGAGAAAGCATCAGATTGCTTTCCAAAGTGGTTGTATAAGTTTGCACTCCCACCAGCAATGGAGGAGGGTTCCCCTTTCTCCACATTCTCTCCAGCATGTGTTGTCACTTGAGTTTTTGATCTTAGTCTTTCTGATTGGTGTAAGGTGAATTCTCAGATTTGTTTTGATTTGCATTTCCCTGGTGAGTAAGGATGTTGAGCATTTAAGTGTTTTTGCCATTCAATATTCCTCTATTGAGAATTCTTTGTTTAGTTCTGTACTCCATTTTTAATTGGATTATTTGGTTGGTTGGTGTCTAATTTCTTGAGTTCTTTATATGTTCTGGATATTAGCCCTCTGTCAGATAAAGGGTTGGTGAAGATCCTTTCCCAGTCTGTAAGCTGTTGTTTTGTTCTGTTGACAGTGTCCTTTGCTTTACAGAAGGTTTTCAGTTTCAGGAGGTTCCATTTGTTGATTGTTGATCTTAGAGCCTGTGCTGTTGGTGTTGTTGTCTCCTTTGCCAACGAGTTTAAGGCTCTTCCCCACTTTTTCTTCTAACAGATTTAGTGCGTCTGATTTTATGTTGAGGTCTTTGATCCACTTGGACTTTAATTTTGTGCAGAGTGATAAATATGGCTCTATTTGCATTTTTCTACATACGGACATCAGTTAGACGAGCACCATTTGTTGAAGATGCTATCTTTTTTCCAATGTGTGGTTTTGGCATCTTTCTCAAAACTCAGGTGTCCATAGGTGAACGGGTTTATTTTTGGGTCTTCGATTTGATTCCATTGATCCACCATTCTGTTTCTAAGCCAGTCCCATGCAATTTTTATTACTATTGCTCTGTAGTACAGCTTGAGAGCAGGGATGGAGATACCTCCAGGAGATCTTCTGTTGTAGAGGTTTATCTTTAGTGATTCTGGGCTTCTTGTTATTCCATATGAAGTTGAGAATTTTTCTTTAAAGGTCTGTAAAGAATTGTGTTGGTAATTTGATGGGAATTGCATTGAATCTGTAGATTGCTTTTGGTAAGATGGCCATTTTTACTGTGTTAATCTTATCAAGCCATGAGCATGGGAGATCTTTCCATTTTCTGATATCTTCAATTTCTTTCTTCAGAGACTTAAAGTGTTTTTCTATACAAGTCTTTCACATGCTTGGTTAAAGTTACACTAAGATTATTTTATGTTTTTTTTTTTTTTGTGGCTATTGTGAAGGGTGTTGTTTTCCTAATTACTTTCTCAGCCCATTTGTCTTTGTCTTTTGTATACAGGAGGGCTTCAGATTCCTTTTTTTTTTTTTTAGTTTAATCCTGTATTTAGCCACTTTGCTGAAGGTGTCTATCAGCTGAACGAGTTCCTTGGCAGATTTTTTTTGTGTCACTCATGTATACTATCATATAATCTACCAACAGTGATACTTTGACTTCTTTTCAGATTTGAATATATATATGAGTTTATTTTTATATATATGCTAAATAAACAATAAATAAACTTATTTATCTTAAATAAATAAATCTAAAAAATGAAAGAAATATGAAGGGGCTGGAGAGATGGCTCAGAGATTAAGAGCACTGGCTGTTCTTCCAAAGGTTTTGAGTTCAATTCCCAACAATCACATGGTGGCTCATAATCATCTTTAATGAGATCTGGTGTCGTCTTGTCGTGTGTAGGCAGACATACAGGCAGAGTTCTGTATAAATAGTAATAAAATCTTTTTTTAAAAAAAAAACAATGTCAAGCAGGAAGATTACTATTTGAGGCTAGACTGTGCTCCACTGCAAGATCCTCTGCCACAAATAAATGCATCCTATTGTTTCAACTGAAGTTCACCTGGCTGTACTCACACAAATGGAGTCAGGCTGGGTGTGGTGGCACAGGACCTTTAATCCCAGCACTCGGCAGCAGAGGCAGTCAGATCTCTGTGAGTTCAGGGTCAACATAGTCTACAAAGAGAGTTCTAGGCTAGCTGGGATAAGAGAATGAGAACCTGTGTCAGTGTCTTCAGGCTCAAAACAAGACAGTGAGTTGAACAGTCCTGTTTTTGAATTGCAAAAGGCCGAAAATAAAGAGGATTTGTACCAGAGGGAATTGCAAGGGTAAATGTGAGTGGAGAAGCATATGGATTGCTTTGGGAGTGTTGGAATTCCTCACCAAAGAACTATGGGAGTAGATGCGAAACAGCAACAATAACATTCATGAATATTTGTGGAACTACAGATGACTTTGTAAAAAGTGGATATGAGGAAAATTAGATTTTACAATTTCCCAGTAAATCACTTTATAATTTTCACTAAAGCATCCCATGGCCTTAGAGGAAAAGATTAAAATAGTGAGATTGACAGAAAACAATGTGAAATCCTGAGCATCCTTGAAATGAATCTGAAGGTAAGTGGAGTTAGACAGAAAAATAAATCCATACTTTATATCATGGAATACTTTATAAAAGAAAAGATTGGAGGGAAGGTTTTACAATGTGTGTCATTCTTGCTTCAACAATTGTGTTCTGTTTCAGGCTCCGGCCTTCCTGGGCAGAGGACTAAACATTTAGAGCCTGGTTCTAGGAACCACACTATGAGCTTTGTCTCTTGTTGTATCTATCTTGTTTCTTTCTCTCTCTCTCTTTTTTTTTTTTTTGGAAGGGGTTAGATCTTATTCATTTTATGTGTGAATGTTTTCTCTGCATGTATGTATGTGTCTGGTGCCTGCAGAAGTCAGAAATGGTCTACAGATCCTCTGGAACTGGAGTTATCGATAGTTGTGAGCCACTATGTGAGTGCTGGGACTTGAACCCAGGGTTCTCCTCAAGAACAGCCAGTGCTCTTGACCACTGAGCCATCTCTCCAGCACTACCCACCATCTTTTAGATCAAAATAGAATAATCGCAATGATGAGCTAGGTAGAAAATGAGAGTATGATGGTCTAGACAGCAGCATAGAGTGGACCCTTTCATAACTCACTGAGACATATAGAAGACTGTCCCACACACGACCACTGGCTTCTGAACTAGAGAAGATGATGAAAAATGGGAGTTATTACCAGACTCTAAAGAGTTACAATTAAGGGAAAGTGCATTAGCAGCAAAAATGTGGACTGGAAGTGGTGCCCATCAACATGGAACTGGAAACAAGTTAGAAGATTCCAAAAATATCCCTGAAAAATGTTTACCTTTTAGATCCAGAAGCAAAAAAAAAAAAAAAAAAAATTGAAACTACTTTATAGCTTTAGAAGATTGCTGGGAATGGGCATGGGGGGGTGAAGACCTTTAATCTTAGCACTAGAAAGGAAGAGGCAGGCTGATCTTCAAGGTCAGCCTGGTCTACATAGTAAGTTCCAGAGCTACAGAGGGAAATCCTGTCTTTTAAAAAAGTAAAAAAGTGATCGCTGGAGCTGAGGATGTAGCTTAGCTGCTGAAGTATTTGCTTAGAATACACAAAGCCCTGACTTTGATTCCCAGCACCACATTAACCATGCCTATACTTCCTAGCACCGAGGAGTTCAAGATTATACTCAGTTACAAAAGGCGTTTTAGTGGTATACTCTCTAAAAGAAAGGTTTGCTCCACAGTGTGGGTCCCTTGGGAGGTGCTGCATCATTTCAGAGGTGGGGCCTAGTGAGAAAAGGTTAGGTCATTGAATGGCTTCCCTCAGCCACTCTTGTGGAATCCTGCTCTCTTCCTTTTTCCTTTGTTTATTTCCTGGCTTCAAGCTGCTTTCTGGCATGATGGACTGCCTTCCTGCAGATCCCAATACAACAAAACTACTTGATCATAGGAACCTCTTAAGCAATGAAGCCAATTAAACTTTTTCTAAGTGGATTATCTCCAGTGTTTGTGACAGGAATGGAAACGGGAGAAACACAGTAGACAAAACAGTGGAACACATCTCCCCATAACCCATCATGATACAAATGTTATTATTGATTTTTTTTCTGTGAAAAAATAGTACTCTCCTAAAAAGAAAGATCTAATATATTAGATATATTAGTCCAACCTGAGTCTTCTCATCTGCTAAGTAGAAATCTTGGAACTTACCTCAGAGAGTCATGGTGGATTAAGATGAGAGCAGTCAGGCCACTGCTGTACAGTGACCAGTGTTGGTCATGAATACTTCTTCTTGTTGGGTAATATTGAGCCCATACGGGAGAAGGAAGGTAGACCAGGGTTAGCCAGTAGGAACAAAGTGATTTGTACCTTAAATCCGGGAAAGTATTCAAGTATGTGATTCTCATGTGTAGAACAAACAGAAGCTGCTCAAAGCTGTAGAAGTTTGGGAATTCTTAGGAAAGTGAGGCAAGCCCTGGACAGTACTCAAAGAGAAGGGTCCAATGAAGTCTGAATTGTGCATACAGGACTCCTAGGTGCCTGGCAACCCAGCGTTTTGATAGTACCACTGTGTGTGTGAGGGGGAGGGGCGTTGTGTTTCACACGAAAATCCAGAGAGAGACAGAGCCATCCATGAGGTGGTCTGCCGAGGCACTTGGAGATTTTGCGTGAGATAACTGACTGGATAGAAAAACTAGGATTAGGACTAAAAAATCCAGCGCAGCCTGTGCTCTGCAGCAGAGCTGCGCACACTGAGATGCTCACACAGTCCTGGGCTGCTGGTCCAGGTCTGGGCCTGAGGTGGGTCTGCCCTTGTGGCCAGCTTCCACAGGGAGGCCCCAGCTTGCTGCAGCTGCTCTGAGCAGCGCGGGGTTCTGGCATCCTGCAGAGTCTGGCTTCTGTCCCACTCCACCAAGCCTGGAGTCCTGTCACTGGTGAGTCACACTTTGCACTTACCTGCCAGCGCCTGCTGCTACAGAGATAATGGGGGCCAGGAAACGGCCAGAGCCCATTCCCTCAGCTGGCCCTGGGGGGGGGGGACACGTTAGCTTTTACCCCTGTGCCTCAAAGACCCAGAAATGTTGGACCCAGCACAAGGAATCTGGCCGCTCTGGAGACGAAGGCTTTCACCCAAGGCCACGCCCCGAGGACCCGCAGCCTTCACAGGTACAGCAGAGAGAATTTTGAAAGAGAGGAGCTATACTGAGAAGACGGAGCCCGCACCAGAATAGATAGGGGCACACAGATAGAATCTGTTCCAGTTCAGAGCAGAAACGATGGCAGTTTACAGAGAAGGGAGCCCTGAGCTTTAGAAGATGGTTATCTCCAAAATGAAAGACTCGACACTCCAGAAAGACCTGACTACCTACACGTAGCTACGTTTGGCAACCATTAAATAAATTTATCTTGAATGGGCCAGTGAGATGGCTCAGTGCTTGCCATCAAGCCTGACAACCTGAGTTCAATCCCCAGGCCACATACGGCAGAAGAAGCAACTCCTGTAAGTTATCCTCAGGCCTACATATATGTGCCACCTTTTAAATTTTATTTATGTATGTGTGTATATGAATGCACACACCATGGCACAAATGTGGAGGTCAGAGGACAACTTGGGGAGGTTGTCCTTCCACGCCTTCCACTGTGTGGGATCCAGGGATGTCAGTCTAGATGAAAGAGACCAAACAGATGCTCTAATGTTACATGGCTTGGGGGTTATAGAGCTAGCATGCATGCTAAGGCAGGTGGGCCCCAAAGCACCAAGTACTCTGCCGGAAGGAAGCTTCAAGAAGAAAACGGTCACAGCTAGACTTTTGGGAAAAAACTGTTGTCTGGTGCTGATCTGTAAGGCCTGTTGGATTACCTTTCACAATTTCATTATAGCCAGCCAGTTTTAGACACGTGTGGAGCAGGCACCGATGGTAAGCATTGCTATGTGGACTGAGTCACCCACTTTTGACTTATTAACCCTAACCCAACAGGAATTCTTACTATCCATGTCTTACTGAAACCGAAGTCCGGGGAGGTGACATGACTGACTGATCTAAGAGTTACAAGGGAGCTTAGACAGCCTGATCTCCTAAGCCCTTTGCTTATCTCTGTTGCCAGGGTTAAAAAACAACAGTGGTTCACATTATCTCGAAAAGAATCCAGCGAAAAATATTCCGTGACAATAAAAGATTAAAAAGCCCAAGTGGTAAAAACTTGGGGAAGTTGTGTAAAAACTACACAGGCAGTTTTTAAAAAAATATTTTGAAAGATGTCTTTATTTATCATGTATACAGTGTTCTGCCTGCATGTACACTTGCACGACAGAAGAGAGAACCAGATATCATTACAGATGATTGTGAGCCACCATGTGGTTGCTGGGAATTGAACTCAGGGCCTTTAGAACAGCAGCTAGTACTCTTAACATCTGAGCCATCTCTCCAGCCCCACAAAGGCAGTTTTAAGAGTCTGAATAATTCATCCATATCGAAATCTAAAAGTTTATTAACAAAGAGGGAGGAAATAAATTATGAACTCAACTTAGCTAAATAGCAAAGAACTAAAGAATACTATTTCATTTTAAAAATGCTGACAAGTAGGCAATATAGGCCTGGGGATGCTTTTTAAAAAATTAATTATTGTTGCTATGAGACTGGGGCATGTCTCTCTGGTAGAATTCCTGCTCTAGTACGTGAGGCCCTAGGTTCAATTGCCAACATAAAAAAATATTGTTGTTCTGATTAAATACTTTATTTAGCGGTGCTATAAACTTCTTTAAAAGAAAATGAAGTTGTTTAAGAAGGTAAACAATGAAGGTTTCCTTTTTTTTTTGTAATAATATCAGCTAACAGATTCCAACTTGGTTGTGTCTTAGCCTACTCCAGGTATATACACTAACATTCATGTCACTATGCTGTGGCTTCTGGAAAGCTCTTTCTCTTGGCTTCTGAGATAGTTTGCCATGATCAAGTAGGATTTTATAGTCTTTTCACATCTTTTTAATCCCAGCACTCATGGAAGATGAGGCAGGAGGATTGCAAGATAAAGGGAAGTTGGACTACATAGCAACACTATTTCAAAACACGCACACACACACACACAATCAACTGCAGCTGGAGAGATGTCTTTATGGGTAGAGCACTTGCTATCAGAAGATAAGGACTTGAATTCAAATCCCCGGCACCTATACAAAGGCAGATGCAGATGTAGTGACAGAGGTCTCAGCAGAAGCTGCCTAGCCTGCAGTCTGTGGGCATTTTGCTACTATCTGTGCATGTAGGCCTCCTCTGCAACCATGCTCCACTAGACCATAAATCAGGCCAAGAAGCACCCAAGCTTGATTTCCCTCTTTGTATTTTTTAGAGCTAGAGGTACTGGAGCAGCACAATGTGTGATGCATCTGGCATTGTTCAATCCAGGTGTCAATTGGAGCAAACTGGGTTCCCATGAGTAATATAAGTTCTTCTTGGTGAATGTGGACTGTAGCAAACTGAAGAAGGTCCCAACTTCCAAACTGCTGAAATTAAGAGCCTTTCAGAAGCCACTTAACCAAGAAATATTGCTCATCTGAATACTTAATACTATGTTGATTCTTTGAAGTTTATTATATTGATCAGTAAATCTTTGAAAATAGAAGAGACAGACAGACAGACAGACAGACAGACAGACACACACACACACACACACACAGTGCTTATCTCAAATAAATTAGAAGATGGGGATCAACACCCAACACCCAAAGAAGTCATCGTCTGGCTTCCATTAAAGTCCTGGCACATGCACACTTTCATTTGCACACACACACACACACACACACACACACACACACAGTGAAACCACTCTATAAATCTTGTATGTGGTCAAGTACACTAGCGCATGCCTGTAATCCTAGCACTCAGGGAGGCAGACGCAGGTAGATCTCTGTGAGTTCAAGGCCAGTCCGGTCTACAAAGTGAGTCCAGGACAGCCAAGGCTACACAGAGAAATCCTATCTCAAGAAACAACAAAACAAAACAAAACAAAACAAAACAAAGTCTTGCATGTGTTCTTCCCAGACTCAGAATGCTTAAAGACCGTACTTAATTAGCTCCAAAAGAAATTATCTATGGCCTCCCAAGTAACGGAGAAGATTGATTAAAAAAAAAACAAAAACTAATGAGAGAAAAAAATTACATCAAACAAAAGGACAGGGAATTATTTAAAGTAAAGGGATAAAACATAATGAACTCAATATAGTAGTTTTGATGAATTTAAATGGATTTATATATTAAAATAAATTTAGTATATTTAAAAATAAAGCCTTACAGAGTACATTAGAAAGGTCAATTCTCTGGTATTTGAAAGAATGACACTGTCACACAATGGCCAATGTAAGAGACTGGGAAAATATACAAAACAGATGAAAATTATTCAAAACCAAAGGTCACAATACTTAAGCTGGTAGAATTTGAGACCAAAACAACCTGAATAAAATGGCAATGAAATGTACAAAGACAAAATATGACGGGGATTCAATTAATAATATGGTGCGTCTGCCTTTTCAAATAGCTTCCTTGAAAGAAACCCATCTAGCAGACAATATGCCTTTTTTTCTTGGTTGGCCACACAGCATTTAAAAGGAACTGAATTTAGTTGCTCCAGTGGTGTATTTCAACAGGCTTCAGGGCAGCGGGTATAGCTTGGTGACATAGCTCCTGCTTAGCATACTAGCATACACGAGGTTAAATCTTTGCACCAAAAAGTCAGAATAACACGCCCCCCTCCCCCCAAACTCCACGTTCACAACCCTTCAAATATCTCTGCAAGGAAAAGGCACACTATGGTAAGAAAGTCGGGCTAGGCATCATAGCAGAAGACTCCCAGCAGAGGGGCTGGGAGGGGGCCAGATGTGGGCTCTTCACAGGCTCGCTCTCTGTAAAGGCCAGGCCAGATTTCTTCTGGATTAGGATGAGCCGACGTGTGGAAAGGATCCTTTAGAAAAAATGAAAGAAGATTCAGATGAAGGCTTTGCTGAGGTGGTTTTACATGTTGCTGGTCATATAGGCAGATACCTGCTGTGGAAGCAGCAGATCTCTGAGGAAGGAGAGGCAAGTGGAGACCACGCTGACAAGCTGGGCTGAACACCCCAAACCTCTCTGGACTCCTGATTACACAGAGACACTCTTAATCAATACACTTCATGCTTTGACCAGGAGAGTCAAGCAGCAGCTTCAGCTGAACAAGCTAATGCAGATTGGCTGTGATTAACGGTACAACACGAGAGCAGAGCACTGTATCGTAATCATCTCCCAAAGGCTGAAATTATCTCTATTCTTGAATCACGACCAAAGGTCGGGGAGGGGGGGCAAACCTTGAATAAATATGACAAATAAAAAGTAATAGAAATGCGAATGAAAACAAGGTCCTTTTTTCCCCCACAATATAAGACTGATGAAGGAAAATAAGAGTGTTGATCACCAGTGTGAAGAAGGATATAGGGAAACTAGGTAGTTTTATTTTCTCTCCTTCCATTGTGTGGGTCCTGGGACTCTTAACTCAGGTTGTCAGGTTTGGTGCAAGCATCTTTACTCCCTGAGCCACTTATCTCATAGCCTTTTTATTTTATTTTTTTATTATTATTTGGTTTTGAGACAGGAGCTCCTGTAGACCAGGCTGGTCTCTAAGTAGCTATGTAGCTTAAGCTGGTTTTGAACTCCTGCCCCTCCTGCTTCCACCTCTTGAATGTTAGGATTATAGGCATGTACCACCAATCTTTATCTTCTGCCATCTCTACAACCCAGCCTAGGCGGGCCTTTTATAATTTTAATTTTATTTTATTTTTGTTCATTATATGTCCCGATTGAAGCCTCCTCCCAAAATTTTTCTTTTGTATTATTTATTGATTATGTATCCAATGCTCTGTCTTCATGTACGCTGCAGCCAGAAGAGGCACCAGATCTCACTATAGATGGTGGTGAGCCACCCTGTGTTTGCTGGGAATTGAACTCAGGACCTCTGGAAGAGCAGCCAGTGCTCTTAACCCCTGAGCCATCTCTCTAGCTGCCTATGTGCCTATGCGTATCTTAGTAACATTCATAGAATGTACTAATTACCCTAGTCAAGATGTCCATTTGTCCTGTCATTTCAACACGAATGTCTTGTTCTTCCTTTTGTTCACTGCTTCAAATTTTACACTTGTGATGCTCCCTATACCTCATAAAGTTAATAAAACTTTTCTTCCCTCCTCTTGTTAATCAGCACTTAAATATTAATTGGGCTTTTGGCTGCAGCCAAAGAGTTCCCATAATAACTTAAGAGGACAAAAGAAACCCCCCTTTCATCACACATGAAGGCAGGAACCACAAAACACATCTTTGGCAAGTTCAGCTAAAGAAAGCCCATGTCCAAGCACATGCTCTCTCCCATGGGTGTGGACAGATGGAAATATTAGTCTCTGAGGAAATCTCAGCTTAACCCCAGTGCCCAAAGCAGAGTGGTCCTTAGGCATGCCCACAGAAAACTACCAGATGGGAAACAAAGTCTTTGGAGATAAAATATTGTATGAACTTCAAAGAATCACCATAAAGTAAACTGTGATTCCAGTGACTGGAAGTGGAGGCAGAGGGTCAGAAGTGCTCAGAATCATTGTTGGCTGCAAAGTGAGTTCAAGTCTAGCTTGTACTACATGACATTTTTTTTTGATAAAACAAAACAAAACAAAACAAAACAAAAAAAACCCCACAAAACTCAACGTTACTTATCATTTCATCCTACTTACAATACCAAAGTTGTTGGGGAAACTGGAAGAAGAGGGAACCTCTTGCAAACCATTGGAGATAATATAAATTTCCACAGCTGTTATGGAAAACAGTGTGGGGACCTCAAATATTAACTACCATATGATGGCACAGTCCCACTTCTGAGTGTGTATCTAAAGGAAATGAAATCGTTATGTTGAAGAGACCTCTGCATTGCTGTGTTTATCGTAGTATTATCCACACTAAGCAGTAAACAGAAAGAACCAAAAAGGTCCATTAAGTTTTCATATACACCTTGGCCATTTGAATAATGAATAAATAAAAGCAACACGTTACAGTCATGGGTAATAAAAAGGATGAAATCCTGCCATATGCAACATGGTTAGATATGGATGTCATTTTGTCAAGTGAAATAAGCTAGTCACAGAGAGACAAACAGCATGTAATCAACTCTAGTTCTAGGGATCTGATGGCTTCTTCTGGCTTCTGAGGGCACTACATACAGGAGGCATATGTACATACACATGCACACACATATTGAATAAAAACAAGTCTTTAAAATGTAAACAATACAAATCATAATTTAGATTAGAAACCCACAATAATGCTATAAACATCAAAAAGTTGGAGAATTAGAAGATAAGTTTAAAAAATATCAACAAACTTAGTCTTTTTTTTACATTTATTTATTCTCTGTGTGTGTGTGTGTGTGTGTGTGTTTGCACACACAGGCAGCATGCCAGAGAGAACAACTTCTTTCCTTATATCATGTGAGTGCCAAGAAACAGAACTCAGGCTGTCAGGCTTGGTGCAAGCACTTTTACCCCTGAGACACTAGTCTTCATGCACAGAAACCAAAAAGGTCCAAAGTAGGATAAATCAAAGTTAATTTAGACTCAGAGTGATAAAACTTCAGGACATCAAAGACAAGTAGACTTTCAATGTAGTGACAGCTGGCAGACAATGAAACAGTATTCTTGAAGCAATAAAAGAAAGACCTGTAGCCCTTGACACCACTCTATACACTAAGTAAAGCTTTTTTAAATGCTGGAGCAATAAAGATATTTTCCGCCCTAACCAGCTATCATTAAAAGAACTTTAACTTGTGGGTGCATGAGTGCATGCTCAGGAGCACGTGTGCACGTGGAGGCCAGAGGCCAAGGTCAGGTATTTCCTTCAATGGTTCATCACCTTAGTTTAGGAGACAGGGTCCCTATCTGGACCCAGAGCTCACTGATTTATGTAGACTGGCTGGCTGGCAGGCAATCATCAAGAGTCCCCCTGTCTCTGTTTCTCCAGCTCTGGGGTTCCAGGGACATGCTAATTCACCTGACTTTTTTTTGTTATGTCGGTGCTAGGGATGCAGCTAGGGCTCATGCCTACATAGCAAACACTTTTTTCCCCAAAAACACACTCCTGAAGGATAAAAAAAAAAGCAATTCTAGAAGGAGCTTCTAGGATGTAAGAAGGAATAGTAATCAATAGCTAGCACAGGAAGTACTTGCCTAGAAAATGAAAGGATATATAATCAGAAAGAAAAAAGCAACCCATTTGTATAGACAGCCAGTCACTGTAGAGCCTACCAAAAGGTTACTAGAACCACTATATGGGTTTAATCAAGGTCGCAGGATATGAGGTCAATACATTAAAAAAAAAAAATCAACTGTATTTGTGTACAATAGTATCAAATGACTGGAAATTGAATTTTAAAACAGTAATGTTGGCAATAGCACTAGAAATACCAAATCACTAGACATAATCCTTACAAAGGATGTGCAAGGTCTGGAGGCTCAACACAACAAAACTTCAATGAAAAAACTTCAAAGATGGCCAGAGTAAATACGATGTGTTCCTGAACTGAAGTCTTATTGTGAGGATCTTGCTAACAGCCTAAGATGGCTTCCAGTGATCCTTGCCTTCTGGGCATTCACCTCCTTCCACAATCCCTCTCTTGAAGCATGCACCGAAGGTGGGAATGCTCTAGCAATAAACAGAAGGGGCATCAAGTTTTATAAAGTATCACCTCTTAGATAGGTTTTCTAAAAGCCTGTGGCTTTGTTGAGCGCTCACGCTCACGCTCTCACTCTTATGTGATGTAGTTGTGAGAAGCCAACAATTAGCAAGGAATCACACATTTAAAAGTAGCCTTTTGGTTTATTTATTTTACGTTGAGTGTTCTGCCTGAATGTGTGTATGTGCACCACTACACACCAGATGCCCGAGGAGGCCAAAAGAGGGTATCAGATCCCTTGAAGCTGGAGTACAGAGAGCTGTGAGCAGCCATGTGGTTACTGGGAATAGAACCCAGGTCCTCTGAAAGAGCATTTAGTGTTTTTGACTACTGGCTATTCAGTTTTGTTGTTTGTTTTTTGTCTTGTCAATGTAACACAAGCTGGGGTCATCTTGGAGGAGGGAACCTCAATTGAGAAAAGCACCTCATCAGATTGTCCTGTAGGCAAGTCTGTGAGGGTCATTTCATGATTAATGATTAATGTGGGAGGGCTCAGATGACTGTGGGTTTTGCCACCCCCGGCAGGTGGTACTGTGTTGTATGAAAAAGCAAGGTATGGGGATCAAGCCAGTAAGTAGCATTCACCCATGGTCTTTTCTGTTTCTTTCCTGTCTCCAGGTTCCTGCTGTTGGGAGTTTCTGCCCTAGCTTCCATCATCAATGGCAAGCACGTGGAACTGTAAACTGAAATAAATCGTTTCCTCCCAAGTTGGTTTTGGTTATGGTGATTATCAGAGCAATAGCAAGGAAACTAGGGTCTCTTGAGGATCTCTCCAAATATACACTGTGTGTGCGTGTGCGTGTGCGTGTGTGTGTGCGCGTGTACGTGCCCTCAGAGGCCATCAGATCCCCTGGAGCTGGAGTTACAGGCAATTGTGAACTACCTGTTGTGGGTGCTGGGAACCAAATTCAGATTCTCTGCAAGAGAAATCCAGCCCTCTTCACTGCCTGCAAGGTTAAGTTGCAGACAGCTCAATTAGTGTGGAATCCCCCAGCTGAGCGTTAACGCAGCTCTGGCTGACAACTTGATTGCAGCCTCGTGAGTGAGCCAAAGATCCTGAGGTAGGAGGCCCTGAACTCTACCCAGATTGCTGAATCACATGATTTGTGAGGTAATAAATATCCAATGTTACAGGATACTAAGTTTTTAGCTGTTTTGTCATTTAGTAATAATAAAAATGTCATCTCTCCCCAAATTCAGGAAAAGATTGCCAGCAAACCCAGTCCCAGAAAGGCTTTTTGTAAAAAATTTCAAACTCTAAAATGTCTTTGATAAAGCAAAAGAATTATAATAATCAAAACAAAACAAAAAAAGTTGGAGAACTCAGTAACTGACTTCAGAAGAATTAAGACAGTGAGATCTTGGCAAAGGAAAAGGACCAAATGATCCATGTACTAGAACAGAGAGGGTGGAACAGGCCCACAAAACTACAGAGGTGATTTTATTTTTTTGTTAAAAAAGCTTATTACATTTTCATTTATTTTTCTGTATGTGTTTGAGTAGGGGTGTGTATGCCATGGTGTATACACATGGAGGTCAGAGGATGACTTTCGGGGTCAGTTCTCTCCTGCCATGCGGGTCCTGCAGAGTCAGCTCCTGTTCTCAGACTTGGTAGCAGATGCCTTTCTCTACTGAGTCATCTTGCTGGCCCCGAAGGCAATTTTTTTTTTAAAAGATAATCTCTTTAAGGAATGTTCCTGGGATTGCTGAACATTCCTATCTAGCAAACCAAAGAGCTCTGTTGCACAAAACAATAAACAAAATACTTCACCAAAATATTAGATGCATGAGTAAATGTGACAAATGCCTTGATGGGTCCGGGAGGTAAATGTAGATAGTTTTCTGTAGGCATTATTTTTTTAAATCTATTTTATTTATGTTTCTTATGCTTCTCCCTCCCTATTCCACCCCAATACCCCAACACCGGGTAGGAGAGAAAGAAGGTTAGTGGGGAGAATGACCATAGTTATCTTTAGCTACTCCTTGCTGGTTAGGGTCGTCAGATTCCTTGTGCAAAGTCCAATCCTCTTCAGGATATCTCCATCTTCTCATCATGCTGTATCAACAGCAACCAGGAGCAGCAGTGAGGAAGCACCAGCAGCCTACTTATTTCTCAGAGCCCACAACACTCTCTGGACTCTGGCATTTATTCCCTCTCCAGAGCCCTCAGAGTTAAACTATCTGCAGCTGGCAAAAGAGCCCTCTCAGAGGTCCATGAGGCAAACAGTTTGCTGCTGTGAACAATCTCAATCAGTCCCACATCCCACACCTGAGATTAAAACAAAAACATGTTTACATAACATAAGTGAGTTTTTAAGGACACCAAAAATTTTGGTTACATTTTTCAATTTTTATAATGATTTTAAGTAGTATATATATTATAAATAAATAAATATGTACATATATATGTATATATTCGAGACAGGGTCTCACTATGTAGTCCTGGCTGCTCTGGACCTCTCTATGTAGACCAGGCTGGCCTTGAACTCACGGAGATCTGCCTGCTTCTTCCTGGGTGCTGGGATCAAAGGCATGCACCACCATTGCCCAAGCCCTAAATAGTACACTTTCAAATATAGAAATAAAGATTAGGAATTGAGCAAATTAATCAAAATAATATTAGGATAAAAGTAGTATATAAACCTTAAAAGTCACAAGAGGGGAAAAAAAAGTAGAAGACAGTGAAAACTGGATCATCCCAGCAAAAGTCAAAAAGGAAAAGGCAGTGAAATGTCCTGAATGCATATGAGACACAGAACATGAACGAAAGATTAACTCAAACAGTAAGCTGTCACAATAAAACAAGTGGGTAAAATTTTCTGGGGCAGGAGAGATGGCTCATTGGTTAAAGGTGCTTATTACTCTACTACATTTTCCCAGCACCCATGTTGGGCAGCTCATAGGGCATGCACACAGATACACACAGACAACATTTTTTTATTGAATTTTTATCTTTTATATTAGTTACATTTTATTAACTTGGTATCCCAACTATAGCCCCCTCCCTCATTCCCTCCCAACCCCACCCTCCCTCCCTCATCTCCTCCCTGTCCCTTTCCAAATCCACTGATAGGGGAGGTCCTCCTCCCCTTTCATCTGACCCTAGCTTATCAGGTCTCATCAGGACTGGCTACAATGTCCTCCTCTGTGGCCTAACAAGGCTTCGCCACCCTCGGGGGTGGGGAGGTCAAAGAGCCTGCCACTGAGTTCATCAGACAAAAATTTTAAAGTATTTTTTTTTAATGTCTGAAAGTTCTTATTTTTTCTTTTCCAAGACAGGATTTCTCTGTGTAGTCTTGGCTGTGCTGGACTTGCTTTGTAGACCAGACTGGCCTCAGATTCACAGAGATCCACCTGCCTCAGCCTCCTGAGTGCTGGGATTGCAGGCATGTGCCACCACGCCTGGCATTTCTTTTACAATTTTTAAGATGAAGTCTCATGTAGTCCAGGCTGCCTTCAGACTTCTGGGCTGCCTGCCTCAGCTTCCCAGATTTTAGGTGTGCCACCACAGCTGGGTTCAATTTCTTCCTAAAACAGTGAAAAATTTTCACTTGGGAAAAATACACCAGCTATTGGTTCTCTATCAAAGACACACATTAAAAAAAAGAAAACACTGCTAGTTAGAGTCTTTCAGATGCGCTCAGTAGACTCCTGTCATACGTTCAATGGGAACAAGGACTATTTCTAACAGGAACTCAATGACTGGCTCTCTGGCCTCCCCACCCCCCCAAGGGAGGAGTAGTCCTGTTAGGCCACAGAGGAGGGCTTTGCAGCCAGTCCTGAAGATACCTGATAAAACAGGAACAGATGAATGGGGAGGAGGTCCTCCCCAATCAGTGGACTTGGAAAGGGGCATGGTGAAGATGAGGGAGGGAGGGAGGGACTGGGAGGGAATGAGGGATCGGGACATGGCTGGGATACAGAGTTAATAAAATGTAACTGATAAGAAAAAAATAAAATTAAAAAAAAAAGAAATCTGATTTTTACTGTTGAATTAATTACCAAATAGAGCCCACTGTGTTCATATTAAAAAAAAAAAAGAAAACATATATGGTGGCACATGCTTGTGTAGAAGATGGAGGCAGGAGGGTCAAGAATTTAGTATCATCTGTGGCCATGTAGTGAGTTTGAGGTTAGCTTGGGCTACATGAGAGCATGTCTTGAAAGAAAGGAAGGAAGAAAGAAAGAAGAAAGGACACACATAAAAACAAGCAAAGATTACAAATAAAAATTGGGAAGCTATACTAGGCAAATTCTGGGAACAGAAAGTCTTATGTAAATTTTTTATAATAGACAAATAGAATTGAAAACAGCAAACATTTAATAAGACAGAGAGTGATATTTTATCATCATGTAATGTATAATTCATGAACCCTTATGCATCCTCAACAGTAGTCAAACAAAGACAGAAGATTAGATTGAAATACAGGGATAAGAAAAATCAGTAAATGTCCTGTCAGAGCATTTCCACTCCAGTGGTCTCAAACTCCTCTTACTCATTCATGCTCCAAGACATTCTCCTAAGGCTTTCATAGTGACAGGTAATTTACATTTTGCTAGAAATTTATGTACATCAATATGTTTGCTGTTCTACTTTGTATGTATGTGTGTATAATATATATTTATACACACATATCTACACAAACACACACATATATTATAATTATAATATTATACACATATATTTGTGTTTTTTTTTTCTTTGCTGGGGATGGAAACCAGATTCTCAGTCATGCTAAGCAAGTGATCTACCACTGAGCTACATCCACACCTAACATTTCTAAGTATCACCTAGAGATTCTTTCTTTAATAACCAAAGAGCTTTTATGCTTTTTTTTTCTCTTTCTCATTATGATAACAAACTCATAGAATTAAAATTTTCTTTCCTTTGGAAAAAATTTATAGGAAGTGTCAAAAATATTACAAATCACCCCATGTTTGCTGGTTCTAGCTTCCCTCAATAATGATATCCCATATAATAAAAAATACCAGAAAACTGAAAATAATTATAATTATCAGTTTAATTACTGATAATTGTACTATAGATAGTCAATTTTCACTATTGTTTTACTCTGTTTTTTTTAAAAGAGGATTGCATGTAGCCCTGGCAGGCTTTAAACTGGATATGTTTTCAATTCATGGTTCCCCTGCCTCCACCCCCAGAGTACAGGGATCATAAGCATGTGCCACCACACTTGGTTTAGTTTTCACCATTTTGAACCTTCATTTGTTTGTGCGAGTCTGAGGGTACATTTTATTATATGTGTAGATTTACAGACTGATCATCACAATCAAGGCATAGATATGTTCCATCATCTCGAAGGAATACTGTCTCAGAATTTTGCGTTTGCATACAGTTCCCATTCTGGCCTCCTGTTCTTGTTGCTTGGCAACCACTAATTTGTTCTTCTCCTCTACGGTTTTGTTATTCCAAGCATATTATATGGATGGAATCGTACAGTGTATAATCTTTCGAGGTTAACTTTTTTCACCGTGAATAATGAGCTTGAGGTCCTTGGAAGTTGTTGCTAAAATATCAATAATTCATTTCTATGGATTTCAAAATACTCTTCCATTCTACAGATATACCGAAGTTTGTCCAATCATTCACCCACTGAGATGGATTTAGGATATGTCTAGCATTTTGCTGTTATAAGTAAAGCTTCTGTGAGCATTCATCTACGGTGTTTTTCTGGGTAAAGTTTTTTTTTTTTTTTTTCACAATAGATGTTTAACAGTGGGAATATTTAGTCACATGGTTAATGCATGCTTAGTTCTGACTGTGTTTCCAGAGTGGCTGGATCACTTTACATTTCTACCGCAATTAATGAAGTGATCCAGTTCCTCTACATCTTCATCAGCATTTGGTATTATTTAATTTACTGAGATTTTTTCTTTTTAATTTTTGTTATTATTATTTATTTATTTATGTGTGTGTGTACTTATATGCGTATGGCTGGGAAGGCAAAGTAGGATGTTGGATTCCCTGAAGCTGAAACTGGAGTTATCGTGTGGTTGCTGGAAGTGAAACCCCAGTGTTCTGTAAAAGTAGCAAATGTTCTTAACCACTGAACTCTCTCTCCAAGCCTAATGATTTTTTCATACAATATATTTTGATCATGTTTTTCCCTCCTTCAGCTCCTCCCAGATGCTCTCCACCCCCAACTTTATGTTCCCTCTCCCCCTCCCTCCCTCTTGTCTCTTTCTCTCAAAAAACAAAAACAAACATTCCCCTCAACAAAAAACAAAACAAAACAAAACAAAAAAAAAACAAAAAAAACCCAAATAACCCCCCCATAAGACAAAAGGCAATAAAAAAATAGACAAACAAACAAAAAGAAATCCCACGGAGTTTGCTTTGTGCTGGCCAATTACTCCTGGGCATATGGGGCCTGTTCTGGAGTGTGATCGATATGCCCAGCAACACTCCACTGGAAAAAACCGACTTTCCCTTTGCCAGCAGACACCAGTCGCACGTAGTTTCTCAGTTAGAGGTGAGGCCTCATGTCTGTCCACTTCCCCGTCTCAGTTCTGGGACCTTGTCTGGCTGGAACCTGTACAAGGTCTCATGCCTGCTGCCACAGTCTCTGTGAGTCCATCCACGTAACAGTCTTGCTGTGCCTGAAAGACAGTTTTCCTTGGAGTCACCTACCACCTTTGATTCTTGCAATCTTTCAGCTTGGACCTTCTGCTTAGACCTCTGAGCCTTGAAGGGCAGGGGTTTTAGGAAGATATCTCACTTAGGACTGAGTGCTCCAAAGACTCATTCGCTGCATACTGTCCGACTGTAAATCTCTTTGTTGGTTTCCATCTACTGAAAGAAGAAGCTTCTCTGGTAAGAGTTGAGAAATACACTGATCTATGGCCATACCAAAATGCTATTAGAGGCCATTTGATTGCCGTGTTCCTTTAACAGAATAATAGTAGTAGGCTTTCCCTTAAACCCATGACCTATCAAGGCTCAGGTTCTTGGCCACTTTAGCACTGTCAGGAATAGGTTCCATCTCATAGATTGGGTCTTAAATGCAATAAAAAAAAAAAAAAAAAACAGCTGGTCACTCCCATAATATTTGGGCTACTGTTGCCCCAGCATTTCATGCAAGCACGTAGCTGTTTCAGGTCACAGGCTTTGCAGTTGGATAATATTGCTGATTCCTTTCTCTTCTGGGAGCATACAGAGTCCCTTCCAGCATCAAGAATGCTAGTCAGTATGGGGTGAAAATTCTAGTTTGGCACCAGCTTGATTTCTCCGTGCTTTGTTACATGAATCAATGGTGTCTCCAGAAGCAGAGCCTTACTATCAGGCCATGGAAGGCGACTAATAGTCTTGGCAACAGCTTGTGGTGTTTGGGGGATGGGTTTACAGAGCCCCTTTGACCAATGACTCAATGACATATAATCCATTCCTGCCACTGGAGTTTGTGTTGGGTGGTATAAAATGTCCACTTGAAGCATTGTCTCCTCCACTATATGGTGACTCCATGTGAGTTTGTTTCATGTGTGTGCACATTTTAGGAAGCTTCTTGAACAGAATGCTTCTATGTTTTTCAAAAAAAAAAAAAAATTAACATCAGTTGTCCCTCCCCATAGTCCTTCTTTGACCCTACTCTTCCATCCCCTTCTTCATTTAATCCTCCTATTCTAGTTTCCCCTTCATGTCTCCATAACACTATATTTTATTTCCCCTTCTTTGGGAAATCTTCTCTTTACTAGGCACCTAACCTCTGTGGTTTAAACGGATTATAGCCCACATAAGCATTTTTTAATTTTGTACTTCTGTGGGGTGAACAGTGATCTCCTCTTCTGTCTCCCCCTCCCCCCCTCCCCTTCCCCCTCCTTCTTTATATATTCAGGAAATAAATTCTTTGTAGTATTGTGGGATATCCACCAGAGAAGACTGCTCAAACGTGGGTTTAAGCAAATAGAAAGTCTTTATTAGCCAGTCTGGGACTACATTGGGTGTTTAGGATCTCAGTGTAGCCCCAAGCCTTTCTCAGGGTGAGCTATTAAGCAGAAAGTTTGACATACTTAAGTTTACAAGAATAGTTAGCCAGAAGCAGAACTACAGAAGCCAAAAAGTAAGACTTGTAC
Source organism: Meriones unguiculatus (assembly GCF_030254825.1). Classification (NCBI taxonomy): domain Eukaryota; kingdom Metazoa; phylum Chordata; class Mammalia; order Rodentia; family Muridae; genus Meriones; species Meriones unguiculatus. Next base: position 2,480,811 of record NW_026843706.1, on the reverse strand, counting down.
ATTTAGAGACTTTCCCAGAACTATGGATTTTGAAGGATTTGGCCTTTTTTTTTTTTTTTTTTTTGGCAGGTAGTGCTGCTGTCTAAGCGCTGACTTTTACAGTCTGAATGGTATTTCTACCATGGATCCGTTATGCTAAATTCTGGGGCCTACTAAGTTCTGGGGCCCTGTTACAGTAGGCATGTTATTTGCAAATATTTTTGCTTAGTACATAGCTTGTATTTAAATCCATTTAAGAGGGTCTTTCATTGTACTAAAGCTAATTTTCCTAAAGCCAAACTTACTGATTTCTATGGGTTATCTTTTTGGAATCTTGTCTAACAAACCACTATAATTCTAGTTATTGATGATTTTTTTTCTTCATATTATCTTTAAAGTTTTAGGTTTCTATTATCTTGTATTAAAATTCATAATTTGGGGCTGGAGAGATGGCTCAGCTGTTAAGAGCACTACCTGCTCTTCTAGAGGTCCTGAGTTCAATTCCCAGGAATCACATGGGGGCTCACAACCATCTATACTGGGATCTGATGCCTTCTTCTGTCATGAAGATATACATGCAGATAGAGCACTCACATACATAAAATAAAGAAATAAATATTTTTTAAAAATTTATAATCTTCCCGATGGTGAGTGCTCTCTGTCACGAACAACTCCACATCTGGCTAAGGCCGAGGATCTGGCTTGCTTCCATGTATGTGGACCTATCTGCATTGCCCCCGTGGCACGCCTGGGTAGGCTACCCAGAGGCTATTTAAGCTGTGGGCTGGCTTTCCCCGGGGTCTGAGGATTGTTCAATGTTCCTGAATAATCTATTTTTAATTTTTTTGCATACTATTCAGGTTAATTTTTTTGTTTTTATTTTGCTTATGGCTGTCTAATCAGTTAAGTGACATTCTTTCTCTATTGAGATGCTTTTGTACCTTTGTAAAAAAATCTATTTGCATATTTATTTTGGTCCATTTACAGATTCTGTGTTGCTCTACTGATCTATGTGTTTCTTCTCCCACTGGTATCATGCTGTCTAGATTTCTGTAGCTGCATAGTATATTGCTATCTGGTAATATAATTATTCCTGGTTGTTACTCTTAATTAATTATTCTTTTTCTAAATTGTTTTCACCATTCTACCTCTTTTGTCTTTCTTACATAACTTTTAGAATAAGGTTAAGTCTACCAAGAAAAGTCCTGCTGGATTTCTGATAGGACTTGTGTTAAACCTGTGTTTCAACTTGGGAAGAATTTATATGCTAACTGAATCTGGCATTTTTAAACTGGATTCTTTTCATCAGCATTAAAAAAATTTAATATGAAGAGCTTATGTCTGTCTTGTTAGATTTATACCTAGGTCTCTTTTTGAAACATACAAAATTTGAGGTTCTCACTATGCAGTCTTGGCTTGTCTGGAACACTGTATGTATAACAAGCTGGCCTTGAACTCACAGAGATTTGCTATCACACCTGACTTAAACAATAATTCTAAATGGTATCATGTTTTTATTTTTATTATTTTTCTTCTTTGTTTTTTTTTATGAGACATAGTCTCATATAGCACAGCTTGCCCTTGAACTCACTATGTAGCTGACCTTGAACTCCTGATCCTCTTGCATCCCCTTCCCATGTACCCACCATACCCAGCTGTGTTTTAAATTTTTACAATGAAATTTTCACAGACTCTATGTGGTGGTTCATACCTTTAATCCTAGCACTTGAGAGGCAGAGGCAGGTAGACCTCTGTGAGTTCAAGGCTAGTCTGGTCTGCATGGTGAGTTTCAGGACAGCCAAGGCTACACAGAGAACTCTGTCTCAGATGTTGGAAGCTGTTCAAATAAAATGCTTGATTAATGTCTTGCCTTTACACATGAGAAGATTGATTCTTGGCCTATTCTTGTTGCCTGAGAAAGTTAGAGTGAAACTCTCCATAGACTTTAAGATGCATCATAAAGTTGGTTAATTTTCTATATACACTTCTAAATTTTCTATACACAGTTTTCATTTTGGCTTAGACTTCACTTATTGTATTACTTGTATTCCTACAAAAAGCTTAGGTAAGGGCTGTTGGGTATAAAGAGGTGACTGGAGAATATAAACTTGTCTCAGCATTTGCTGAGAACCTCCCGATCTCTGTCTCTTAACTTTTTCTTTTCTCATTCCTCACTCCCTCTCCTAGGTTCATGTTACCTGACTGAGTGGGCTTGGTTACTCAGAAAAAAAAAAAAAAAGAAAAAGAAAAAAAATATTTCACATGTTCATTGCTGTTGTATAGAAATTTGAATATTTTCTGTCTTTTTCTTATACCCTGAAATCTTGCTGAACTCATTACTCTCCAAGGTTTGCTCGTTTTTTTTTTTCCTCTCTCTAGTATATTCCTGAGGATTGACATGGAGATACTCCTCTCGCCTACAAATATGGATGGTTTCTTTTCTTTGTTTCCAATCTATAGGCTTTTCATTTCCATCTCTTGCTTTATTGCAATCTTTAGGACTCTCAGTACTATGCTAAATAAGAGTACCTCTAAGGGTACCTCTTAGAGGAAAACATCAACCTTCGCCATTGAGCATGAGTTATTTGTAGGATTTATTAAGTTATCAACTTAACAAAGTTCCTCTAATTTGCAAAGTATTTATTATGTTTACTGTAGGTGTCCATTTTATTTCAAGTAATTTTTCTGCATCAAGTACTTTCACCTATGGATAGAACTAAAGGACACATTTATGTGTGTACTTAGAATGCGTGTACGTGGACCATGTGCCGGGTACCCATGATAGGTCTGTAGAGGATGACAGACTTCTCTGGAACTGGAGTTACAGATGGTTGGGAGCTGCCATGTGGGTGCTGGGAATCTAAACCAGGTCCCTTATAAAAGCATCAAATGCTGTTAAACAACTGAGCCAGCTCTCTCCATCCCCAGTGGATTTCTGAATATCAAACACTTATATTCTGAAATCTACCTCCAGTTGTGGTGCATACAGTTCTTGTTCTATATTTCTGAATTTGATTTGTAACCTTTTCAACGAATCTCTGTGTCCAAGTTCATGAACAAGCTTATCCTGTTAGGTTTTTTTGTTTGTTTGGTTGGTTTTTGCATGACCTTTGCTTTTGCTATTAAGGGTGACATTGTCTTCATGAAATGAGATGGGAAATATTCCTTCCTCTTCAATTGTACCAGATTGTTTCTGTAGAGTTGGGGATAAAAATTCACTGAATTTTGAAGCTGAATTTTGAACCCTTGAAATCACTGACTGGAACCTATCTTCAGAGACCCAATTTTTTCTCTCCGGGTTGCTAGAACCAATTGTAGATTTGTTTATCTTGAGGGATTAGCTGAGGAATAAAATGATTGTCTTTTGATACAGACTACAAAGAAGACAAATCCAGAAGTAGCTGGAAAGTCATTTCCTAACAAAATTGACATTTGCTCTGTTTGCTGCACTGTAAGCCCAGGAAATGACAAATTCAAATGCCTCTGCATTTGCAGGTTGGTGAGCTGCAGGCTGGCAGGAGCAAAAGCACAAGTGCCGGCAAGGCTTCTGGCAAGAAGAAGCTATGAAAACACAACAAAAACACAACCAAACCAAAGTACACCTTAGTAGGAAAACACCACAGAAGAAAGGTGGAACCAGGAAGCCAAAAAAAAAAAAAAAAAAAAAAATCAGTTACCACTGTGGGGAACTCAAATTCAACTGTGCTGCGAAATTTCTGAGACCCAGCATAAAGTTTATACACACTCCACAAGGCAGAAGGAACTGGGATATCTCCAACCAACTACTCTCAGACTCTGACCCGTTTTGCCTGCTTGCATAAGCCCAGGGCCTGGAGGCTGCCATAAACAAAGATGCCTAGGGACTGGCAAGCCAGAAGATGGCTAAACAATGAAGTCGAGGAGATCTGGGTAGCCCAATTACAGCATCTGCTACAGTAGGCTTGGAAGTTACATTTTGGACACAGTGAGAGAAATTAGCTTCCAAACAAAACATTTGCATGACATTAGAAAAAAAATTACCTTCATTTATTTGTACAAAGTGACAAAGTATCCTGAATTTAAAAAAAAAAAAAAAACATGCTAAGAATAACCTATGGGTTAATATTTAAAGTTTCTGAAGAGATGATGTCATAATAAAACTCTTCAGACAGATAGTATAATGGCATTAGTCATAGATTTCTGGAAATGCTAATTCAACATCTTTTAACATTGAAAGCTTATTTATAGAAATCGGTAATAATTATTGATCCAAAATATGCTTAGAATATATTTGAGTCTTTAAAAAATTCCATGATGGAATGGTACAATGTTTTTTTTAATTGTGGCCCATAACTGTGATATCTTTTTATTTTCATTTTCAGAATCTTTTCATATCTGCAAATGTTGGAGAATTGGGGAGGATGTAATTTGGCAGGTTAATTTGAATGCCAAAGATTGTCATAATTTAATATCACCAGGGAGAAATGAATATTCACTTTTCCAAAAATACAGAAGGAAATGATTTAGTTTGAGAACTTTAAAAAAAATGACACACTTGAATATTTTAAGCTTAATGTCATTTCTATGAATCATAGCTGAATATAATACTTTAAATTTATAGACTAGGATCAGAGAGTTTTGAATGTTGGGCCATATTCAGTTTTTCTGCCTTTCCTGGCCAAAGGTGCTGGGCCTCTCACGTTGCTTCTAGACAAAGATTTAATAAGATTTAAATAGAAGAACTATTAAAAAAGGTCTGTTCACCTCATGGCAATTGAGAAGTAAAGAGAAGACAGGAAAGGGTTAGGTCCTAATATCTGTTCTTTGATAGCATACCCTCAATGATTTAGCTGAAAAAAAAAAAAAAAACAATTCTTTTCTTTCTAAAACCTGATTCATTTCATTAAACAGACAATTTAACCAAGTACAGGTTACAAAGTAGAAGCCTTGAAATTTGATTTGACACGAATTAACATTTCTTGGAGTTGTCAATCAGCATTGTTTAGGAAAACGGCTGTTGGATCGCCAAAGGAAGAAGTGATCCATGGGCTCCGACTCACTTATTATTATTATTCCATGTCACTTCTTCACAATGGTTGTGATTATTTAGAAATACCCACGACATTCCTTTTCATCTTCAAGAATCCTTAATTACCTCATTACCAAAAATTGCTCCTTGGAAATTTGCAGCCATTGTCAGTGTGCTTGCTTAGTGTATCACTGTCAAGCCACCTTGAAAATTAGCCCAGCAGCTTCTACATAAACGGTTGCATAGTTAATACTGTCATTAGGAAGGCATTGTTGATTGCCTCTCTTATCAGGAGTGCTTTGTCAGTTATACATTTTACACATAAAGCCTGACAATTTTCTTTTTCTTTCCTCTTTTTTTTTTTTTTTTTTTGAAAGAGAGCCTCTTTTTGTAGCTAGTGATGTCCTGGAACTCACTGTCACTCAGGCTAGCCTTGAATGCAAAGCTTCAACTTTGACCTCCTAAGTGCTGAGGGTACAGGTGTGCACCACTACATCTGGTGAGGCCTGCGATTTTTGGAGCTGTCTTCAGAGTTGGAGACTGTTGGTTTGTAGGTAGGCCTCAAAGGGCCATATTGTTAAAGGCTTGATCCTCAGCTGGTTACACTATTGAAAGGTGGTAGAACCATTAAGAAGCGGGATCCAGTGGTGGACAGAGAAAGCTAAATCATTGAGTGTGTACTATCAAAAAAGAGATATTAGGACCTGGCCCCTTCCTGTCTTCTCTTTGCTTCCCAATTGCCATGACGTGAACAGACCTTTTCTGTTACGCAATTCTGGTGTTAAGAGACAGTTTTCTGGGTTCGGCCATCTCAGGAACAAGTTCCATCTTGCTAAGGCACACAACATGTAAATGTGTTACCCTGTCTTGACTTGAAGCTTGCCCACCCCTTTGTTCCTCTATCATTCTAATTTCCAGGCCAAAGTCCGAGAGATGACATGACTCCAAAAGCTGAGGGTCTTGAAACCAGGTGACCTGAATAAGGCCCAGTCACCCATTTTTACTTCCTTGCTCGAACACTTGTGTCAAAATACGATTGGTCAATTTAACAGCCCATCCTGTTCCTGCTCTCTTTACAGCAGTCCACCCCACTTCCCCTCTCTTTGCGTTCCCATCCTGTAAAAATATTGCACAATCTCCCTTCAGGGACAGAGTTCAGATCCTGAACTGGCCACCTGCTTGCGGGTGCAGAAAACAAAGCTTGCATTTTAAGCTTCTGTTTCTGAAGTGAGTTTTCTCGGCTTCCATCCCTAATCCAGCACTGGCACAGTGCCCTGTGTGTCTCCAAGGCTTAAAAGGACAGTGTCAAACAACCTGGCATGGAACCTCTTTACCAAAACAACCCTTTCCTTCTTGTAAGTTGAGCAGTTCTGCCATTTTGTCACAGTAATGGAAAATTGACTAATATAGAGACCAGGCTTATTGAAACAGTGGAATGAGCTAATTGCAAGGCAAAGTTAGAGCATATAAATGCAGGCTTATTGGAAGTAGCTCTCTGCCACCATGCAGGAGAGGGAGAGAGAGAAAAAGGGAGAGGGGGAGGCACGTGTACAGACGAGAGAAGAGGAAGAGGAGAGAGAGAGAGAGAGAGAGAGAGAGAGAGAGAAAGGGAGGGAGGGAGGGAGGGAGGGAGGGAGGGAGGGAGGGAGGGAGGGAGGGAGGGAGGGAGAATGAGAGAATGAGGAACCAAAATGTCTGGATTATATAGTGAAGGGGCTCTGGGAGAGGAGACCCACCCCTGAGCTGGGGAATTCAGGGTAGAGGGCAGGACATACCAGTCACACCCTGCAGCAGGTAGGGAATGAGGATGTCTGAAACCCACCACCCACCACCACCCAGGCTCTTGGCCTCTCTTGTACCTTGATTTCTCTGTCCTTCAGCCTCTATGGCCCTTGGCCTCTGTGTCCCTCCTGTCATCTCTTCTTCATGCCCCTCAGCCTCTTCTAACCTTGGCTTCTCTTTCCCTCAGCCTCTATGCCTCTCTGTCCCTTGGCCTTTCTGCCCCTTGGCATCTCTGTCCCTCAGCACCTATTTCCCCCTCTCTCTGTGCCCCTTGGTCACTCTGTCTTTATGCCCTCAGACGCTTCTGTCCTCGGCCTTTCTGTTCCTCTGCCTCTAAGCCCCTCAGCCTCTATGACCTCCCACCACTCAGCTTCTCTGTCACTCAGTCTCTATACCCCTTGGCTACACTGTCCTTATGCCTTTCGGCCTCTTCTACCCTTTGGCTCTCTGTCCCTCAGTCTCTATGTCCCCTGGACTCCCAGCCTCTGTGTTCCTATGCCCCTTGGCCACTCTGCCCTTATGTCCCTCAGCCTCTTCAATCTTCAACCTGTCTGTCCCTCAGTCCCTATGCCTCCTGTCCTTTCAGCTTCTCTGTCCCTCTGTGTCTATACCATTTGGCTACGTTGTCCTTATGTCTGTTGGCCTCTTCTATTCTTGGCTTCTCTGTCCCTTGGCCACAATGACCTTTGGCCTTTATGTACCTAGGCCTTTTTTCCCCTCAGCCTCTCTGTCCCTTGGCCTCTATGCCTCTCATCCTCAATGTCCTCTGTCTCTGTGCCCCTTGGCCACTCTGTCCTTATGCCCCTCAGCCTCTTCTATCCTTGGCCTTTATGCCTTTTTACCTCTCCCTCAGCCTCTCAGCCCCTCAGCCTCTCTGTCCCTTGGCCTTTCTGCCCCCTCAGGGTCTCTGTCACTCAGTCTCTCTCTCCTTCTGTGTCTATGCCCCTTGACCTCTGTGTCTGTCAGCCTCTGTCCCCATCTACCTCTCAGCTTCTATGTTCCTCTTTTCCTATGCCCCTGAGCTCTTCTCTCCTTTTCCCTTGTGCTCCTCAGCCTCCCAGCCTCTATGCCTCTCGGCCCCTCCTCCCCACCCCTTCTCTGTCCCTTGACCTCTCAGTCTTTCTCAATAGCTTCCCCTACCGGCCGCTTGGCCCCTCACAATCTGTCTCTCAGCCTTTATGGCCCTAGGTCTCTCTGTCCCTGTGTCTCTCTGTCCCTCACTCTCTATGTCCATCGGCTTCTTTGTCCCTTGGCCTTTTTGTCGCTCAGCCTCTCTGTCCCTCAGCGGCTGTTATGCCCCTCATCCTCTCATCCTTTATGTCCCTCTGTCTCTGTGCCTCTTGGCCACTCTGTCCTTATGCCCCTCAACCTCTTCTAGTCTGGACTTCTATGCCCGTAGGCCTACCTGTCCCTCAGCCTCTATGCTCCTTGGCCTCTCAGCCTCTATGTCCCTTGTCTACTCTGTCTTTACGCACCTCAGCCTCTTCTATCCTTGCCTCTCTGTCCCTTGGTCTTTATGCCCCTCAGCCTCCCTGTCCTTCAGTTTCTATGCACTCTGTCACTTGGCCTTTACATCCCCTGGCCTCTTTGTCCTTCAGCCTCAATGGCCCTCTGACTATAGGCTTCTATGTCTCTGTGCCATTTGGTCACTCTTCCTTATGCTCCCAACTTCTTCTACTCTTGGCCTCTACACCCCTCTGCCTCTATACCCCTCCACATTCACAGGAAAACCCTGTCTTGAAACAACAACAACAACAACAACAACAACAACAACAACAAACTCCCTTCAAAAAAACAAAAACAAAAATAAACTTCAAACACAGAACCAAAACCAAGAACAATCAAAAAACAAAAATAAATAAATCTTTCTTTTCTTTTCTTTTTTCTTTTTTTTTTTTTAACAGAAGATGGTTAGAGACACAGCTGAGTGGTTAAGAGCATTTGTTCCTCACAACTGCCTGTAACTCCAGTTCCAGGGGAACTGACTCCCTTTTCTGACTTCACAGGCACTGCATACAAGTACTGCACATACATAAATGGAGGCAAAAATTTCATACACGTAAAAGAAAAAGAAAATCTTAAAAAAAAAAAAAAAAAAAAGCTGGGCACGGTGGTGCATTCCTTTGATCCCAGCAACTTGGGAGACCAAGACAAAATCAGAGGTGGGTGGTTCTCTGAGTTCAATGCCGTCCTGTTGTACATAGTGAGTTTTGGGTCAGCTGTGGCTACACAGAGAAACCTTGTCTCCAAAAACCAATAAGTAAGTAAATACATAAAATTTAAAGGGCTGGAGAGATGGCTCAGAGGTTAAGAGCACTGCCTGCTCTTCCTAAAGGTCCTGAGTTCAATTCCCAGCAACCACATGGTGGCTTACAACCATCTATAATGAGATCTGGTGTCACCTTCTGGCGTGCAGGCAGGCAAAACAATGGATACATAATAAATAAATATTAATTAAAATTAAAACATTTAAAAGAGGTAAGCAGGGAACCTCTAGATGAAAAAGAGGTGAAGACAATATGGAAGCAAAGTAAAATAAAAAGCAAGGAGGCAACTGCTGTAAAAGTAAGGAGTATAGTTCCTCTTAGCAGAGGTGAGTAGGTGGTATGTGGCTGCTGGACTGGTCAGTCAAGGTTCTTCTGACACAGTGGTAATTATTGAGGTATCTTTTCCAGTAGCCTGTTCCCACCTTGAGGGTTGGAGGGGGTGACCTCTAGACATTCAGTTCTGCACTTGCCTGATAGGAGCCTCTGAGGCAAAGCATGCTTCTGAGAGAAGTAAAGGGTGGAGCATGAGCCCTGAAGAAGGGCCGGCAAGAAGGCCTAAGGTGACAACAGTGTTGCTCAAGCCCTTGGGAGACAGAACTTGTGACCATGGAGCACAAGTATGAAACTGTCCCTGGGGCTGCTACCCACCCCTCATTAAAAGATCTTCTGCTCCAAGGAAGTTCTGGCTCTATCATATACAAGGCAGGGAAAGAATAAAGTTCCCAAACACAAACTGATCAAAGAAATTCATGAAAAAATAAAAATAAGTTTCAAAGCAAAGTTTATTATACCATTAAAAGATATCTCCTATCTATCTATCTATCTATCTATCTATCTATCTATCTATCTATCTATCTATCTATCCATCCATCCCTATCTATCTATCTATCTATCTATCTATCTATCTATCTATCTATCTATCTATCCATCTATCCATCCATCTATCCAGGGTTGTCCTACATAACTGCAGCTGTCTTGGAACTCACTCTGTAGACCAGGCTGCATTATGCCAGGTTCACGGGACCCTCAGAGACCACCAGGAGACAACTCGATGCAATTGCAAGAGAGCTTTATTACGAGAGTGATCGAACTCGGGACCCAAGTCTCACTGGCGCAGCAGTAGAGAAGTGGGACCCCGAGCTCTGAGTGAACAGGATTTTTAAAGGGAAAGTCTGTGAGCAGGGGGTTTCCATGGCAGCAAGCAGGGGGGCACAAGCCTTGGCATTACAGAATTGGGTGAAGTTTAGCAGGGCGGGGTGACCTTTTCTGAGGCATATAATCACAATGGCTAAGGCATATAATCACAATGGCTATTTTTCTAAACCACATCTGAAACATTGGAGAGAATTTTCCCATGGATTCTCAACCGATTCCCATTGATTATTGCCAGGGAGTTTGTCTCTATTTTCTATGGAACATTTATTCTGTTATATTTCCTGGAGGCTGTTGCTAGAAGAGTTAACTTTGTTTTCTACCAGGTGCACATTCTGTGATATTTCCTGGTACATAAATTCAGTTCCCAGTCAAGATCTTTATTTTAAAATGGAGTTATATTCAGGCCAACTTAAACTCTTCATTTCCCCTTTTTCATGTAACTAAAGAGGCCAATCTTGGGCTCTTACAGTTCAAGGTCATCTCTAAGCTGTTGGTATTGGGACTTCATTACCATTAATTGTATAATTCCAAGTCTTTGTTTAATATATCCCAATAACTTATTAAGAATGCATGGTCCAACAGTGATTAAAAGCAAAAAAATAAGAAGGGGCCCTAGCAAGGTAGAAATTAAAGTAGTAAGCCATGGGGAGGCATCAAACCAAATTTCAAACCAGCTTTGGCTTGCCTCTCTTTGTTTTTTTCTTTCTTCTAGTCCTTTTCTTATTTTAGCCATAGAGTTTTTGAATACCCTTGAATGATCCACATAGGAGCAACATTCTTCTCCTAGTGCTGCACATTATCCTCCTTGCTGTAAATATAACAAGTTTAGACCTCTTCTATTCTGTAACACCATTTCAGCCAGTGAGGATAATGACTCCTGTAAATGAGTAACTGAGTTTTCAAATTGCTTAATATTTGCATCGATTGATTCCTTCAACTCATTGTAATACTTTTGCATCACTAAAGATGAAATACCTGTCCCACCTGCCAATCTCAGTCCCAATAGAACAGTTAAAGTTATGGCAGTGATTGCTCCTTTTTCATTCTTTGGGGTTCTTTTTCATTGTCATATTGGCTAAGAACCTCTTCTTATGAGTGATAAATCAGCTAGGGCACTAATTGAACTAAAACACAATCATCATTATGATCAGACAATATTTTGCCATTGACATAGGAAGTCAGCCCTGATCCACAGGCCCACCATCCCTCAGGGGGAGGGATCAGGTATTTATCATCCGAGGCAGTTACTCTCTCAGTTTTGTTGCATAACTCTTGAAAAGGGAGCTGGTACTTTTCCTAGGCAGACACCTTGCCTTTTTATAGATTGTAAAGTCATTCGGGCATTTCCTTTCTGCTGCCATCTACAGTCCTTAGCCTCCCCAATAATACAACTATCAATGAGTGCTATTCCCTCATAATAAGGGGGCCTAACATCATAACATAACTATCAGGAAGAAGTAAGTTCTGGTTGAGATGCATTTAAAATCTGGAAAGTATTCAGCATCATTGACCAAAGGGGGTCATCAGGGTCTGAAGGGGGCCTTATTGAGGTGGAACTAACCAGAGCCTTAGTGTTTGCGGGGGCTGGAGCCATCGTAGAATTTGGCTTTGGAGGTGCCGGTCTAGGTGCTAGGACATCATTAGGTCCCATAGCCACAGGATGGTCAATGGTACTGGGTGGTGTGACTTGCAATTTAATTGTAAAAATGAATCCATGATCATATCCGGTCTAGTATAGCCTAAGACCCCAGGTTCTCCCAGTTTCCCAGGAGTGGAAGGCTTTACCTTTGTCAGTGAAGTTTACCAGTACCGGATTACAAAACAGGGTGTGGCATTTTTTTAAGTGGTGGGTTAGCGCTTAGGTCCATTCTTGAAACTGAAATCAGGTCATTCTCTGGGAGACGCCAGGGCACAGTGCCTGTGGATTCACACCCCCAGCTCGAACAGAAAAATTTATCTGCTTCCCCACAGGTGCTAACCCCGTATTTTGATCTCCCTTCCACAGGGCACACATAGAAGGGGGTATCTCACAAGGCCATCCTTTGTGTCATGTGTCCACAGCCTGGCTCTCTGGGGAAGGAGAATGGCCTCATGAAGCAGCCTCCACCTTCACTAGGACCAGCACAAACCAGTTTTTTCAAATGTGTAATCCATGTATCCATATCTTGATCCCCCTTATCCAGTTGGCACAGGTCAAACTGGAGATTGGGCCACCAGGTTCCTCGAGGGGCTATCTTAGACGTTGAACTCATAATTTCTCCTGTATCCTGGAGTGTATGGATAACACTCCAAGTTAAATTTAGGGGTTGTTGTGGATTACGGGCTGCCTGATTCTGAAAAAGACTTAAAGTTATAGTTATTAATTGGTGGAGTGCTGTAACTTTAGCTTGAGCAGGTTGGCTTTTTCCTTGGAGACCTTCCACTCTGGAGCCTCTGGAGTCAGATAATCCTCTGGGATGGAGAACAGGTTAGCTGGCCAAGCGTGCAAGTAGTGGATCCAAGCAGCAATCCTGTTAACATTGATAGCCATGGGAGTGGTTAATAAGATGATGTAGGGTCCTTTCCATCTAGGTTCCAGTGTATTCTGACGAAACTGTTTCACTTATACCCAATCTCTGGGCCAGAATTTGTGCGGCTCTGGTACCGGGCCTGCTTCATAAAGAGCACGTAGTTTAGGCCAAACATGTTTATGAGCCCACTGGGTGGCTTTGACCCGAAAAAGTAAATCATCTACATCCATTTCAGCAATAGCATCAGTCTTAAGGTTGGGTATTATAGGAGCTGGCATCCCATATATAATCTCAAAGGGTGTTAAACCTAGCTGGTAAGGGGAATTCCTAACCCTATAGAGGTCAAAGGGGAGGAGCATTACCCAGTCAGTGCCAGTCTCCAAGGTCAAATTAGTTAAGGTCTCTTTTAATGCTCTATTCATCCTCTCTACCTGTCCTGAACTTTGGGGCCTATATGCATAATGCAATCTCCAATCTGCCCCAATAAACTTAGCTATATTCTGACTTACCTTTGACATAAATGCTGGTCCATTATCTGACCCTATCATGTGAGGAAAGCCATACCTGGGCAAAGTGTCCTCCAATAACTTCTTTGCCACAATCTGGGCAGTCTCATCTTTCATGGGAAAGGCTTCAGTCCATCCCGAGAAGGTATCCACGAACACCAGCAGATATTTGTAGCCATATTTTCCAGGTTTGATTTCTGTGAAATCAACTTCCCAATAAGCCCCAGGTCTCTTACCTTGAAGATGGGTCCCTGGATGTTGTGATTGGTCAGTGGCATTAGTCAGTTGACAAGCTTTGCAGTTAGTCACAATGTCATCTACAGTCTTATGTATGTCCCGGAATGTTACTTTTGATTGTTGGACAGCATCTGCCTTTCTCTTAGATCCCATGTGGGTAACTCTGTGAATCTTTTTAAGGATTGTTCTGGCTAGAGAATTTGGCAGGATCAACTTACCCTCAGTTGAATGCCACCATCCTTCTAAGCATTGACTCATGGGCTGGTTTCTTGCCATTGGATCTCCTCTTTTGTGTACCGGGGTGCATTTGGTAAGTTTGGATCAGGTGGTTCTGGTAGTATAGCAGCCAAAACAGCAGTTGTTTCCTGGAGTGTAATGCTTTTGGCTGTTCTGTCAGCAAGGCTATTTCCCATTGTTATCTTAGTATTATTTCTCTGATGTCCAGGGCAATGAATAATGGCTAGCTTTTTGGGAAGCCATAAGGCTTTTAGGAACTGAAAGATCTCTTTATTTTTGATGGCTTTTCCTTCTGCTGTGAGGAGTCCCCTCTCCTGATATATAGCCCTGTCTATGTGGGTGGTGGCAAAGGCATAATGACTATCCATGTATACATTGATAGCCAGCCCTTTGCCCATAGTCAGAGCTTGGGTCAAGGCTATTAATTCAGCCCGTTGGGAAGATGTCCCTGGAGGAATAGGTTGAGCCCATATTACTTCAGTCTCAGTTGTTACTGCTGCACCTGCCTTCCCCTGATCCTCATGGATGAGGCTGCTTCCGTCTGTGAACCAAGTGTGGTCAGCATTTTGCAAGGGTATTTAAGGTGTATTCTTAAAGTCCTCACGAATGCCATGTGCTCGAGCCAAAATTTCTTCACATTGATGTAGAGGCTGTTCCAACTCTGGGTCCTGCAGGAGGGTCCCTGGATTCAAGGAGGCAGGGGGCTGAAAAATAACTCGACCAGGATTAATTAACACAGTCTGATAATGAGTCATATGGGAATTACTCAACCATCGATCGGGTGGCTGTTTAAGTACCCCTTCTATGGCATGGGGGGTGGGGGTTACAATCAGATTTTGGCCCAGTGTCAATTTGTCTGCATCCTTAACCAGGAGTGCAGTTGCTGCAATGATTTAAAGGCATGGTGGCCATCCAGCAGCCACAGGATCAAGTTTCCTAGACAGGTATGCTATTGGTCTTCTCCAAGGCCCCAATGTTTGTGTCAGCACCCCTTTTGTCACTCCTTTGTTTTCATCCACGAACAAGTGGAAAGGCTTGGTTATGTCGGGTAGCCCAAGCGCTGGTTTGAGTTTTGACAACAAAGCTCGTTTGAGTTGTTCAAATGCCTGTTGCTGTTCTGCAGTCCATTCAAAGACTTTGGTTCCTTTGGTAGCTTCATAAAGGGGTCTAGCTATTTCTGCAAACCCAGGTATCCATAGTCTGCAAAAGCCAGCTGACCCCAAGAATTCTCTCACCTGACGATGACTTGTAGGTGGAGGAATACTGAGGACTGTTTTCTTTCTAGCACCTGATAGCCATCTCTCTGTCCCTTTTTTAGAGTATAGCCCAAATATGTCAGTTCAGTCTTACAAAGTTGTGCCTTTCTAGCTGATGCTCAATAGCCCAAGTCCCCCAAGGTCTGCAAAAGTCTCTGTGTGCCTTCCAGACAAGCTTGCTCTGACCCTGCTGCTATTAGGAGATCATCAACATATTGAGTTAAAGTAATATCCAGATTTTCTTTCTGGTACTCACCCAGATCTTCATGGAGGGCTTCGTCAAAGATGGTGGGAGAGTTTTTAAATCCTTGTGGCAAGCGAGTCCATGTTAATTGTCCATTTATTCCTCTCTCAGGGTCATTCCATTCAAAAGCAAAATACTTTTGGCTCTTGGGGGCTAATAATAAGCTGAAAAAAGCATCTTTTAAATCTAATACCGTATACGTATACCAAGTCTGCTCAGGTGACAAAGAACTCAGAAGAGTATAAATGGATTAGGCACTGTTGAATGTATATCCATTATCAGCTCGTTGACTTCCCTCAAATCCTGGACGGGGCGATAGTCATTTG
Organism: Meriones unguiculatus; assembly: GCF_030254825.1. Lineage (NCBI taxonomy): Eukaryota > Metazoa > Chordata > Mammalia > Rodentia > Muridae > Meriones > Meriones unguiculatus. Next base: position 2,465,304 of record NW_026843706.1, on the reverse strand, counting down.
TATGAGGCTTTTTTACTGGTAGTAAGGGAGTATTCCAGGCTGACTGGCATGGCCTTAAGGCCCCCTCAGCCAGTAGTTTTCGAATGTGAGGAGTTATCCCCTTTCGAGCCTCTTGGGGCATGGGATATTGACGTATTCGAACGGGATCTGCCCCAGGCTTGAGTTCAACAAACACTGGGGGTCGGTGTTTTGCCAATCTCATTCCACCAGTTTCTGCCCAGGCTTGGGGATAACGTGACAGCCATGTCTGCAAGTCACTTGAGGGGGTAATTGGCTCTTCAAACAATCTATATTTTGCCTCAGAGGCTAAGTTTAGAGTCAACACCTGTATTGGGTTGCCTTTTTCATCTAGTAGCTGAGGCCCTTCTGATTTGAAATGAATTTGAGCTTTCATTTTGGTAAACAGGTCCCTCCCCAACAGGGGATAAGGACACTCTGGAATTACCATGAATGAATGGGTTACTCGGCCCTTTCCTAGGTCCACTGTTCTTTGGGTAGTCCATGGATATTGTTTCATACTGGTGGCCCCTTGGACCCAAGACCTTTTTGATGAGACTGGTCCTTCAGGTTTCAGGAGCACTGAATACTGAACTCCAGTATCTACTAAAAAGTCCAGGGGTTTCCCCTCCACTCTGAGTTACCCTAGGTTCGGGGAGAGGATCCGAACCCTGTCCCCCTCAGTTTTCCCCCAAAGCCAGGACCTTAGTCTGGGACCTGGGTCCCTTATGAGGGCAGTTTTTAGCCCAATGTCCTTCCTCCTTGCAGTATGCACATTGGTTCTTACCCAGTGGTGGTCTGCTTCATCCCTTAGGTCCTTTGTCTTGAGCTATCCACTGAAGTTGGCACCTCCTTTCTCTGGGGTCTGAAACATTGTTGGCCAAGAGGACTTGTGCCAGATCCAGGTTTAAAGCCTTTCCTGTTTTTAACTGCTTTTCCTCAGAACTGTCCCTGTTATTATACACTCTCTCAGCTATCTGAACCAAATCTTGCAACGTCATCTGTCCTATTCTTTTCTGCATTTTTTTTTTTTTTTAATGTCTGGAGCAGACTGGTTAATGAAAGCCAAAGCAACCGTACCTATATATTCAGGCTTTTCTGGATCTCCATGTGTATATATGCGAAAGGCTTCACTAATTCTCTCCAGGAAGGTGGCTGGGCTCTCATCTGTTCCCTGCCTGACATCATATACCTTGGCCAAATTAGTGGGCTGTCTTGCAGCTGCTTTGAGACCTGCCAATAGAGCCTGACTGTAGACTAGGAGAGGCTCCCTACCTTCAGCTGTGTTGTAATCCCAATTGGGCCTCCTGTAGGAAAGTAATCATCAATACAGGCTTGATTTGTAGTTGGAACTCCTCTAGCGTCTGGGACATTTTTTCACGCCTCTGAAATAATACGTCCCTGCTCCTCTGCGGTAAACAAAACCTGTAAAAGCTGCTGGCAATCATCCCAGGTGGGCTGATGGGTGAAAAGAACAGTTTCAAGGAGATCAATCAAATCTCTAGGGTTATCAGAGAACTTGGCATTCTGAGTTCTCCAGTTATAAAGATCTGATGTGGCAAAAGGCCAATAATGGTGAGGTTGATTACCATTATCATCTGGTGGTCCCGCAACCCGTAGGGGAAGGAAGGACTGTGGAATCTGCCTCTGTCATTCCAGAGGGAGAGGCTGCTCAGCGGCTCCAGGTCCTCAGCTCCAGGTCCTCTGCACCAGGCCAGATGGTGGTAAAGTGTCTGGCCCTGAAGGAGCCGGTTGAGGGGTGGGAGGAGGTCTATATGGAGGGGGTGGAAAAATGGCTTCCTCTGGAGTTCCATCCTGAAAATAGGGTGAAGGAGAGCAGAGGGAGTTGAAGGGGCACCTTTGGGATCCTTTTTCTTGGTCTCAGTCACCAGAGCAGTGACCTCTGGTTCTGGAGATTCTATGGAAGGAGAATTGTTAGTGGGAATCAGAAAGGGCTTAATCCATGGAGGTGGATGAGTCACCAGGTTCTTCCAAACTACAATATATGGCACCTGATCTGGGTGCCCTCATGCTTTCTGAAAAACTCTTCCACTGCTAAGACGGTGGGAAGGTGGAAGGTTCCTTCTGGTGGCCAGCCCACCTTGAAGGTGGGCCATTCTGAGCTGCAAAAAGTCATCATTTTTCCTTTTCTCACATCAACTGAAAGACCGTGAGCTCTAGCTTTAACCTCTCCAAAATGAGTCAGAATCAAGTCAAGAGGTTTGGAAGTAGTCTGTCCCATATCATCGGTCAATATGTCAAGAGAATTCAAGAGAATGCAGAAGAGGTAAGGAGAACAATTTCAACAAAAAGAACCGGCCATCTCAGACAAAAACGAAACCAAAGGCAACAACTTACAGCATATACCCGGGCTAACATCACAGGACAAAACTGAAATCATAGAAATGAAAACAGCCCCAGTTTTAAACAAAAGTAAAATCAAGCACTTTCAAGTAGACGAAAAACCACAAACAATTCATCACAAAAATTAAACAGTAACTCCGGGCACAACACCAAAGAAAGAAAACAAACAAACAAACAAACAAAAAGCAAAACAAAACAAAAAAAATAATTAATCACACACAGAAACCAAGTAATACTGAAAACCTGGACTTCTCTGCCACAGAAGTTCCAGAAAACCGATCCTCACTCTGGTTCCCCTATCCCAGGAGTTCCGAGGAGGTAAAAACAGATCCTCACTCCAGTCCCCCTATCTCAGGGGTTCCGAGGAGGCAGAAACAGACAAAACCTGGACTTCTCTGCCACAGAAGTTCCAGGAAACCGATCCTCACTCTGGAGGCAGAAACAGATCCTCACTCCAGTCCCCCTATCCTAGGGGTCATGAGGAGGCAGAAATTCCAGGACGACAAAACATCTTTTGAAGCCCCCACAGCCTAGGCCCCGACATGTCTGTCATACCTAATCTGGCTGCTCCCGTAAGCACCTCCAGGCTTTTCAGGATAAGAAACAAAGAATAAAGGCAAACAAACAGTTAAGGCAGACAGACAACATAGAAGACATTACACTTACCCCGGGGACTAAGCTCTCCGGGTCAGGAGTCCTAGAGGTCCCGAGGCATCCCAGACGAGCCCCCAAATGTTATGCCAGGTTCACGGCACCCTCAGAGACCACCAGGAGACAACTCGATGCAATTGCAAGAGAGCTTTATTGTGGTCCTGGTGGTCTCTGAGGGTCCCGTAAACCTGGCATAACAGCTGACCTTGAACTCACAAAGATCCACTTGCCTCTACCACTACCTCTCCAGAGTGCCCCCTGAGTGCCAGGAATAAAGGTGTGCACCACCATGCTCAGCATACATATATATTTTAAAATAAAAAATTGTAATTGTTTATTTTTATATTTATGTGCATGACTGTTTTGGATGTTTGGGTGTCTGTATATCATATGTGTACAGTGCCTTCAGCAGGCAGAAGAAGGTGTCAGGACCGCCCCCTCTCTGAGTTACAGACAATTGTGAACTGCCACGTGAGTGCTGGGAATTGAATCCAGGGCTTCAAAAAGAGCAACCAGTGCTCGTAACTCCTGAGGCATCTCTCCAGCCCCTAAAATAAAGGTTTTTAATAAGATGTATATAGGTCTAGAAAGATGGCTCAGTGGTTAAAGGAAGTTTTCATAATCAAGACTCATAATTAGCTTTTAAAAAAAGATTTATTTATTTTATGTATATAAGCACTCTGCATGTACACAGGAAGAGGACATAAGATCCTAGTATAGATAGATGTGAGCCACTGTGTGGTTGCTGGGAATTGAACTCAGGACCTATGGAAGAATAGGCAATGCTCCACTGAGCCACTTCTCCAGCCCCTGACTCCTTAGTGTTATGATTTTGTTTTCCTCAGAAGTTTCTGGAGTCATCTGATTGGCTCAATTGTGATTTGTTTTATCAGGTTTGCTCCCTGGCTCCTATTTCAAGATTTCTCCTACCTATTATCTCAAGTATTTCTTTCACCTCTCTTGTGTTAGATACCCTGTTTCTTGAATGTCAAGTTCATCTTTCTTTGTGCTCTGGTGTTGGTGAAATATCCTCTAGGGTTGCTTGAGAAAAGCAAATGGAAGGTAAAACTGCTCTAATCTTGTACAACTAGAAAAAAACCACCCTTATTATATCTTCATTGAAGCGAGGATCTGGCTTGCTTTGGAAATCTAGGTAAAGATTTTTTTCTTGGGATTTTAAAGGCATCACTTTATTGTTGTGTAGCTTCCAGTGTTACAGCAGAGAAGGCTGCCCCTGAACCTTTGTGATTAATTTCTTCTTTCTGGAAATACGAGGCTGATATTTGTCTTTTTGTTGGTAGCATTCTAAAATATTACTTGAAACTTTCTGGTTGTTCTTTTTAAAAATCCAGGTTGTTCTTTTTAAATCCTTTTTAAAACATGGTGGTTTACATTTAAATAAAACTTGCAATCCTCCTGCCTCAGCCTCTCAAGTGCTGGGATTACAGGTTTGAGCCACCATTGCATCACTTGAAAATTGTCAGTTTCTATTGCTCCTCATGGAGTTATTTTTTATTTTAAAATTGTGGAAAATTGTCATTACCCTGAAAAACTTATTGCGTGTGCATGCATGTTGGCATATGCACACCACAGCTCAATTATGGAGGTTAATTAAAAGGCAACTCATGGGGGTTATAGTGTTCCATCATGTGGGTCCTGGGGTTTGAACTCAGGTCATCAGACATTGCAGCAGGCATCTCCATCCACTGAGCTATCTCATCAGTTCTCCTTGGGGGAGTTCTTCCCCCAGACAGGGTTTCTCTGGGTAGCCCCAGCTGTCCTGGAACTTGCTCTGTAGATCAGGCTGGCCTTGAACTCTGAGATCTGTCTGCCTCTGCTTCCTGAATGCTGGGATTAAAGGTGTGCCCCACAACTGCTGGGTTTTGTAGAGTTCTTCAAATTTAACCCTTTAAATGCCAAGTGCTCACTCATATGTATGTGTGTAATCACACTGCTCTCATTTTGTTTATTTCTTGTCTTTTTCTTAAAGGCCTTCTGGATTCAGATGGCCTGTCTATTTTCTTCAAAGACTTTTTTCCCTCTATCTTTGTTATTCATGCTACATACAGACAGGTTCAATACCCATAGGCTGCATATTCAGCTATGAAGGTGGCCCAACACTAAATTGTAAACTTAACTAATGTTATGAGTTCTTTTGTGGTTTATATTTGTAATTTGGCAGTGTAGTTCTTTTGTGTGAATTCTGTAGATGATAGCATCTTAGCACGATATCAACCACTAGAAGCTCTCAGCAGCAGCAGCTGTCCACTGATGCCACATTTCTGTGCCTGTTTAAGAAGCAGGTACTACAAATTTCATGATTTCCTCCTTTTTGATTGCTGAGTAGTATTCCATTGTATAAAAATACCACAATTTCTGTACCCATTCCACCGTTGATGGACATCTGGGTTGTTTCCAGGTTCTGGCTATTACAAATAGAGCTGCTATAAACATGGTTGAGCAAGTGTCCTTTTTGTGTACTTGAACAAACTTTGGGTATATACCTAGCAGTGGTATAGCTGGGTCTGTAGGAAGCACTATTCCTATTTGTCTTAGGAAGCGCCAGATAGCTTTCCAGAGCGGTTGTACCAGTTTACATTCCCACCAGCAGTGGAGGAGGGTTCCCCTTTCTCTACAACCTCTCCAGCATGTGTTATCGCTTGAGTTTTTCATCTTGGCCATTCTGATGGGTGTAAGGTGATAAAATGGTGGGATCTAGAAAAGATCATTCTGAGTGAAATATCCCAGAAGGAGAAAGACAAACATGGGATATACTCACTTATATAGACCTATAAGATATGATAAACATAATGAAATCTATACACCTAAAAAAGATAATCAATTGAGCGGACATGGGGTAAGATGATCAATCCTCGTTTAGAAAGACAGATGGGATGTGTATTGAACGTATGACAGGAGTCTACTGAGCGCATCTGAAAGACTCTAACTAGCAGTGTTTTCAAAGCAAAGACTCATGACCAAACCTTTGGCAGAGTACAGGGAATCACAAGAAAGAAGGGGAGTTAGTCTGATGGGGAAAGGATAGGAGCTCCACAAGGACCAAATATATCTGGGCACAGGGTCTTTTCTGAGACTGACATTCAACCAAGGACCATGTATGGATATAACCTAGAACCTCCACTCAGATGTAGCCTGTGGTAGCTCAGTAACCAATTGGTTTCCCAAAGTGAGGGGAACAGGGACTATTTCTAACAGGAACTCAATGACTGGCTCTTTGGTCTCCCCACCCCCGAAGGGAGGAACAGTCCTGTTAGGCCACAGAGGAGGGCTTTGCAGCCAGTCCTGAAGATACCTGATAAAACAGGATCAGATGAATGGGGAGGAGGTCCCCCCTATCAGTGGACTTGGAAAGGGGCACGGTGGAGATGAGGGAGGGAGGGAGGGACTGGGAGGGAATGAGGGATCGGGACACGGCTGGGATACAGAGTTAATAAAATGTAACTGATAAAAAAAATTAAAAAAAATTATTATTAAAAAAAAGAAGCAGGTACTAGAAAACCATATCAGAGGCTCTGTGTAGAACAAACTACCTAGCTGCTTTGTCTCATTGGCTAATTGAGCCATTAGTTGTAGTACTGTCTTCTCCCATACCAGTATTTTGAAGTCTTTTTCTTCTTGGTCAGACTTTCTAGAAAAGGTTCTTCTGAACTTCCTAGAGGGTGCAGTTCTCACTACCAGAATCCTGAATGTATGGTCAGAGCAGGGGAAAGGTGTTTTTTTTTTGTTGTTGTTGTTTGTCTGTTTGTTTTAAATGTTTTGTTGTTGTTTTGATGTGTTTCTTTTCTTCGAAATAATTAATTTTTTATTAATTATAGTTTATTCACTTTGTATCCTAGCTGTAGCCTCTTCCTTCATCCCATCCCAATTCCACCCTCCCTCTCTCTTCTTCTCCTATGCCCCTCTCCCAGTCCAATGATAAGGGAGGTCCTCCTCCCCTTCCATCTGATCCTGGTCTATCAGGTCTCATCAGGACTGGCTTCGTTGTCTTCCTCTGTGGCCTGATAGGGCTGCTCCCCCCTCAAGTGGAAATGATCAAAGAGCAGGCCAATCAGTTCATGTCAGAGACAGTCCCTGTTCCTATTATTGGGGAACCTTCTTGGACACTGAGCTGCCATGGGCTACTTCTGTGCAGGGGTTCTAAGTTATTTCCATGCATGGTCCTTGTTTGGAGTATCAGTCTCAGAAAAGACCTCTGGGACCATATTTTTTGGTTCTGTTTCTCTCCTTTTGGAGCTCCTGTTCCCTCCAGGTCTTTCTATCTCCTTCTTCTTTCATAAAATTCCCTACACTCTGCCTAAAGTTTGGCTATAAATCTCAGCATATGTTTTGATACCCTGACGGGTAGAGTCTTTCAGAGGTTCTCTGTGATAGGCTCCTGTCCTGTTCCCTGTTTTCTCCCTTTTCTAGTGTCCATCCCGTTTGTCTTTCTGAATGAAGACTGAGCATCTTACCCAGGGTCCTCCTTCTTGATTAGCTTCTTTTAGTCTTGAGGTAGCACTATTCCTAATTGTCTGAAAAAGTACTAGATTGATTTCCAAAGTGGTTGTACAAGTTTGGGTATGTTGTGCCTTCGTTTTCATTGAATTCTAGGAAGACTAATTTTGTTGACTTCCTTCATCTGTCTGACTGTATTTTCCTGTTTTTCCTTCAAATCCTTCACCTGTTTATTTGAACATTCCCCTGTTTCTTTTATTTCTTTCAGTGATTTACTTATTTCCTCTCTGAAGGCCACAAACTGGCTGCATCTTACTGTATTTCTTTATGAATGGCCATAATCTGTTTTTCTTTATCTTTCTCTATTTCTTTACAGATGGCCCTAATCTGTTTGACTTTGTTTTCCTCTATTTCTTTAAGCATTTTATTTGTTTCCTCTATTAACCTCTTTATAAGCATAGATATAAGTTCATCTTCTTGAATTTCAATTATGCTAGGGTGTCCAGGGCTGCTTGCCCCTGGATAGCTGGGTTCTGGAGATGCCATATTGCTCTGGCTTTTGTTGGTTGTGCTTTTACGCTGGCCTCTACCCATCAGGCTGGCTCAGGTGTTGGCTGTTATTTTCTGGTGCCTCCTGGAATTCTGGAGTGGGGAGAATCCCCTTGGCAGTTAGATGATTTTTCCTGAAGGAGGCCTCTTCAGCTTTCTGGGTATGGTCACAGAATGGCTGGTGCTTCTCAGGACTTTCCACAGCTCACCTCAGGTGTATGGACCTGAGTGGTAACTGTGGTTTTTGTTTGTGTGTTTTAATGTAATTAATCCTCATCTGGTATAATCACCTCACTTTAGCTGTACCTTGTTTTCCAGCCTAGAAAACTTCTCTTTAGCCCTCTGCAGGCAAAAAGTCTATCCTCAGCACTCAGGGAGGCAGAGGCAGGTGGATCTCTGTGAGTTTGAGGCTAGCCTGGTCTACACAGTAAGTCCAGGACAGCAAAGGCTACACAGAGGAACCCTGTCTCGAAATCCAAAAGAAAAGAAAAAGAAAAAAAAAAGTCTATCCTTGTGCCCATATGTAGGAGGGCCAAAGTTGCCTGACTCAGGATGGGGACATAAGCTCCCCAGAGAGGATGGACTGAGTACTCCAAAACTAGGTGGTTTAAAATAATAGAAATGAGTCAAGTCTCTGGGTGAGGCAGTGCATGCCTTTAGTCCCAGCACTCTGGGAGGGAGAGACAGGTGGATCTCTTTGAGTTTCAGGCCAGCCTGTTCTACAAAGTGAGTCCAGGACAGCCAAGGCTACACAGAAAAACCCTGATTAAAACACAACAACAACAACAACGAAAAGGAATGAGTCAAGCATACTTATGCCTGTTTAAAACACCAGCACCTAAAAGCTGAGGCAAGAGGGCTGTGAGTTCCAGAACACCCTGAGCTATTCAGTGAGAGACCTATCTCAAACATAAACAACAACAAAAACAACCAGAATAGCAGCAGCAGCAACAGGAACAAAAAATAATCCTACGACAAAACAAAACAAAAGCAAACAAAACACGAAACAACCCAGAATAAATACTGTGATGGCTCTGGCAGCTGGAAATGGAAGACGGAGGTGCCTGTGGGCCCAGTGCTCCCTCTCTTTCTTTGCTGAAGTTGTGTGATCACAATTCAATCCCACTAATTATTAAGGTATTCTTAATTTCTCTTCAGCCTGCTGCTGCATCTCCTTCTCTTCTCCTTTGCTACTGAGGATGAAGCCAAGGGCTGATAACAAGTACTCTACAACTGGGATATGGCTCCAACCCTCTAACTCAGTCTTTCTTTCTTTTAGAATTTTTTAATTTGTATTTTTATGTGTATTGGTATTTTGCATGCATGTGTGTCTGTGTGAAGGTGTTGGAATTACTGGAGCTGGAGTTACAGACAGTGGTGAGCTGCCATGTGGTTACTGGGAATTGAACCTGGGTCCTCTGGAAGAGCAACCAATGCTCTTAACTACTGAGCCATCTCTCCAGCCTCCTCTTTCTTTCTTTCTTTCTTTCTTTCTTTCTTTCTTTCTTTCTTTCTTTCTTTCTTTCTTTCTTTCTTTCTTCTTCAAACTAGGTTAGCCTCGAACTCACAGCAATTCACCTGCCTCCGTCTCCTGAGTGCTGGGATTAACTCTGTGCACCACCACACCTGGCTCTTCTTTTATAGGTATAATATTACAATTTATGTTTTAGTTCTTAACAATTTATTTATTTTTACCTTACATGTTGGGTGTTTTTGTCTGGAAGCCTGTCTGTGCACCACATGCAAGCCTGGTGACCATGGAAGCCAGAAGGTGTCAGATCCTCTGGGACTGGAGTAACAGATCTTGCTAAGATGCAAAGTGGATGCTGGGAAGCAAATCAGGGTCCTCTGAAAGAGCAGCAAGTGTTCCAGCCACTGAGCTGTCTCTCCATTCTACAAATTACAACTTTTAAAAGGTGATTTATTTTCATGTCAGGCATAGTAGCAGGCTTATCTCCGTGAATTCCAGACCATCCTTGTCTACATAGTGAGCTCTAGGACAACCAGGACTATATAGAGTGACCCTGTCTCAAGAAAACAAACAAACAAAAAAGATTTCTTTTAAATAATTTGTATATGTGTGTCTGTGTGAGGGTATGTGTACATGAGTGCAGTTGCTTGAGGAGGCCAGCAGGTGGTGTCAGATCCACCTAGAGCTGGAATCACAGGTGGTTGTAATTCTTGTGACATGATTCTAAACTCAGGTCTTGTGGAAATAAGGTATATGCTCTTAATCATTGAACCACCTCTCCAGCCCCTAAAATAAAAGATGTTTAAAAATTAAAAATTAAAATTAGTATACTAAGTCACAGGCTTCACTGTGGCATTTTATAGTTGATGTCTGCTTTCATGTCACACGAATTTTATCAACCTCTCTTTTTACCCTATCACCACTATTTGAATATCCTTTTCAAATATTTATTGGTCATTAGTATTTCTTTTCTAAGAAAAAGATCTTGGCTAAGATCAAAATCTTAAGTGATAGGGCATGCTGTTGAGGGTGTGGAGAAAGGGGAACCCTCCTCCACTGCTGGTGGGAATGTGAACTTGTACAACCACTGTGAAAATCAATCTGGCACTTTCTCAGACAATTGGAAATAGTTCTATCTCAAGACCTAGCTGCATCACTCCTAGAAATATATCCAAAATATGCTGAAGATTACAACAAGGACATTTGCTCAGCCATATTTGTAGCATCTTTATTCATAATAGCCAGAATCTGGAAACAACCCAGATGTCCCTCAGTTGAGAAATGGATACAAAAATTGTGGTACATTTACACAATGGAATACTACTCAGCAATTAAAAACAAGGAAATCATGAACTTTTCAGGTAAATGGTGGGAACCAGAAAAGATCATCCTGAGTGAAGTATCCCAAAAGCAGAAAGACACACATGTTATGTACTCACTTTTCAGTGATTCTGTTGCTTGCCTTTGGATCCCTTTCACATAGCTGGGCTACCTTTCTGGCCTCAGTGGGAGAAGATGAGCTTAGTTCTGCTTCAACTTGATGTACCAGGGTCAGTGGTACTCATGGGGGGCCTCCCCTTCTCTGAGGATAAGGAAAAGGGGGAAAGCAGGAGGGGTGTGTGAGTAGGACTGGGAGGGAAGGAGGGAGGGGGCTGCAATAGGGCTATAAAGTGAAATAAAACAAAGAACTGTTGGCTCAGTTTATTAGACAATTTACTAACTGGATGCTTTTGATTTTTTTTGGTGTTTATATTAACACTTTGTGTGTGTGATATGTGTGACATGTGTGCATTCCAGTGTGGGTGTGGTCATATCATGGTTCACATGTGGAGGTGAAAGGACAACTAGCAGGAGTCAACTCTCAGGTTTCTGGGACTCAAACTCAGGTTTTCGTTTCTGTGACAAATGTGACCCATTGAGCCATCTTGGCTACCTGAGATTTGAAGTTTTAGAGTTCTTCATATATTTTGCATATTAATTCACGACAGGTAATTTGCAAAGATTGTTTTCTCATCCTATAGGCTTTCTCTGATCGTTTGGTGTGCTGAAACTTTTTTAGTTCTGTGTAATCCCATTTGTTAGTTTTTGGGGATTATTTCCAGTGCTATTGGTACTATTCAGGTAATCCTTGCCTATGCGTGTATTTGGAAGTGTTTAACTTATTTTCCTCTGGAAGTGTCAAGGTTTCAGATTTTATGTTTAAGGTCTATGATCCATTTTGAATTGATTTTTGTGAAAAATGAGAGATAGAGATCCAATTTTATTCTTCTATATGTGGACATTCAGCTTTCTCAGCATGATTTGTTGAAGAGGCTTTTTCTTTTTTAACCAAATGAATGTTTTTGACATCTTTGTCAAATTTAGGTTTATGTACCCATATATGTTTATTTCCATTCTGTTCTGTTCTATTCTATAGAATATTCCTCTATTATATTCCATTCGTTTAAAAAGACCCAGTTCTCATAAAAAATAGAAGACAGATTAAAAAAAAAAACAAACAAAAAACAACAAATGCTGGAAATTATTATGGAGGTTTTCCATAAAACTAAATATAGAACTTGCATATGATCCAAGTATTCCACTTCTGGGCATCACCCAAAATATGGACATCAATATATAGTAGTGATAAAGTGTATTAGCCATGTTTTGTCATAGTTTTGTTCACAATAGTCATGCTAAAGAACCTATCTAGATGCCCATAAATGGGTAAAGAAATGAATGTAGTATATATACACAGTGGAGTTTCATTCTGCTAAAAAGAACAACAAAATTATGTTTTCAGAAAAATGAATGGAACTAAAGATCATGTTAAATAAAATAAGCTATATTTAAAAGGACACATATCCCTTGTGTTTTCTCTCATTTGTATTTTTTTTTAAAAAAACAAAACAATAACAAAAACAAGCGGGGTGTGGCAGCATGCAACTTTAATCCCAGCACTAGGGAGGCAGAGGAAAGCAGTTAAGAGTTTGAGGCCAACCTGATCTACAGAGAAGTTCCAGGACAGCCAGAGCTATGCAGAGAAACCCTGCTCAAAAAACCCAAACCTAAAACCAAACCAGCCAAACAAAAACAATCCATGAAAGTAGAAGGGAGGTTATTTGGGAAAAAAAAGAAGGGGACCAGCAGGAGAGGAGATAAGAAGAGAATAGAAAGTGAATATGTTCAAAATATACGATATACATGTACGAAAATGTCAGCATTAAAGTTATAATTTATACAATTAAATACTAATAAAATTAAAACAAATATATACAGGCATTGGCATAGATTAGAAAGATGTAGGTAAAAGAAAGAAGTTATTATAGGGATTGGACTATGTGCAGTTCTGCTTTGTAAAGGGTTTTCTATGATGTGGCTGCACTGGTTAGACGTGCTCTGATGAGGCAGAAATGACAATAAAATAAGAGAAATGGCTCTTTGAGACATAAATAATGTGCCCTTCTTTTGTCCTGTTTCTCATCTTTCTATGTAACGTCTTCTTTCTCTTTGCTATTGTATGTACTATGGCTGAATTAAATCTTATATGCATTTGATCAGATGAGGAACTGCTTCTTAAATTAATGAATGAGACTATGTGTGATTCAGGGGGCCTAATTGCTGTTTTTTTTTTTTTTTTTAATGAATCAGTGTTGAAACAAATTCTAAAGAGAAGGGATTATGCCTCTTTTGTGGATTTCAAATGAAACTATATTAATATTAAAAAGTATATGTTTATGTTAAATATATTCCAGTGGGAATAATTTAAATTTTTTCTAATATTTATCATTTAAGAGAGCATTTTAACAGAAAATGAGGTCCTTGTCATGAGATCCGGACAATCAACCTGTGCTTAACAATCAACCTGTGTTTTATATCCCAAGCAAAATAAAAATTTCACTTTAAAAGTTCAATAAACAACTGCATTTTGTTTTAGCTCTCATAGTCTCTGGTAATGTTTAATATGATTCAGTAGCTTGGATCACAAAAGAAACCAATAATTTGCTCTTATCAGGAAGGTGAATTTGTCAATTCAAAAGGAAATAGAGAAATATTACTCAAAACAGTCTTTATATTTGAAAACTACCCAAAGCAGATGCTATATCCTGCCCCACGTGCTTACAGTGCTCGGTAATGATGTGGTGTGCTATGTCATGTCTACTGTCACAATAGACCTATTATCATTTTATTGTAATTCGTTCCAAAGCCATTTCACAAAAACAACATGCAGCCAAACAAAGATAATGGAGGCTTACTCAAGAATAGCCCTTCGTCCTGTGAATTCGAATATTTATGTTAAGCATGGCCTGGTCAAATATTTTTTAATTAAAAATCAACATTGAATCAAACACTTAGGGATTAATTTTTGTCTCATTTCTTCTTCTTCTTCTTCTTCTTCTTCTTCTTCTTCTTCTTCTTCTTCTTCTTCTTCTTCTGCTGCTGCTGCTGCTGCTGCTGCTGCTGCTGCTGCTGCTGCTGCTGCTGCTGCTGCTGCTTTTTGAAGCAGGATTTCTCTGTGTAGCCTTAGCTGTCCTGGATTGGCTTTGTAGACCAGGTTGGCCTCAAACTCACAACCTGCATCTGTCTCCCCAGTGCTGGGATTACAGGCATTTGCCACCACGCCCGGCTTTGTATCCTTTCTTAAACCAAACTGTATATTGCTAGTTCCAGGACATCTAATAAAAATAATCAAATCAGGTGAAAATAAATCATTCCCACATACTTTTAATGCAAAAGAGCTTACAAATATGTCATGCAACTAGCTAAGAAAGTATATTGAAGACTTCTTTGTGATCAATTGCCTTTTATTTACAGACAGACAATATTGTCAAACAACTGTTGCTTTCTGTCAATTAGTGTTTTAAAACAAAGAGGAATGTTTAAGATAGAGGTCTTGATACCAGGCAAATAATTCCCTTTCTTCTTTATCCAGTTTTGAGTCTGTTATGGGTTCTTCAATTGCCACAATTTCAAAAGATGGAGAATAGAAGATGACCTTCTTTTCTTTTGCTTGTAATATGTCTGCTTGTGCTCCCTAGGTGGAATTACAAATAAAAGTACAGTGTTTTTATTCTTTATTTTTACTTAGCTTCACCTTCTGAAAATTTATAGCAGGATTAAGGATATTTTTAGTCTATTTGTGCACACGTGTGTGTGTGTGTGTGTGTGTGTGTGTGTGTGTGAACATGCAAGTGCCATGGCACAAGTGTGAAGGTCAGAGACAATGTTTTGGAGTTGGCTCTCTCCTTTTACCACGTGGAGTCTGGGGATCAAACTCAAGTTATTAGGTTTGGCAGCAAGTGCCATTCCTTGCTGAGTATCTCAGCAGCCCAGCAGAATTTTTTTTTTTTTTAAATTACAAAGTAGTACATCAAAACATGTTCATCAGAAATATCCCTACAATATGTAAGTATGGAGGCAGATTTTCCATAGCCCAGCTTTCCGTGTTTAAATAGAACTTCATAGCACCAGCTACTCAGGAGGCTGAAACAAGACTCTCACTTGAGGCAACACAGAAAGACACCATGTCTCAAAAATGACAGTGGTAGGCATAGAGTTGAGTGGCTCAATACTTGGGAGGCTCTGTAAGAGTTCTGTTCTCTAAAAAGTTTTAACCTTTGTTTTGATTTTATGTTTAAGGGTGTTTGGTCTGCATGTGTGTCTCTGCTTTATGGGTGTTTCGTCTGCATGTGTGTCTCTGTTCCATGTGCATGCAGTGCCCTTGGAGGCCACAATGAGGTGTCAAATCACATGGGACTGTTGCCAAAGATAGTTGTGCATCTCAGGTTGCCATTGAGCTTAACAATATATATAATCCAGCTTGCCTAGTCCTCATGATCTTCTTGCCTCTGCCTTCTTAGTACTAGAAAGTGTGTGCTACCATGCCTTGTTTAAGAACAGAAAGTGCAGGTGGGTGGCACACACTTTTAATCTCAGCAGAGGCAGGTGGATCTCTGAATTCGAAGCCAGCCTAGTTTACACAGATTTCCAAGCCAGCTAGGGACACATAGTGAAACCCTTTGTAAAAAAAAAAAAAAAAAAAAAAATTAATAGAGTCTGGACGCAGTGGCGCACGCTTGTAATCCCAGCACTCAGGGAGGCAGAGGCAGGCTGAGCTCTGAGTTCCAGGCCAGCCTGGTTTACAAGGTGAGTCCAGGACAGACAAGGCTACACAGAGAAACCCTGTCTCAAAATAACCAAGCCCCACCCTCCAAAAAACAAACAAAAAATTTAATAGCAATAAAAGAATTAGCAGGATGAAAGTAGCTTCATACTACCCAGGTATGGTATGCCAAAGGTGTTTCACATTTGAACTTGCACTTCCTTGTACAAATAAAATTACTTATAGGAAGGTTGAAAATTGTCCAAAATAACAAATGAGTTCGCTGCTTGTTAAACTTGAAGTTACCTTGGAGGGAGCCTTTTCTTTTTTAGCTGACATATAGGCTTGTTTCATTTTTTCAACTTTCTTTTTTGCTCGCTTGGATCGACGGCCCAGATGTTTTATTTTACCTTGCCCTTCCCAGGGCTGGTAAAAAGGAGCAACAGTTGTAATGGGTGGACACCTACAAAACATTTGTATTATAAAAAACAAAACAAAAAACAAAAGATTTAAATGTGAAGCAAACTGTAAAGTGTAACACCTTCTCTAGCATGCATTGATAGACCTCAGTATGTATACACTGCATGTCAGTTTTTAGGTTAAAGCCATCATTTCTGTGAAGTTACATAGCATCATACTTTTTTTTTTTTGAGACAGGGTTTCTTGGAACTCACTCTGTAGACCAGGCTAACTTGGAACTCAGGGATCTGCTTGCCTCTGCCTCCCAAGTACTGGGAGCACACCACCACTTGGCATAACGTTGTTCTTCACCTGGTGCTTGTGGAGGTGTGTGTATAGGTGATGATGATGTTGACAATGATGATGACAAAAATGGTAAAAGTTGCTATCAATTCAAAATAAGCCTTCCTAGAAAACACTGTGTAGTGGCCATTTGAAAAAATTTTTTTTGAGACATGGTTTCACTATATTGCCCAGGCTGGCTTCAATCTCACAGAGGCAAGCCTTCAGCGTGAATTTTTAAATACCATAACTAACACCAGAATTGACATTTTATAACAGTTGAAAAGGCAAGTTTGTTTTATTTGGTACAGGGTTTCTCTGTGTATCCTGGCTGCCCTGGAGCTTGTTCTGTAGACTAGGCTTGGACTTGAACTCAGAGATCTGCCTGCCTCTGCCTCCCAAGTGCTGGGATTAAAGGTGTGTGCCACCATGCCTGGCTCACCTGCCTGACTATTTACATGGACTCTGGGCATCTGAACTCTGGTCAGCAAGCACTTTGTTCCCTGAGCCATCCCTCCAGCCTAGTGAAGCTATTATATTAAATCAGTGCTGAGATCAGATACAGCTGACAGCATGCACTCAGTCTCCTTGGCTTTACTGTTCCAGGGCAGATCAGCCTACTATCCAAATGCTTTCATCTATCCTTAGAACTGTCTTTCAGAACAAGAGTCCAAGTGCAGAGAAGGTTAAAAGCATCCATGAATAGTGCCTCTGCTGGCCAACACTTAACCAATGGCCTCTGGGTATTAGTGTACCCTGTGTTTCACTGGCTCTAACATTCTCAAGAAGGATGAAACTTCAGGTAGCTCCAGTGGTAACTGGTTTGCTAACATGCAGTCTGGGCTGTCCTTTCTATTTCATTGCTCTACCCCCTCAGTGGGTCCTGGGATCACCTTCTGAATAAACTGCTCCTGGGATCTGGAGATCCCAGACTAGGACTTTTCTAAAGATGCTCTTATGAAAATATTTTCCTTCAGTTGATTTAAAGTTTGGCTAGCTGTTTGGCTCCTAAATGACTCATTCCTGGACAATCGGTAGCATGAATCCAAATAGCAGGGAGTTCAAGGTTATATATGGCAGGGAGCATAATGATATCATTTATTTGACCTTGGTGGTAATAGGGTTAAGTTCTATATTCAATGCTCATATGTATGAGTTAGAGAAAATATATTTCATGTTGACAGACTGTGCCTTGAACCAGGCTATCTGTCTGGAAAGTGCACAGCCTTGACTGTAAAATAAAGGAGTTAAATTATGTTGTTGGCTCAGCACCTTTCATCTCCACTTCTGAGAATCTCCAATATGTCTGCTTGCTAGTGTCTTCTTTGTAGTCTAAAGGAATATTTCTCATTGCAAGTATACGTGTGAAAATATATTACCAACAAGTCCTCTTCAGCCTTATTACTACTTTCTTTTTCTTAATAAAGGCAGATTAGTAAATAAATAAATAAGATGTGCTGGGTGAATCTTAGTAATGGAAATTAAAATATATCTAATTGGAATAATCATATTCTGTCCTTGTCACTTCAAACCTTAATACATGTATTTTGCTACAACATGGTTTTCCAAAATACAAATTGGTTTGCTTGTTATTAGTAAAGAAGGTAAAAATGCCACTGTAATTTATATGCAATTGATCCTAGGCAACGGGAGCCAGGAAAGTGACAGTACAATTAAGGCTTTCAACAGGAAGAAAACATCCTTCAGTTCCATATTGCATGGGCAATGGCTGTATTTATGAAAACAAAAAATATTAACAGACGCAGGCTCCTCTCTCCAGAGAGGACCACTCAGCCCCTCTCACTCTACTGTGCCCCACCACTTCCTGACGAAGGCTCCCTCTTGCACGTTACCAGTCTGCATTGCGTCTTATGTTCTCTTGAAATGCAGCCATGCTGGCCTGAGGCTCTGTTTCTGTCAGCACCCTCTCAGCGTCTGCCACCTGCTCTAATGAAAGAGTCACTTTTTTACTACCTTACTGTTTTCACATTTGTCAGGGCAGCCTCTTGCTAGCTCGAGGTGCCTGCATGGTGGTACAAATCAGCACCTCAGTACCTCTTAGTTTGTGTTCTACTTACAAGGTTGTATATGTTTGGTACAGTCTTCCCCAATTCTGGTTTCCCCAAATGCCTTATGATTATCTTTAGTGGACTGTGTATCAGAAAGGGAATCTTTTTAGGAATGCTATTAGTGTTGTAAGCTCAAAAAAATGGTTTTTTACCTAACTCTAGAAACAATCTCTAGCTGGTGCTGACTCATCTCTTTTGTTTGCGGTTTCTGTAACAAATACTTCTTTTCTTTTTGTAAACGGGCTGAGATTACTCCAGACTCTGCATATTCAACTATGTCATACATCATCATTGTCTTGGGAATGCTTTTGAGATTTAATCTTCGCCAGCAGTTATTCTTGCCACCAGAAGATGCAGGGATCTCGTCCATAAGACTGCAGTACTATATGAAAAAAAAATGCAGAATGATCAGTGGTTGGCGCTTATCTCCAAACCCTATCGACATCTCTCTCCTATGACTTTCATTCCGACTAGATGTTTCTGTTATCTATGTTCATCTTAACTCCCTTACTGGAAGGCAGGACCTATGCCATGCAGTTTCAGTGCCACACTCACTAAATGTTTAGCTAATGCACAAACACTGGCACACATTATTTTATAAATGATGAGTTAATCTCTGGTACTAACTGGAGGATTTCGTTATCTTCATTTGTAATATTTGTAGGAATCTTGTTTTACTTTTTTCTAATTTAAAATGATATCAAGTAAGCAAATTCAAAACACAGTTTAAAGATTCGGTTTAACATTATAAATGTGTGTTTGAGAGAAAAGCTTAGGGGATGAAAAGCTACAGTGCTAGGAATGAGGACTTTTGGTTCTATGACATACTCTTAAACTTTCATGTGCACCTACTTTCATGTGCACTCGAGTGCGCACATACACACAAACATGCATACATACCCCATTTTGTCATGCAGAAATGTCAGTTGCCACCATTTTGTTGAGTAGCACCAATCTCTCAAGAAGAGACAGCCAATTCTAGTTTTCACAGTATAACTGCAAGCCTTTGCATAAAGCACAGATGCTACAGCTAGATCTTCAATTCATAAATGAAGTGACATTGGCAAAAAAATCTTCGTATTATGAGAAATCATATTTTGCAACGTATAAAATATGAAGTCTAAAGTGCTAGCAATTGATTCAAACTTAGGGGTGTGACAGCTGAAATTTCTGTTATAAGAGAGCTTTTAATGTTTGCTTTTACATTGGTTTCGAGACTGGATGTTGCTATGTAACTCAGGGCTGCTTGGAGCTCACTGTGTAATGGAGGCTGACCTCAAACTTGCAATCTTCTTTGCCTTAACTTTCTGATTGATGAGTTTACGCCAGCACTTTCAGCTGTTTTCAATGTGCCGACTGATTTTTCTCCATTGATTATGAAATTTGCTTTGTATGTGGTTGGGGACATATCTTAGGGGTAGAGTGCTTGCCTATCATGCAAAGGAACCTGGGTTCAAGCTCTGGTGCTGAAAACAAACAAACAAACAACTGATCCAGACACACTGGAATGCAGACAGCAAAGAGTGATGGTACAAGACTGTAATTCCTGCACATGAAATGTGGTAAATGAAGGATTAGGAGTTCAAGGTCATCCTTTTGCTATATAGCCAATTTGAGGTCAGCCTGAGCTACATGAGATTTTGTCTCAAAACAACAAAAATTGTGAAATGTGCTCTCCATAGTTTCAGTTCATATCACTAGTTCTTTAATCCCACACCCATGTAAGTGAGAATGCCTCCTTTATTGGCTAGTTTTGTGTCAACTTAATACAAGCTGGAATCATCACAGAGAAAGGAGCCTCAGTTGAGGAACTGCCTCCATGAGATCAGCTGTGAGGCATTTTCTCAATTATTGATCAATGGGCCTAGCCCACTGTAGGTGGTGCCACCCCAGGGCTGATGGTCCTGGGTTCTATGAGAAAGAAGGCTGAGCAAGCCATGAGGGAACAAGCCAGTAAGCAGCATACATCCATGGCCTCTGTATCAGCTCCTGCCTTCAGGATCCTGCCCTGCTTAAGTTCCTGTCCTGACTTCCTCCAATGATAGATTGTGATCTGGAAGTGTAAGCCAAATAAACACTTGAGTTTTGGTTGTGGTGTTTTATTGAAGTAATAAAACCTGACTAAGACAGCCTGTCTACTTAATTTCCCCAGAGTGGAGCATACAGACATCAAACGTCTCAGACCTGGTCATTGATCTACTCTGCCACTCATTCACTGAATGATTTTGGGTGAGTTTTTTGGACCTCGTTAAAGTTTCATTTTTCTTATCCATAAAGAGGGTTTCAGGATTTATAAACTCGAAAGGAAATGATATACCTGTAAAGATTTTTTAAACATCATTCACTTTCATAAGTAATCTTATCTCTCTTTTCCAGTGTAAATATTTGGGGCCTCCTCTCTATGACCTCAATCTTCGATATATTTGCAACCTGTGAGTTTGTAATTCATGTTCTTAGCAAAGACAGTTGGTATTCCCAGTTTTATATTCTGATCTAATCCCCTAGTCTAATAGGCTAAATCTCTAAGAGAAAGAAAATACAATCAAGAGTCTTTAAGGCTCTGCATTAACTTTGTATGTCAAAGAGAGGCACACAAATGAAGAAGCTGAAGTCACATATATTATTTTAACATTAGGAATCAGAATAGTGGTAATTTTGATTTCTTCATTGACTGCCTCTGTGGACTGTTAAGAGAAAAATGGGAGGGAGTGTTATAGAAGCATTTATTATTCTTGTTCTTATTGGGTATGGGCCTTAAGTACCCCAGTTCAGCACTTCTCTGTCTAGCTATGCAAATTAGAAATTCAGGAGTTATGGCAGACAGATTCCTTCAACTTCTGTCCTTGTCTGTCACCCAGGCCCACTACCCTTACTCTGTGTCTTGCATCTGTAGACACACAGCCTTAAAATGATCAACTACCAGTTCCCTTGGTATATCAAGAGACTTTGAACAGAACTCTCATTGCTTTCTAATTCTTTCTGTATCCTGAAACCAGAGATAGCTCGTCACTTATTAGCTTAAAATTTTATTTTATTCATTGAGAGAGAGAGAGAGAGAGAGAGAGAGAGAGAGAGAGAACATGAGAGCATTTGTATAAAGTCAGACATCAGAAGACATCTTTGTAGACTTGGTTTTCTCCCCTTCTACCATGTGGGTCCTGAGGATCAAACTCAGGAGCTTGGTATCAAACACTTTTACCTACTGGGCCATCTTGCCAGTCTCAAATTGGTAAGTTTCTTTTTCTTTTCTTTTTTTTTTAAATTTTTTTTTTTAAATTTAAAGATTTTAATTTTCATTATCTTTCCTTTCCCACTGTCCCTGTGTGTGTGTGTGTGTGTGTGTGTGTGTGTGTATGTATGTGTATACATGTATGCATGTGTATGCTGTACCCTCACAGGTCAGAAGAGGGCATTGGATCCTCTGAGGCTAGTGTTATAGGTGATTGTAAACTGATGTGGGTACTGGGAACTGAACTCAGCTCTTCTGGAAGAACAGCTGGCACTCTTAATCTTTGATTATAGCTCCACAAATGTTAAATATTACAGGTTTTTTTTTTGAGACAGGGTTTCTCTGTGTTACCTTGGCTGTCTTGCCCTTGATTTGTAGACCAGCCTGGCCTTGAACACACAGAGGTCCTCCTGTCTTTGTGCTGAGATTACAGGCATGTCCCACCACACCTAGCTATGTTGTATGTATTTTACCATGAGTTTTTAAAAAGTATGATTCTTTCTTATTGGAGGAGAGGGTCAGAAAAACTTTTTATTTGATTTTTCAACATCTACATATAAATTTCTTACTTGAATATAATCTTTTACTGTGACAACATCCATACGATCGGCTACTTTGAACTTTTGGGAAAAATGCTCATCTTCCAAAATTTGTTGAGAAAATGTCCTTTTCCCCATTATCTTATAAGAATCAGCCACTGCCTATAAAGAAAGTAGATTTTCAGAATAACATATTTTTAATCATTGGCATGTATTTTATTTATTTTCTGACAAATGTAACAAAAATCATTACTAACTTTTATAATCTTGCTATTAATAGAAAAATCATATAGCTGTTTTTTTGTGGGGGGTGATGAAGGAGTTAAAATAAGGTCTCTCTCTGTAGCCTAGGTTGGCCAGGAACTTAGTAGTAAGCCTCTTGCTTCAGATCCCTAAACGCTGGGGCTACAGGCATGAGTCACCATGCCCAGCTATATAGGGATTTGTTTTGAGACAGGGTCTCACGTAATCCAGGTTGGCCTTAAACTTGATGTATAGTCAAGGATAAACTTAAAGTATTTGTCTTCTTGTTTGTACCTCCTAAGTGCTGGGATTATAGGCATGGACTTCCATGTCTGGCTTATATAGGGATTTTTAGACCATTTGATATTTGTTCCCATAGCCACTGCTGCATAGTTTAAAAATAACTACAGGTATAGTCTACAGCTCCCAAGGGACCATAAATTTTTATTTTTTAAAAAATATTTTAATTTTTACCGGAAAGATGGTTCAGCAATTAGTAGCCCTCATTGCTCTTTCAGAGCATTCACATGGTAGCTCACAACCACCTATTCCAGGGGAATCTGGTGCTCTCTTCTGGTCTTTGTCGGAACTGCACACATGTGGTACACACATACATGCAGGCAATATACCAGTACAACATAAATGTTTTTAAATCTTAAAAAAATATTTTTATATTTTATTATATATATGAATTTGTACATGTGAATACCATGTCCAAGGAGGCAAGAAAAGGGCATCAGATCTTCTGAAGTCGGGGCTGCAGTCAATTTTAAGCTGCCTGATGTAGCTGCTATGAACGGAACTAGTGTCTTTCACAAGAATGGTATGTACTCTTAACTACTAAGTGTTCTCTCCAGCCTGGACCATAGCTTATAATATTTTAAAAAATATTCCTATTTTATGCACATTGGTGTTTTGCCTGCAAGTATGTCTGTGTGATGGTGTTGGATTCCCTGGAATTGGAATTATAGCCAGTTGTGGGCTGTCATGTGGGTGCTGGGAATTGAACCTGTGTTCTCTGCAAGAGCAGTCAGTGCTGTCAATTGCTGAACTATTTCTCCAGCCCCAAGATTTTTTTCTTTTTAAAAATGTTCTTTTCATTTAAATGAAAACAAAAGAACACCATGATCTCATTTGTGCTGTCTGGTGATTAAGGAGGGTGCCCTAGGAACTAGAATGGAATATGTTTCTGGAACTGATGCATTTCTGTTTGTTAACTCATTGCTTCTAAATGGATATGTAGAAGTGTCAAGTTGCTTATAATTCCCTTTCCTCTAGACTTCATTCTCAGTAGCCAAAGAAAAGCAAATAAAGGCTTTTTCCTTCTCTCTAAAATGTCAACAGTTTTCATTCAAAGAAAGTGTCTGAGAGACCAATGAGAGAAAAATCACAGAAAATAGAGGCGCATATTCTTTGTCTTGGCTCTAGTCACACTGAATCCTCCCACATATATCCATCCTTCTGATAGTAGCTATACTTACTGGGAGAGACTAAAGTACTCCCACGTTACCATAAGCATGTGTTGAATCTTCTAACATCTATCTATAATATGGATCTGTGCTTCTGGCCACAGAGGGTCTGCTTATGTGGAGGGAGGCTGGCAAAGAAGAAAATTCAAATCTCTTTCTATTCCAGATCATCCCCCCCCCCCCCCGTATGGCAGAATGTGCTATTTGTAAAAGTATGGAAACTCTTAACACAGAGGAGGCCATAATAAATTGTTCAGGCAGGATAAAAACCCAGAGCTTTTGTTCTTTTTTTTTTTTTTAATACAACACAATAGCTTGCCTTTACATATTTTTTTACATATTTTTTTCTTTAATTCTCATTTTTATTATCCAGAATAGTCATTTTAAATTTTGTTTTGAATTCCAAAGCTTTCATGATATATATGGAAAATGAAATGGGAAGAAAATATTTCAGTGGTCATATTTTATTCTTAATGCACTGAAGTGAGCAGCTTAATGAAAATATGGGTGGGTTATTTTTGCTTTTTATTTCACCAATTTCTTTGCATATTATGCACCTGAAGAAAAGACGACATTGGTGCATCTCTCTATTATACTTTATTATAATATCCTGTGGGTTGTTTTTTTAAAACAGCTCAACCACACAAAAGGTAAAAATAAATCATTGCAACTGAACAGTTATAAATCCTTGTAGCTCCTGCTTTAGGGATTTCTTTAGAAATAATCATATTTTACTTTAGCTCAGATTACCTAAGAATGATAACAATTATCAGTTCCTCCCTTCCAGTGCCCCACTTAGCCACTACCACTGATTTCTCCAAGACCCAGTTTTCCTATGCACATATTGCCGCAGTTTTATTAGGTCTATTCTAGCCCTGTGTCCAAAGAAATCCATGCCTAGAAGCCTAATTGTAAGAGGTATATTAGTAATTTTTCTATCGCTGTGAAAAATACCAGGACCAAAAGCAATTTGTGGAATAGTCTGGCTTATAGCTTCAGAAGGTGGGTCCATAATAGAAGGGGAGACATGACAGCAGGTGGCCAGAGGAGGAAGCTAAGAGGTCACATCTTCAATAGCAACTGTGAAGCAGGGACCAAGTGTTATGTAAGCTAATTAGGAACATTTTTATTTACACAAACACCAGAGGTATTTGGGGAGAAAAAAAAACCAGTCCTGTCTGATAGTCTAGATGTTCCTTGTCAGACATCACATATAATCAGTTGTTCATTCTTGCTAGAAATTCCCTCTTGTGGAAGTACTGATAAGTGGTATACCCTTGTGTTTGGATTGGAATAATTCATTATATGCAGATACAGAATAAATAAAAGCTCAATACCTGCTGAAATTGCCTCAGCCTTGAAATGTAAGCAGTATGGTAGGAATAGATAAGCATTCAAATCTCAGTTCTGTGCCTCCAAGTCTCTTCAAATTCTAGCTTTTTCACAAAGTGGGAATACTATTTCTCACCATAGTTAACAGAGGGAGGGCCATGTGAGAGAAAATGTACTGTATCATCCCTGACCTCAGGAGTGGTTAAAAACAAGGACTTTGGTGTCAGTTCCTTTACATCCTTGTAAGATTTTAAGTGAGCTACTTAGTCTTTTTGTTTTTTGAATGTGTGATTTTATATTTTCATTATTAGGTATTATGGCATTTTTATCCATGTGCATTTTCTTTCTCCTCCCAATGATCCCCTTTCACTTCACCATTAGTCTCCTTTCTACTTTCATACTCATTTCTTAAAAGTGAAGCTATGTTAACAAAATATACAGAATAGTTTTATGAGAATTAAGTGAAATAATGCACATTTGAGATTACAGTAGATAAAAACTGATCAAGTAGTGTCAGAGAGGCTGAAGAGATGGTTCATTTGGTAAGATGCTTGTGCATAAGTGTGAGGACCAGAGTTCTGACCACTATGTAAGACCCGGGTATTATGGCATACATCTGAAACCTCAGTGCTGTAAGACAGAGATGGTCAGATCTCTGAAAATCACAGCTAGCCAGATTAATTAAATTGGTGAGCCTCAGGTTTAGTAAGAGATCCTGTCTCAAAAATCAAGATGGAAAAATGAATGAGGACATGCAACCTCCAGCCTTTGTACTCCCCCATTCCAAAGTGATTAAGCAGGACTGACAATATAGCAAGATTGTAAGAGTGCTTACCTAGCATGCATGAAGTCCTGGGTTTGATTCTTAGAACTTATAAAAAATCAGATATGCTGTTGTACACCTGTAGCAATAGCATAGGGAAGCAGAAGCAGGAGAATCAGAAGTTCAAGATCAGCTGCATAATGGTTTCAAGGCCAGCTGGGTATATATGAGACTTTAGACAGAGAGGGGAAAAGAGCAAGTGAGACAGAGAGGGGGAGAGGGGGACAGGGGGAGAGGGGGAGAGGGGGAGAGGGAGAGAGGGGGAGAGGGAGAGAGGGAGAGAGAGACAGAGAGACAGAGAGACAGAGAGACAGAGAGAGAGACAGAGAGAGACAGAGAGAGACAGAGAGACAGACATAGAAAGAGGGGGGGAATAATCAAGCAACAGGGGTGGCTATTATTAATATTTTTCTTATATGAATAAATGGGATAGGGATTTTTCAATATAGAATAACAGTTGTTGTATGTTAACAGTGAAGGCTTGTCATCGGATCCTTTTGTAGCCTGTAAGTGTAATAACTGGGTTTTCACACTATTATGTTAGATGTGCCTCCTTTAAATATCATTTTCATGTAGGCACATTGCTGTCTTACATGGTAAAAAAAAAAAGGTATCAGTTACCTAAGTGGTGCTCCAGACCAGGAATAGGAAGCGCTTTTAGGAAAGTCCTTCCAAATGATATGGTGTCAAGGATCACCTGAGGGACTTGTTAAAATATAGATTCTGGGCCAGGGGATAGAAGTACCTGGGGCTTCTGCATTTCTTTTCTTTTCTTTTCTTTTCTTTCTTTCTTTCTTTCTTTCTTTCTTTCTTTCTTTCTTTCTTTCTTTCTTTCTTTCTTTCAAGATATTTTATTCTTTAGTTGTATATGCATATATGCACATGCATGCAGATGTCCAAAGAGGCCAGACAGGTCAAGATTTCCCGAAGCTGGAGTTACAGGTGGTTGTGAGACACATGATAGGGTGCTGAGAACCAAACTTGGGTCCTCTGCAGGAGTAGCGCACACTTTTGATTGTTTAGCCATCTCTCTAGTCTCTGGGTTCTGCATTTTAAAATGGTCCAGTGGATGCTGGTGTGTAGGGCTGCACATGCTTTGGGTAGCAAGGCTTTAGTAAATTGTTTGGTGGACCAATAATAATGACAACTGTCTTGTAAATTATCAATACTGAGAAAATATTGTCAAAATGGGAAATGAAATGAGACCACATCCATATGTGTTATTATTCAATAGAATAATCCACCATTATTCTATTGTACTAACACAATGGTTCTCAACTTGGGGGTAGCATGACCCCTTCACAGAGTTTGCCCCTGTTAGCAAAATTACAGTTATGAAGTGGCAATGAAAATAATTTTATGGTTGGGGTTACCACAATATGAGGAACTGTATTAAAGGGTGGAGGTATCAGAAAGGTTGAGAACCACTGTTTGAGAACCATTTGATCTACCTTGGCACCTTTGGAGAAATTTTTGATTATATATAGATGTATTTCTATTTTTTCCTGGTGGACTCTTATATCTGTCTTTATGCCACCATTATACTGTCCTAATTACTATAGCTTTATAAATCTTGAAATCAGGTGTTATAAATTGTCTAACTTTCCTTATTCCCCCCCACACTTGCTGTTTGTTTTGTTTTGTAAACACATGAGAAATACAGCTGGAAAATGATAAGGAAAGCAACAAGAAATGGAAATATAGAGGGGAATGATGGAGCAAAAATGTGTTAAATTCCTCCTTTATAAGTGAAATTAGAGGGTCTAGAGAGATGGCTCAGCATCTCTCTTATAAATTATCAATACTGAGATAACAGATTATTAAAGTGGGAAATGAGAACACACCCACCATTATGCTATTGTACTAAAACAACGGTTCTCAACTTGGGGGTCAGGTGACCCCCTCACAGGTGCTGCCCAAGACCACCTGAGCACTGGGTGCTCCTCCAGGGGACCTGGGGTTCAGTTCCCATCACCAACATAGCATCTCACAATGTCTGCAACTCCAGTTCCAGGGGATCCATGCCCTTGTCTGGCCTCCTCAGGCACCAGGGATGCATGTGATGCGCAGACATGCAGGCAAAAACATTTTTACACATAACAATAATAAAAATATTTTTAAAGATAAGTGAACTTAGACTAAACATCCAAACAAAGTAAAACTGACCCACTTATAGAAGAAACAAATGAGGGGCTGGAAAGATGGCTTAGCAGTTAGGAGCACTGATTTCTCTTACAGAGCATATGGGTTTGATTCCCAGAACTCACATAGTGGTTCACAATTGGGTTTGATCCCCAATGCTGCATAAATTGGGTGTTTCAGCACACCTGTAATCTCAGCACTCTAGAGGTGGAGGTAGGACAATCAGAAGCTCATGAAGTAAGAGTCATGTGCCTTTAAACCCAGAGCTCTGGAGGGAGAGGCAGGCAGATCTCTGGGAGTTCAAGGCCAACCTGGTCTACATGGTGAATTCCAGGACAGTCAGGGCTGCATAGAAAGACCCTGTTTCAAAGAAACAAACAAATAAACAAACACCAGAACAAAAAAGAAATAAGTAAACAGAAAATCTGGATCAGTTTTCTGAAAAAAAAATTTATTCAAAGAGCAAAAATGTAAGCTTAGAATGAGAAAAAAATCCCACCATTGCAAATTTTCTTTTAACTATGAATTTACATTAGTCATATTTGTTTTGAAAAGGAATGAAAGGGACAAGGGCAGTCCAAACTGTTCTCTTCAAGTTGGGTATGTTCTGTTCATTAAAAGAACATTATAGTGTCCATTGAAAAAATCAGGCTGAATAGTATAACATCTTAATAATAAGAACAAACAGAATTATAAAATCTAATTTCATGGAGAAAATGAAGGCAACATAACAAACTATTAGGGCTGATTACTCCATGAGAGTAACAGCTGCAGCATATGAGGGAAAGGCAGAACAGTAAACTTTTTTCTTTGGCATGTTTTCTAGGACTTTAACACTAAAACATATTTTTAAAACATATTTACAACTCATTAAAGAACATCTGTAAGTGATGGTTTTTACCCACAAGAACTCCCTTCTGATGTTAGGATGAAGATGTAGGTCTCAGAGATCATCCAGATGCCAAACAGGATACCTCTGGTTTTCTACTTATATATGAAAAACACATGTACATGCCAATTCAAGAACATATGTACATGCTAACTCAAGTTTTTACAGACTTCACATAAAACTCCTTAACGTTTCACTTTGGAGTAAGCTCCATCTGAAGTGCAATTTATGTGATCTGAACAGTTAGCAGCTGTGTCTGTCGTTCTGTTGATGGTACCTTGCCAGTTAATGTGCTTCACTGTCCTAAAAACCTGAATCAACTGGCTCAGTCAGCTTCCTTTGCTCTTCTCTTCTCCATTGAACAGTTACCACAAGCTCCTCTGAGGCTGGAAACAATCTCTCTTTGCATATGGTCTTGTTCTCATTTATTCTCCTCAAAGGAGGAGGTTGGAACGTTATTTATGAAGATAGTCAGTGCCCCCAGGAGTATGATCCCTCACACAGCTTCTGGGAGGGTGAGATCTTATCAGGAGATACTTTCTTTTCAGGAGGATGGGATGCAGAAGCTTACAAGATCTTGGAGCTCCAGCAGTCATTTGCCAATCTAGTGAAGAGCATTCGAAGGTGTTGGACTGGAACATGGCTAATATGAGTCTCAGTATGAGGCTGGGTGACATTCAGGAGAGCTGTGTTTTGTGGAAGCTGTTCAATGCTGTTCCCTTGAGGTAACTCTTTTGGTTCAACTCCACTGGTATTAGAACATGGCACAGCATGGAAAGCCCCGAATGTAGAAGTTTTAGTGCTTTTCTGAGGTGTTTGGTAGGGGCTTAGTTGACATTTCTTTAAAGAATTTTGGGTATTCTGGTTGCAGACCTGGAAATTTCTCCCATTGGTTACTTTGAAGATGAGTTCAGCATCCCGGGTAGCTGTATGTACTACAGAATACAGATGCCAGTGTTTATTCCCATCAAAATGCTGGCCTGGTGACTGAGTATTAACCATGTGGCCCATTTCCTGCACACTGAAGACAGCCTGGGGAATTTGACGGAAGCAATGCTCTGTGCTTTGGTCTGCTGGATTCTCACTGAAAGCTGGGTTCTCATCACTGTGCCCAAATGCTGTTTTTGACATTTTATGGCCATCCAAGGTCTGACTTTCATTTTCTTCAAGTGGGAAGATAATATTAGGATCTTCTGTGGAAGGTGCTATATGGGACACAAGTTGCCCATCAGATGTCTCACGTAATGGTAGACTATTTTGAGGCCGGTTCAGGGATACTTTTCTGTTTATATGGATGAAACTAGGTCTGCTTGGACGCCTTAGATAGTCACCAGAATGTGTTGTATCCTTCCAGCTCTGCTTCCTCTCTGAAGGTTTCTTGGGAAATTTGAGCAGGAGAGCCTTCCTCTGCTGCTCTTGTCTTTCTCTCTCTCTTCTCTCTTCCTCTGTCTCAATCACTAGCTTAGGACTCTGGGGGTTCTGCGGCTTCCGTGGGTCCCGGTTCTCCTTTCCCATCTTTACACCAAAGGGTTGTGGTGCCTTGGCCCCATCCCAACACTTCATAGGACACTTCCTGCTTCTTATAGTGTGTCCAAAGGCCCCACAATCTTTGCATTTCATTCCAGGATTCTCTACTAGTAGGAGAAGTTTCTGCCTCATTGGTTCTCTCTGTTTAGGAAAATTCTGGCCTCCCATGGTTTTGTCAGGTGAAGTATAAGGATCTGTCCCTTGACCTATCCTTGTGGAGTCTTGTCAGGCTTTCTCAGGTATTGAGGGATTTCCTAAGACCCAGCTGTCTTCCTTCTGTCTGTTAGCAGGTTCTCAGACAGGTGGATGATGGAGACACAGCAAGATATGTGATGAAGTTTTCAGGATGCTGGAGGAAAGGGAAGTCACATTTTCTTTTTTATATCACTGGGCTTTTTCTCCCCCTCTAACCGTTACTTCATATATAAACAAAAATGAATGGAGTTATTATGGAACATTATAATACGTTTTAATGTATAAACAGTGTTTTTTAGTGACTTCTTCCTTCTGAGGTTCTCATTTTCTTAAAGACTAAACATATCAAGGATGATGGAACTGACCCAGAGGAATTTCAGTTCCTGGGAAAGTCTTATTATGTAATCTTGGAATAGAAACAATAGATAGTATTTTATAGAACCAACCTCAGCTTACTCTGCAGATGAACATGATATAAAATATATTTCTCAAGCAGGGCATGGCAGCACACATCTTAACCCCAGAACTCAGGAGGCAAAAGCAGATGGATTTCTCAGTTGGAGGCTAGTCTGGTCTAAAGAGCGAGTTCCAGGACAGCCAGAGAAACTGTTTCAATAAACTCTTTCTATATTTCTCCATTTGATTCCAATTTTTATATAGGTAAATATTAATGTTTTTGAAACACCATAGCATATTGCATAATGAGAACTTGTTGTCCATTTGCTACATTTGTGAAATGGAGTTGATTTTTCCCTGATACTGTTTGAAAATAAAAAGCAAAGCAGCTTCTGTTACTTTTCTAATAATCTTCAGAGACTCAATGCTGCATTTACCGGATCAAGTTAGAAGTTGCCAGGCTGTTGCAGTCTTCTCTCCAGAACAAATGCATGATTTCAGATAGGCCATGCTTTTTGTGTAACATATATCTCAAAGTTTTTTTTTTTTTTTTTTTTTTGCATTGTCTGGAATTGAATGTATGGCATACCATCTACTAACCAAATTTTCTACCATAAAGTTACACTACAAGCCTAGAATATCTCTATTAATGGCTAAAATGACTATATCCAACTTTTTAATTTTATTATATTCAGGGCAAGGGCCAAAGGATCTTGCTGTATAGATTTCTGCTGGAGATCTTTACTATTAAAAGTAGAGGCAGCAGTTTGACACGTTCCCCAGAATTACCCTATGCTAGACACAACTATGGTGATATTTCCTGAAATTTAAAGATACCATGAGCACTTCTGACAAAAAGAACTAATTTGAAAGTTTTCTTCCTCTTCCCCAGCTCTTCTTTCTTTTAGAAAAGTTTTTTTTTGTTTTGTTTTTTGTTTTTTTTTTTTTAATGCAGCTTAGGCTGGTCTTAAGCACCATAGCTTCCTGCCACAGTATGCGATTACAGAATTGTGCCACCATGCTCAACTTAAATGTACATTTTCAGTTCCAAAGCCCAGCACATATTTTCTAGGTAAGCTATAAAATCAAAGGAAAACCAAAATTGTATTAAAACAAAAATTTGCACCCTACATTCTGCAGAATTTAAAATTTTAATGCAAAAAAAGTGATAGTTTTTTTTTTTTTTTTTTCTGGAGCCTCATATAAGTAGTAAATTTCAAATTTGTTTTAGTGGAGACACTTTGAAACATTGTGCTTAGGAAAAAGTTGCCGGTTTGGTGGGCTGATTAATGGCAACATAAATTGCATAATGGAATGCAAGTTAGATATCACAAAGATGTTAAGAATCAATACTAATATAAAACATACATTAGGAAACATCACCTTATTTGATGGCTTTAGCATATCCTTCCCACTGAAATACTTGTAACCATGACCATTGTTTTTAAAAAAAATTTTAAACACGATGAATGGTGGAAATGTTTCACCACAAAATCTGAAATAAAGATTTTAAAAAAATTAGTGATGCAGCATCAACTGTGGGTCCCCAATGTTTTTCCCTCATGTACTTAACACAGCTCATACAGTTTTTCAATTACAGGGCATATAAAGAACATATAGAGATTTAGCAAAAGCAGGGGATGGCAGTGCACGCCTTTCATACTTAGGGAGACAGAGACAAGCAGATCTCTGTGAGTTTGAGGCCAGCCTGGTCTACAAAGTGAGTCCAGGACAGCCAAGTCTATGCAAAGAAACCCTGTCTTGAAAAACCAAAAACCAAAATGAAAAGAAACAACAGAAAAAAAACCTAGCAAAAAAAAAAAAAAAAAAAAAAAAAAATGGATCCAAAGGTGAAAGTCACAACTATTCTTATACTTATGGATGGGGAAAACATTTACTTTTTAATTTTGTCCTGAGAAATAATCAGGATTAAAAAATAATTTCTATTATTTCTCCTGTGAAATAAATTAGCATACTCACATTACCTGAATCTGACTTTACACTTGATGCTAGGATCTTTTGCAAGTGCAGCCTCTATTGGGCTTACTTTCTTCAGTAGTTCATGTGCCACACAATATTCCTGAAATAAATGATGGCATTGTAAACAGAAAGTAGTGCCCTGCTCAGATATAATTTAGTGATTACAGGAAGGGAAGCATGAACTTTCTTAGTGTTCTGAAGAGATGGATTTCTATTCTTGACTCCTTCATTCGTCATCTATGTAGCCTTGAGTCTGTTATTTTAATTTAATGGGTCTCTAAATTTGAGTATTCATTCCTTTTGAGATTACAGGCATTGTTCTTTCCCTATGACAATACATTCCCATAATCTATTGCATTTATCTATATAAACTTATCTGTCTCCAGCTAGATTATAAGCACCATGAAGGCAGAGACAGCATCTCTCTTCTTTATTATACCCCTAGTGTCTAATACAGTACCTGAAATACACAAGAAACTTAACAAGTGTTTAATGTTGAATGAATCATGGTAATATGGGAATAATAATGGTATTAAGCGACTAGCTCTGGCTGTCCTGGAACTCTGCAACTAGTTTTTAAGCATCTTTATTTACCATGAAATATGGTGCTATCATATATATATGATATATGTGTGTGTATGTGTATGTATATATATATATATATATATATAGTACCTCATTTAATCCTAATAACAACACAATTAGAATATTATCAGTCTTATTTTATAAATGAGGAACCTAGGTCTCAAACTTAGATCTGTTTGACTCTAAAATTTCCATTCTTTTCCTTAAATAGCCCCATTCAATTTTATGCCTGTGATAATGCCATAAAATGTATAATGTTGGGATTTTAACAAGAAAGTATTATTAATGTAAAATATTAATTTGAAGCATTGGAATAAATATGTAAAAGAATAACTGATTAACTTAATTTATTTACTGAGAGCCTAAAATTATGAGGAAAGGAATAACATAATTAAAAAAAAAGTTTTGTATAATAATACAAATAAATCTGTGGATAAAATAGTCAAGAAGTATAAATATTGTTCAGAATTTATTGTTCAGGGCTGCTAAAGTTCCTCTAATGTAACTATTCTGATAGAAGACTAGTTTCCAGAGGTTTTTTTTTTTTTTGTGGGGAAGGAGAATATATTCAAATACAATTATATTCCTCATACTATTCTGACTTGCCCTTTTTACTAACATGCTATATCTTGGTTATCTTTCTACTGTAGAATCATGTTACTATTCCAAGATTTACACATGAAGACACAGACATTTACTTGCATTTATGAACCAAGGCTGCAATAAAATTATATTGTAGAAAACGCTTAGAAGTGGAACTGTTGGGATCAGTGGTTAAAAGCATGTACTGCTTTGGCAGGAGACTGTGGTTTGGTTCCCAGCAACCACATGATAGCTCATAATTGCTTGTAACTTCAGTTCCAGAAGATCGTATACTTTCTTCTTGCCTATGCAGGCTCTTGTACACACATGGTGCACATAAACTCACTCAGGCTCACACACATATAAATAATAAACAAATCCTTTAAAAAAGAAGTAAAAATGCTGGGTAAAAGAAAAGTGCATTTTAAAATTCAGGCTTTTTTTTTTTTTTTTTTTTGGAGTGTTAGGGATTACAGTGTTAGGGCCTCACCCACGTTGAATACACATTTTACCACTGAGCTCCAGTGGTAAACTCCAGTCCTTAATCCAGAGATTTTTTTTTTTTTTTGTTGTTGTTGTTGTAAGATCACTGTCTCCTATCTTCAAATAAGGACATAAATTCAAAAACTGAAACACGACAACAGTAATACTCATCCACATTAAAAATAAACCCAAAAGGCTGGAGAGATGGGTCAGTAGTTACTGATCTTCCAGAGGACCCAGGTTTGAATCCTAGCACCCACATTACAACTAGCTCTCACTCCAGTCCCCGGGGATACAATGCCCTCCTTCTGTTCTCCTGAGGCATTGCATGCCATGGTGTGCGTATACCCATGAAGGCAAAACATCCATACACATAAAATAAAAATAAATAAATATAAAAATGCAAAACAAAGGACCAGAAATATCCATTTAAGACTAACAAAAGAAGCATTTTTAAGAACTTTACATAAATTATGATATCTAAGTCAAAGAGATAAAGAGCATTATTTGTTCTATCTTTAATTAATAGGTCTTTAATTAGTTAAGGAATAATATCTGTCAGAGACAAAAAAAATACATACCGCTGCACAAATTGCGTGTTTTAGGAGTTTAAACAATGTTTTGTCCACATAAATGAACCAGGCTTTCTGTATTTTTATTGCTGAAATCTCTCTAATAATTATAAAATGAAAAAGAGGTTGGTTATTCATGAAGTACTTTTCATTTTCCTAAAATCTTAGACAACTCTCAAATTTTGCATCTTCTTATATTATCTATTATTAAGACTGACCTAATGAGGAACATTTGGATGGAGTAATAGGAACTAGTCCTTTATAGGCTCTAATCAGAATGAGAATATAGAATAATTAATATTTCCTTGAGATTAAAAAAAAAGTTAAAACTTTATCAAGACCCAAACATAAAGCTAGGCACAGTGGCATATTATGATCCTAGCACTTAGCAAGTGGAGGCAGGAGGATCAAGGGTTCCAGACCAGCTTGACCACACAGTGAATTTGAGCTTGAGGATACGGTCCTGGTCTCTCTCTCTGAGACAGTGTCTCATTTAACCCCGACTGGCTTTGAAGAGCTGATATACAGCTGAGGATGACCTTAAAGTTCTGATTCTCCTGCCTCTAACTTCTTAGTGCTGGGATTATACCATGCCTGGTTTTATGTAGTGATGGAAATTAAACCAAAGACTTTGTACATATTAGGTAACAACTTTACTAAGTAAGAATATTCTTAGTCAGAGATCCTGGGATTTAATTTCTACTACTACTGGGGGTTGGGGGTGGGAGAGGAGAGAAAAAAGAAAGATAAGGGAAGAAGAGGGAGGATAGAAGGAAAAGGGAGGGAGAAAAAAAGAATGTGAATAAATAGAAGTTGTGAGAAGAAAAATCTGCCTTCTAAAAACATTCATGGGGCTGGTGAAATAGCTTTGTAGGTAAAGAATGAGAACCTGTAAAGAATGAGAACCTGAGTTCGATAGCCTGAACCCATATAAAAGGATGTGTTTGAAAATGTGTGTAATTCCAGCATTAGGGAAGTGGGAAGCAGGTGGATCCCTGAGGCTCCTTCAGCCTAGGATAATTCACTAATTCTTGTTAGTGAATTCCAGTCCAATTAATAAGCCTCTCTCAAAAGAGAAGGGGAAAGGACCGCAGAAATGGCTCAGTTGATAGAGAGATAGCTGTGCAAGCATGAGACCTATGTAAAAGTTGGCTGCTGTAGTCCACTTCTGTAATCACAGCACTAGGTGGGGTAGGTGCACACAGGAGGATTCCAGTTGCTTTCTGGCCAGTCTAGCTAAAATCGTACCCTCCACATGCAGTGAAAGACACTGTCTAAAAAAATAAATAAATAAAGAGGAGAGTGATAGAGAAAGACACTCAGGTCTACCTCTGACTTCTATCTGTATGTGCATATGTCAGGTGAGTTTACCTGTGAACAAATGTACATACTCTACCACACAGCTACAGAACTATTGAGGAAGATCTCTGGCCTTCACACATATATACTCATGTGCATGTATACCTGCATAAACTTGCACAAACATGCATGAACTTGCACATACGCCACAGCACATACAACAATTCAGTTACAGTCAGGTTTAACTGTAGAGGTTAAACCAGGTTTTCTGTAGAGTCTCACTACAGAAATTGGCATGTAGTTCAGGCTGGCCTCAGACTCCAGATCCTCCTGTCTCAGGTTCCTTAGTGCTAGTTCCTTAAAGCACTGTCTGACTCTAGTGAAAAGTTTGAAATTTTGGTTTCTTTAAAAAACACAGAAATATTATAAGAATATGTTTTTTTTAATCCCATGTATGGGACATGGGGCTGCTTCGGAGTAGCTATTTATAATTTGCCTCATGCTCCAGCAGGTGTATGATTTTGCTAGCTGCAGCTTCTGAAACTTTGTGACATTTGGAATTCTGAGAAATTTTCAGAGGGTATATACACCCTAGGCCCTGAGAGTTGTGTGGGTTGTTGTTGGTTGCTGTTGGTTGTGGTTTGTAAAGTACTCGTGCGCAAAGGAGAAACAACAAGAAGAAATTAGATATCTTAACAGGGAAGATCAAACTTGCTCCAAGAACTTAACACTCCTAATCAGCAGGAAGTAGTCTAACAATAACATCACCCACTTTCAGACCCCTGACTTTATTCAGGGATCTGTTTCCTTTCTTCTCTCTTATCTAGTGTTAGGGGTTGAAAGGGTGGAAGAAAAGGGGTGGAGAAGGGTGGAAGAAAGAATAACACACAAAATAGCTACCTGCAGGCTACACCTAACAGATTTAAGTGCAATGGAAATGCAATCTATCATAGTTGAGTTTGCACAAGACCCTATTCCTTTCCTAGGAGCTATGACTATGTCCTAGAAAAAGAAATTCCCCTTTTTGATCTTTGCTCAAACCATATTCATTCCCGCCAAGTTAGAGAAATACTTTACTTTAGATAATAAGCCAGTACTAACTGATTTCACAGGTCTCTCCTCCAGTGCTCTCCCACCCAATCTTACAGGACTGTATGCAAAGAGAGGGGCATCTGTACAATGTCACCACTGGCTGGCAAAATGTGGACTACAGGATGTAGAAAAGAAAAGGCCCGAGAAGGTATGGGGAAAGAACTTGCTAAAAGCTTATCATAGAAGCATGAGGAACTGCATTTGATCCCTAGAGCCCACATAAAAATGCCTGGCATCGTGGCATGTGCTTGTAATCCCAGTGCTGAGGAGGTGGAGACAACATGATGCCTGGAGCTTGCTAGTCAGTCTAGCCTAACTGGTAAACTCTAGGCCAATGAGAGAGCTTGCTTGTCTCAAAGGATTTGGATGGCATTCCTGAGGACAGCACCCAAAGTGGTCACATGCGTACACACATTTAAAAAAAATAGAAAAGGCATGGTGGTACATAACTTTAGTCCCAGCACTGAGTACAGAGGCAGGCAAATCTTTGTGAGTTCCAGGCCAGCCAGGAACACAAAATAAGATTCTCTGTCTCAAAACCAAACCAAACCAAAAACCAGAATAAAATGACAAAACAAACAAACAAACAAACAAACAAAACAAACCCAGAGCATCCCAGACAACAGAAATAAACCTTTTGCATTCTAGTTGATGTCATTTATTCTCTGGTTTAACTTTCTGAAAGTCATTTAACTACTCAGTTGCTTTCCCCTCACTTTTAAAAAGATTTAAAATATTTTAATTATGTGTATGTGTGTGTCTGCATACGGGTCTGTGTATTTGAGTACAGGTTCCCACAGAGGCCAGAAGTGTTGGATCCTCTGGAACTGGAATTACAGGGTATTGTGAGCCACCTAATGTGGGTGCTGAAAACAGAACTTGTCCTCAGGAAGTTGCTTGTAATCACCAAGCCAGTCCTTTCTCACTTATAGTGTGTAATAATAAAACTGTTTCAGAAGGTTGTAATATAGTCAAGCAGATATGTTAACATGCTTTATAAATTACAAAATTCTAAAGTTATAATATTCAACTTGAATGTAATTTTTAAAAACATAAAATTTTAATTTACACATTAATAAATGTTTTGTTATCTGAGTAAACTTTGTTAAGTTTAGCCAGTGTAGTGGTGCACACCTTTAGTCCTAGCACTCAGGAGGCAGAGGCAGGTGGATCTCTGTGAGCTTGAAGCCAACCTGGTTTACAGGAGTTTCAGGACAGCCAGGGTGACACAGAAAAACCTTGTCTTGAATAAAACAAAACAAAAAGCCCCACAAAACCCAAACCAATAAAAAAGTGCATAAGTTTGTAATTTGTCTAAGTTGTGGGAAAACAACAAAAGGCAAAAAGATGGCTTCTTACTCTTTTCTTGCCTTTATCTTTGCAGCACGTGCCGAATGTGTCTTGTGGATTTTTTCTGAGAGCTGACTATCTGGTTTTGGAGCACCAGTATTTGAGGACTTTTTCATTTTCCCTACAAAGAAGTAATCTGAACACACATACATTAAGCTTTAAAGGTTATAATCCCCACATTATTACATTTGAACTAGACTCAAATGTCATATGTTGTTTCAATTTTAGAACTCTTTTTAAAGGAGTTCTTTACTGTACTTTTAGTATTGTTTCCAATTTGCATTCTTTCCATACTAAAATACCCTGTAGTATGTCAGAAAGACAGCCGATCTATCCATAACCTCCTAACCGGCCTCTCCTTTCTCCTATTTTTCCCTCCTATTCACCCTACAGCTCAAGGTAACTTTTTTTTTTGGTAGCTGAGGCTGGCCTCAAATTCATTATGTAGCAGATAGTAGCCTTAAACTGATTCTCCTGCCCCAACGTCCCTTGTGCTGGGATTACAGATGTTCTTGACCACACATAGCTCTTGAAGTTAACTTTTTGGAGCAAAAATTTAGGGATAGTCATTCTCCTCAAAAACTCCTTAATGGCAGAGGGTACTTTACTGACTGTGGAAATCAGGTGGAAGGTTTTTACACATTTTCTGAAGATTTTTTTTTTTGTCCAGTTTTTATCACACACTTCTGAGACTTTGAGCAAATTACTTCACCTCTTTGTGCTTCAGTGACCATTTGGTGATGTGAGCAAGCACATATGAAATTACTTGATTCTACCTGTAACTTTTTACTGTTTGAAGTATTATATTCCAGTTTGGAGGTAGCACCCAACAATTCTTAGTCATATCTTCTAAATACCTTTTAAAAGGAAATTGCAGTAATACATGTCTTCTTTTTGCATAACATAAAAATCTAATATCTATTGCATTTTTGTAGTAATAAGCATAAGTGATATTTTTAGTTAGCTGCTGTGACTGTAAATGGTATGAAAATATCTCTGCTTTCTATTGGTGACACAGCACTGCTAATACTGAGGGTTGTTGCCTACACTGTACTTGGAAGAAATGCTAAAGTTCAGTTAGAGTTTAATGAAGGTGAAGTTGTCATTTCCCTCTTTTCCTAGTTTACACAGTCCCCCCCTGTGCTCCCTCCACGTGCATTAAGAGCTTCGGCTGTAATTTATCACTACGCTTCACACTTTTAAGATGTTACCTTACTGATGTAGAGACTTCAGAGTCTATTCAGTATTTCGCCTTAGGGATTGGAGATGGGGATGGCTTGGAACATACAGTTCTGTTGAAAAGGAAAAAAAAAAGCCACCCTTAACATTTGGGAGTTGGTCTGTCACTCTGGCTGAAAGTTGCTAACACTGCAAAGTCCTGCTTTAAACAAACAAACAAACAAACAAACAAACAAACAAATAAACAAACTATGACCACAAATCACGAAGCCAAAGTTCAAATATTACGACAAACCTAACACCTTCTTACCGAAATGCTCAATTTTGTCCCAGTGGGCTTTTTTTTTTTCCTCAGGAGCAGCAAATTAAAAACAAAAACAAAAACAAAAAACAAAAACCAAAAGCCAAAAAAAAAAAAAACCCACAAAAAAAAAAAAACAAAAACAAAAAAACAAACAAACAAACCAAAAAACACCCTAATTTCTTCAAGGGCAGGTATGTTCCTAGCAGTATTTGCGTAAGAGGACAGTGACCTTCCGTTGAACAAATAGATGTCCACGGGGCTTCCATTTTCTGTCGAATTAGGACAGAAATACAGAACGAAACACGAAACGCACCGTCTTTAAGGGTCCGGCTAGCGTTAGCTGAGGCTAGTGCAGAGATTTCAAAGGCAGACTACCTGGAATTGGATCCAGGTTTAGATTTTCCAAAGCCTTGGACACTCAGACATGAGAATCACGCCCGTCGACTTGTATGAAAGAAATAAAATTATGCGTTTAAGCCAGTGTTAATACTTGTTTTTTTCTTGCAAATAGCCAAATATTGCCGTTTTGCTTCTACAAGTATTAAATGGGAGAAATATTTGATTCTCAGATTTACACTGTAATACCTTAAAAAAGAAAAAAGTCAGTTTTTCGCGATTAAATAACGTGGTACATTTAGTTTAAACTTAAAACTTAAGGAACGTTCAGCCCACGGTAAATTTTTTTTTTTTTAAGGAAAAAAACCTTTTGTGAGGTAAATCGGTGCCCCACAGTTGATATGCCACTTGCTTCTTCTTTCGACGAGGCTGGTGCAGCCTCTTCGGGTCGGTGGAGCGCCACCGCTTGGCCGCCTCAGCTCACAGGATTCCAACCTGCACCAGGATGCCCAGCGGTGAAGGCTAAAACCGGTTCCCAGGCGCGACAGGGCTTCGAAGAGCCGCCCTCCTCTTACCACAGCGCGCCGCCCACACGGAGCGGCTGCCTTCTGCAGCCTAGCAACAGCCGCCAAGGCGGCGGGATTGATGAGGAGGCGGGGCTTGAGTTCCTCAGGCTCCCGCGCGCGTGAGCCCTTTTCTGTCGCTTAAGCGACGTAAAGCGCCACCTAGTGGCGTCTAGGTGGAGCTTTTGGCGGGTTGAGGTGGCGGCGGCGGCGGCGGCGGCGGCTTCGCCCTCTCGCGCGCCGCAGCGCCACCAACCGCGGTCATTGGAATTATGATCTGACCAGGCCTCCGTCGTCGCTTTTCCGTAGTGGGCGGGGCTAAGGGAGGGGTGACCCTGCCGGAGTCGCGGCTGCCAGCGACATGTTCAAGGTGAGAACGTGGAGCCGGGTCACAGCTGTCTCGGCCACCGGGAGCCCTTCCCACGCTTCCGAGGTGCCTCTTGGGGGAGCAGACTCGGTTCGTCCCGAGACTATGCCCCTCTCCGGGATGACCAAGTCCTGGGTGGGCGGTTCATTCACCGCTTGGTACCGGCACCTCGGTGGGTGGGATTGGCCCTTC
This sequence comes from Meriones unguiculatus, assembly GCF_030254825.1. Lineage (NCBI taxonomy): Eukaryota > Metazoa > Chordata > Mammalia > Rodentia > Muridae > Meriones > Meriones unguiculatus. The sequence continues at coordinate 2,423,257 of NW_026843706.1, read as the reverse complement.
TCTCGCGAATGAAACAGTTTGAAATGTTAAAAAGCCTCTATCGTACCCACTTCCTCGGGTAATACCCTTTTGGGGTCGTGGGTAGGATGAGGCCCGGCCTGGGTACTTAAGCGTCCATGGCTTTGGTTGCTTGGCAGGATCACGTTTCAGAACCTGGCTTGTTGGTGGGGGAGGGTCAGCTTCGGAGGGTGTCGGGGAGGCTGGCTTGATAATGTCTGCGTGTTGAGGGAGCAGGAGCTTTTTAGTATGGAGAAGTCGACTTTTCTCCCCTTCCTTACAGTTTTTTTTTTAACTCCTTTCCTCCGTAAGATAGACATTTACAGTGAAGACTTTCAAAAACCTGTATTTTATCATAAAATTATTCTTTCGTAAAAGCCAGTTATATTTTCTCACAAAAAATCACAGGCTGTGCACTCCTTTAAGCACAGCACTCAGGAGGCAGCGGCAGATGTATCTCTGTGAGGTCGAGGACTGCCTGGTTTACATAGCGGTTTCCAGGACAACCGGTGTTCTATGAAGAGTGTGTTAATAATCACAGGCAGCCAGAAAGCTACAAAAACCAAGTCTCCATGGAGCATAAAATTCACAGAATAGTGCTAATGAAACCTCACGTTTGTGTTATCCATTTAAAAGTTTCCTGCAGCTGCAAAATAAGACCATGGTTTCTGCCTCCCAGTGCTGTGTGTCGCTTAACTACACTTAACTGCCTGTCCCCCCCACCCCCCATAGTGAAATTAGGGTAGTAAAATCAGATTGTTAAGTACGGAGAATTATGTCACAAAACCCAGAGGAAGGATGGAGACAGTGTCATCAAACTCCTGGCTCTTCTGGGTTTACTATGACCTTGTCAGTTTTCCTTACGGTTTCAAGCTGACTGCTAGGAACTTGGGGAAGAGGAGAGGATAAAAGTCCCACACTTGGATTTTTTTCTTCAGGTTTGATTGGACAAACATGGGTCAGTTGTCTGTCCATAGCCCAATAGCAGTTACCAGGGGAATGTTGGTCTCTGGTTAGCTTAGGCTAAACAAGGTCACTTTGCTTAAACATAGAAAAGGAATGATTTCATGAACACAATAGGGTTCTTTAGAAAGGAAGAAGTGTAATGGAAACTGGATCTGCAGCCAACAATGCCCATGTCAGGTATATTTAGGTAAGTGTGTGCAAATATTCATTGACTTGGGCTCTTTGAAAATCTTTCATGATCTTGATACAGGTAAATTTTTTGATGGAAATGAAATATTAGCATAGGTTCATGCCTAATTTTTTTTAATTTTTTTTAATAAGAGGGAGAGAGAGGGAAGGAAAAATGTGATTGTAGAACAGTGGTTCTCAACTGACTGGAACTACCCCTTTGGGTATGTTTTGGAAATTCTAAGGGTTCTTTGAGTTTTTAGTTGTGTTGAACATTTGTATTATTTTTTATTTTATGTGTACTAATGTTTTGCCTGCATGTATGTCTGTGTACTACATACTTGCCTGGTACCCACAGAGGCCAGAAGAGGAATATGATCCCCTGGAACTGGAGTTACAAATGGTTGTCAGATACCATGTGGGTGCTGGGAATGGAACCTGGGTCCTCTTCTGTCAGCACTGGGCCCCCATCTGGTGCAGACCCATGCAGACCCTGTGCACGGTGCCACAGTCTCTGTGAGTTTATCTGTGTGTCTGTCATGCTTTGTTTAGAAAGCCTTGTTTCCTTGGTATCTACAATCCACTTTGGCTGTTACAATCTTTCCTCCCCCTTTTCTACAGGGTTCCCTGAGCCCTGAGGGGAGGAGGGATTTGCTGGAGACATCTCATTTAGGACTGAGTGTTCCAAGGTCTGTCACTTTCTGCTTATTGTCCACTTGTGGGTATTTGTCTTCATCTGCTGTAGGAGGAAGCTTCCTTGATCGTGGTTATGCAATACTCTGACCTATGAGTATAGCACTATATCATTAGTCATTTTATGGCTATGTTCTTCAGCAGAACAGTAGTATTTGGTCTTCCCCTATATCCGTGGGCCTTAAGTATCAGGTTCTTGGGCACCCAGGCAGTATCAGACATGGGTTCCAGCTCATGGTGTGGGCCTTAGTTCTAATTAAATAGTGGTTGGTTACTCTCACAACTTTTGTGCCATTATTGCACCAGCATATCCTGTAGGCAGGTCAGCATTGTAGATCACAGGGTTTGTAGCTGGGCTGGTAGTGTACAGGGTGTTTTATAGGATTATGTAATATATAAAAATAAGTATATATTATATATAAATAAAATCACATATGTCAGTGAATGAAGAATTTTATTTTAGGATAGTAAGGGTGATAACAGGTGTTAGCAGTTGAGAACCACAGTCCATTAAACTTTAATGTGCATGCGACTCTTGTTAAAATCTAGTTTGGTTCTGTTGATCTCATTGTGGAGCTTCTGTCCTCTCCAGATCTTACTATTTTCCACTTCTTTCATAAGATTCCCTGCATTTTGCCCAAAGGTTGGCCATAAGTCTTAGCATCTGCTTTGATAGTCTGCAGGGCAGAGCTTTTCAGAGGCCCTCTGTGGCAGGCTCCTGTGCTGTTCCCTGTTTTCTCCTTCTTCTGATGTCCATCCTCTTTGCCTTTCTGGATGGGGATTGAGAGTTTAGCCAGAGTTCTCCCTCTTGATTAGTTTCTTTAGATGTATAGATTTTAGTAAGTTTATCCTATATTATATGTCTATCTGAGTGAGTATATACCGTGTATGTCTTTCCGCTTCTGGGATAGCTCACTCAGGATGATCTTTTCCAGTTCCCACCATTTACCTGCAAATTTCATGATTTCCTTGTTTTTTATTGCTGAGTAGTATTCCATTGTGTAGATGTACCACAATTTCTGTATCCACCAAAAAATCTGAGCACAGGGGTCTTCCCGGAGACTGATACTCGAACCAAGTAGCATGCGTGGAGATAACCTAGAACCCCTGCACAGATGTAGCCCATGGCAGTTCAGTCCCCAGATAAGTTCCATAGCAATGGGAACAGGGACTGTTTCTGACATGAACTGATTGGCCTGTACTTTGATCACCTCCCCCTGAGGGGGGAGCAGCCTTACCAGGCCACAGAAGAAGATAATGCAACCACTCCTGATGAGACCTAATAGACTAGGATCAGAAGGAGGGAAAAGAAGATCTCTCCTATCAGTGGACTTGGGGAGGAGCATGCGTGGAAAAAGGGGAGGAAGGGAGGGTTGGGAGGGAGCTACAGGGGGGATAAAAATTAAAAAAAAAAACATGTTGAAAGAAAAAAAATGTAGTTTGGGTTTGGGATAGAACCTCAGATTCTCCTTTTTTTTTTGAGCATATCAGTGTCATTGATGCTGCTGGTCATTATACTTTGAATAGTTAAGAATTTATTTAGTAAGATCCTTAATTCGTGCATCCTGTGTTTTTGAGGTTGATGGTTTTATGAATGGGTAGGATTTGGAAGAGGCACGGACGAGGAGCAAAAAGGCTTTGCAAGGACTCTACTGAGTTTCATTATCGCAAGTGTTTGCTTAGAGGGGACAAAACAAATGATAAGACTGGTTTGTCTTTGAGAATTGCCACCTTGAGGAGACTAGGACTGGAAGGTACAAGAGTTGATTGTGTAGGCAGTGATAGGGAAGTGCAATGTGTGTAGCTTGTTCAGGGCATTTCATGTTTAAACTATGACCAATGATTGATTTTTAAAATTATATTTTTTATTTATGTCTATTTGTTGTACGTGCTCAAGGAAGTCAGAGAAGTGTTGGCTCCCTGAAACTGCAGTTTCAGGTATTTTGAGCTGCCTGATGTGGGTCCTGGGTTGACCTGGATACTCTGTAAGAATAATATGTACTCTTAACCGCTGAGCCATTTCTCCAGCCCTCTGTGACCATTGTTTTGATTTAGCTATTTATGCCCAGGGCAGTAGGGAGCGTCAGTGGAGTTAAAAAACGAATCACATTTGAAAAGTGTGCCAGAATTTGTATTCTGCTGTTGGAAGCTGTTTTTCTTTGTGCTGTCACAGGAAGTTTAAATATTGAACATGTATCCAGTCCCCATGTGCAATACTAGATTTCTTTCATTTCACAGATTTTATCACTGGCTGGCTATAGCCTGGGCATAGTTAATGTTCTCTGGAATGATTCAGTTCTTACCTAGAAGAGAGTTCCCAAATCTAGCCAGGTATCATGGTTATTTAAGATGTAGTTGGAGGACCCTTCACATACTTCAGTTTTACTTTACTTTAAAAAGAATTAATTTTATTTTTTCATTTATATGAATTTGGAAGTGAATGCCATGTGTGTGCTGGTATCCTTGGAAGCCAGAAGAGGGCTTTGGGTTCCTTAGAGGTAGTAGTGAGCAGCTTGACATGGGTGCTGGGAACCAGCAACTGAGCTTGGGTCCTGTAGAAGAGCAGCCAGCACTGTTTACTGTGAAGTCAGGTCTCCAGTCTTCAGGATTTATTTGTTAGGTGGAATCTGGTGATCTGTAGGTTTTAAGTACCTCTATGTAATTTTAAAACTTTGATTTAAATCGTACAGGTGGTTATTGGTACAGATGTAACAAGTACATTACATTGGGATGGGTCTCAACCTGGACTGCATGTTTGAGTCACCTGTGAAACTTATGGAAGTTTCCGTGACTTTTGTGGACTCTAGACCAATGACCTCAGAATCTCCAAAGGAGGAATCTAGGCATCTGTGTAGCTTTGGCTGTTCTGGACTCAACTTTGTAGATCAGGCTGGCCTCGACCCACCTGCCTCTGCCTCCTCGAGTTCTGGGATCAAAGGTGTCCACCACCATGCCTAGCTAACCTTTGGATTTTTTTGTTGCCACTTTTCACAGAAGCCATTCCCAGTAATACTGACTGTACACATCAGACTTTTGGGTGACTTTGCTAAATAAAGATATACATACTTTTGTGATTACTGTCTATTTTAAAATAAATTCAGGGACTAGGAATATAATGTAGTTGGTAGAGTGTTTTGCCCTTGGTTCACATAAACTGGGCATGGTGGCCCTCATAGGTAATCCTAACACTAGGAGGTGTAGATGAGGATCAGAAGTTTAGGGTCATCTCTGGTTAAATATGGAGTTCAAAGGCAGGCTGAACTACGTAAGAACCTATCTCCAAAAGTAAAATTCTAGTCTAGGATGGAGTGTAGTGGTAGAGAGCTTGCCCAGCATGTCTGAGAGACTGGATTCTAGTCTCAGTACCACCATCACCATAAAAAAAGAACAACAACAACAACAACAAAAACCTTCAGAATTTATTAAAAAGAAAAAAAGAAGAACAAAGAAAAGAAAAAGTGCTAGAGAGAGGCTCGGCAGTTAAAAGTATTTGCTGTTCTTTCAGAAGATTAGAGTTTGGTTCCCAGAACCCACATCAGGTGGCTCACAAGCACCTTTTCACTTCTTCCCCCCCAAAAAAAATCTTTAAAAAACAAAACCAAAATTGTTGATGGAGGGTGGTGGAAGGCTAATAGAACATGCTGGAACTCCTGGTTTTAATCCCTAGCACCCCTCCCCTAGAAAAGAAGGAAGAGGAGAATATTAGCATACCTTGATTAAGATGGGAGGGTATTCTGGAATATAAATTAGTCATGCTATTGGTTTTTTTTTTTTTTTTGACAATTTTCAGTATTTTTATGATGTTCTTAAAAATAAGTGCACTTAATTATTCATACTTGCTTATGTTCAGTGTCTCTGCCCTAAGCATCTTGTGGAATGGCGATTTTTGAAACTTGGTTTGTGGTGGGAATAAGTTCTTGGAGTTCCTGTAGCTCTACCAAGTCAAACTCTTTAGAAGAAGATTCCGGAATTATGCTTTTGAAAAAGTCATCAGGTAATTCTGAAACCTCATTTCTGTAGGCATACGAAAGGTCTTTTATTGAAAAGGAAAGAGCTGTATAAATTTACATGGAAAGCCTAGTAAGATGGAAGGTATGTACTTTTGGAAGAGTAAATAAAGGGCCTTGTCGTAGGGTAATTATTGTGCTGAAACACCATGACCCAAAAGCAAGTTGGTGAGAAAAGGGTTTATTTATTAGGCTTATACTTCCACATCACTGTTGATCATTGAAGAAGTCGTGACAGGAACTCAAGCAGGAGCTGATGCAGAGGCCATAGAGGGGTGATGTTTACTAGCTTCCTCTCCACAGCTTACTCAGCCTGCTTTCTTATAGAGCCCAGGGTTGGTACCACCCACACAGGCTGGGCCCTCCCACAGTAATCACTAATTAAGAAAATGCCCTGCAGCCTTATCTGCAGCCTGCTCTTATGGAGACATTTTCTTGGTTGAGAGTCCCATCTTTCAAATGACTGCAGCCTGTGTCAAGTTGACATAAAAACAGCACAGCCTCCTACATAAAAATAGAAGAGACTATCCACTGGGTAGTGTTAGAAGGCAAGTTGTCAGGGATTTGGGGATTTGGAAGCTTCTTGATTAACTTGATCTTTCCATTTGTTTTTAAAGCAATTTTCCTGGGACAGCAGTGTGGTCGCCAAGCTGCAGAATTCTGGGCAGTGCTCTTTAATTTGCAAAGCAGCAAAAACAGTTTAGTTTCTGTGCACTCATTATGATCTGAATGTTTATGACCTTGCCAGATTTAATATCTTGGCTGATTTTCAGTTACCTACTTTTGTGGCTGGAGCTGAAGAATTAATCTGAGTCTTTTGGATTTTGTTTGATACAGGGCCTGACTATGATGCCTAGGCTGGCCTTGATCTCACCTAGCCTATGGCTGACCTTGACCCAAGAAGTCTGCATAGTTGGCTGCTTGAGTCTTTTTGAGTAACCTCCTAAGTTTCTCAGAAGCTCTTTCCCAGAAGCCAGCAACCATTTCTGCTTTACTGTGTCTTTAAGTCCAGCAGGTGTGAGAATCATCTGATTTTTGAAGTCAAGTTCTAGTTGGCCTATTCTAGTTGTTATCATGTGTAATCCTGCTTACCAGGCTGGATTTGTTTTGTAATCATAAGTCCTTGTGAAGCTTCAGAAGGAAGAGACAAAGAAACACTGTATTTAAGATAATGGCAGCCACTGGGTATGGTGGCACATAGCTGTACTTCCAGCTACTTGAATGACTAAGGGAGGTGGACCCTGAGGGAAAGGCCATTGCTTTTTTGTTTGTTTTTTGTTTTCTTTTTAAATAATGACATCCTACCCCTTTACAGCATTTAGTAGGGCCCCGTCTTACCAAATGGTGGTCCAGTTGCTTAGTTTCTTCTGACTATTAAGTTCCTGGTGGGCTCTGTGAAATAAAAGTTGAAAGAGGGTCCACACTAGAGAATGTACTATATTAGAGTGAAATTGTGCTGGAGAATAGAATCATACCAGAGAGAAAGATTAGCCACATGGGCTAGATTTAGGTACACTGAACTCAGTTACAACCTTCTTGAGGTTTGCAAAGCTGCGAATGGCAACTCAGCTTTTGTCTGAGCCTCAGTTTGGGTCTTAACTTAGCTATATTCAAACCTCTGATTAGCCAATATATTGATGTCCTTTAAGAGTTCCAAGCAGCTGAATTCTTTTCTTTTTTTAATTTTAATTTTTTTTCTTCACAATTTGTTCATTTTATATCCTGATTAAAGCTCCCTTCCTCAACTTTCCAAATCCAACCCTCTTTCTCTCTTCCCCCTCCATCCCCTTCCCCTAGTGGGGAGTTCTCCACTATTGCCATCTGCCCATAGCTTGTTAAGTCTCATCAGGACTGTTTTGATCGTCTTCCTCCATGGTCTGGCAAGACTGCATCATCAGGGGTGAGTTAACAGAGAGGAGTCAACTGAGTTCATGACAGAGGCAGCCCCTGACCTGATCCACGCACTCAGTGATCTGCAAGGAGACTGAGCTACCAATCGGTCACATCTGAGCAGAGGGTCTAGGTCCTCTCCATGCTTGGTCCTTCACTGGTGCATCACTCTCTGCAGGACCCCCTGGGCTCAGATCTTTTAGTTTTGTTGGCCTCCTTGTGGGTCTCCGGTCCCCTCTGTGTCCCTCTAATCCCACCACTCTCTTCCTCTATAAGACATCCTGTGCTCTGTCCAATGTTTGGCCCTGAGTCTCAGCATCTGACCCTCTATAGTGGACTGCAGATCTTAGTACTGTGATTTTCGTGATGCTGTAATATGACTAAGGTGAGAATTTTGTAATTTTGGTTTCTTTTAAAAACACAGACATGCTATGAGAATATGTTTTCGTTTTAACCCCAGGTGTGTGGCTACAGTCTGCTTCACAGCAGGTCATTATGATTTGCCCTAGCAGGGACGTGGTTTTGCCAGCTGCAGATAGTTTTAGTTTCTGTGAGTGTGTAACGTTTGGAATTCTGGGAAATTTTCAGAGGCTATATAAATGCCTAGGGCCCAGAGAGGCAGGGTTGCTGTTGGCTGGCTGGCTACCTGCCTGGTTGGTGGTTGAATGCTGTTGTATTCTGTGTTGGATGCTCTGTTGGTTGTGGTTTGTGTGGTTTGTCAAGGTTTGTCAAGTAGTCGTGTGCAAAGAAACAAGAAGAAAGTAGATACCCTGGACATCTAAGATCAAACTTACCCCAAGGAAGTCAAAGCCCTTAATCGGGAGGAAGTAGGAAGTAGTCTAACAATAACTTGGCCCCTATCATTTTTTTTTCTCTCCTGTATAGTATTAGGGGGTGAAGAAGGATGGAGAAGGGTGGAAGAGAGAAAAAGGAACCCATAAAGTAGCAAACGCCGGCTACACATGGCTACCTAGATAAAACGATATCCTTCACTGTTTTCTCTTCCCCATGTCTCATTATAAGAGGCAATGAATGAGTAGTTCTTGAACATTTCCTTGTTCAACAAAGAGATTCATACGTTGTGGCCAGAGTAGAGTGTGGTTAGAGAAAGTGGTTGTGGCTGGTTGTAGCAAATCTTTAGTTTACATAAAAAGTTTTAGGTAATAAATAAGTAAAAAAATCTCAAGTAAGGATAGAATCTAATCAGGGTTGTAGTTTAGATCATTGTTTTTTTTTAATTTATTTACTATGTATATGAATGCTCTAGCTGAATGTACACCTATATACCAAAGTGGGCATCAGATCTCATTATAGATGGTTGTGAGCCACCATGTGGTTGATGGGAATTGAACATAGGACCTCTGGAAGAGCAGCCAAGTGCTTTAAATCACTGAGCCATCTCTCCGTCCTCTAGATCATTGTTTCTTGTGCGGTGTTTTGAATCCATAGAGGGTTAGGTAACCAATTAGGATGCTGCTAAAAGCAATCCAGGAAAGAAATGAGGCTCAAGGAAGGACTGTATAGTAAGGGATAAAGAAGAACAAGTAGAAGTGAGATCATTTAATAGGCACAATTACCAGATCTTAGTGACCAAAAGGATTTAGGACAGTGGTTAAGATGACCTTGGGTTTTATTTTATTTTATTTTTGATTTTTGAGACAGGGTTTTACTGAGTAGCAGTCCCAGCTGTCCTGGAACTCACTCTGTAGACTAGGCTGGCCTCATGCTTGAAGAGATCCTCCTGCTTCTGCCTCCCAAGTACTGGGTTAATCCCAGTGTGTGCCACCACCTACCCCCCCCAGCTTATTTTTAATTTTAAATGGGCAAAAGGCATATATTTGCTATGTAAGCATGTTTTGAAATGTGTACCTATTATGGAGTGGCTAAATTGAAGTAATTCACTTGTTCATTACTTCCTGTATTTGCCTTTACTTAAATGTAATTAAAAAATACTGAACTGGTGGAAGCAGATAGGAGAATGGTAGCTATCAGTGGCTGGGATTTGGATTGGAAAAGATATCAATCAAAAGGTACAAAATGTTAGGAGGTTAAAGTTTTGAAAAAATCTATTGTACAGCACAGTGATGACAGTTAATATTGACCTGTTATATTCTGAGAGTGAATTTCAGACACCATTCCTGAGACAGGATGTAGAGGAAGAGAGGCAGGTATGAGGGAACAATGATGAGTTAGAGTTGGAAACTATTCAGAGATTCATATTTTGTAAATTGGGATCAATTTGCTTGACTTTTTAAAACATTTTTCAATTGGAGGCTTTGAAACATTTATCTTTGGGAAATTAAGATAAAGTCTGAACATTTGAACTCCTCCAAAACACATGCTTATGTTTCGTCATCTTCAGAATTTCAAAAATGCATTTTTCTCAGGAAGAGCAGTAAGCTTTTCTGGGTGGAAGTGGCTGAGGTTATGGCCCTGCTTATATTGTCTGTACCTGATTTGTAGCATGGAGAAAAAAAATTATGATTGCCTTTGCATTGCAGGTAATTCAGAGATCTGTTGGGCCAGCCAGCCTGAGCCTGCTCACCTTCAGAGTCTATGCAGCTCCCAAAAAGGATTCAGCTCACAAAAATTGCATAAAGGTTGATGAGGTAAAGTACGGATACTGTATGGTACATTGTAAACATCTGATTTAGTTAGAGTTTTTATAAATTATATATCAAGATGATGAAAGATTTGTAGTTTTTACTCTTTGAGGTCCTAGATACTAACATATACCCTTAGCACACTTAGAAAATATTTGAAAGGAAGACCTATACATTTCTTGATAGTTTGTTTTCTCTGTGGGAGATTTCTAGACTGCTTTTTCCACAGATGATAGTATAATGTAGATAAGGGCATAATTAAGGAATAACTCATAGTTTAGTTTTTAGTGGAGAGCTTACTGTATCCCAGTGGATTATAAGCACAGCTTACTTTTTTTTTTAGTAAGCACTTATTTTTTTATTAAAAATTTTTCATGCAGTATATTCTGGTTTTTCCTCTGCCAGCTCCTCCCAGATCCTTTCTACCTCTCCACCTCTCCAATCGTATACTTTCTCTCTCTTTAGCAAACAAATAGGCAAACAAACAAACAAACAAAAACCTAAACTGCAATAAAAAGAAAAACCACAAGAAATACACAATCTCTCTCTCTCTCTCAAAACAAAATCTGAAACTATAATATACAAACAGAGGCCAGTAAGATGAAAAAAAAAAAAAACAAACTTCAAACAAAGCAGTATGAAACAGTCTACAAAAGCACCATTGGCTTTGTTTTGTGCTGGCCGTCTGCTGCTGGGCACGGGCCCTGCTCCTAAGTGTGTTTACTGTACCCAGTGAGACCTCATTGGTGAGAACTAATTGTTCCTCTGCAGCAGGTCAGTTGGAGATAGCGTCTTGGTTAGGGATGGGAGCCTGTGTCCACTTCCTTCTCTCAGCGCTGGGATCCTGTTGAGCTTGAACCTGTGCAGGCCCTGTGCACGCTGAGCTCATACGTGCTTCAGTCCTGTTGTGTCAGGATGACTGTTTCCTTGGAGTCCTCCATTCCCTCCAGTTCTTAAAACTCCTCTTCTATACACCTCCCTGAGCCCTGGGAGAGAGGGGTTTGGTGAAGGCATCCCATTTAGGACTTAGTGTTCCAAAATCTCTCACTCTCTGTACATTGTCCATTTGTAGGTCTCTGTATAACTTACTTTTTAGAGTGGCCTGCCAGATTCTGGACTGCTTATCAAGCTAAGAAATATATTCATATTTTTTTTCTTTTTAAGAATTTAAAGGCGTGGGTTCTTTCTGGTTCCTGGCAAGATTAGAGATGCTTAAATAAGTACTTAGTACATACTAGAGCAACAAAAAAAAAAGACATCTTCTCTCAATTGTTTATCTTCTCTTTTAATCTGTATCTCCCAATATTTGGATTTTTTATTTTCTTTTATTTTTTTTGCCTTGGAATAAAGGGGTGTTCAAATGTCCGAAGTGGCCAGGCAAGGTTACTTCTATAGTGGTTGCATAAAGCAAGGTAGCTTGTCTTTCGCCTCTTCTCAGGCCTTAGAACAGTAGCATTGTTGAGGGGGAAGAAGTGGCTAGTAGTGGCTACTGAGAAGCATGTTTTCTTAGTAGGCAGTGAATTTGCTCACCTGCTTTGATGAGTAGCAGTCTGATATTTGATCCATCTAACCAGTTATTCTTCAGTTCCTCTCAGCTTTCTTTTCTTAAAACCAAACCAAATCAAACCAAACCAAACCCAAGGGCTGGTAAAATGGCCCAGTGGATAAAGGCACTTGCTGCCAAGCCTGATGACTTAGTTCAATCCCTGGAACCCACGTGGTAGGAGACAACTGATTCTTTTAAGTTGTCCTCAGACTGTCACATGTACCTTCCCCACAAATACCAGGTCCCCAAACTCCTCCATTCACTTGTTAGAATAGTAGAATTTCTTTCCACTTTAAGTTCGAGGTGAAACACCAGTTACTGATCTGTAAAGTTGATAAAGGGGGCTGGAGGTTCAGTTTAGTGATAGAGGGCTTGCCTTGCATACTTGAGGCCCTGGGTTTACCCCACACTAACAAAACAACACACTAGAAAGGGAGAAGACATGGCACTTCATAGTCCTACCCTCTTGTCCTTGTCCTTTTTGAGGAAGCAAGGTACAAAGATCATCTGAAATAAAGTTAGAGGTTGCATGCAACCCCCAGGGTAATTGTAATTTACAAATTATAGAAATATTAACCTTTAAAATTGATCACGTTATATGATTTCATGGTATATGCTTTTCTTTTGTTTTAATATGTGTAGCTTTCACTCTACTCAGTTCCTGAGGGTCGGTCTAAATATGTGGAGGAGCCAAGGACTCAACTTGAAGAAAACATCTCAGAACTCCGACATCATTTTGAGCCATATACAAGTTGGTGTCAGGTACGTCTACTTAAGAGTTAATAATGAAAAGTCTATATTGAAAAACAGAATAATATTGGCTGTATTCCTTCCTTCCTTCCTTCCCCCCCTCCTTCCTTTGCCTACTTTCCTCCCTCCCACTCTCCCTCCCTCCCTTCCTCCTTCCTTCCTTTCTTCCTTCCTTCATTTCATTTTATAGGATCTTACTCTGTAGGGTTGGCCTGGAATTCACTACGTAGTCCAGACTGTCCTCAGACTATCTTCCTGCCTCACTGACTAGCATAGGTGGTGGAATTACAGATGTAAGCCATCATGCCCAGCTCTGACTTCATGCTTTTAGAAAAAGGTGTAATAAAGGTCCTTAGTTAAGAGTGTCTAACTTACAAGTGTTCTTTAACAGTACCTGCAGGACAGATACAATCAAGTCTGGTGTCCTGGTGGCACCAAGGGGAATTACCAGTGTTGGGTTAACAGATGGATAGATCCTTGGATCTCACTGGCCAGCTAACCTAATCAGCAAGACCCAGGTCCTAGTGAGAGATTTTTATTTTATTAGACAAGGTAAATGGTTCCTGAGAAATAACACTCAAGAGTGAACACCTGCACCCAAACTTGCCCTCACTCAGGCAACCCAAACCTGTACTTATTCATAACTCTGCATGCTCATAGTGTACACACATGCAGAAAACAGATTTTTATCTTCTTCTAGAAACGACAAGTTACTACAGGGTGAACATCCCTAATCCAAGATTATTTTGGTTTTAGATTTTCATACTAAAAATACCCACTCTATAAATCCAAAAAACTCAGAAAGCCAAAAAAAAAAAAAAATCCCCCCTGAAACCTAAGAAACATCTATTCCTATACATTTCAGATAAGGGATATTCATCCAGGAGTAAATACCCAGGTGTGATGGGACAGGCCTTTAATCCCATCACTCTTGAGTCAGAGGCTGGTAGATTTTTGATTTCTAAAACTGGCCTGGTCTACATAGTTCCAGGACATCTAGGCTATATATAGAGAACCTGTCTCAAAAACAAACAAATAAGAAACAAAAAACAAACAAATAAACAAACAAAAAAACCCAAGCAAGCATAGAACAACCCAACAAAAAACCCCAGAGACTAGAAAGTATTTGAGTGCTGTAATAGGAAGGTAGATACTATAATAGGGTAGAATTACATGTTTGAGTAATGAACTTTTCACTGCACTGACTAAACTGAAATAGGGATAGATTGGCTTCTGTCCTTACTCATGTTTTAGGTTCCAGACATTTGTTGTTAAGGAATTGAATGTATCCTGATTTTAAACATCTTAAATCAAAGTTTACACTCTATAGATTGCTTTTGTAGCCTTTGGTACATATTTGCTGTACTTGCTCTTGATTTTGAAAAGGAAGGAAAAAATAAAGAAACTAATATGTAGATGTATACAAGATAATCCAGATTTATTTTAATTGAGATCGGCAAATTCAGTTTTCATCTAAGACTTTTTGTAAAAATTTGTTTCATCAGTTTTGCCATTGCTGAACTTTTGTTTACCATTTGAGGAAAAAAAATGCACAAACTCTTAGTGACATAAGCATACTATGCAAACTTTACCACTGACCTATACTTCAAACCATCTATTCTGTAATAAAAGTATTTTTGTCAGCTAATCATGTTGGCATATGTATGTGACCAAAGCACTAAAGATGTTGAAGCAGGAGGATTTCTGTAAGGTTGAAGTCTGCCTGGACTATATAAGGAGACCCTGTCTCAGAAAAAGGGATCTGAACTTCAGGCTTCGTGACTGCACCACAAGCATCCTTCTTCTTCCTTTTTTTTTTTTTTTTTTTCACTTTTACTTATTTTTCTCTCACATAGACATACTCGGGACATACTCTCACATAGTATGTCCCGACCACATTTTCCTCTCCGTCCTGTTTACTTTTCAACCTGAGGTAGCTTCTTTTCTAAACACTTTTTTTTTTCTATGATGCTTGGTACAACAAAATATTTGTCCATATCATATGCTGAGTATCAACATGCTTATTTATAGTACTCATAAATGGAAACATTTTCTTGTAATTAGGATGGCATTATTGGGTACATTTAATTCTTCATGAAGATAACTACTTCTAATTCCTGGCTTTATATTTCAGACAAGGAATTTCTTGTTCTTTCTTGACCAACCTAATCTAATTTTTAAAAATAGCAAAATGATTAAGCCAGCAAAAGTAATGGACTGCCCCTCTAGACTTTGATATATAGGACTTTTTTTTTTCTCTTTTTAAAAAGGTAGATTTTTGGGGTGTGTGTGTGTGTGTGTGTGCATATATGTGCACCTGTGAGAGTGTATGTAAACATGGAGACCAGAAAAGAACATCAGATTGTGCAGAGCTAGAGATAATAGGTGTTTTGGGGATAGCTGGCTTGTTATATGGGTGCTGGGATCTGAACTCCAGGCTTCATGACTGCATCACAAGCATTCTTTTTCTTTAAAAATTTTATTCTTTTCTCAGGATATATTACAGCCTGACTGCAGTTTCCCCTCCCTCTTCTGATATCTTTTTCAGTTTCTTTCTGTAGAGCCTTGAAGTTCTTGTCATACACGTCTTTCAGTTGCTTGGTTAGAGTTACATGAAGATATTTATATTATTTGTGGCTATTGTGAAGGGTGTTGTTTCCCTGATTACTTTCTTAGCCCATTTATCATTTGTATAACAAAGGGATACTGATTTTTTGAGTTAATTTGTATTCTGTTGATGCTTTTGTCCGTAGTTCCTGTTCACTTACTTACACTTTTCATCTCCAGGATACCCTTAGTTTGTGTTTTCTTCATTGCTCCTATTTCCATTTTCAGGTCCTGAACAGTTTTATTTACTTCCTTCACCTGTTTGTTTTTTCCTGTATTTCTTTAAGGGATTTCTTTGTTTCCTCCTTAAGGGCTGCTAAGATTAGTTTTAAGGTTATTTTCTTGTACTTCAGCTGTGTTGGCATATTTAGGGCTTGCTGTAGTAGCATAGCTGGGCTCTGGTGGTACCATATTGTCCTTGTTGTTGATTTTTGTTCTTAAACTGCCTCTAGTTGTCTGGCTTTGGGTTTAGGTACTGATTTCTGACTTTAATTTGTTGGATGGATGTTTTTCCCTTGGTATTTGTTTTCTCTCTGGTCTTTTGGCCTGAGTGGCCTGAGGTTCTTATGACTGAAGAGTTTTCAGGTCTAGTAGGATATCTCTGCTGGGGTTTTGGTGGCTTGCACGGCCTCTGGAGTTTTCAGTTGGCACTGTATACTTACTGTTTTGATTATGTGGCAGGAGGATTTTCTTTTCTGGTCTAATTTATTAGGTGTTCTGCAGGCCTCTTCTATGCTTATAGGCCTCTCCATTAAGTTGGGGAAATTTTCTTCTATGATTTTGTTGAAAATATTTTCTGGGCCATGGAGACGGGAATCTTCTTTTTCCTCTACTCCTATTATTCTCAGGTTTTTGTCTTCTCATGTTGTCTCTGATTTCTTGGATGGTCTGTATCAGGAATTTTTAGATTTAACATTTTCTTTGATGAATGCATTGATTTCTTCCATTGTATCTTCCACACCTGAGATTCTTTCTTCCATCTTTTATAGTCTGTTGGTTATGCTTACCTCTGCAGTTCCTGTTTTCTTTCCTAAGTTCTTCCTCTCCGTGATTTCCTCCGTTTGTGTTTTCTTTATCTTTTTCCAATTCTATCTTTAGATCTTGAGCTATTTTATTGATTTCCTTCACCTGTCTGACTGTATTTTCCTGTTTTTCCTTCAGTTCCTTCACCCATTTCTTCGAACTTTCCTCTGTTTCTTTTATTTCTTTTAGTGACTTAATTATTTCCTCTCTGAAGACTAAAAACTGGCTGCATCTCCTTGTATTTCTTTACTGATGGCCATAATCTGTTTGAGTTTATCTTCCTCTAATTCTTCATGCATTTTGTTTCCTCTATTATCCTCTTCATAAGCATAGATATGCTTATGTGAAATCATCTTAGATTTCACTTATCATAGGGTGTCCAGGGCTGCTTGCCCCTGGATAACTGGGTTCTGGAGATGCCATGTTGCTTTGGCTTTTGTTGGTTTTGCTTTTACGCTGGCCTCCACCCATCTGGCTGTCTCAGGTATTGGCTGTTAGTTTTTGGTACCTCCTGGAATCCAGCAGTGGGGAGAATCCCCTTGGCAGAAAGATGGTTGTTCTGAAGGAGGCCTCCCCAGCTTTTTTGGGTATGGTCACTGAATGGCCAATGGTTCTCAGGACTTGCCACATCTCACCTCAGGCATATGGATCTGTGTCGTAACTATGGTGGTTGGTATTCAGGGGGACTCTCCTCTCTTGCTCTGAATTTAGTGGGTAGTTGCTGCTGCTGTTCTTACACTGTGTTTGCTGGGTGCAGCCCTCTTGAAGAAGCAGGGAGCCCCATGGTTTGGTCAGTTTAGGTAGGGAAACAGGTTGTGCCTTGTGATAGTGTCTGGGTCTGATCCTGTGGATCCCAGGCTTCTGTAGGTCTGTTGGAGCTCTGTGTCCCAGTACCCAGGCGGTAATCAGTGGAAGGGGAGCATAGCTCTCATGTGTGCAGCAGGAGGCTAGAGCTCTGAGCCTGCAGGAGCCCAGAAACTTTTCTGGAGATTGGTGTCCTGAGGTTGGACCTGAGGTTTTCCTCCACTGTGGGGTTTCCTCCCAAAAGGGAGACCCAGTCTGTGGTGTTTTGGTGTCCACAGTTCAGTCTGGGATGGTGAATAAAGTAAGCACATGCTGGCGGCTGAGCCCCTGCAGGAACCTGAGTTCCCGAGAACTTTTCTGGTTGAGGGCATTTCAGGTAAGTTCCCTGAGGTCAGACATGCTCTTTCCCTCACCGTAGGGTTTCCTTCCAACAGAGAAACACAGTGTCTGGTGCCCTGAGTCCCACAGTTCTCTCTTAGTAGGTGATTTGGGTGCACAGGCCAGTCTCTGGGCTGGTGGCTGAGTGCCCGCAGGACCCCAGGATCTTTTCCAGGGATTGTCTGGGTGACCTGAGGTCGGTCCCAGTTGCTTCCTTCACCGTGGGGTTTTCTCTCAACTGGAAATTCAAGTCTCTAGTATAGTGATGTCCACAGTTCAGTCTGGGATAGTGATCAGAACACACAGGCATATGGCCTCTGGGCTGGCAACCAAGTGCCTGCTGGGACCAGGGAACTCTTCCCTGTTTTAGCTAGGTGACCTGAACACGATTGCTTCCTACACCGTGGGGTTTCCTCTCACCTGGGAGACATCATAGCTTGTGTTTTATGGCCCAGAGTTTGGTCTGTTGGTTGCTATGCAGTCACTGCTGTCCTGCTTGTCAGACAGTGTCCTTCTGGTGCCGCTATCCCGGATCCTTGGATCTCTCTCTTTTTTTTTGAAGCAAAACTTTGAATCATAGATACAGTTCAGAGAGGGACTGGCAAATCTTGCTGATCCTACGACATCGCATTAAGACTGAGCAGCCAACATTTAAAGGACAGAAGTTGCACTTAGTGCTAAACAGGGAACTGAACACATTTGGCAGCCCTTAACAGAGATGCTGGTATACCATGACTATTCCACAACGAAGATGGTTGCCAGTCATGTGACGCCATTAGTTCAGATGGCAGTAAAACCATGGCTCTACCCTCTTTATCCCTGAACCAACATGCTGGCCAGCCACATGCTGCTACAGGTTGTGGTGGGCAGTTTAAAACTTAGCCATTAGGTGTCACTGGTGGTGTTGCTGCCTCCCAAGGCATAGCACTGTGGAGCTTTTACAGTTTCTTGTTACCAAGTTCTAACATTGAAATCAAATAAGTTTTACAACCAACTACATAATAGAACAGTATAAAACAATTTTAAAACTGTATTTGAACTATTCTGGCCATACCAAACCTATTGGCCAGAAGGAAACAGCATTAATCCATTCATTCAGGAAATGGCAGCCTGGTACACACTTCAGATATGAATAGACCTTCACAAACCAAGGTTGAATCACACAGGATGTCTCAAAAATACAACCCTGAATTATATATATATAAATTATATATATATATAATTATATATATATATAATTTATATATAATTATATATATAAAACATGCATATGTGTGTATGTATATAGATATATATACATACATATATACATGTATATAGATAGATACACATACATGTATATACATATACATACATGTATATCTATCTGTATACATGTGTGTATATAGATAGATACACGTATGTATATGTATATACATGTATGTGTATCTATCTATATCTATATAGATAGATACACATGTATGTACATATATGTATATAGATACATGTATATAGATAGATACACATGTATGTAGATATACATGTATGTATATAGATATACATATATACATGTATATACATATATGTATATATACACATATATCTATATACATACATACATGTGTATATATATACATATATGTATATATGTATGCATGTATATAAAATCCATAAAGACATTATTATAAAATACCTGATAAACTTTAAAATGTTTCATAGCCTTAAACACATTTTAAAAAAGAAATCTGCTTTTGCAATATCAAAATAAGTACCCCCTTTTAGGAGTGAAGTCACAAAGCATAACCATAATTTTAAAAGTCAGGACTAAATTTTATCAGTATAAACAATTCAGTCTGTAAAATCAATACCAATTGAAAATGAGACTTGTTTCTTAGTCTAAAAGGAGAAAGGATGATAAACAGAATTCATAACAACTAAGAGGTTCTGTAATTTTTTTCTTTGCCCTACACCACACCACGTGGCAATTTCAAGATGACAGAGTCATATCATATGACAGGCCACATGGTTGCTCTTTAAAAACGTCTGGGTTTTATAGATGTTACAAACACAAATGCACAGATATATATGTTCTAAACAAGAGTTTGAAGTTAACCTTTAAACATATTCAATAACTATTATTCTATAACCAAGACATACAGAGCATAGTAACCATTTATGATCAGTCAGAAATAAACATGTAATGGCCATACATACATTTGAAACAAACAGACAAAACTTTCCTTACTCCCACCAGCTGTAAATTCAAGTGCTTTGTTATCTGTGAATCCAGGCAGGAGCTGGGGCTCCCAGCAACATTGCTTGGTTTCAGGGGGCGGCAGGGGCAGTTCTGTACACCACAGCTACTCCTTGGTACCTGCCTGCCGCCAAAACTACTGGAGTACCCTTCAATTCCCAGAGTAGTGGGCACTGCCACGGTGGAAGTTCACTGCTTGTCCTGGAGGTCAGGCTTTCACAAGCTGCACTCTTCACAGCAGCACAAGCTCCCTCTGCCTGAGGGTTTCAGCTAGCGCTTCTGCCCAGGGGCAACAACCCTTGGGGTGGAGGTGGCTTGATGCCGTGCATGATACCAACACCACCACTCCCCCAGCCATCTTCCCCAGCCAGGCCATCCTAGCCTTCCAGGTGGGAGTGTGTGGCTGGGCGCCAGCCAGGGTGCAGTGGTCTCCCACTGAACTCACCTGGCCCTGACTACATGCCCCCACCTACCCCATGCCTGCAGCCAGTGTTCAGGGAAAGCAGCGGTAGCTATGGTGCAGTGGTGGCTGGCAGCAGAAGCTTGGCATGAGCTCTCTCCTGCTCACTTACCCAGCCCAACAGCAGTTAGTGCTGCCTGCCCGCCTTCCTGGCAGGCTCTTTCCCATCCACAGCAAGAGGCTAGAGGCTAGGGTTTTCGGAATTGTGTGGGCTATGGTGCTGTTGGCCATCCCGCACTTGGCTGCTTCCCAACATGTCCACCCTGAGGCGTGCTTCCTCCGGCAACCAGAGGCGTCCCAGCTTGTAGTGCTGGGAACATGAGGCAGGTAGGGTCACCGCAGTGCACAGCTGTTTGGTCACCGGCCTACTTGAGACCATCACAAGCAAATAGAAACACAAAAAGATAAGAATATACTGGTATAGTGCATGCACAAAGAGAAAATAAGAAGAAAACCCAACACTCAGAACAGTGGCCTGTCCCTTGATGGGGCCTCCATTCTGTTTCATTAGGGTTGGCCTTCCCCTTGGGCTCCACCCAACTACACCAGAGTTTGGAAAGGCGGCCTGTCATTCTGCTGAATCAGCATATCCCAAATGGGCTCTGTCAAGCTCCACCAGACCAGAGGCTGGAGCAGTGGCAGAGATGCCAAGCCTTGGCCTCCACATACTGTAGCCATCCCTTGGTACCTCCTCACCACTGCCACCACCGGAGCCTGTGGAGCATGTCTCGAGCCTCCCTGAGATGGGCAGGAATTAAGTCTAGGGGTTTAGAAGGGGTCTGTCCCATGTTGTCAGTCTTACCCATCCACACACACACACACACACACACACACACTACGTATGTGTCATATGTATGACAGACAAGACAGTCAACCAGAAAGACATACACAGAGCCAGACAACAGATCCCGCTGCTTGTGCTGAGAAAAACTGAAAGTAGGACAGTGGGGAATTGCCTCAGCACTGTGTGAGTGACCTGTGAGTCCTTATCCAGAGATCACAGAAAACTAGGGGCGTTTTGTCCCCCCTTACAGAAACTTAAGGGTTCTCAGTCCCCTCCAATGGGGTACCACCCACCCCTGTGGCCCACAGTTGTCTAGCATGTCTATTGTAACCGTTCCCGACCACACAGATGACAGATCCTCAAGACCCGAAACAGAAACTAGAGGAACATTGAGACAGACACAGACAAAGAGACACAGAAAAGACACTTACCAGCCGGTCCTTAAACCTTTGTTTCAGGCATCCTGGTGGTCTTGGGAATCACGGACAAGCCCCCAAGATGTTATGCCCAAGTCTCATGGACTGCAGAGACCACCAAGGGCTGATTCTGATGCAAATGCAGGAGATTTTATTGTCTTGTTCCTGGAATTGGTGACTTACTACCTAGTTCCTGGACTGGTGACTTGCAGAGGGTCAGGCCTGGTCCTCTCAGCATCCTCCTGGAGCTTGAGTCATTATAAGCCACTTGACGTGGGTGTTGGGAATTGAACTCTTGCCCTCTGCAAGAACATTGTGCACTCTTAGCCACTGAGCTATCACTCCAGTCCTTTAATTTTCTATCTTAATATTTCCTTCAGCAAGAAGACTAGGTTTTCAAAACCAGGAATGTTTGCTTCCTGTGGCAATAGTAAAGCATTTTGATGAATAGGTTAGTCTAGTGAAAGGAACATTACAAAAAAGGAGAGAAAAGCAATAAAACTGAAAGTAGATCCCTTTGTTCAAAAAAACATTAATAGCTGGAGGTGTAGCTCAGTAGTAGTGATGCTTAACCTGCTGGAGGCAGGGAATTCCCCTGTAGCACCAAAAAGTATTAATATTGATAATTTATTTGGTAAACCCTATTCATTATATCTCTTTTTATCTTAGGAGATATATTCCCGAACTAAACCAAAGGTGGAAGGCTTTGTCCAGTGGGGAATAGGTAAGTTGAGTTTTAATTAGGCAAAATCAATTACTTCTTCCTCTTGAATTACTGAACTGGCTCTTCATGAATAGGCTCTGGAAATTAGAGTCCTTGAGGTTGTATGGAAAAATTTAGAGCTCTGTAGATGTTTTGTGGAAGGTGATCTATGTTTGAAGCAGGTTTCAGAGGTGTAGTATTTCATGAATCTCTTCATTATTAGTTTTGTTGGGCTAGCATGTGCTCCCTGGATTTAAAAAAAAGTTTTGAGCTGGGCATGTTGTGTCATGCATATATCATCCCAGCACTCAGGGAGGCAGAGGCAAGCAGATCTCTGTGAGTTTGAGGTTAGCCTGATCTAGAAAGAAAGTCTAGGACAGTCCAGGCTATACAGAGAAACTCTTGTTTCAAAACAAAACAAAACAAAAAACAAAAACAAAAAGCAAAGTCCAGGGCTTGGATAGTTCAGTAGTGAATGTTTTCTTAGAATTGATAAGGTCCAGTGCTTAAAAATATTAAAGATTATAGTGGACTACAACTTGCTTACTCCTCACTGAACTTTCTTAGTCATACTAATTCATTAGCTGCCATTAGTAAATGTTACACAGGCCAGACGTGGTGGGATATGCCTTTAATTACAGCACTCAGGAGGAAGAGGACAATGGAGCTCTGCTAGTTCATGGGTTATGGTTCTACATAGTGAGATCCAGGACAGCCAGAACTGCATAGAGAGATCCTGTCCCAGAAACAATCAAACAAAAACAAAAGCAAAAAACTTTTTAAAGAAAGGTTCACAAATCCAGATGCAGGAAAAAATTGAGCTGGTTTACCTGGGAAAGTATGCATAAATAGTAGTGTTCTTACATTTTAAAAGCTTTATTGTCCTTGATTGTGTCTCACTTATGGGCCACTTGTCACATGCACTCATAAACCGAGTTTGTAGTCTAATGTTTTGTCTAATTTTAGCCAGGAACTAGTAAATTAGTAGAGATATTGACAGATATTTCATTCTCTTTCGGACATCTTAGCACATTAATGTTTCACTTTTCCAAGGGTTTGCTCTCATGGTGGAATAATTGTCTTAGTCAGTGCTCTGTTGCTGTGAAGAGACACCATGATCAAGGCAACTCTTATAAACGAAAACATTTAATTGGGGCTGGTTTATAGTTTCAGAGTATCATCATGGCGGGAAACATGACAGTGTGCAGGCAGACATGGTACTGGAGAAA